>NC_072473.1:135243881-135925131 GCF_027574615.1 Eptesicus fuscus
CAAATCCCAGGAAGTGGAGTTGTTGGGTTGTTGGGTAGTTTGACCTTGTGAGACGCTGCCGGGCTATTATCCAAGTGGCCCTGCTGTTATATACCCTTGACAGACATTGTCTGTCCCTGGTCAGGCGTGGCCCCTGCCAACCTATGGTGCCAGTCCCCAGTCATGTGCCAATGGCTTCCCTTTTGCTCGAGCTGGTCAGAATCTGATTCTGGTGTTGGCAATCCCGGGAGCTCTGGCTAACTGCTACAGAGCCTGGCACACAGTAGGTGCTCAGTAAGCTGCTGCTCTGGGATTAGTCATTTTTGTCACTCAAGTCTGAGAGAAAGGCCCTTTCTCCTTGACATATGGGTCCCTTCTAGTGGCAGCGGAGTAGCTCCAAGAGGCGCCTTATCAAGAGGCCGGTGGAGCGGGGAAACCGAGGCCTGCCCACAGCCACGCGAGTGAGCTCCGAGCGGACCCTCCTGCCCCGACAACAGCTTGACAGCCTCCTGAGTGAGAACGGCGTGGCCAGGCTGCTCCTGGATTCCTGACCCTCAGAAACTGTGTGAGATAATAAAGCTCCACTGTTTGAAGTTGCTAAGTTTTGGAGCAATTTGTTACCAAGCAATAGATAAGGAATACAGCCTCCTGTCACGGGACAGTCAGAGCCAACCGTGCAGGTCGGACCCGCGGACTATTAAGAAGCACCGGGCTAGGTGACAGCCAGGCGTTTCTGTCCCTGGGGTGTCGCCCCCACAGCTCCAATGTGCTCCTGGGCACGGGACAAACCATGTCGCCCATCTGGGCCCCAGTGTCCTCGTCTGTAAAGCCAGACAGCGGACGCTGGCCTGTGTCCAGCTTAAAGAGCCTCAGACTGTGCAGAGTAACAGGCAGCAGAGGTGGAGCGAGCAGAGGCCAGAGCGGTTTTCTCTGGCTGGCGTCGCCTTAACAAGAATGGAACGGATGGAGGGAACGCTGGTTAGAAACATCCTGTGTGCGGCTGCAGGTGTACAGGCTGGGACTGCGGTGTCTGTACCCTCTCCTCAGTGAGCCTTGCTGGCCGGGGTGGGTGGGTAAGGCTAAGCGAGGACCGCATCGCTCTGCCTCATCCGTTAGGGAGAACCAGCCAGGGGCTGATCTGAAGAGGAAGGGAAGGGGCAGGGAGGGCAGAGGAAGCAGAAGAGAGAAGCCGCGAGCAGGGCCGTGACTCAGGGCCAGGGAGAAATTCCCTCATGCCAGGAACTGCTGATGAATTTTTAAAATAGTGCTGTCATTTCGGTTGTTAGTTGTATTGTGCCAAAATCTATTTCTCTGATTCCAAACTCTCCCTCTCTCCCTCTCTCAGACACACGCACCCACAGCGCCTCCTTGCCCTGGGCGCAGCACAGGCTAGCACCTAAGGGCACGGGAGCTGCCTCCCACAGGCCCGCCTTTGAGTCTGGGCTCTGCCTTGCCGGCTGTGTGACCTTGACCATCGGCTCCCCTCTCTGAGCTTCGCTTTGCCCTTCTATGGTGAAGCTAGCACAACAGGCATCGTCCGCGTGACGCCTCATTGTCCTCCCTCCGTTTCTAGCCGCGGCAGGTCACGCGTGCTCTACAAGGGCGAGCTGAAACCTGCCCCTCCCCCAGCCACAGGAAGACCCTGTGCTGTGTGAGCCTGCCTCCCCCCACCTGCCAGCCCAGGTCACCTGGGGGCAGGGGGGGCGGTGTGTGGCTGGCTTCTGGTAGAAGCACAGGCCCCGGCTGGCGCCTCAGGGGCTGGGGTCCTGCCCCTCCCACAAGGCTGTCACCTTCTCCTGTCCTGGGTGCTCTGCTTGTGTTCCTGGGAACAGAAAATCTCAGCCAAGTGACTCAGCCCCGCTGGGCAGCAGCGGGACACGCCGCCCCGCAGGCCTCTTCTGCTCCCGGACTCGGCTCTCTGTGGACGCCTGTCTCGGAGGCTGTCATTGTCTCTTGGGGCCAGACAGCACCTCCCTCCCCCGGGGCGTGGGGAGAAACTGCCGCCCAGAGCTGTGCAGGCGGCTGTGGAAAGCGCCGAGGGACAGAAGACGCGGAAGCGCTGGCTGTGCTACACGTGACCAACATCTGTCATCCCTGCTGATGCCTAGACGCTCTGAATGCCGAGTGTCAGAGCCAGGTCCTTTTTTTAAAAAAAAGTTTTTATTGATTTCAGAGAGGCCGGGGGAGGGAGAGAGAGAGAGAAACACCAATGATGAGAGAGAATCATGGATCGGCTGCCTCCTGCACGCCCCACACTGGGGGATCGAGTCCACAACCCGGGCCTGTGCCCTGAGTGGGCATTGAACCTGGGACCCTTCAGTCCTCAGGCCAGCACTCTATCTACTGAGCCACATCCTTTATCGGTCCCTTCAGCCTCTCTCCAACAGGGCCATGGGATCTTGGCCAAGGCCCAGCTGAGGCCGCTTCTCCTCCCCAGACCCCGGAAGGGTGGGTGAGGCGAGGACAGGTGCACGCTGGCTGGCTGCCCGCCCTGGGCTGCCCTCCACCTCGACCGCACCTGACCGGGCGCCCCTTTGCGGGATCAGCACCGGCTCACCGGTTCCACTGCCCCTCCTGTGAACTCTGTTGCGTTAATCAAGCTCTCAAAGCAGTTGAGTAATGGACTCTTCGCCACATTCACTGGAGAGTGATACATACCAAAATGCCGATGCAGTCATTACCTGGCGGAGTTTGGATCAGGCGGCCTGGCAAAGCACCACAGGCTGGGTGGTTTAAACGCACAATTCTCACCGCCCCACAGGCCGGAAGTCCAAGATCAAGGTATCAGAGGGTTGGTACCTGAGGCCTCCCCTCACTGTGCCCTCCCTCACACAGCCCGTTCTGTGTCAGCATCCCCGGTGTCTGTGTGTCCACATTTCCTCCCCTTACTGGGACGCCAGTCGGATTGGACTAAGCCACTCTAACAGCCTCATTTTAACCCGCCTCTTTACAGACTTTATCTCCGAATGCAGTCACATTCGGAGGTCCTGGGGGTTAGAGCTTCAACATATGAATGGGGGTGTGGTGGGGGCACAGTCCAGCCCATAGCATGCTGATCCTGGGCACACAGATGGCTGGCTGGCATGCAGACCTACCCAGGAGCCCGGGCCCCGGGCCCAAAGGTCCCTTGGTTCGATCTGGCAGGTTGAACAGGACCATGGATGCTTTGATGCTTCTCCCATTGAGACGTGGGGTCTGTAACCCCTTCCCCGAGGCTGAGCTGGGCCTGGGGGCTTTGACTAATGGGAGCTAGCAGAATGGTGCTGTGCCAGGGTCCGGCTGAATGAGGACTGGCAGCTTCTGCCTTAGTCTGTGGGGCCCTGAGCCACTGCGTCGGGGGTTGGATCGCGCTGCTGGGGAGAGGCCGTGGGGAGGCCGTGCTGCCTCATGGCCGGGAGAGAGGCCCAGCCGAGGCAGCCGCAGGTTCTCTGCCAAGGCACCAGGAGTGGGAGTGAAGCCATCTTGGACCCTCCAGACAGCATAGCCACTAGGCGAATGCCACCCCGAGACCCCGGTCATGTCAGGTGTTGCTGAAGAATCGCCCAGCTGAGCCCTGCCTGGATTCCTGACTGACAATGAGAGAGAATAAAATGCTTGTTTTAAGCCATTAAGTTTTGGGGTCATCTGTCACACAGGAAGAGCTAACTGGACTGTTGGGGGAGGTAGAAATGGCATCGTGGGCGTTGGATGAAGCCATAGAGGGGACTAGAGCGGCTGCTGCCTCATCTTGGGGCGCTCCCCTCAGAACCTGCGGCCATTCTGGGATAGTGTGCATCCCCAGACATGAGGGGGACCTTCCGATGAGCGAGCCCTGCCTCCCAGCTGCCCTGCTGGCGGAGCGGAGCCGCGGTGAGCTGTCTCCATCAGGCCTGCTGAAGTGGCAGGTAGGGGAGCCCCGGAAACGTGCTGTTTAAGCGTGAAGGGGTGGGGAATCTGTGAGGCAACAGATAACTGGAACTGTGGGCAGCACCGTGTGTGGTACTCTCCCCAGCAAATACATACCACAGCCTGGGTAGAAGGGAAGGAAGAGAAACTTGAACTTGTGTGTGTGTGTGTGTGTGTGTGTGTGTGTGATTTCAGCAGACAAAGTACCAGGAAGGAGGTGGCTCTGGAAATGGATATTTCCAGGCAGACAAAATGGGTGGGGAAGTGCTCAGCAAAGTCACTGAGCTGGGAGGCCACGGGGTGGGTAGCAGCCTGGGGCTGAAGCCCACGAGAGAGCCGAGAGAGCCGCTCATGCCTGCCCACAGCAGTGCAGGTTCCAGCTCTCTTTCGCACATTGCTTCCCCCTAATTGCACCCGAGGCTGGTGGGTGCCAGCCAGGGAGGGCCTAGCTCGCATCGGGCAGCCATCTGCAAACCCTCAGGCCCTTTCCTGTGGGGAGCTAATCCCAGGCTGGCTCTGCAGCTCCTCAATGGGGGGCCGGGGGGAGGGCGGGGAGGGGGAGCCTGTCCTCCCTCGCCCTTGGCCTCAGATTCAGGCCTGTCATTTGGACTTGGGGCCTCTGGTCTTGAATGCTGGGGCTCAGAGGCCGAGCCTGCCCCTGTCCCTCAGAAGTGTATGGGGTGAGATGAAACCTGAGTAGGTGGCTGAGGGGAGTCTCTCTGGGGACCTGGCTATTTTACTGGGGAGGGGCTAGTTCTTACTAGCCTCACTGTTAGCCATTCCCGAAGCCCTCCTCATCCCAGGGGCCCTGGGCCAGGCCCACACAATGAGGCTGCCTGCTGGTGGCCCCTGTGCTGAGCCCAACCCTCTCCGCTCACTCACTTCTCCTGCCTTCAAGGGCTGGATTGTTGCCGTCCACCATTTCCTGGTGAGGAAAGTGAGGCTTAAAGAGGTCAAAGGGGCCCTGGCCAGTTTGGCTCAGTGGCTAGAGCATCGGCCCGCAGACTGAAGGGTCCTGGGTTCGATTCTGGTCAAGGGTATGTACCTTGGTTGCGGGCTCGATCCCTGGCCTGGCCCGGTCAGGACGTGTGCGGGAGGCAACTAAGCAATGTGTCTCTCTCAAATGGATGTTTCTCTCTCTGTGTCTCTTCCCCTCCCTGTCACTCTCTCTAAAAATCAATGGGGGAAAAATATCCTAGGGTGAGGATTAACAACAACAACAAATAAAGAGGTCCAAGGTCCTGTGCTGTCCACTTGGGACAAACCCCACTCTCCCTGTGTGACCTTGGGCAAGTGACTCAACGTTGCTGGGCCTCAGCTGCCTCATCCGTACAATGGGGCAAGCCCTAGCACCGCCTCAGAGCGGGGGAGGAGGAGGTGAGTGAAGGCATGCGTACTGCTTAGCGTGGTGCCTGCGGGTGCTGAGTGCCGCGTGACAATTTCCCCACATGGCTTCCTCCGGGTTACTAAGTATAGATGCCATTCATCTCCATATGTGATTGTATCTGCCTCCCCCAATTAGACCTGTGAGCTCCCGGGGGGCAGGGCCGAGGATGACTGACGGCTGCATGGGAGACCCCACACTGCCGCCTCACGTGGCCCGCCCCGCCCACCCCCTCCCACCCCACCCTGTCAGGAGGAGTCCTCTGTGTTTTCAGAATGACAGAGAAGAAATAAAGGCGGCTCCTGCTTCGGCATCTTAGAAAGCCAGGGAAGCCCTGGCCGGTGTGGTTCAGTGGATAGAGCGTCGGCCTGTGGACTGAAGAGTCCTGGGTTTGATTCCAGTCAAGGGCACGTACCTTGGTTGCAGGCTCCTCCCTGGCCCAGGCCCTGGTTGGGGTGCGTGCAGGAGGCAGCCAATGGATGTGTTTCTCTCACATCGATGTTTCTCTCTGTCTCTCCCTCTCTCTCCCTAAAATCAATGGGGAATATCCTCGGGTGAGGATTAAAACCAAACCAAACAAAAAAGAAAGCCAGGGAGGAGGGAGTGGGGCAGGAAAGACAGTGTGTGGGGTGCTGAGGGCATGGTGCTGCCCAGCACCCACCTCTGCAGGCAGCGGGGCCCGCCC
Organism: Eptesicus fuscus; assembly: GCF_027574615.1. Lineage (NCBI taxonomy): Eukaryota > Metazoa > Chordata > Mammalia > Chiroptera > Vespertilionidae > Eptesicus > Eptesicus fuscus. Next base: position 135,249,815 of record NC_072473.1, read on the forward strand.
TGGGCCTTGCCGCCTCCGCCGGTTCCCAGAACTCTGACAAGCGTGGCCTTGTGTTCCTGGGACTCCCGGTTCTGGGCGCCTGTCCTGCCCTGTTCCCCGCAGCTCTGCACCCAGCTCTTGGCAGGAGTGGCCGGGGCACTGGAGAGCGGCTGGCGGCAGCACACTGCATTCTAATGAGAGTGTCTCCACCCCCCAACCCCCCCCCACCCCCCGGGCCGCTCCCCGCTCTGCTCATCACCAGACTTCCCGAGAGGCTGCAGGCTGCGCCTCGCTCCGAGGGGTGGTCTGAGCCCTGCCTGGGTGTCCAGAGCACCCCTCGCCCCAGCTGGCCGCCCCTGGGGAGAGGAGCAGAGTGCAGGGCCCAGGTGGGGTGGAGGCTCTGCCCCGGAGCCTCATGCCGCTTCTCCCTGATAGTTGTCAAGGGGACTTGACTGGCCAGCTCTTGCCCTACTTTCCTCTCCACATCCCACAGCTCTCCCTCCCTCTCTTCCCTGGAGACTTCTAGAACTTCCAGGTTGAAGGTCACCTAAGAGATCACCTTGTCCAAGCCCCTGCCTTCAGCTGCCGCAGCCAAGGGAAGCTCAGAAACAAACCTGGGTCTCTCAAGCCTTTGATGGCCCCCCCTGCCCTCAGGAAAGTCTGCGCCCCGAGGGGAGCCCCTAGAGGCCTGCTGTGATGAGCCCCTGGACCACCCCTGCTCACCCCGTGTGCCAGTCACACGCCACAGCAGGCAGCACCCTGGTGGGTTAGCCTGGGGCCCTGTCTTGTCTCTGCTCTCTTTCATCTCTCTGTTTTCTCCTGCTCCCTCTTAAATCTCCTGCTTCCCCACGACCCTGGCCTCCTCCTCCATGAAACCTTCCCTGATTACTCCTGCACGCACTCCACGTGGCCCGTGTGCGCTGTGGGGGCTGGGCCGACCTGTATCCTAGCGGGCCAGGAGCGCTGGAGGGCGGGGCGCCTGCTGCCTGGTTTTGCCTCCCTTGAACCTCACGTGCTATCTTAGATAAGAATTCTCTAGAAGCACAGCCTGAGCTGGAGAGTCACGTGCATGTGATTTATGGAGAGTGTGCTCTCAGCCAAACCCATGAGGGGCTGATGGAAGCGGGAGAGGCAGGGGAGGAGGGAGGCAAGGCTGTCATCTCAGGGGGAGTCCGGCCGCAGCCAGCGCGCAGGTGCACCAGAGGGCAAGAAAGTGCAAGAGCGAGAAAGGGAAGAAGGCACGCAGACAAGAGGTGGGGGTGGGGGGGAGAGGGGGGACACAAAGTCCCGTCCCGATGGTGCCCTGCTGTCCCAGGCTCTCTGGGCAAGACCAGGAGTCCTGGCCGGCTCCAGGCCCTTCCCCGGGCACCATGTGGGTGATGGCCTGAGGAGGGCTTCTCTGTGGGCCCTCTGTGAGCCCACCAGCTCGCCCGAGGCCCTCCTGCTCTGAGTCCCGAGTGGGAGAGCAGGCTGGTAACCTCAGCAGGCATTTGTGCACCGGCGCGCATTCGCTAATCCCACAGCTCCACGTGGAGGGGGCGGCCCTGTTAGCATTTCCATGTCACCGCAGAGGAATCCAAGGCCTGGGAGGCCTGACAGGGCTGGGAGGTGAGTCACTGAGGGAGAATTCACATCCCCGGATTCCCTCTCCGCTGGGGGGAGAGATGCAACTCAGGATGGGGTTTCCACCCACGCCCCCCCCCCCCCCCACGCCTGCCACTGCAGCATTTGTCCAGATGCAAACAGCAGGGTCCTCCAGGCCCTCCGAGGCCTTGCCCAGCTCCCACTGGGGACTGAGCCCTCCTTTCCACCTGCTTACAATTGTCCAGATGGGCATGGTGGATGCCAGAGGGGGGTGGCACCACAGTCTGGGGGACCTCCATTCTAGTTCCGGCTCTGCGACCAAATAGCATGTGACCTTGAACAATTTCTGGGAGCTTCCAACTCCCCTCAGTAAAAGGGATAACGTCTGTTGGGTCCCCCAGGTTTCGAGCTTGCTGTGAAGGTCCATTCAGATAAGACAGCTAGGCCACAGTATCTCACACCTATTGCTGCTGTAACAAATGATCGCAGATGACCCCGTGGCTTAGAACAACAGAAGTTTATTCTCTCAGGGTTCTGGAGGCCAGAAGTGTGAAACCCGCCTCCCTGGGCCAAAATCAAGGCAGCATCAGGGCCTCGCTCCCTGTGGAGAATCTAGAGGAGAATCGGTTCCTTGTGTCTTCAGCTGCTGGCGGCTGCAGGCATTCCTTGGCTTGTGGCCACATCACCCCAAACATTCAGCTCAGCATCGCCCAGTCTCTCTCTGCTCTGTCCTCTCGTGACCTTTCCTCTTTCATTTGACTGATGGAGACACCAGGATCAGGGAGGTGACAGAGTAGCCGGCGGGCACAGCCAGTGAGAGAAGTGGAATTTGAACTCAGGCCTTGGAGACTCAAATCTGTGGTCTCTGTTCTGTCTCAGCCAGAGGCTGTCTGAGCCGGGTCTGCCCTCTCAAGGCCTCTTTTGGGGAGCCCTCTGGAGTCAGCTTGTGGCTCCCCCTAGCTGGTCTCCAGCCAGTGAGTTTGGGACTTGAGGATCAGGCTGGACCGTCCGTGGTGTCTAAATAAAGGGCGTCCTCAGGATTAGAGCAGAGGTCAGGAGAGGACGCGGGCTGCAGCTGGCCAGTCCTCCTGGGCGGCCTTGGTGGCCCTTCGGGCCGGTGGTGGGCCGCAAGCTCTACCCTGCAGGACTGAGCCCTCAGGGCCATCCGGGAGCTTCTGGGCTGGGTTCAGCCCAGGGTCAATGCCGACGTAAACCTCAGCCAACTGGAGCTAGACCACCTACGTATTTAAACAGATCTTCGCGAGCAAAAGGGCCACATCACTGCTTGGGGTTCGAGAGGCAGGACAGGCCTTGGGCTGGGAATTAGAACCTTCTTTGCTTTAAGAATTTTTTCTGATGCCTGGCAGGGCCCTGTCTGCCTTCTCCTCCTTGTCCTGTTGAGGGAAATGGCAGTCTGCCCTGTTTATGCTTCGATCTGGGGAAAAGGCAAAACAAGCCTGTGTGTGTGTGTGTGTGTGTGTGTGTGTGTGTGTGTGTGTGGTGGGGGTGGGGGTGGGGGACACGCATACCTGTGTGTGTGTTGCCCACGAAGGAATGGAGCTATTTAATTTTTTAAAAAGCCAGATGGACCTGCAGGACTTAACGCTGCTGACTTCATTCCGCATTTCACACACGGAAAAAGGCAGCCAGAACAAGAGACGCCGGAACCTGGGAAACACGGCGTGGCTGTAGTCGTATCTGGGTTAAAACCCCAGGAGTGCTTCCCTTTAATTTTTTGGTGCAGCAGGATCAAGGAATCAATTCACTCTGGCTATGCTTCCGACCATTGTTTCTGCGGGCTGTGTTTGATCTGTGTTTCACGTGCAGATCTGCTCCCACACTCTGAAAGAAATAATATATTCCGTGTTGCACCGGGTCAGGCTCAACCATGAAAACCCTTTTTATTTTTTTTTTTGGATGATTTCAAAGCCACACACGCAGACACACACATGCGCGCGTACACACACACACACACACACACACACACACACACACTGTTTGTGTAAAGGATTAAAAAAGAATGAAAGGCCCAGTTCCAGAACCTGACCAGGGTTCCAGGACATGAATGGAGCTGCAGGAGAGGCTGAGGCTGTGGCTCTCACCCACAGGCCGGGGCCAGCCGTGTCCCCTCTGAGTCCCGTGTGCGCCTGACCCCTGCGGGCAGGGGGCCTGCGCGGCCCTTTGATGGGGCGCCTGCTGAGGTTATTATTAGCAACAATGGTCTCCAGCGAAGGAGAGCGCTGTTCACAATGGAGAACTCTTCCTCTTCCTTCAGGTCAAAAGCTGAACGGAGATGAAAATGACCTCACAAACATGAAATGTTAGGACACCTCCCCGCGCTCCGCTGGCCTGGGCGTTTCCTGGCATTTGAAGGGCCGGAGGGAAGTTGGAGCAACGCGGGGGTAACACACACGTGAAAAATGTGAGGCCAGACAGGCAGGGCAAATAAATAACCCGGCGCCGGCAGGCAAAGCCGTGCCTGGAGTGGGAGCGCAGGCTGTAAAAGTTGACGGGAGCCGTTTGGACCGGAGGGTATCGCCGCCAGGTTTTGCCAAGCGCCAGGCTGTTGACTACTACAAAACGGAATAGATAAAAAAGAAAACAACAGCCACAAAAGGAAACAAAATCGCAACACGAAACCACCCACGCCGAGTCCACCCACCCCTTCCCCTCGCCGGGCCTGTTGTGCGCCTGTGATAACGCCGCTCCGCGCCCCGGCCCTTTATGGAGATAAGGTGGCCACGGGCCAGCTTTCTGTCTCCAAACTTGGGAGACGGGAGACGGGATTCTCTGATGCTGCCGGCCCCAGTGTCAGCAGCACCCCAGAGTCCCTGAGGCTTTGTGTTCCCAGCGCGATGATTTGTTTGACAACGCGCTTTCCTTCCAGACGGTTCTGCCAGCCTGGCGCAGCAGCGTGTGGGTCCTGGGAGACAGGACAGGGCTGTGCGGAGCCGAGCCCACACCTTGGGCCGCGGGCTGGGCCTCTGCGTGATTATGATGGCCACATAAAGGACAGCCAGACACTGTGGCAGGCCAGGGAGGGTCTTTGGTTTCATGGACTAAGTGAAGCGTTGATGCTCATCAGGCCTGAAAAAGTTAAGTGCTGGGGGAGCAGGCCGGACAAGACTGGACTTATTCTGTGGTGCACAAAGGATTTTTAATAAGCTCCGAGCGAGGCCCCCGCCCCCACCGCTCATGTCTTTCTCTCCCTGTCTCATGGCCAAGGCCCTGTGTCAGCCAGAGAAACGGCTCGCTACAGCTGCCTGGGAGGCGGCGTGGCCGCTGTGGGAGAGAGTCCTGCCAGGCGGTCTCCCGGCGGCTCCCATGGTGAGTGGCGCGCAGGGCAGGTCTGGTGCCCAGGAGGAGCAGGTGGGTGTCCAGTGGGGAACACTGTGCCATTCTGCTCCTGCCTCCTTTCAGGCTTTTTCTGAGAATACAGAATCTTTTAAAAAATATATTTTTAATTGATTTCAGAGAGGAAGGAGAGGGAGAGAGAGAGAGAAACATCAATGAGGAGAGAGAACCATGGATCGGCTGCCTCCTGCACGCCCCTCACTGGGGATGGAGCCCACAACCCAGGCCTGTGCCCTGACCAGGAACCGAACCCTGACCTCCTGGTTCATAGGTCGACGCTCAACCTCTGAGCCACGCCGGCTGGGAGAATCCAGAATCTTAAATCAGTTGATTGTCCACTGGAAAATGAGGACCCCTCTGCAGGCCTGTCCACCCTCCTCACTCTCCCCAACCCTCTCCCCTTTGTATTCACCTCAGGGTGGGCCTGGGGGCAGCTGGGACAGCCTGGCCCACCCACAAAGTGGGGCTACCACCTTGGGCTGTCAAGGACAGCTCTGGCCTAGCTTGTCATATCAGGACTGGATTGGTAGATTGTGTGAAAAGGCAGGGAGTGGTCAGCATGGAGTCCAGAGGGGTAAAGTGCTCATCATCAGATTTATCCTGGGCAGAGTCCCTGACTGTGACTTCTGGTTCTCTTTCCCATAATGCACCTGCAGCACCAAGTCAGTTTCCCAGGAGCCTCAAAGTGGGTGGTTCCTAGGTGGGCAGGGGTTTTCTTGTCCCAGGAAAGGAATATGTCTGTTGCCAGTGGCTGTGTTGGTGTCCAACTTACACACCCATCTTTTGAGTTTGGCGACTGTGAGTCAGGCCTGGCTGCCCTCATCCGCTCCAGGGTGCTGACCAAATTCCGCTCCTGAGTGAGCTCCCAAATGGGGTGCTCTTCCCTGGTTTGAGAGCTTACTTTCCTCTGTGACATCAGCAAGCCTTATTGCTTGGCCTCTCTCTCATCCTGGGGCAGTGCTCCCCCCACCTTCGCTTCTGGCTGGTGCACAAGGCGGTGGGGGCTGTGGGTGGGGTGGGGTGTGGGGTGAGCTCTTATGGAGAAGGAAAAGAAGGGGAGAAACGGGAAGGAGGAGGCTTGGCTCTCATTTCACAGTGGCCCTGAGTTAAAAGCTCCCATCAAACCCCTGAATCGTAGCTTGTTTCTGGAATTGTACCAACTTGATGCCTTTACCAAAAGGAAACCAAATACTATGGCACCTTGCTTACCCAGAAGGTGCTTGACTTGGCAACCTCAAGTATCTGGAATAATCTAGAAGAGCGAAAGTATGTTAGGAATTCACTGCTCTAAAGTCCCTTGACTGTTCACCCTAGAAATGTTCAGATCTTTTTCATCAGCGCTGTTTACTCTTATCCACCAACTATTCTATCAATCCCGATGGCACTCTCGCTCCCTCCAAGTCCTGCTTTCGTTTCTGTTTTTGTTTTGACCTTGATGGCTGGGTGAACCGCAGTGCCATTAGCCAGGGTCAAGAACAAGAGCGGAGGACGAGCAAGCCGCAGGGAAAGCTCCTGACTTCCGGTGAGGGCATGCGCCCAGAGGCCTCTGGGACCCTGCAGGCAGCAGGGAGGGGTTACTGTCCCCATCGGAGCCCAGGAAGGCAGGAAGCGAGGGCGCAGGAGAGCAGTAGGGCGAGGCCATGGGCGAAGGAGCAGACGGACGCCGAAGGCAGCCTTGAGCTTCAGCCTGACAGGGCCCGTGTTCCCAGGGAACGGGCCACTAAGACCACTTTCACTGCCCGTGCTGTTAAAAATAAGTGCAGTTTGGTTTGGGAGTTTCGGAGTTTCCAGGGAGGGAGCTTTCCTTAGCCTGCAAAGCCCGTTCTTTCTTTTCCGATGCTGGTGAAGTGAGGGGTTAATATTTTTCCTCCACGTTATGTCTCAAAGATTAAAAAAAAAATTTCTGCCGGCTGCCCAAGAACGTTCGCTGTATCTCACTTGACATAGAAGCTTGGCATCCTTTTGAATGCAAAACGCAAGCAGCATGCCCGTCAGAGCATCTCTTAGTTTGAAAACAATTGATTTGCAGCTTTGTTCCCTGGCTCCCGAGAGAGGGTTGCACAATAGGAAGCAGGGTGCCCCCGCTCTCCCTCTGTTCCCCGCGGCGGAGAAGGGGGCCCTTTGGTCTGGAACAGCCGTCACCCAAGAGCTCCCCTTGGCTCTCAGCGCCGGGGGGCCTGGGCTGCGCTTAGGCCTGCGCGGTGCGCTTCTTGCTCCTCTCCGAGGCCTGGAAGCAGCTTGAGAAAGAAAATTCCCGAGCCTCCAGTGCTCAGCACCAAACCCCACCCTTTGCTCGAGTGCCTAAGCAGAGCTGGGGGGCTGCGGGAGAGGGGCCTTTGGGCTCCCCAGACTGCACCCCAGTGTGGGCCTCCACTGTGGCCACTCTTGTGAGGCCACTCCTGTCAGGTCCCCTCTCGTCACTGGGGGTGATCATCACACACACACACACACACACACACACACACACACACACGCCCACGCACGAGGACCACTGCTTTAGGGGAGAGGAAGCTCATTTATCGAACATCTGGTGCCCTGCCTGGCATTTATTGGGCACTCGTGTATATGTGTCGGAAGGCAGGCAGGAAAGGGAAGGGAAGATGGCTGCAGTGGCACAAAGCGCCGGCTCTCCACCTTGATGGCACCTTGGAATCGCCTTGGGGGCTTACACCGTCCCCGCCCCAGCTATTGAGACTCGCTTGGTCCGGGGATGGCCTGGGCCCGGGATTTCCGAACGCTCCCCAGGGGTTCGGTGTGACCCAGGGTGAGGGCGCTGATCTGCAGGGTGTGGCTTCTGCCTCTGAGAAGAGCCCTCCATGCAAACGGAGAGCCTCAGAGCTGCGTGCCTTGGAGCAGGTGTCAAAGTTGAGTCAGTTCCTCGTCCGTTGACGGGGCGGGGGTAGCACCCGCCTCGTGGCTCCTCGGGGACCCAGCGAGACCCTGTGTGCGGAGCGTGGCATGCAGCGGGCGCGCTGGAGCGATGGGGAGACGGCTCCCCCTGTGCTAGGACACGGGGCGAAGGACCACACTGGCCTTCCTGTCCTGCCGGATGAGGCTGCCTAGTTTCTTTTTTTAAAGTATATTGTATTGATGTCAGAGAGAAGAAGGGAGAGAGAGAAACATCCATGATGAGAGAGAACCATGGATCGGCTGCCTCCTGCACGCCCCGCACTGGGGATGGAGCCTGCAACCCGGGCCTGTGCCCTGACTGGGAATCGAACCCTGACCTCCTGGTTCCTAGGTCAATGCCCAACCCCTGAGCCACGCCTGCGGGCGAGCCTGCCTATTTTCTCTCTGCCTCCATACTCCCATGTGGCTGAGGCTCCTTAAGTATTTGCTGACAGAGTGGGGGCCGGAGACCCCAGCAGAGTTCAGCAGACCCTGGAGTCTGCTTTCCCTTTAAACCTTTCGGCGGAAAGATGGGGTAGGAAGTCCAGATGCGGGCTTTCTGGTGCTGCGTGGCCGTGACTCCCTCTGCCTCCTCCAGACCCGGGGCCACCCGGGGCACACGTGGGGACAGGGCACCCCAGCCAGGCGCGCCACTCGCAGCCCCCACCCCCAGCCTTTGATGAGAGACACGGAGAGCGAGCGAATGGCTCGCAGGGAGAGAGAACACTTCCCTCGGCCCTGGGGACGTGTTCAGCTGTTCGGCATTTAGCAAAGTCTGGCATGCGTTCTGCACAGCCCCGCACCCTCCCTTCCAGTGGCGCTTCAGATCAGCTTCAGCTGCAGCCTTCAGGCCAGGAAGGGGGGCGAGCACTCCGCCTCTGCCCCCCCCCCGCCCCCCCTGGCCCTCCTCCCGCTTTTGGTGGCCTGTCCCCGAGTCCTGGTCTAGAGACAGGGACTCAACTCGCCCGCACCAGGGCTCTCCGGCTCGAGGTGCCCGCTGGGCTGAGCGGCTCCGTGATGGTAATGACTGCCGCGCACTGTCTGTAATTCTGCATCCCTCAGCCCCCGGGGCTGGGCTGGTGGATTTGCCTGTGCTGTTTGGGGGTTGATCCTGCTGTCAGCGCTTAGCGAGAATTAACAGTGACGCTCTGTGCGCCACAGTCATAACACTAAATCTGATCTGCATGTTTATGATTCATTAAAAAACCCCACTGTCGCTGAAACCCCTCCAAGCCCATCATTGAAAGAAATTATGTGCAGTTGAAAGAGCCATTTGACGTCACAGAAGACCTACGTGCCTTCTCATGAGCGGCTGGAATTAGAAGGCTGCGCTCGGAGAGTGGGAACGGGATCCAGACTCGGAAGCCCTGTGCAGCCGGCAGCCTGCCCTCCGGGTGCGGGCGGCTCACTGTCCGGCCTCTGCGGCGGCGGGTGGTTCAGATCCCTGGCCGGCGCTGCGGGCACGCTCTGCCACGCCCTTCGGGGCCACACCGAGCTCCTTCCAGGCAGTGTGGGTTCTGGGAATGCCAGCTTTCTCTCTCTCTCTCTGTCCCTCCTCTCTCTCTCCCTTTCTCTTTCTATCTTCCTTCCTTCCTCCCTCCCTCCTCCTTTCTCTCTCTCTTTCTTTTTGCATTTTAGAAGTTCAAACATAAGTTGTAAGGATACCCTGCTTTAATGACACCCCCCCCCCCAGCATTCCCAAATCAAGAAGAAATTAATTGTGGATGATGGGCTGTTTGTGGGTTTCTGTGGCACCCACTCACTTCATTGCTTGGTAATTAGGCGTTTCCTAGGAACCCTTTAGGTGAGGTCGGAACCCATGAGGAACCTTTCCCTCTGAGGTCCTGGCTGCGCTGTCCGGTGGGAGAAACAGGGCAGCGGACTCCTGGGTTCAAGGCTTCCCATTGATCCGCCAAGTTGGGAAACAAAACAAGAGACGGGGGGATGGGATCTCTTGGCAGATATCAGAACTTAAATGAATTGTTTTTGTTCGAGTTACTGCTGGTGTGTAACAAAGGACCCCATACTTAGTGATGGAAAAGAAAAGCATTGTGTTATGCTCCCAGATCGGTGGCAGGGCTCAGCTGGGCGGTTCTTGTGCCCCTCATGGCATTTACTGAGACCAGTAAGGGGTGGGCCGGGTCTAGATGCTTCTGTCACATGTCCGGTGCCTCGGTGGCTGTGAGCTGTCCCCTGGAGCATTTGTCCAGGCCTCCCCAGCAGGGCAGTTTTGGGGGTGGTTGCACTTCTTACGTGATGACCAGCTTCCCCCACAGTAACTGTCCCAAGAGACCCAGATGGAACCTACGTGGCCTTTTCTGACCCAGCTCAGAAGTTACATAGTGACACTATCGATTGAAGAGTCACAAGCCCACTCCGATTCAGTGGGAAGGGACATACACCCCAATTCCTGATGGGGGAGTATCGGAGAATTGGGGACTAGATTTAAAAGCAACTCGTTTCTAAACTTACACAGCTCTTCATTCAGTGCCTTATATTTTACAGTGTTGCCACCTCTAATATTTCTTTTGACTTTTACATCAACCTTCTGATGGGGTAATGTTATCATACCCACTATCCTGATAAGAAAACCGAGGCTCAGAGAGATGACCTGGTTTGCCCAAGTTTAAACAATGAGATGAACCTTTAAGCCCCTCTCCTGGGTAACAGATGTTGGAGATGTATGGCGTGCGGGTGAGAAGTACAGAAAGTTGTTCTTTAGAAGCAATTATCTTCGGTATTTTTTCAAAACAATGTTTTTGAATACTATTGAGTTGATTGGAAGCCCTGTCACTTACCCGGGGACACAAAACTAAGCGGAACCGGTTCTTCGTGGCGAATCTCTCGGGCTGTCCCCTGTGGTCTGCCACAGCTCACCCTCGGGTCCTAAACCAGCAGGCCAGCCAGAAAATGCTAATTCATCGGAGACAAACATGGAGGATTGTAGGAGCCGAAGCGCAGCCAGGCTGGCGGCTCACAGGGTAAATATTTGATCAGTGAGTAAAAATTCAAATTGGTACTATTTGCTGAAGGTGAAAAGTATATTAGGGAACTTGTGTAATGGGGGTTAAGTATGGCTGGGGGAGGCCTCCTCTATGGGGAGGTCACCCCTGGAAGCCCACAGCTTCTTGCCGATGTAAGTTATAAGCAAGAGGCGTCTGGGCACCTCCAGCCAAGACCGCCCTCCCGGCAGGAGCAGGGGCCGGGGCGGCCTGCAGACCTGGCAGGGGTGTGGAGGTGAGCTGGTTCCGCTTATGCGCTCACAGAGGCTTGTGCGCACGCCCTCCGTTTCCCCGCGGTGCATATTAGAGCCAGAAGCTGCTTCCCTCGTCAGTCCCCAATATCGTGCATCTTGTGCCATAATGTGCGCCACCCTGGCTGGGCTTTCGTGGCTGGGATGCCGGGAGGTTAGTACAGAATGTTCTGCTCCATCCGCACGTGTCCCCAGCCCTGCGTGTTTCCCTTCAGGACCCTTAGCATTAGTCCGGAGAGAGGAACCGTGCCTCTGAGCAGCCCAGGCAAATCAGGAAGCTGCCGGGTACCGGGAGGATGTGCCAGTTATTCCGATAACGCGGCTCCAAAGTGGAGCTGCAGCTTCAGAATCTTTAGAGGTGAGGCCGCGCGGCCGAGTGACAGCTGGTTACTGCAAACCGCGGAAGGGAGGGGGCGGGGGGCTGAGCTGGGACTGGCGAGGACCCGCGTTCGCTCAGCTAATGGGCCTGATTAGTTTGTCCTATTTAACCGACGTGGGATTCATCCGAGGCTTGTCCTGGGCCAGCGGGGCCCCGGAGCGCGGCACAATGGGGCCGAATGACCAGCGCTGCAGAACTGATGCTAAACCCCAAACAAGCCATCAGCTCAGGGCCTCCTGCAGGCGCAAGCTGTGATGGCTGCTGGTTTCCGGGATGCAGTGCCTGAGCGGGAGGCAAGCGTGATGGAGAAATAGGGGGGGGGGGGGGGATTCTGGTCCGGGGCCTGGGAGGACTGAGCTCAGCTGGACCTGAGGGACAGGGAGGGCACCAGGCCCAGAGGAAAAGAGATTTATCTGTCCAGATGTGCCAGGGGCTTAGAAGCGACAGGAAGGGAGAGGACGTGGCAGGCATGGAGGAGCGCTGCCCAGTTCTGCCTTCGAGGCAGGGCTTGCTGTCCAGCTGTGGGCTGCGTGGTCCCCAGCTGCCTCCAGCTGCCGGCCCTGCAGGGTCGGTCTCCCCGCTGAGAGCACCTCGTCCAAGGCTACGCTCCCCTGTGCGGCCTGGGATCTGGGGGCCGAGCTGCGGTGGAGGCTGCTCTAAAGGCCTGGTCATTGCCCGGCCGGCGTGGCTCAGTGGTTGAGCGTCGACCTATGAACCAGGAGGTCACGATTCGATTCCTGGTCAGGGCCCAGGCCCTGGTTGTGGGCTGGATCCCCAGTGTGGGGCGTGCAGGAGGCAGCCTATCCATGATTCTCTCTCATCATGGATGTTTCTCTCTCTCCCTCTCCCTTCCTCTCTGAGATCAATAGAAATAAATTTAAAAATAATAAATAAAGGCCTGGCCATTTTGGCTGCAGGCAGGACACGGTACCCCTCACTCCAGAGCTTTCTCCTCTAGGTTAGTTGAGACTGTCAGGCTTGCATTTAAAATGGACCCCCACCCCAAAATAATTAAATAAATAAATAAATAAGATGGACTCCCACCACTACCCACTCCTGCTTTCCCTCCTTCCTTTCACAGGGATTTATTCTTCCCAAATATCTGTTTTGTTTGTTTCAAGTTTGCACTTTTTATTTATTTAGTAGAGGCCCAGTGCACAAAATTCGTGCACGTGGCAGGGGGGAGGGGTCTCTCAGCCCGGCCTGCACCGTCTTCAATCCTGCATCCCTCTTGCAATCCAGAACCACTGGTTCCTAACCGCTCACCTGCCTGCCTGCCTGATGTCCCTAACTGCTCCCCTGCCAGCCTGATCCCCCTAACTGCCTAACTGCCACTTTCTCCGTTCTCCCTTCTCCCATGGCGCCAGCCTTCTCCCTTCTGCCTTCTCCCGCGGCCTCTGCAAAAGGGACTGCGGTGATGGGCCAGCCCTCAGAAGGATGTCCAGAAGGATGTCTGGTCTAATTAGCATATTACCCTTTTATTAGTATAGATTTGTTAATCCTCGCCCCAGGATATTTTTCTGTTGATTTTTAGAGAGAGTAGAAGGAAGGGGGAGAGACACACAGAGAGAAATATTGATGTGAGAGAGACACATGAGGATCAAGCCTGCAACCAAGGTACGTGCCCTTGATCAGAATCGAACCTGGGACCCTTCAGTCCATGGGACGACACTCTATTCACTGAGCCACACCAGCCAGTGCCCTCTGACATATCTTGCCCCCCAAACACCACCTTAGCCTCTTCCAGGGAACCCAGCCCGCAGCAGAGGGTAACCTATGCCTCTGGGTTGTGGGTTCCATTCCAGGGGCCAGCAGGACTCTAGGCACCATTTTATTATAGTCTCTGGGGGTTTTGTCCAGTTCCTCCCTTCTCCCCCTCCTCCTTTACTCCCTTTAAATTGTTCCAGAAGTTTCCTCCCCGGATCGTACTTTATTTCTACTTGCTCTCAGAGATTATCCCAAATGGAGTAGATTTCGTCATTCGGGCACCCTCCTCCCTGGCCTCAGTGTCAGTTACTCTGATCCATTTCGTGGCTCTTCCTCCCGGGACTCCTCCAAGCGGAGCCCAGCCTCTGTCCTCCCGCCTGCCCTCTCCTCCAGCTCCTTCCTGATGATCGTGGCTCTGCGCCAGGGTCAGCCGTAAGGTGTCCCTCTGCACACAAACCCCATCTCCTGCCAGACACCGGGCCTTTATTGTTGGCGTGGGGACAAGCCAAATCGCTTGGCAGCCGCACACTGGCCCTCAGTCACTGTCTCATCACTGTGGCCATCGCTGCTGTCTCTGTGTCCCCTCTTGGGCTCTCAGTCCTCATGGTATTCGCTGCCCTTCTCCCCTGGTACCGCCGGCGCTGGCCTGGGAACCCCAGATGCCACCTCCCGAGGGCCCCAGGGAGGCCCTGCTCAAGCTCAGCTCCTTGGCTCAGCAGCCAGGAACTTCTCTGACCTGCTTGGCAGCCGCCTCCCTCAACACCAGATGCCTAATTAGTAGCTCAGGATCGCCTCCTCCTCCTCCCCCTTCCCCTCTCCTCCCCCACCCCCTCCTCCTCCCTCCTCTTTCTCCTCCCTCTTTGCCCCCGCCCCCCCATTTCCTCAGGCCCCACCTTCACCCTGCTGGGATGGCCATTGAAATGAGGGGCATATTTTCAGGACTGAATGGCAAGGGTGTAGGAGGGGGTGTTTCCAGTCTGTGTCCCCTGGTCACAGCCAGTTCAGTCCAATTCGTCATCTATTTATTGTACGCGGTGCAGTGGTCACTGCCTTGGGCTTGCGCAGGGCCTGCCAGGGTGCGGTTGGCTAACAGGAAGTGGCTCCCGCAGTCAGCTGAGGAGTCAGGGAGGGGAGGGCGTTGCCAAGGGCTAGAGTGACCTGTTTGAAGGCCCCCAGCTGCACCAGAACCTCCTGGGGCGGACTGAGGGCCCTGGGGCCTCACTCCCCTCCCCCAGCCTGACACCACTCCGGAGTCTCCTCTCGGCTTCATTTACACAAACAATCAAAAAGCCAACCCAACCCAAATGAAATGCCCACATTTTATTGCTTGCAGTGTTTTAGTTCTAATTTGGCTTCATTTAGAAAAGAGGTTTTACTAAGTGGCATAAATTGAGCCTAACAAATTTTAAAACTAAAACAGCAACACCCTAAATGCCTAAAACTGTAATTGGAGAGAGATAAAAAGTGAGTTTTCAGGGAGGCTGGGGGAGGGAGGCAGGAGGAGGGGGAGGGGAAGAAATTCAATTTCCATCCTACTTGGTGGGAGGTTAATTTCCTGTTCCCCCTCCCCCAGACCCCAGCCTAGTCCCCTCTCTTTAGAGAACGCACCCACCGGCGCCCCGCAGGATGTCTAGAACATAGTGGGTGCTCAGGAAAGACCGGGCCGGCTAATTCTTTTCTTTCATGTGACTGTGGACAGAAGGGATAAAGTGGATTCCTTTCAGGGGACTCATTTGCCCCCAAAGGGGAAGTCTGCCAGCTCCTTGGGGGTGGGAGAGTCTTACACGCTGGAGGCACCCCCCCCCCCAAGCCTAGCCCATCCCACCTGAACTTCTGAATCCTACGTGGGAGGGAGGGGAGAAGAGGGTGTGATGGCTGCTGGGCTCCGCGTACCCCTTTCCCCACTTCTGATATGAAATAAGGTCAGTGATGCCGGGTAGGTGGGAAGAGGGGTCTCTGTCTGGGGTGCATGACCACATGTGTCTCTGTTGAGGTCCTCTGCAGAGGCCACAGGGGACCCTACAGGACAAGCATTTCTCTCTGGGGGACCAGTACTCTGGTTTCCTTTACTGACGCAGTCCTCTTCCCAGGAAGGGTACCCTCCAAACGCATACGTAAACATGGGTGACCTAGGGAAGTGTCCCTGAGTGTGGGGGTGTGGGTGGAAGCCAGAAGGTCATCTGGGGCCTGGCTGGCCTCCTGGCTACGCTGCCCTTATGGAATGCCCTCTCCCGGGAACTGTGCAGCGCCTGGCGCCTTAGCCACGTGGTTTAGCTGGTACTATACACTGAGTGGCCAGATTATGATGATCTCTGAACGCATATAATTTGGCCACTCAGTGTGTGTGTGTGTGTGTGTGTGTGTGTGTGTGTGTGTGTGTGTGTGTATTAGAGGCCCAGTGCATGAATTCATGCATGAGTGGGGTCCGGCCAGCGTGGCCAGGGGGAGGGGACATGGGCGGTTGGCTGGCCTGCCTGCTGGTCCAACTCCTGGTAGAGGGGACAATTTGTATATTAGCCTTTTATTCTATAGGATATACACGGAGTGGCCAGATTATTATGATCTCTGAACGCATAATAATCTGGCCACTCAGTATATATATATATATATATATATATATATATATATATATATATATATTAGAGGCCCAGTGCATGAATTTGTGCATGGGTGGGGTCTGGGCAGCGTGGCCAGGGGGAGGGGACATGGGCGGTTGGCTGGCCTGCCTGCTGGTCCAACTCCTGGTAGAGGGGACCATTTGCATATTAGCCTTTTATTCTATAGGATAGACACTCAGTGGCCAGATTATTATGCGTTCAGAGATCATCATCATCTGGCCACTCAGTGTGTGTATATATATTAGAGGCCCAGTGCATGAATTTGTGCATGGGTGGGGTCTGGGCAGCGTGGCCAGGGGGAGGGGACATGGGCGGTTGGCTGGCCTGCCTGCTGGTCCAACTCCTGGTCGAGGGGACAATTTGTATATTAGCCTTTTATTCTATAGGATAGACACTGAGTGGCCAGATGATGATGCATTCAGAGATCATCATAATCCGGCCACTCAGTGTATACTGCCCCGGCCTGGAGTCAGAAGGTGGGCTGGGGGCAGCCCAATTGGCAGCAGACCTCCTGCCCAGGCTGGGCTCTGCCCTATTTGGTCAGATGACCTTGGCCAAGCCCCCAGGTTCTCTGGTTTTACTTTCTCCAGCTATGAAATGAGAAGTGGTGGTGACCACGAAACACTTTAAAGCAGAAATGTGCCACACAAGATGAAAATGCTTGATGCTTGGTTTTTTTTTAGCTGATATGCACATTCTTTGTCTTAGAACCCTCTTGATACCAAGAATAAGAACACTACTTAAATTAGTTCAAGGAAATGGGAGGTTTAGTAACAGGATGCCAAGGTCTTTTACGGAACTCAAGTACAGGAAAACTGTTGGGGGCCATGGGGACAGGCCCCGCCAGAGGGAGGAACAGACTGCAGCTTCATTTCAGCTCTCTAGGGCTGCTAAATCTCTTCTGCTCCCCCCCTCCCTTTGCCTGCCATTAGGCTTCTCGTCTGGAGTGTGTAGTTTCAAGGAACAGTGATCACAGGCAAAAGGCTAATCTCATCAATGTGTAAAGAGTCCCTAGTAATTCCACTTCTTGGGATTTATCTTACTTGCACATATATTGTAGGCTGTATCAGTTAGCTATTGCTGCATAACAAATGATCCCAAATTCTAGAACCTTAAAACCATAGCTGTTTATTATTTCTTACTAGTTGGTTGGTTGGTTGGTTCTGCTGAGTTGAGTCAGATTCAGCTAATTCTGGCTAAGTTCACTCGTGTATCTGTGATCAGTTGGTGGTTGGTTAGGGGCGGTTTGTCCAGGATGGACTCAGCTGGGCCACTCGGCTCCCATCCCCTAGCCCTGTGGTCGGCAAACTGCGGCTCGCGAGCCACATGCGGCTCTCTGGCCCCTTGAGTGTGGCTCTTCCACAAAATACCACAGCCTGGGCGAGTCTATTTTGAAGAAGTGGCGTTAGAAGAAGTTTAAGTTTAAAAAATGTGGCTCTCAAAAGAAATTTCAATCGTTGTCCTGTTGATATTTGGCTCTGCGGACTCATGAGTTTGCCGACCACGGCTGTAGCAGGCTAGCCTGTGCTTGTTCGCAGGCTGGCCTGGTCCTGTTTATGCCAGTTGCAGGGAAACAAAAGAGGAAATTGAAGCCTCAAGTGCTTTTTAACGCTTCTGCTTGCATCAAGTCTGCTAAGCAAGTTATGCAGTGAAGTCCAGGTTTAAGGGTCTAGGAAATCCACTGTTCCTCTTGAGTGAGAGAAGCTGTAAAGAGAAGGGTCAAAGGGCAGGGAGACAGGAAGAGGTAAAGGCTCAGGGCCATCAATGCAATCAGTCCTCCACGTGTGTGCAATGACATTTGCGTGTGGTTACTTTACGCAGCATCGCCTGTGATAGAAGCAACCAAAATGGCCATCAGTAGGGGATACAGGCTACATAAATGATGGCATCCACATGCCGGAATGATCTGTAGCTGGACAAAGGATGAAGAATCGCCCTGTGCACAATCGGAAAAATCCTGAAGGTGGCTGAACTGAAAAAGGCCAGGTGCAGGGCAGTGTGTATAGTGTGCCACCTGTCACGTGAAAAAGGGAGAGAAATAAGAATTTATTTGTTTGGCCCTAGCTGGTTTGGCTCAGTCGACAGAGCGTTGGCCTGTGGACTGAAGGGTCCCAGGTTCGATTCCAGTCAAGGGCACATGCCTTGGTTGTAGGCTCGGTCCCCAGTGGAGGGCGTGCAGGAGGCAGCCGATCCATGATTCTCTCTCACCATTGATGTTTCTATCTCTCTCTCCCCCTCGCTTCCTCTCTGATATCAACAAAAATATATATATAAAAAAAGAATATATGTATTTGTATGTGCTTATATCTGCATCCATTAATTCTGGAAAGAGAAATAAGGAACGAGTGGTGTGGGGGTGGGGAGCACTGGGTAGAGGCGGGGGCAGCACCCAGATGGGTGGTGACCCTGCACCATATAAGTAAAAAGAAGTCCTTGCTGATATGATAACACACGTTCAAAAATTAACATACAGTATCCTCATGCGTGTAATGAAAAAGGAGAGGAAAATAAACAAAGAAAGAGAAAGTCACAGGCCTGCGTGGCTTCCAGAAACCTAGACAGAAGCCTTTGGAGATTTTTAGCAAAGGCGGCCTGCCGCTGGGAAGCTGAGTGATCACGCCCGATGTGAGCCTGGGCCCTCACCTGCTTCACCCTTTTGCATCCGTTTGGGGCCACGCCCGGTCTCCAAGGCAAAGGGCTGGTGCTTCCCTCCCTGGCTGTGCCGTCCCCGAGGGGTGACAGGACAGCCCGCCCTTGCTCACGGCCAGAGACTGACATTTCTGAAGGGCGCCACGCACATTTCCCGCACACACCGTGTGCTGATCTGACCCGGGCTGTGTTCCTCGGCTCTTCAGAGGCAGTCAGTGTGCTGGTCTGTGCGCGTGGCATCCTGCTTCTTGGGCAGCGCCTGGAGCCACACGGTCACGGGTGTCCGTGTAGAAGTCCTTGTCGTCAGGCTCTGGAAGCGGAGGAGCCCTGGAACAACCCACTCCGAGCTTATGGCGGGGGTCAGCCAGACCCCTGCAGGGGCTACCCCAATGCGCCCCCTGCTCCAGACCCAAATCTACTTAAAAGTATCGCTCAAGCCCGGCCGGCGTGGCTCAGTGGTTGAGTGTCAATCTATGAACCAGGAGGTCATGGTTCGATTCCCGGTCAGGGCACATGCCTGGGTTGCGGGCTCGATCCCCAGTGTGGGGCGTGCAGGAGGCAGCCGATCAGTGATTCTCTCTCATCACGGATGTTTCTCTCTCTCCCTCTCCCTTCATCTGTGAAATCAATAAAAATATATTTAAACAAATGAAACAATTCACTTCCATTATAAAAAGAAATGTGGCTCACGCTGTCCCACAGCCTCCTTGGCCTCCTCAAGCATTGAACTGGACTGAGCCACTGTGTCCCCCTCCCCTTTCCCTGCGCCCACCAGCAGGGAGCCGGGAGCTGCTGGCCTGGACCCCTGAAGGGAGGAAATGAGCCGTCCATGCCTGTGCATGCTCTGCAGCCATGAGCGGCCACCACGCCGCTGCCACCGCCACCGCCATTGTCCATGCTGGGCACCTACTGTGTGCTGAGCACGGTGCCTGGTGCCCTGATTCCATAGGAAAGAAGACGGACAGGAACTTGCCAACGAAACAACTGTTTACAAAATTCCTGCTTGCATCAAGCTGGCTTAAAGGGAAACGGAGTTACATTGCTGTCATTTATAGGAAAATGGGCATCTCCTAGAACTCAAAGTGGCAATCAATGTGTCTGCGCAGGACCCTGGGATCCTAGGAACCTTTTCTCTCCATCCTCTCTCTCCTTGTTAGTATCTCTCTTCTCTCTCAGGCAGACTAGGTTTTTTTCACGTGACAGAGAATATACTGTCTGATGCTTTGGGGCCTTATACCTCATGGCTTCAGCCCCCCAGTCAGAGATTCCCTCACCTTTCCCCATTCCAGGTCCAAAAATTCCAGGGAAGGGTCTCATTGGCTCTGATTGATCAGGTGTCCAGCTCTGGACCAATCAACTTCAGTGAAGGAGCAGGGTTCCGTATATCCGCAGAACCAGTGTTGGTCAGACCCGTGTGTGGCTGTGCTGCCACGCAAATCCTATGGATGGGGAAGCTCCTTCCAACGCTCAGGCGCCCACAGCAGAGGAGGGGCAGCCTTGCTGTCCTCATCGGCCCCGGGGCCCGGAGGGTAGAGAGAAGGAGGGTGCCCAGGGCCCCTGCGCTGCCCAGCACATCTGTTTATCAGCTCCTCCCCTGGAGGGTGCGTGGCCTAATAGCACCCCACAACCCCAGCACTGGCAACTGGGCTGCTGCCACTGATTTCTGCCATGAAAGGACAGGAAATGACAGTCCCAAGGCGGCAAGGGGATGAGAGGATGCAAGAGCCACGTTTCAAAAGCTTCCTTCTTACCTATTCTTTCATTTCTGCTTCCGCCGCCCACCGTCCCTGCAGACACCACTTCAAGGCGCTTTGCATCTCCCCTGGGGTTTCTCACGGTTCTTCATTGCGCTTTTCCCTGGAAGACAAGCTACCCTCTCATTTCCAGCCTGGGAGAGGGAGCCGGGACCCAGATACGTCTGCCTCTTGTCTGGCTGGCCTCGACCTCCCACTTGCCCTGGATCTTGGTCTCTCTCGGGCATCCCGCTCAGGCCTGGCTCCCGCTGAATCCATCCCAGCCCCATCCTGGCTTTCGGTGGCGTCACAGACCAGGCTCTGGCCTCCCGTTCCCTCTCTGGGCATCTGGTCCCCAACTGTCCCTGGTGAGTGACTTCATCGCTTCTCTCATTGTGGCCAGTTCAAAGAGCCCATCCTCAATCTGCGCCTGGCACAGGCCCGGCACATCTGCTAGGGCTGCTGCCATTGGCCACGGGCTCCGAGGGGGAGGGAGCGGCTGCTGGGCTCGCTGTTCCATGGCGCGGGGGAGAGGAGAGTGAGGGCGCCACGGCTGGGTGACATTCAAATGTGGGCACCAGCCATTCAGAACTGACTCTGCGCGGTGCAGGGGGCCGGGGGGTCCCAGGGGAGTGGCCAAGGTGGTCAGGGCGGCAGGTGGGGACACTCGGGGCCTGGGGCAGAGGCTGTTTACGATTCGGTAGAGAAGCATTTCAATATTTTAACAACCTGCACAGCTGGTGCGGCAGCGCGTTTCAGCTGAATGTCAGGCCAGGTTGTAGGTGGCAGCGAGCAGCTGGGCCGTCACACTGACGCTGAGAGCAGATGGAGTGGTTATAAACTGTGACAGGAGAAGTTTTGGCTAGTCATTGGCAAACCTACATCACTGCCTTTTCCTAAGGAGGCTGGTGGGAGCTTTCTCGGAAACTTTGGGGGTTACGAGGGGCAGGTCTTCGAAATGGACTTGACGCGGGTTTGTTAGGCTGGCCTGGCATTAGGAGATTGGCACCAATGACTTCCGTGGGCCCCCTTCCTCTCATCCCCAAGCAAAGATCCTCAAATTATATGCGTTAACGATTAATCGGAAACCTTTGTTTTAATCCTCACCCGAGGATGTTTTCCCACTGATTTTTAGGGAGAGTGGAAGGGAGGGAAAGACAGAGAGAAACATCGACGTGACATAGACTCATCAATTGGCTGCCTCCTGCATGTGCCCCGACCAGGGCCTGTGCCGGCGAGGAGCCTGCAACCGAGGTATGTGCCCTTGACCGGAATCGAACCCTGGACCCTTCGGTCCATAGGCCAATGCTCTATCTACTGAGCCACACCGGCCAGGGCCAGAGGCACACTTTGTGATAAGGTTACAAAGGTAAGTCAGGGTCCCTGCTCCCCTGGAGTTCACAGTGGAGTCATGGGAGAGCTAGGGGGAGGGGAGAGAAAACCTAGGTGAGCGTGCTGGATGAATCGTGAGGGGAAATGGTGCAGACGCCGCATGGGGTGCGGGGCTGTGTGGCTGAGGCCCTCATCTCCGAACAGGATGGAGCCGGCCTCTAAAAGCTTTTTCCTTTGCCTCTAGAAATAGCGAGACGGTGCTACTTGGTTCTGATTTTCACCTCCAGATAGCAGGACACATTTTGTCCTTGAAAGCACTCAAATCAGCTCGCCTCGCCAATGTGAAGTCACCGCTTGTTAGCTATGCACAGCTGAGATCAGAATCTGTCTCCCAGCCAGCCAGCCCAGGCCGCCGGCTCACCAGCTGCCCTGAAGGCCCGCGGGCACCTTCCTTCTAAGATTTCTGCAGCCGAGGAGGAGGCAGGGGGCAATGTGGACCTCACTCCCCGCTCCTAGGAATCGTGCCTGGGAGGTCTGGGGGCAGCCCTCTGTGAAACTGCTCCCCCCATTGGCAGGGCTGCTCTCTGGCTGGCTCTCAGAGACCACCCTGGTGGGGAGCCAGCCCAGTTGCCCCCTCTCTGGGAACTGTGTCTGGGAAGTGGGGCTTTGGCTGCAGTTCAGAGCTGGGATGACTGCTTGGCTCTATGAAACCCTCAGGGATCTGGGATCCTCCAAGTTCTGCCCTTTGAAGAGTGGGGCCTTTAGTCCCATGGTCCAAATGGCAGCATGGCACCCACATTTAAGGCAATAGGGTAGAGCAGTGGTCGGCAAACTCATTAGTCCACAGAGCCAAATATCAACAGGACAACGATTGAAATTTCTTTGGAGAGCCACATTTTTTACACTTAAACTATATAGGTAGGTACATTGTTATTAACTTAATCAGGGTGCTCCTAAGCTGGCCTTTGCTAAAGACTCAAGGGACCAAAGAGCCGCATGAGGCTTGTGAGCCACAGTTTGCCGACCACTGGGGTAGAGGAAGTGACTTAAAAAATAAAAAAGGGATGAAAAGGCACAGATGGGCTCTTTTAAGGAAGATTCCTGGAAGCTGACATGTCATGCTTCCATTTATGTCTCATTGGCCGGAACTTCGTCACATGACCACACCTAGATGGGAAATGTAGTCTTTCTTCCTGGTGGCTGAGAGAGAGAGGAGATATTGGGGGACAGCTTGCAAAGACTCTATGAAAAATAGCTCAATTCCATCCAAATATTGGGGTCTTCAATGTAAGTGCTCTGTAAAGATCTGTCAGGAAAAGAAAGGGACTATAAGTTAAATAGAGCCTTATTTTACATTTTAGCTACTGATTTATTTATTTACTTTTATTTTTACCTCTCTATGGCTGATTTTTTCAAATCTGCGAATACAAAGCATTTTTTACAAATATTTACTTCTGTTTTTCTCCATGGACTTTTTACATCATTGATTTTCTTTTTTTGAATTCTGTTACTTGCAGCCAAAAGCATTTCTGACTGACACGGGTCCTTTTACCTTTCTTCCTTCCACTGCCAAGCTCCTCGTGAGGGCAGCCTGTGCCAGCTGTGCCACCTCTCAGATGCCTAGTCCCTCTTAAACCTTGTCTCTAGTGCTCTCACCAAGTCAGTCACTTTATTCTCAGAAAACCAAATTATGCCTGTTGTTCATATCTCCTGTTGTCTACTTGGAGCTTAAGGGTTCTTACTAAAACTCTTTTTTTCTTTTGGTTTCTAGGATTCTGGATTTTATAGTTTACTTCCTATCTTCTGATTGTGACCTGCTTCTAGATATTTTATTCCCCAAAGCTTTAATTCCAGTCCTTTTATGATCCACTAACACTGCTACTACTACCTCTACCATCTCCACCACCATCACATCACTGTTTCTGCCGCCATCCCTGCCAACATCATCACCATCATCACCACTTCTGCTGTCAACTGACAAACAGAATCACTGGTCTCTCAAGCCTCGCTGTAGATGTACAAAGTAAATAATATCATTATCCCCATTTTGCAGGTAAGAACACTGATGCTCTGAGAGGGTATGTATTTTGCCCAAGATCAAAAAAGCTAGTAGGTGTCAGAGGTGGGACTTTAATCCTTGTCTGTCTGATGGCAGAGCCTGGCTTCTGAATACACCATCCTTTCCTTTTCCTTATGACATCACAAGATTCACTCTTATCTCTCTTCCTCTGGCAACAGTGGGTGCCAAACTCTCATCACCACAAACCTAGATGAATATAACAGCCTCCCAACAAATCTCCTTGAACATAGGCATATAGTCCCCGCCCACCTCCGTTGGGCCCTTGCATGCATGCCTGTTCAGCATTAGACTGCTGGCCCAATGATATGTAAGTCAGTCTTTCTCATGTCCCTTCCCTGCTCATACACTGGCAGTGAATCTCTCAGACCTCACGGGTCATGCTCTGTCTCTCAAAGGCCTCCTCACCTGTGCGCATGCTCTCCATACCTCCTACTGCCCACTGTTGCCAGAATTCTGGAGCCAGCTGTGGTGACATTATTTATGTTCACCAATTGGACACGAGCAACTTCTGCTAACATTTTATTGGCCAAATCAAGTCAAATGCCACATCTAACTTGAAAGGAAGGCGAGAAAATACAATTCTCCCCTATGCCAGGGAAGCAGAGAGCTGGAAACACTAGGTGAGCAGCTATTGACACCCTGACGAATAATCCGCTGCACTGGCCCTCCATGCCCTGCTCCACCCTGCCTCTAGGGCTCATCCAGGCTGCCTCCTCACCTGCCAGCCACAGTGCCAGGCCCATCTTTTCCGTAAAACCTTCCTCAGTATTTCCAGCACATGCTTTTCCTGCTTCTCAACTCCTAGGGCAGGGGTCCTCAAACTTTTTAAACAGGGGGCCAGTTCACTGTCCCTCAGACCGTGGGAGGGCCGGACTATAGTTTAAAAAAAACTATGAACAAATTCCTATGCACACTGCACATATCTTATTTTGAAGTCAAAAAACAAAGCGGCAAAAACACCCGCATGTGGCCCGCGGGCCGTAGTGTGAGGACACCTGTCCTGGGGCCTTGAAGGTAGTCAACATGCAATTGGTTATTCATTGGTTCATGTATAAAGAATGAGGCTCTTTTTGCTCTTAACAAACACACCCAAAAGCGTTTGGATATATGTATGTATACACGAATCTACCTTAGCTCCTTAAAACTACCACCCGGATGACTGTTGGTTTATCCCCGTGCTGGGTTCACTGCTTCAAGATGTCTGTGGAATTGTCTTGGAGTCTGTGGCATATCCATTTTCTTCTCTGACAAAAGAATGTGATAGTGGTGCCTATTTTATGCAGATGTGTGGGACTTCGAAGGGTTAGTGCATATAAAGTGCTTAGAACAGCAGCTGGCATGCAATAAGCACTCAATAAACCCCAGCTATTATTATGACGCCTCTGAAGATCTGCTGATAGCGATCTCTACCTCCTGCAGGTGGATTTGATTTCTCGCTGCCCATTCAGAAGTCATCCCGATGTAGCAGCTGCTAGTGCCCATGTGCCCCCGCCCACAGGCCCCTGCTGACAGTCCTGGTACCTGCAGGGGCCGCGGCCTGCCTGCCAGAAGGGGTGTCTGGCCTCGGAAGGGATGAAGGCATTTCCCAGTGGCTGGCAGGCGGGATGAACACCCTTGGGGAGATTCCCAACCAGCGAGGCAGGGGAGATAATGAATCGGGATCTGCTTCATCACAGCTCAGTGGGACAGTTCTGAGTGTGTTCTACATGGTCTCCAAGAGGGTCCCCAATGGGCCATTTGCCCACAGTGGAAATCTGCTTATTAACGCGCTCTTTTTGTCCCCCGCCCCCACCCCCCGCCTCCTCATCTCATTGTCTCCACTCTGGCAATTGTGTTTCCTGGGATCCCCTCCTGAGTAGATTACCTGCACCCCAGGACTGATGCTTGAGGGGAGGAGGCACACATGTGACTCCGCTTAATGCAATGAAACCAAATTGCTCCTGTGGTCTGGTCACTACCTCTGGCGGTGGGGCTAAAGGTCAAGTTTCTCGAGGTTTTGAGTGGTGAGCGCATCATCCAAATAAACTGATGGTCTCCTAAGGTGGCCACGGGCTGGTGAGCCCAGGGGAGCCGCGCACAGAAATGTTGGATGAATGGGCTTTTCCCTGTTTTCTGAAAACCTCACCCGGCCGGTGTGGCTCAGTGGTTGAGCATCGACCTATGAACCAGGAAGTTACGGTTTGATTCCAGGGCACATGCCCGGGTTGCAGGCTGGATCCCCAGTGTGGGGTGTGCAGGAGGCCGCCGATCCATGCTTCTCTCTCATCATTGATGTTTCTCTCTCTCTTCCTCTCCCTTCCTCTCTGATATCAATTATATATATACTAGAGGCCCGATGCACGAAATTCGTGCAAGGGCTTGGCCCTCGCAGCCCCCTGCTTGGTCCGGAAGGTCATTCTGCTGTTTGGTCTAATTAGCATATTAGCTCTTTATTGTATAGGATATTAAAAAAGAAAAGAAAGAAACTTCCAATCAGGGACAGAATAGCCAAAAAACAGGAGGAAAAAAGGGTGTTCCCCAGCGAAGAGGGGGCGCAGGTAGCTGTGAGAAGCCCTTGGGGCCGCTTTGCCCGAGCTCACCTGCACGTCCGCCCTTCTGCCTCGGCCACAGCTTCCCATCCGTTCCGGCACCCGGACAGCGGCCCGCTGCCTGCGTTTCCCCAAAGGTCACGGTCTTCCAGGTCTGTTCAGGTTTGCGTGTATCTGAGAAACACACAGGCCCAGAGGAGGGAACGTTCGCAGAAAAAAGGAACTCACCGGAGGGTTTTCCAGCTTCTGAAATGAAAATGGTGATTGTAACATCTGCGTTGCTTGTTGGGAGGATTAAATGAGGTAATGTATGCAAAGGCACCTGGCTCTGCGCCTGCGCCTAGCGGGCGGTCAGAATGTGACTCAGTATTCTCATCAGTGTAGCTCTATATATTGCGTTGGTTAACTTTCTCTGATGCCATTTGGAATTTTTCCTGTTTCTCTCTTTCCTTCATCTCTCTCTCTCTCTCTCTCTCTCTCTCTCTCTCTCTCTGGCTGATAGGAGCCTTATTCTATCCTTGGACACCTTGGGGGCCACCCTGAGCTTCGCTTGGCACAGTGGATATTGCACCCATTTCTCTGGGCAGGTTTATGGCCTTGTTGGCATCCATGTGCTTGAAGTAACAAGCCATGGGGGGCACCAACCAGACCCAGGGCACCCCACGCAGCCCCAAGGCCTGCAGACTGCAGAAGGAATGACCAGAACCCCATTGAACCAGTTCCTAGAGTTGGGGAGGAAACAGGCTGACGATCTGAAAGCTGGATCCAGCCAGTCAGTGTGAGAAGCGGCTGGACCTGGAAGCCAATTCCCAGGCAGTTAGATCTGGGGGCTGGGACATCCACCCCAGCCCTTTACCCTGGCTGCACGTGAACTTGGGGAGCAAAACTGATGCTTCTGCAGGAGCCAGGAGAGAAGCCAAACTCCAAACGGCCGAGGCGGCCGTCGCCAGCGTCCACGTTTCTAGGCTGATGGAACTCATCAGCAAGCAGCCCGAATCCGAATCCGAATCCGGCGCGGAGAAAGGCAGGCAATGTCTGCCGGGCAGAGAGCGGGGTCAGCCTCCTCAGCGGGGAATCGAAAGCGGCCTCTCTCTCTCTTTCTCTCTTCTGTCTCCTTCGGAAGCGGCCGTGCCATTTGGTGGAAAGCGCTGCTGGCGCGTCCGGCCTGCTAGGCCCTGTGGCCCTCCGGCCTGGGGTGCCCAGCGGCGGGAGAGACGCAGAATGACCCCCTCAAGTTGTCACTAAGCAAACACAGGCCGCAAAGCCTGAGACGGTGACCGCACGAGGCAGAAGCACCGATCCCTGTCTGAGGAGTGGACGGCCGCAAAGGGCTGGAGAAAAATGAGGCCTGGCTCCCTGGGGTGACAGTGAGCTAGCACCGGCCGCATCAGTGCCCACTCAGAGTGCAGGAGGGGCTGTGACCCGTGGGGCCGAGGGGGGACGTGGGGGGGCGGTGAGGCCACAGCAGGGCCCTCCCAATGCTATGGCTTCATAGCTCTCAGCATTCCCCTGCCCCCTCTGCAACCTGGGCCCACTGGGCCCCCTCAATGCGCCCTGCGCCCTGATTTGCAGGCCTGGTAGCAGGGACGTGGGCCAGCTGAGTGCTGGCTTTTCCTCCAGTCCTTCCAGAGGAGCCCGGGAGGGGGAGGGGAGGGCTGGGTGGCGCTCTGTGGACTGGCTGCCCAGCAGGACCGGGCACTGATCGCTTGGCTGCAGGCAATCACACGGCCCCGGGGAAGGCGCGCGGGGGGGGGGGGGGGGGGGGGGGGGGGCGCAGCAAGAGCGGAGGGGGCGGGAGGAGCCTTCTGTGTGGTGTTTGCACAGTGGTGGGGGGCGGGGGAGGAGCCTTCTGTGTGGTATCTGCGCGGTGGTGGGATCGTGCTGCTTCCAGGTTTCCAGCAATAACGAGGCGCATTTGCTGCTGCAGGTTCATTAACGAGGCCTGCGGGAGTGCGGATTGGCTTGTCCACTGTGTTAACCGGGCCGCGGGAGAAAGGGAAAGTCGGAGAAGGGACAGCAGCGTTCGGATTGGGGTTCAGCTTTCGCTGCTCCCAGCCTTGGGAGGACCCTGCTGACCACTGCCGGGGCCATCACCAGGGCGGCGGGGAGGGGATGGAGGGGACTGGGGGGTGGTTGTCGCTATTTCTGCGGACCCCTTGCCCCTGTGTTTTCTTTGGAATTAATACTGGGCACAATCTTGGGTGCCCTTGGGTCGCAATTGGACACTTTGCCCAAAGTGATGACCACAACACATTCCCTTTCAGCAGAACAGGTTCTGCTGGCGCGGGCCTGGGGCCTGGGGCCTGGGGCGCTGCTCTGCCCGCCCACTCAGGAGGAGAGAACACAAGCATCCTTGCCCGGCCGGTGTGGCTCAGTGGTTGAGTGTCAACATATGAACCAGGAGGTCACAGTTCGATTCCGGGCACAGGCCTGGGTTGTGGGCTCCATCCGTAGTGCGGGGCGTGCAGGAGGCAGCCGATCCATGCTTCTCTCTCATCATGGATGTTTCTCTTTCTCTCTCTCTCTCTCTCTCTCTCTCTCTCTCTCTCTCTCTCTCTCCTCTCCCTTCCTCTCTGAAATCAATAAAAAATATATTAAAAAGAAAAAAGGACCCTTGCCTGTGGAAAAAATCTTGAAACGAGGAGCCCCCAGATGTGCCAGCTCTCCCCCATCCCTGCACTCACTCCGGCTCTGACCTGCCCCAGCTGTGGACAGAGAGGCCCCTGGGCCTGGGTGACACGGGGTGGCCGACAGCAGCCCTTGGGCAGCCGTGGGTGCAGAGGGCATTGCCCTGGAACCTGCTGCCTCCCTCCCTGTCCTCCAAGGTGGCTTGCATTCGCAGCCAGCGCTCCTGTTTGTTGGGCAAACAGACAGGGAAAACAGTCCAGCGCCAGGAGGCTGGAGCCTGGCAGCCGGCCAGGGTCCCTGGCAGCCGCCTCCCAGGGACAAGACTATCTATCCGCTTGGGCATTATCGAGGGCCCACTGGCGTCTCCCCTGCATCCTGCTCGCCCCCCTGCATCCACAGAAGTGTCAAGGGCAAGGACAGAGGAAGAGGAGGACTTGGGGATCGTTTATTCTGCCACTTGTCAGGGGATCGGAGTCCTAGCAAGAGGTTACGGGCAAGCTGGATGGTGTTATCGACCAAATGGGGGTTTGGGGATTATCTATGGATTTCATTTATCTGTGTTTCCCCTGGTCTCTCTTGTTGTAGGTAATTAAGAGCTGATTGCTGGTAATTAAGAGTTGTTGAGAGAGCCAGCAGGATCCAGAAGGAGGCTAGCACGTTTTGTCTGCTTTTGGACAGAATCCTGACATCCCTCCCCTCCTCCTCAGCCTGCTCCCCATCCCCCCGCCCCCACCGGGCAGGCCTCCCGCAGGGATGTGGACCCTAGAGAGCAAGTTGAAGCTTGTCAGCTGGATTATTTATGTGCAAACTACATTCTGACCTCATTCTCTCCTATTATTCCCAAGCCGTGAGCACAGTCTTGCGTAGCGGGTTGAAGTTCCAGTCTCCTGACACTCAGGTGTGTTAAGATGGAGCTTTTTTTTTTTATTTCTCCCGAACTGCAGTCTTAACTGGGCTCTTGAGCCTCTATTTCTGCTGATGTTAGACAACTTGAACTTGCCAAGTCGAGGTAACAGTCGCTCGGGGTTGAAATCATGGTCACTTTGAGGCCGCTGCTGCCTCTTTAGGGTTCTCTCTTGCCCTCTGTGCCCTGTGTGAGCGGTGGCCCTGCGTGGAGCGGGGCAGGAGGGAGTCCTGGGCTGTCCTGGCATTGACCAAGGGACACATGTCCACGTGCTGCCCTGTGTGCTGGTCCCACCCGCTGGGCGCTCTGGCCTTGGGCCAGTTGTGCTTGTACCTCCTGATGTCCCGGGCGGCCATGGCCTTGGGTGCGGAGGTCACATTGGAAGTGACCTGCGTGCTCCTCTCCTACATGCTCCTAGTGGGCCCCTTCGGGGAGCCCCTCTGGGTGCTGTGGGGCTTGGGTGCCTTGGGCTGCTCTCTTCACTGTGCCGGGGGTGCAGGGGCTGGGCGCCCTTGGGACTCCTGCCAGAGCCACCCCTTCAGCCAAGGCCCCTCGTTTAGCCACGGCCACTTCACCTCTGCAGGCCAGGCGGAACGAGGCCCTTCTCTCCAGGGCGCGGAGAGCTCCCCAGCTAGCGGCGCCCCCTCTTCTCCCCTCCACGCCCTCTGCCCCTCTGCGGGCTTCGGCGCCTCTCCTGTCCCTATTTGGTCAGAGCCTCGGTTGGCATGGAGACCTTTCTTTGTTTTAAAAAATATATTTGTATTGATTTCAGAGAGGAAGGGAGAGGGAGAGGGAGAGAGAGAGAAACATCCATGATGAGAGAGAAGCATGGATCGGCTGCCTCCTGCACGCCCCCCACTGGGGATCGACCTCACAACCCAGGCCTGTGCCCTGACCCGGAATCGAACCGTGACCTCCTGGTCGACACTCAACCACTGAGCCACACCGGCTGGTCTCAGTTGACACTGAGACCTTTTGACTGGTCAGCCAACCTCTCAAACTGGTGGAACCTTTTTTCCTGCGGCAGGAACCTCTCTCGCTCCTCCCTGCTCTGTTT
The DNA here is from genome assembly GCF_027574615.1 of Eptesicus fuscus. NCBI lineage: Eukaryota > Metazoa > Chordata > Mammalia > Chiroptera > Vespertilionidae > Eptesicus > Eptesicus fuscus. The sequence continues at coordinate 135,280,489 of NC_072473.1, forward strand.
GTTGCGATGTAGAACCAACGTCCCAGGTTCAAGGCGGCAGAAAGCCAAGGTCGCAGTTCCAAAGCGCCTGCGTGTCTCACGCACCGCGGCTCGCCCTGGATGCCGTGGCTCTCGGGGGCGGGCAGGTGGCTGTAGATTTATTTTTTATTTTGATTTATTTTTTTAATTTCAGTTGGCTGTAGATTTAGCAAAGTCTTTGTGGCCCCCGGAAGTTTTTCCATTAGACGAGCATTTATTGCCCACTTCAAAGTGTCCCGCACTTGGCACGGGTCACCGCCTTGAATCCTCACAACTGCCCTGTTAGGGTTTCCATTTTGCATACGAGGAAACTGAGAGTGCTGAGAGAACTTGCTAGAACATTGGCCTCTGGTGCCTGGGCTTCCTTCCCCGCGGCCTGACCTCCGCTTCCAGCTGTGGATGTGCTGGCCGGTTCCACGGGGGCTCCCACTCAGCCCACTGACAGCACCTCTCAAAGCACGAAGCACGCATTTGCGCCCTGGAATTCTCTGCTGCTGCAGACATGGGGAGGTGGGTGGGGGGGAGGGCTGTTTGTCAAGTGAGCATGCGCATCCCGGTAGGAGGCTTGCTTGTTCACATGTCTGGTAGTTGATGCTGAGCCCTTAGCTGGGGCTAAACACCTACACGTGACCTCCCCGTGTGGCTGGGGCTTCCTCACAGCATGGCGGCTGGTTGCCAAGGGTGAGTGTCCCACAAGAGCGAGAAGGACAGGGCTAGGTGGGAGCTGCTTGCATTTTATGACCCAGCCTTGAAGTCATGTGGCGTCACTTCCATCATGTTCTATTGGTTGGGACAGTCACTAACCCACCCATGTTCAAGGGGAGAGGAAAAAGACACCCCCTCTTGATGGGACTGGCAAGATTCTGGAAGAGCACATGGGACAGGACATACTGCTGTGGCCGTATTTGAAAAACACAATCAGTCATGACAGAACTGTCCAGGGAGAGAGTGGAGGAGACGTTGCTCAAACATGTTCACAACTCCGGTTCCAGGGAACCAGCCCAAGGAACACTCCGGGCCCCTCTGGCCCAGACACAACATAGAGGCTGCCCACCTGCGTTGATCTGAGAGATGCCAGGAAGTCACTCACCCCAGCCAGGTACTGGACCACAGAAGTCTAGGGCAGACTAAGTCATTAGAGCTTCCATCGCAGACGTTCTGGAAGGTGCGCTCTCAGAGGCTCTGCCACGGCAGCACCCCATCCCTGCAACTCTGTGCCTCCTGTCCCAACCCGGGGGGATGAGTGTTCTGCCAAAGGCGGGCGCGGGCTTCTGGAAGCACGAGGAAAGGACGCCTTCCCCCTGGGCTGCTGTACAGGCTCGGACTGGGGCATTGCCTAGAAGAGGTGACATCAGAGCTGGGTGGTGAGTGACAAGTATGAGTGGCCACAACAGGGAGTGGAGACGGCATCTCTGCAGAGGCGACAGTGGGACAGTCCGTGCAAAGGCAGGGACAGGAACAGAATGGTGAGGTGACAGGAGGATGGGTGGAACCGGTGAGGGAGAGAAGGGTGGCGGAGTGCTGGGACCATGTCCGCCAGGCCGGCCAAGGAATTGAGATCAATAGGGGAATTGATTTTCTTTCCTCTATCCAGGGCATCAGAAAAGCCCCGGTTTCCTTGAGAAGAGGGTGTTAAGAATATGCGCTAGGCTCAGAGGAGGAGAACAGAAGGGAGGAGAGTGGGATGAGGAGGGGAGAGGAGGGGGTGGGGGGGAGGGGAGGAGGAGAAGGAAAAGAAGGAAGAGGAAGAGAAGGAGGAGGAGAAGGAAGAGGAAGAGAAGGAGGAGGGGAAGGAAGAGGAGGGAGGAGGAGGGGAAGAGGAGAGGGAAAGAGACTGGCCCTGAGACAAAGGACTTTTTTATAACGTGGCCGAGAGCCAGCTGGGCCAGTTTGGCCACATCTGAGAGCTTTCGCTTTGGGGCCTTTTCTGTCTGTTTCTGCCCTGTAGTTACTCATTCACTGATTTCATTGATAGGCACTTACTGTGTGCCTTCTACTTCCTTAGGTTTCCTCTGCACATTTTCTCAATTTTCAAGAAAGAAATATTGGGACACGGCCTAACAAATATAAGTGGGCCCAGGCAATCCCTGCCACATACCCCCTTACCTCCCTCCCTCCATCAGCCCATCCGCTCCTGGTTTGAGTGGAGCAGCACATGCCAGCTTGTGCTCTTGGCATTTATTAGGATTAGGTTGAGCCAAGGGTCACCTACAAATCCCAAATGACAGTGGTGTGGCCACAATAGAATCCGATTTCTCTCTCGCTTAGGAAACCAGTCTTAGGCAGCCTCGGGCAGCTCTGGCCTTGCACAGGGTCAGACACCTGGGTTCCTTGAGCTTGTTGCTCTGCTAAGTATGGCTCAAAGGTGATTTATTTTTTAATTAAATACACACACACACACACACTAGAGGCCCAGTGCACAAAATTCATGCAGTGGTAGGATCCCTAGTGGCTGCCAGCTTCTGGCCGGGGGCTCCCTCCCTTCCCCCCCCCCCCCGCCCCACCCTCGCCCCCTGGTCGAACTCCCAGAAGAACTCGGTGGAAGGGACAATTTGCATACTACACTTTTATTATATAGGATTTTTATTGATGTCAGGGAGGAAGGGAGAAGGAGAGAGAGAGAGAGAAACATCCATGATGATGAGAGAGAACCATGGATCAGCTGCCTCCTGCACGCCCCACACTGGGGATTGAGCCCACAACCCGGGTCTGTGCCCTGACTGGGAATTGAACCCTGACCTCCTGGTTCATAGGTTGATGCTCAACCACTGAACCATGCCAGCCAGGCAAGGAGACTTGTCATTGCATTCAGGGTCCACTTGGATAATCCAGGAGGACCTCACCCCGAGAGTGTTAACTTGACCCTGGCTGGAAAGACCATTGTTCCAAATGCCGTCCCATTCAGAGGTTCTTGTTCCCAAAGTCACTTCATGGCCCAAGATGGCCTCTGGAGCTGGAAGTTCATTGACTGAAAAGCTGACTGGCCTGGAAGATGCCGGCAACTGTTTGCTATGCACATGGCCATACACACTCGTCTAGACGAAGCCCTGACTGTTCTGTTCCAGGGACCACATGTTTCTGCTCCTCCTGGAGCCTGCTGAGCACACTGTTGCACTTGGGGACAGCCCTCTGAGCTGCTCCCATCCCACACTAACTTCTTGCTCATGGCCCCAGATGACTTGGTACCTGTGGTTGACACGGAGTCTCTCAATTTCCTGCCTCCCCTCCCCTCTGGCCTCCTGACTTGCAACCGAGTCTTCCTGTTTGGGGGGCTGAGGGCACTGCGGCTTCGCACCAGCTTTCTCTGGCTCCTCGCCCTCCCCAAGGGACAAGGTTTGGGGAGCAGGGCCGGGGGAACAATGGCCTTTGTTGCTTATGGTGTGATGGGAATGCAGTAGACTGGGGGCCAGGCTGTTATTCAGGCTCGGCTACTAAATGGCCTCAAGACTTGGCCTATGCCTTCACCCCGTCTCACTTTCCTCGTGTGCAGAGCTTTCACAGGTTCTGACGTGTGATTCTGTAACATTTATTGCGTGATCCCGGCCATTTGGAGGATCCAAAACAAATTGTATCCGTTAGTGATCTTTCCATTGTAAACCCCACCCAAACCAATGTCAGCAAAAGGGAAAATGTATTGGTTTATGTTATTGAATGGGCCCGGGGTAACCTACTTCAGCTGTGCCTTGAGCTAGGCCCTAAATAGGACATTTGCTTTGCCAGCTGCCGGCCGGGGGCTCCCTCCCTTCCCCCGGCCAGCCCCACCCCCGCCCCCTGGTCGAACTCCCAGAAGAACTCGGTGGAAGGGACAATTTGCATACTACACTTTTATTATATAGGATTTTTATTGATCTCAGGGAAGAAGGGAGAAGAAGAAACATCCATGACGATGAGAGAGAACCATGGATCAGCTGCCTCCTGCACGCCCCACACTGGGGATCGAGCCCACAACCCGGGCCTGTGCCCTGACCAGGAATCGAACAGTGATGGGTTCCAGTGGCTGCACACAGAGGGTGTTCCCTGCACCCCTTCTAAATCTCTGGAACTTCTATCACCCCTCGCCTTCGTTGCAGCCATTGTACCCTAACTAAGCCTTGCATTCTCCCACCATCAAACCCAGCCCAGAAAAGAGACTGTGTCCCAGTGTTCACAGCAAAAGTCCTGATGTTCACTTGGACTGGAACAATTCAGTCATATGTGCCCTCTGATTAAGCCAATCAGGCTGATCCCTGGCACTGGGGGTGCCGACGACCCCAACTCCCTGAACTGTCTGGCCGGGAAAGGGAAGCAATGGATCCTGGCAGTATTTGTGTGCGGGGTGGGGGTATCTATCTTCGAAGATCTTACTCAGAAAACAGATTTATACTGAGGACACAGGGAACTGGACCCTGAAGACCTTTTGTATGGTACACTGGATTTGGCAAAGGGGAGCTCAGCAGTCAGGGAGGGCTTCTTGGAAGAGGTGGAACTTGTGTGCTGAGGAGAATTTGCATGGGCAGGAGCCTTTGGGGAGGGCAGACAAGGACCTTCTGGTGTATGGTTTGTAGTCCTGCAGCTTCTCTCAGCCCGGAAACTATGTTGACTGGCGTTTTAATAGGTTGTAATTACAGAAGCAAAACCGAAACCTTGTACTGGTATCATGAGTGAATTGTGTCTCCCTGAAAAGTCATATATTGAAACCCTAATCCCCAGTACCTTCAACTGTGGCTATATTTGTGGCTGGGGTCTTTAAAAAGGGAATTAAGTTAAAATGGGGTCACATGGATGGGCCCAATACCACTGTGACCGCTGTCGTCATAAGAAGGAGAGATAACGGCAGACACATGCACAGAGGGAAGACATGGGAGGACACAGCGAGAAGGCGGCCGTCTACACGCCAAGCAGAGAGGCCTCAGGAGGAACCAACCCTGCTGACACCTTGATCTTGGACTTCCCGCCTCCAGACCGTGAGATGATAAAATTCTGTTGTTTAAGCCGCCCTGTCTGTAGTTCTGTGTTATGGCAGCCTGAGCAGGCTAATGCAAATGGTTTCAAAAATTACCAGTGGGCCCTGGCCGGTGTGGCTCAGTGGATAGAGCTTCGGCCTGCGGACTGAAAGGTCCCAGGTTCGATTCCGGTCAAGGGCATGTACCTTGGTTGTGGACACATCCCCAGTGGGGGGTGTGCAGGAGGCAGCTGATTGATGTTTCTCTCTCATCGATGTTTCTAACTCTCTATCCCTCTCCCTTCCTCTCTGTAAAGAATCAATAAAATATATTTTTAAAAAAATTACCAGTGGTACATCTACACAATGGAATACTACGCTGCTATAAAAAAGAAGGAGTTCTTACCATTTGCAACAGCATGGATGGAACTGGAAGGCATTATGCTAAGTGAAATAAGCCAGTTAGAGAAAGATAAATATCACATGATCTCACTCATAGGTGGGATATAATGATCAACATAATTTGATGAACAAGAATAGATCCAGAGACAAATGGCGGGGGAGGGGGGCTTAGAGATCAACCAAAGGACTTGTGTGCATGCCTATTTGCATAACCAATGGACACAGACAATGGGGCGGTGGGGGCTGGCCCTCGGGGGTGGGAGTGGCTGGGGGGGTCAATCAGGGGAAAAAGGAGACTTATGTAAAACTTTAGACAATTAATAAATAATAATAATGTTGCTTATATAACATTAGAAAACTAAAAACCAAATTACCAGGAACCCACTTTTCCTTGCCCCTTCCCAGGGGCCGGCTTTCCTGCCTGGAGCCTGGCTGTCTCTCAGCGCGATGCCCTCCCCAGTCCTCTCTCTCACCTTCCTTTCTACCAAAACGAATCCCCTAATCGCAGGAGCTTCACCCACAAAGCCATCTTAGGTGCTGCCCAGGTATCGTCATCCTGAACTTCCTGTGGGTCACCTGCTCTGAACTGTCTTTAAGAGTTAAAGCCTCGGCCTCTCCCTGCCATGCATACTTTTGCAGAAGCGGAAGCCGGATTCAGCTGGTTTTGAAATAGCAGATGGAATTTTCCCCGATGTAAAAATAATGGTGCCCAATTCTTGTGGGAGGTGTACGGGGCTGGCGCCGGCACCGCCGGCCTTTCTTTCCCTCAGAAATAGCCCCACAATGGCCTCATTTTCTGAAACTTGCAACTCAGCGAGTGCTTAGCCTTTAGCAAGAAGAATCCACTTTGCTCAGGCTGAAAAGGGAGAGAGATGCATTTGTCAGTGTAGGCAGCCACTCAAGGAGAACTGAGGAGTTTCCCCAATGCTTGTCCGCCAGCCTTGGGGTTAAAGCACTGAGCCTCAGATTCATGGTCAAAGGCAGAATGCACGTGTGAGCTTGGGCTTCTCCTGCACCTGGGTGAGCTGGGACAAGATGGACGGGGCTGGGAGGGTGGGTGGTCTCAGCCTGGGTCCTCGTGGGAAGGACAGGAGAGAGCCCTGCAGAGCCTCAGAGGAGGGGCAGAGAGGACGGGGACATGCAGGGAAGGGCATGATGGGAAAGGAAGCATTTTTCTCCTTGGCCTTGGCCAAAGACATGGAAGGCACTGGTGTGAGACTTGACCCTTACATACAAACCCTTTCCGCAAGATCTAACATTAGAAACCAACAGAGGCCCTGGCCAGTGTTGCTCAGTGGTTAGAGTGGCAGCCTGTGCACCCAAGGGTGGTGGGTTTGATTCCAGTGAAGGGCATGCACCTGGGTTGCAGGTTGGATCCATGGCCCAATCTATGTGTCTCTCTCACATCGATGTTTCTCTCTCCCCGTCCCTCCCTCCCACTCTCTCTAAAAATCGATGGGAAAATGTCTGTGGGTGAGGATTAGCGACAGCAAGCAAACGGAAACAATGGAGGAGGCCCAGGCACCCTTTGCCCTGTCCTGCAGGAAGCTGGGAGGATCCTAGCGCTCTTTTTTTTTCCTGGAGCGATAAAACTATACAAACAAGCCAGTCTGTTTGGGGTGGGCTGGGCTGGAGGGGGGTGGGGGTGGGGGTTAAGGAAAAGGACAGTGAGGGCTTGTGGGCGGGGCAGTTGTTAGTTGCTTTCTGTTCAATGGGAACCGGAAAGATAATTTTTCTGGAGCATTTAGGGCTCCAATTGGAATCTTCCTTGTCTGACAAGGGTTTTCCTCCCATTGTTGTGTGATCGTGGCCTCCTCCCCCACCTCAGCTCCTGGGAGGGAGTCAGTACTGCTGGGGGACATGCACTGGGGGTGGCTCCCTGGGCTTGAGAGTTATCATGGGGGCAGGGGAGGCTACAGGGTCTCCTAGCCTTCCTAGCAGGGTGCAGAGCCCATGACCACGCCCAGTAACCAGACACGTCTGTGCCCACTCCCGCTTCCCAGGGTGATTGTACTCCTGCCCTCTGTCCCCCGCACAGCACACGCGTGTGTACACACACACACACACACACACACACACACACACACACAGCTGTTTACTCCGCCGTCTGACAGCGGTTTGGTGAGGGGAGAGCCACTGCTTGCCGCAGGAGTAAGTTTCCTGGCAAATTAAGCTCAGGATTTGAAATCCATTCTCATTCTGCCCGTTATTAATTATTGTTTCTGCTGTTCATTACCAGCTGGTTTCCTTGATCACCCCCAGAACAAAGGCTCCTCAAAGCATTGTCCTCCCCGTAGGAGCCCAAAGGGCCACGCCATCAGGCCCGGCCCTCAGTACCCCCCTCTGGCGGAGGGAGGCCTGTTTCCTGCTGAGCTGGACACGGCCTGGGCAGGTGCCCCACCTCCCCCTCCTCAGGCTCCCCCCGCCTCCCTGGCTGCCTCCCAGTCCAGAGCAGACAAACTAGGAAACCTCTTCTTATTTCTAATTTTGTATTTTGAGAACAATTAAGATCTAACGGACATACAGAAAGTCCACCCATCTTCAGGGTACAGGTCGATGGCTTTTTGCATAGGGATAGATCCATGAGCAAGATACGGGCCATGACCCCACCCCCCCCTTGCACAAGACCCTTCTGATAGTCCCCCAAAGGTAACCATTTCCTGACTTCCAACGATATAGACTTGTTTTGTCTATTTTTGCACTTCCAATAAACAGAATCATAAAATATGTATTCTTGTGTGTCTGGCTCCTTTCACTCAACATTACCTGGACCATCCATCCATGTTGTTGCATGGAGCGGTCGTTTGTTCTTTTCCAATGCTGCGTGTCCCTTTGCATGACTATATCATGGTTAGTTTATCTGTTGTCTTAATGGACATTGGTGTTGTTTCCAGTTTGGGGTTGTTATGAATAAAACGCCGTGTGTATTTGTGCGTATGGCCGTTAGTGAACATAAACACTCATTTCTCTTGGTTATACACCTTGAAATGAAATTGCTGGGTCACAGGATAAACAATGGGATAAAGCCATGTCCTATTTTTATTGTTTCTGTTTGTGTGGTTGGTTTTTTGTTAATCCTCATCCGAGGATACTTTTCCATTGATTGTTAGAGAGAGTGGAAGGGAGAGGGAGAGACAGAGAGAGAGAGAAACATCGATGTGAGAGAGACCCAGGCATGTGCCCTTGACCAGAATCGAAACCGGGACCCTTTAGTCCTCAGGCCGGTGCTCTATCCACTGAGCAAACCAGCCAGGGTAATTTTTACTAGTAAAAGAGCAAGTCGAAAGGGCAATGCTTAGGTCTCCAACGAATGAATCATCTCGAAGCGCCCACGTTCATAGGTAGTCCTCTCTCCCACTGACATTGGGTTTAGCCACGTGACTGACTTTGGCCAATGGGACATCAGCAAGCATGATACGGTGCGTGCTTGGGCATTGAGGCCTGCTGACCTCACCTGCTGTTCTCATCAGGCAAAGAAGCCTGGTCTCCCTCCTTGAGACAAACACACCACATGGAAAGAATGATCCAGACTCAGGGCTCGCGGAGTGAGATGCTGGGGATTGCTTGTTATGTAGGAGAACCTCGCTTATCCAGAAATCGGTATCAGAAGTGAGGTTCGGCCAGAACAGAAACCTAACCTCGACGGCTCTGGCTTAGGGTTGGGTGGCAGATGGCACGTTGGATGGGAAGACAGTGACCAGTGGCTAAACATCTGATAAAAGTTGGACTACTTGCTGGTGTGAGTGCTGGCCTGGGGGACACAGCGCTGCCACAGCGACTTTCCCACCCACACGCCGCCCCCCTCACACGGTCTCCGCTCACAGACTTCATCACTTCCTTGCCAGCATCAGCATGAGTCCTCTTTTATTCAATTTTCCTTTGTCTTTCTCCTGTTTCTTTCCCTTTTTTGTGGCCATTCTAACACCAGCGCCCTCTAACTCCAGTTCGAAAGAGGGCGGAGAAGGGGGAAGGTCTGGAGGTAGGGGCACGGGCTTAAATCCCAGAAGGGGCCCCGGACAGCTGCTCCCTCTCATGACCCGCCTGGGCTGCTGAACGGCGCAGCACTTAGGAGTCAGTTACCAAACCGGATGTGGTTTCCGCACTTGGTGTTAGCCGATGACACCGTGATGGTGCAATCCCCTCGCACCTCCTGTGGATGTTGGACTTGCGGGTCAGTTGACCTCCAACTTCTCCTTCTAGGTTTCCTACTGCCAACCAACGCAGCCTTTCACGCATCACTTCAGCTCCCTGAGCCCTCCTTTTTAAAAAACAAACAAACATATTTTAATTGAAGTCAGAGAGGAAGGGAGAGGGAGAGAGAGAGAAACATCCGTGATGAGAGAGAACCATGGATCGGCTGCCTCCTGCACGCCCCCCACTGGGGATCGAGCCCACAACCCGGGCCTGTGCCCTGACAGGGAATCGAACCCTGACCTCCTGGTTCATGGGTCAATGCTCAACCACTGAGCCACACTGGCCAGGCCGAGCCCTCCTTTTCTGTTGCCACCCCTGAACGGAGGCAGTGACACGGGCCCTGCCTCCTCACGGAGTAGCTGCGGGCTGGCGGGAGTAATGCCTGTGAAGGCCACGTGGGCCCCGCAGAACCCCGCACGAGCCTCAGGCGATGCAGCGCTGTTAGCTGCGGGAGCTGCCATGGGCAGGGGTTGATTCACTTTTGGGGCGATGGTTTTGAGTTTGTCGGGATCATTTTGTTTTACGGCCGCTCTCCTCAGCCATCCACATAAATCGGTGAGTTCAGAAGCGATGATCGGCTCCGGAAACTCATTATCTCTGACTGTATTTGCCGGCCAATGTAGCCCCGTCATTGGGGGGGGGGGGGGGGGTGTAAGGGGAGGGGGCACCGCTGGAGAGAGGCCATAGGTTTTCTCAGCAAAGCGGACCCCAGAACACTGAACCCCCCTGAACTTTTGGGCCTAGACTGTCACTATGAGATTGGGATTCTGACATCAGTGAGAAGCTTCCAGTGTCACCATAGCTGGTGTGGCTCAGTGGATAGAGTGTTGGCCTGGGGACTGGAGGGTCCTGGGTTTGATTCCTGCTCAGGGCACAGGCCTGAGTTGCTGGCTCCATCCCCCGTGGGGGGCGTGTAGGAGGCAGCCGATCCGTGGTTCTCTCTCATCATGGGTGTTCCTCTCTCGCTCTCCCTCTCCCTTCCTCTCTGAAATCAATAAACATATTTAAAAAAATAAAAAGAACTGTTGCTCCAGGAGGGAAAACTGCCCAAGGTATCTGGACCCACTTTAGCTAAGCCCACGGCCACGCAGCAGGCCTGTGCATGCCGTGTCCCCGTGAGGACGGACGTGTTCTCGCCTGGTGGACGCAGGCGTGGCCACCTCGTGCCGGGCTGGCAATGGGTTGAGAACGGGACACATCCAGCGGGCGGGGAGGGAGGCTGGCCGGTTCCGCTTCTCTTTCTTTGGAAGATGCGGTTCCCCTCCCTCCCTAGGGCACGGACACCGATGTCACAGCCGAGGCGGGAGCGGAGCGTGGAGGGTTAAAGCGGAGATGTTGACTCCATGGATCTTGAAGAACAAAGAGCTCCAGCCGAGCTCTCCCCACCGTGATTGCTCCCTTATTTTTATTTTTTAAAGCGATGCGGGCGAGGGCAGGGGAGGCGGAACTCTACCCGGGATTTCTCAGTAAACGCTTTGCAGGGAGCAGCCCACACCTGAGCCTAAGGGAGGGCGGGGGTTAGGGAGCGAGTCCCGCGCTGGCCCCGCGCCCGCCCGCAGGGATCAGGGAGCGCCTGAGTGCAGCCGGCGGGGGCCGGGCGGCGGGGCTGTGCCTGGCGGTGGTGGGTGGTTCGGGCTGAACAGCTGAGGGGATTGTGCTGATCAAACGTGCATAACTGATCCTGCGGGAGCCGCCGGGGACTGCTGTGCCGGGGAAAGAACTGTGTCTGGAGATGAACAATGCCGTCCTGTTCGCCCCCGGTTCCACCACTTCGGGGGGATTTGAAAATGGGGGTGCATTTTTAGATGTCAGGGGGGTGCTACTGTCATTCGGTGTGCAGGGGACCAGGGACACTTAGCATCATACACAGTGTTCAGGCCCAGACACCAATAGGGCTCCCACGGCCCTGGCCGGTGTGGCTCAGTGGCTAGAGCGGCTCAGTGGCTAGAGCATCGGCTTGTGGACTGAAGGGTCCCGGGTTCGATTCTGGTCAAGGGCATGGACCTCGGTCGCAGGATCCTTCCTGGCCCAGGCCCTGGTCGGGGCTCGTGCAGGAGGCAGCCAATCCATGTGTTTCTCTCTCCCTCTCTCTTCCACTCTCTAAAATCAATGGAAAAGTATCCTTGGGTGAGGATTTAAAAAAAAAGTAGTGCCTCCCTCGACAGAGCTGGCAGTTAAGAAAGTTCCAGATGTCCTTTCTAAAGAACCGATTGGCTCATTAGGGACTCAGGATCATTTTCCAAGGTGACCCCTGGGGGTGGGGCAGGGCCTCGTGGCAGCAGAGAGCTGGTGACCTCAGGGAAAGCCTGCCTGCGTGCCTGCGGCCCCTGGAGGCAGCGGAGGCGATGCCTGGGACCCGCTGACATCCAGCTGCGGCCATTGGAAGGGGGCGGGGCGGTGATCCTGCACAGGGAGCCAGTTACCCCAGCGGAGAGGGAGAAACACCCATGGGCGGTTCACTGTGCGGTTGGGCCCGCCACAGGGAGACAGTGGAAAGTCAGAGAAGCAGGGGCGACCCAGACAGTTTTCATCAATATATATATATATTGTAGATATTGATGTCAGAGAGGAAGGGAGAGGGAGAGAGAAACATCTACGATGAGAGAGAATCGTAGATCAGCTGCCTCCTGCACGCCCCACACTGGGGATCGAGCCCGCAACCCAGGCCTGTGCCCTGACCGGGAATCGAACTGTGACCTCCCGGTTCATAGGTTGATGCTCAACCACTGAGCCACACCGGCCGGGCTGCAGTTCTTAAGGGGAAGAGCCTGGCCTCTGCCTCTGCTGGTACCGGAGGGGCCCAGGGCAGTGAGGACTTGCTGCGGTTGGGGCCACCCTGCATGGCCTGGTCCCTGAAGGCTACGGGAGCCCCCTCTGGGAGGTCGAGGCCATGCTCCAGCAGGTGTAGGGGGAATCAGGCACCCCAGGGCAGTCACCCCACTAAATGAGAAGCAAGAGGCTCTTTCAAGCCCAGCCCACTGTCACCCTCCCCGCCTGCTCATCTCGGGTCCCGCAGTCTGTGGTCGGGCCAGGCCAAGGGGCTTTAAAAACAGGTATTGAGGTCAGTTCCTAGCCAGTGTTTTGTCTCCTGCTAATCAATGGTTTGCAAGGCAAAGGAGCAGATGCCGGAGGCAGAGAACAGAACTCAGATAGCACTGGGGGAGGGGAGCTGGCTTTCCACAGGCCTGGGGGGGGGGGAAGGGGGGTGAAGGGGGGGAGGGACCGGGCCCAGCTGCTGACATTTTTACAAAACAAATAAGTGTGGGGCAGAGCCGGTGACCTCAGTGTGATGGAAAAAGACGGTCAGCAGAGTGTCTGCCAGAAATGGCGTGTTTCTCACCCACCTGTTAGGAAGCGGAAAGGGAGACGTTGACTAATATCATCCCTGCCGCCAGTGAGTGCGCTGCACGCCCGCCCGGGGCTCAGCACCTGATGTGGGTATCGAATGTCTTCCTCCCACCCTCCCAGCTGGAGGCGGGGGAAGGTTCCCAGTTCAAAGAGGAGGAAACTGAGGCCCAGGTATTCCTTTGCTCAGCCAAGGTTGCGCAGCTAAGAGGTAGTGGAAAAGGCGTTTGTTCCTGGCAGCCTGGCCCCACCCCAGAGTCTAAGAAGTGAGCACCTGGTCCTGCACCAGGAGTCTACAAACAGGCTGTGTGCGTGTGTGCGTGTGCATGTGCGTGTGCGTGTGTGCACGCGTGCACGTGTGTGTGTGTGCGCACGCGCGCACACGCGTAATCATAATGAATCATTCCAAACTTTTTGACTTAAAAAAAAAAATCCCAACTACCTTTTTTTTTTTGGAGAGTGAGAGAGGAAGAGAGAGAGGAAGAGAGGGAAAAACATCGATGTGAGAGAGAAACATAGATTGGTTGTCTCCCATTTGCGCCTGACCGGGGATCAAACCCGAAACCCAGGTATGCTCCCTGGCTGGCAATTACCTGGGAGGGTGGGGGCCCTGAGCGGGGGGCCGTTCTTGTGCCCCAGCTGGGCCTCAGAGCACCTCAGAGCATATAAGGGTGCTTTGATTGGCGTGGAGGGTCACCTCGGGGCTCTGGATTCACCAGTAAAGGGTCAGCTCAGGGTAGGCGGGAGGCTGGTGCGGTGTCAGCCGGTCTGGGGGCGGGAGGAGATGGCAGGCAGCAGGGTGGCCGCGCCTGGCCCCAGAGGGTTGGTGCTCTGTGGCTGAGCACTAGGCCTTGCCTGACTGGAGACCCTGGTTCCTCACGCAGCCCCCAAAACCTCCTGGGCTAGCCCCTGGGGGTGTGAGGTTCGGCCCTGGCTCTGTCTGCACTGCATTTTTTATTTTGCTATATTCTTTCCATTGTGCTGACGTGAATAATTTAAACTGACACAGAAGGAGAGGGCCGCCCTTGCCACAGAGGGAGGCTGCCAACTCCCCCCTCACCAGGCTACCCCCCTCCTGAGCCTCTGTTTGATTTCGTCTCCTGTGAGTCTTTCTTCCCTGCGCTGTTTCCTCTTTCTTGAACCTGTTCTTGAACTCTCTCTAGCGCTCCCTCACGCTCCACATGCACACCTGAGGTGCGCGTGCTCACTTATACACCCCCCCCCATCCCCCTCACCCCGTCCCCCCCTAGCCCGTCTCCGTGGGCAGAGAGTGTGACATTTGCGTGTCTGTCTCCAGGATACAGTCGCTCCCTCTTAGTGTGAATCCTCTGGAGACAATTCTCATCTGCATTTCTCTTTCTGTGTCTGTTTCCCTTCTTTTCTTTGGCTGGCTCTGCTGTTTGCATATGCGAGGGCGAGGGCTGCGTGAGTTGTGAAGTGGCCTCGTGGTACCAGCTCTTCCTGCAACCACACAGCAGGCCCCTCTCCTGGGGGTTGAGTGGGGAAAGCAGAGAACGCCAGCGAGGAATCATCACCCTTCCCAAGGAGGCTGCGAATTTCCAGAAGATGGGGGGTGAGTTGGAGGTGCACAGACACGCGGGGGCTTTTGTGTGTCGCCTGGCCTTCTGTGACCGGCGTGTGGAGCTGCGGCTGGCCGCTGGCGTTGTCTGGAAATCAACCTTGGCCTCTCACAGCCTTGAATCAGGAAGTAGGCTTTGTTTATCAGGATTTCCTGAAGGTTCTGGCCTCCAGTCTGTAACCCAGTGCTGTCCAATAGAAATATAGTGCAAGCCACGAATGTGAGCCGCATATGTCATTTGAAATGTTCTAGTAGCCACATTAAAGAGGGAAAAACAAAACAGGTGAAATTAATTTAAAATGTATATCTTAATTTAACCCAATTTCTTCAAAATAGCATTTCACTATGTAATCAAGAAAAAATTTTAATGACATATTTTACATTCTCTTTTTGGAACTAAGTCTTCAAAATCCAGTTTGTATTTTTGTTGTTGTTGTTGTTAACCCTCATCCGAGGATATTTTCCATTGATTTTTAGAGTGGAAGGGAGAGGGAGAGTTAGAGGGAGAGAAACACCCACTGCTTGCCTCCTGCACATGCCCCCACCAGGGCCAGGGATCAAGCCTGCAACCCAGGTACATGCCCTTGCCCGGAATTGAACCTGGGACCCTTCAGTCTGCGGGCAGATGCGCTACCCACTGACCCAAACCGGCTAGGACCCGTATTTGAGGCGTACAGCATATCTGAATTTGGACTGGCTAATTTTGAGGACTCAGTAGCCACATGTGGCTAGCGGCTACGGTATTGCACAGTGTAGGCCTGGCCTATGCAAGCCCAGAATCCGGCCCCTCAATTTGGGCTGCCTCGGTGGCAGCGATGGTAGGGCCTTGTGTGCATGTGTGAGGAGAACCTGAGGCGACGTGTGGGAAGTCCTCTAAGCCAACCAGTGGTCCGTGAGGTCCGAAAGGCTGGCGACCGCTGCTCGAAGCCATTATTCCCCCATTAGCGTCATTAGCAGTAATTGTCAGCGCTGCGCTCGCATCGTCTGCGCCGGCTCTGTTGCTGCCTGTTTCCAGTTCAAGCAGCTTTGTGCATCGGGCATCACAGACCAGACTCTGTTATTGGGGGAGCTGATGGTGCAGTTTCCAGGGGCTCTGGGGCTGACCCCCTCCCCCCCCCCCCCCCCGCTGGGCCTCCCTCCCTGGTGCCCGCCCCTGGCCTTCCCCTTCTATATATAGCGACTGTGGTGACAGCTGGTCATCGGATGACTCATCAGCCACTGCGGGTGTCTCTGGATGGAACCCTGAACCTTCATGCTTCTGAGTCGCTCTTAGGAAGGCCTGGCTTGGGGGGGTTGTCTTAAAAAGCCACATGAAGATGGGGGAGTTGGATCAGCGGGCCCCTCACTGAAGGCCTGGGGGTGCCTGGCGAATGCAGCTGGCTTTGCGGGACTGGCTCGGGGGGGGGGGGGCGCTGAACGCAGAGGCATCAGTTGCTAAACTGAGGGCTGGAGGGGAGCTTCGGCTCTCTCCTCGGTCATCCCGCCTGGTGCCCGGCCGGCCCCAGGTTGCCCCTGGCTGTTGGCCCAGAGATCTTAGCTCCTTTCAGAAGCGGCAAGGCTGGCCCTGGCCGGTGGTGCTCAGTGGGTAGAGTGTTGGCCTATAGACTGAAGGGTCCCGAGTTCGATTCTGAGGTACCTCGTGCCTGGTACCTCATTTGCAGGCTCCTCCCCAGCCCGGGCCCTGGGTGCGTGCAGGAGACAACCCGTTGATGTGTCTCCCTCTCATGGATGTTTCTCTCTGTCTCTCCCTCTCTCGTCCACTCTCCCTAAGAATCAATGGAAAATGTCCTCGGGTGAGGATGAACAACACAAAAAGAAGTGGCAAGGCAGCCCACAGGAGAGCCCGTGGCCCCCTCTCCCTGCAGGGGGATGGCAAGGCCTGAGGGCGGGCCTGCTGGCTCGAATCGAGGCTCTGCTCGCCGCCCTGGGCAAGTCCCTTCTGAGTGCGGCGCTTCCGCTTCTCCTCTGCGAATGCGCTCATGCCCGCGTGGCTGGCTCATTTCTGGAAACGAGAGGAGGGGCCCGCTGCACTGTGTCTGCCCACAATCACTGTTCCCGTTGCCCAGCCCGCGGGCCTGGGGCTTCCATTTGCCCCGAAGCGGAGCCCGGGGAGGTGTCTCCCTACCGGAGGGTGAGGGTAGGGGGAGCAGGAGCCTCCAGGGGAGGAAGCCAGTGTCAGACCAAGTCCTGCTGCAGCCGTGGCTCTGAGTCTCTCCTCACCTGGACGCTGTCGGCGGTCAAGGGCTGCCCTAGGGTGGGCCTAGAAACTTCCATGCACTTCTAGCTTTCTGAGGGTGAGCTGCTTCAGTAGCTCCAGTGGGGGGAGGGGGGCTCTAAAGAGAGTCACAGGTGCAGGCTGTGGGATGGAGACAGGGGGGGGGGGACCCGAGGGGCCTGTCCCTCCCGCCCATCAGTGGCCAGCACCCCGGCCTGGGTGGGCCTGGTGCCTGGGGAGGGGAGGCAGTGGAGTGAGGAGGGATGGGCTGCCCAGGAGGGTCACTGGATGTAGAGGCTCCGGCCTGAGCTATGTCTGGCCAAGCCCCACCTCTGGGGGCTCCCGGTTACCTGGCAGGAGGGAGGCTCAGCCCCGCAACTCCAGCCACGCCAAGTCTTTGTCCACCTCCTTCCCCCACTCTCTGCTGCAGGTCACGGCGCCCACCCGGGCTCCCCGGGCTCCCCGGGCTCCCCGGCCTGCCTCAGTCCGCGCCCTCCCTGGCCCACGCCTGGCTCTTTCCCACCCGTTGATTCCCACCTTCTCCGCCCTTCTTGTCTCTGCACCCACACAGGACTGCGTCATGCAGGCCCCAGCCCCTCTCTCACCCGCCAAGGCTCTGGGCCCTACACCAGGGACAGGAGCTGTGGGGTCTGGTCCCAGACAGGATCCCCCTAACTTTCCATTCAGCGGGAGCGATGAGTTTCTTTCCATGGCGCTGAATTCCAAGTGCGAATGGCTTTACCACTGCTCGTTCTTGGCGCAGCTGGGAATCTATTTATCGCTGGGTCAGGAATGTGACTTCTCGGCTTTTCCATCCCAGCAGAATCCTTCCCCTCCCTTCCCCTTCCTCCCTCCTCTCCTCTCCCTCTCCCTTCTCCTCCCCTCCTCCCACTCCCTCTCTCCCCTTCTCCCCGTCCTCTTTCTCTCCCCTTGTCCTTCTCCTCTGTTCCACTCTCCCTCCTCCCTCCCCTCCTCCCTCATTTCATTTTTTCTCTCCACTTTCTACCCCCCCCTGCCCCCCCAGTTTGGCTGTCCTCAGAGTGGCAGGGACCCAGGTGAGACCAGGGATGGGCTGCTTCATGGGGGAGCGCCCAGAGGTCGGGGGTGGGGGGGTGGGGGGGGGGTGGGGCGAGCAGAGGCGGCCCCAGCAAGGAGAAGGGCTGACAAATGGCCCCGGGCTGGTTCCTGCCTTTGGTCCCCACCCTGCCAAGCACCTCACTCCCCCGCAGTCATTATTGTTTTTAACTTAAAAAACTGTTGAGCACAGGGCATGGCATGTACTTGATATTCAGTAGCAGTTGAATTGAAAGAGGATGCTTTTAAAGTGTCATTAAGACAAATGCTCTTTGAAAATTTACAAAAATGATATGTAGCTATTTGAAAATAAAGAGTATTCTATTGTCTCAGGAAAAGTACTTCTTTCAGTTGCTCTTGCTTGTTAAGTGATGGCTTTGCAGCATCGCCCCCCACCCCCACCCCCGTTCTCGGTGCCATGCGATCAGTGATGCCTGGAACGGGAAAGCTTTGCAGGACCACGAAGGGGTCCAGAGCCGGAGAGCCGCCTGCCAGCCTTGACGGGGAACCGTGCCCAGGGCCACGAACATGGGCTCTGGCTACTGTGCCCCTCCCCCTTGCTCAGGGTGCCTCCTGGGGAACTGACTGTGAATGAGCCCCATAAGGTGCTTCCTGGCCACTTCCGGTGGCCTTTCTGTCACTAAGCCCAGCTGAGGTCTGCCCGTGGGCAACGTTGCCCAGCGTTCCTTATTGTTCAGCCCGGGGAGGGCCGGGTGGGGGCCGCGTGGAGAGTGTGACAGTCATTGCATCCGCGTAACACAAGTACACAGACTGTCTACCGATCCTGTGTTCTTGACCTTGAGCTCCTGGGAGAAGATGGCTTGTTCAAGGAGGGGCACTTGACCCCTGGGGCAGGCACCTTGCTGTCCCTCCACCAGGGGTTGGCTCTGGTGCCAACAGCGGGCCCTTCCACCAGCATGTGGGCCTTTTGCCAAGGCAGTGCCCACGGGGAGGGCAGCGCGCACCAGCGCCCCTGACTATGGCTCTTAGGATTGCGTGAGCAGATGCCTCAGCTTCCTCCGCTGGGTGGGACAGTCTGAGGTGCGCCACACTGTCAATCAAGTGTCCCATGGCACTGAGTGCCGCTCGCCCACGGTGGCAGCCGGCAGCCTATGTATGACTGTTGCCTCCGGCTTCCTTCTCAGCTTTCCTTCCGCCCTCATTGCCCTACAGGTGCTTCTAGAAATCATCTCTAAAGAAACCGCTTGCACTCAGCGCTTGCGTCAGGTTTTGCTTCCAGAGGAGCAAGGCTTGTCCCACCGGAACGAAACCTCCTTGTGCTTTCTTAGGGCACGCCCCCTCAGTATCGCTGGTCATGCTCTGTGACTATGCATTTGTTTGCATGTTTCTTTGGTTAATGTCTGTCTTCTCTAGCAGAAGGCAGGCTGCAAGAGGGCAGAGACCATGTTCATTTTGTTCGCCTGCTAAATCCCTACACATCACGCAACGCAGGGCTTAACACGTGGTAGAGGCTCAAGATAAATTCTGTTGAAGGAATGAATGCAAAGTCCTTGAGGGGACATGGCTTTCACCCTTCGTGGTGGCTTTAAAGCATGATCCCCAAGTTTTCGGACACTTCTGCTAATGACGCTCCCTTCCTTGAGTCTGGATGTGCTAATGACAGCTTCAACCAGGAGTGTGACAGGGCCCTGGCTGGTGTGGCTCAGTGGGTTGGAGCATCATCCGGTGCACTGAAAGGTCACAGATTGATTCCTGGTCAGGGCACATGCCCAGGTTGTGGGTTTGGTCCCTGGTCAATGTTTCTCTCTCACATTGATGTTTCTCTCTCTCTCTCAAATCAATAAAAACATATATTTTAAAAAAGTATGACAGGGCTGGGTCATGAAAGGCCAGGCAGCTTCCACCTTGAACCCTGAGTGTCAGTCATGTGAGAACTCTGATGACCCTGAGTTGGCCATGCTGTGAGGAAGCTCAATCCACACAAAGTGGCCACACATGGGTGCTCAGATCAACAGCCCTGGCTGAGCCCAGACTTTGAGTCACTTCAGCCCAAGTACCAGACATGTGAGCCTCCCGATGATTCCAGCCCCGAAACCTTCACGCCTTTTCAACTGAGACCCAGACATCGTAAAGCAGAGACAGAGACCCCTCTGCTGTGCCCTGTCCAAATTCCTAACTGCAAGCAGGAGAAAATGGGTGTTAAGCTGCTAGATTTTAGAACAAGCTGTTATGCAGAAATCACTGGGACACCCTTATTATAAGTTTATTAATTTCTCATTCATTCCATCATCACCTGTTAACCTCCTCCCATGCGCCAGGCGGTGGTCAGACAGAGGGACCCAAAGCACACACCCTGCCTTCCAGGAACTTACAGTCTAGGAGCTGCTTGCTGTTGCATCTGTGTTTTGCAAAAGCCTACATGTTGCTTTTTAACAATAATGAGTAGATTTTTTCAAAAACCACTTCCAGATGGTGTGGGGGGAGGGGCGCTTCCTGAGCCAGTTGCCAAGGGAAGCTCCAGAGGTAGGTGGATTAGATGACACAGACCCAGGGAGCTCCATTATTCGCTGGCTGTCAACCACAGCTGTCCTGCAAGTGAACCGTGGGCTCCCTGTGCCCTCACACCACGGAGAGGACACCAAGGGGAGCTCAGAGGTGCATCCCTGAGGCAGACGGACAGGGCAACGACTTCCCGCAGGCCCTGGAGCAGAGACGGTGTCTGCTTCTTGGAGGAAGATGGCCTTGGCTTGTTTCAGGCTGGGAGAAGGGGACTCGGGCCCAGCCGGGGCCGCCAGCTCCCTTGTCTGACTCCAGAGCACAGGTTTCTCTCTCATGGATGTTTCTCTCTCATGGATGTTTCTGACTCTCCCTCCCTCTCCCTTCCTCTCTTAAATCAATTATATATATATATTTTTTTTTTAAAGAAATGAGTGTGATTTTATGCTGCTTATATTTCTGTTCCTCCTTCAAAAAGAATAAAGCTAATTTTTACAATGTCGGCCTGTCTCAGTTTTGCTGAAGTGAAACAAAAGGACTCTGTCCTTCCTGGGACCAGGGATTCCAGGCACTAACCCGAGGAGGAAGGGACATTCCTGGGGTGAAGTACGGGAGTCCAGCACCCCCTGTCTGCCTGGAGCTTTTCCATCCTGGAAACTTGCTTGGAGAAGGAAGGAGGCCACGTTAGGGCAGGTTGAGTACAAGGAGGCCCACGGCCCCCAGATCTGCAATGGAAGATGAGTCAGCACTGAGAGGCTGCCTTTCCCTTGGGTTCCTCGCTCTGGTCGCCGTTGAGACCGTCACACATTGCACCCTGAGCCGCCCTTCCACGCTCCCTAATACCACACCTTCCCAGACGATTAAGCAGCTCAGCTAGGTCAAGGCCTGAGCATGCAATTTGGGTTTTGCTACTCAGCTGTTCAACAGCTATTTAGTGAGCCATGTGCCAGGCATATCTCCAGCTGCTTGTATAGCTGTGAATGGAACAGATGATGCCCCTACCCTCATGGAGCTCACATTTTAATAAATATTTTGGAGGTGAGCAAAGAGAAAATACAGAAAACCAGGAACATGGAACATTTGGCTTACAATTTCTAGCTTGATGTCCCTCCCATTATGATTTCCTGGCTGGCCAACATCTTTTCTCCCCAAGCAGATGCCAACTTTGAGCCTTACCCCCGGTGGGTGCCCTAAAGAATGGTCCAGCCCCAAGACATCCAGGCCCAAGAGAACTAGATCCAAGTCCCCTGTCTAGGTTGACTAAGGCCGACATTCCCAACACCACTTCCCAGTTCCAACCACTTCTTTCCTGAGCCCATGACAGAACAGGTGATACCATTTCTGGGAATCCTCATCCCTGACCCCTGTCCCGCCTGTCTCTACAAGATAATATTGTCAGAGACTTTCCCCGGGGGCCACAAGAGAGCAACAGATGCTGTAGTAGCAGCCATAGATTACTTTATGACCTGGAGTTTCCTTATGATTCTGAAAATAGATTAATTTGGGGCAGGGGAGCACTGTGGTTAACAAGGCCCTCAGAAATAGCACCAAACAGCCCAGCTGGCATGGCTCAGTGGTTGAGCGTCGACCTATGAACCAGGAGGTCATGGTTCAATTCCCAGGTTGTGGGCTCAGTCCCCAGTGTGGGGCGTGCAGGAGGCAGCCGATCCATGATTTTCTCTCATCACTGATGTTTCTCTCTCTCTCTCTCTCTCTCTCTCTCTCTCTCTCTCTCTCCCTCTCTCCCTCTCTCCCTCTCCCTTCCTCTCTGAAATCAATAAAAATACATTTTTTTAAAAAAGAAAAGAAATAGAACTAAACAAAAGAGCATGTTAAGACACGTATTTTTCTATGGATGGTGGGGTGCTTCTGTCTCATGGTTAATTTCTGACTTCCTCTGGTAAGCCGCTCTGGATTAATCTGTCACATTGTCAGTCTCGACGCTAGCAGCTTTCTGTGTCCAGGTCCAGGTGGCATTATATTATCTCCAACTTCTGAGTTGCACTGTTTATTTTCCATAGAAAATTAGACCAGAAGCCACACCGAGGGGGTGGGGGTTTGCGATTTATTTCTTCGTTGTATTGCCCATCATCTAGTGTCTAATTTACAATATTCTCAGGGCATGCCTTCCAAAAATTGGCAAGTCTTTAGCCAACCCATTTTGAACTTCAGCCCAAATCATTTTGAACTCCCCGAGTAGCAGATAACCAACTCTTTCTGCCGCCCGGTCTCTCCCTCGTGAACATCACCCCTCCCCTTCCAAAGAACAAATTACTGTCCTGTGTCTCTAGTGGAAGTGTGTGTGTGCTCGAGAGAGAAGGAGGGAGGGTTAGGGTTAGGGTCAGGGTTGGGGTTAGGACTTCCAGCCTCCAGAACTGTGAGCAATACATTTCTGCTGCTTATTTTTAAAAATGAAAAAACAAACAAACAAAAACTTGCACATAGTATGTACTATATGATTCCACTTGCAAACCCTGAGTACTAAGAAGGGCTCTTATCAGCTAACTGAGGTTAGGGTTTGGGTTATGTTAGGACTTCCAGCCTCCAGGGGTAGGGGTAGGTTTAGGGTTGGGGTGATGGTTAGGACTTCTAGCCTACAAGGTTAGGGTTAGGGCTTAGGGGTTAGGGTTAGGTTTAGGGTTAAGGTTAGGATTTCTACAACTGTGAGCAGTACTTTTTTGCTGCTAATTTTTAAAAATGAAGAAACAGCACATCATATGTACTTTATGATTCCATTTGTAAACTCTGAGTACTGAGAAGGGCTCCTGGCAGCTAACTGGTTAAAATTCAAACATACAAATCCACAGAGCCTAGCAGCCATTTCTGCATTAGGACCTGCCTGCACTGCTGAGCCAGCCCTTATAAAGGACTTCCTGGAGTCCTATTTCAGCCAATAGGACTGAGGCTTTCCCTTGTCCAATGGGAGCTGCACAGCTCTGACCAACCAGAGTGGTTCTATTCGGACCAGTCAGGGACCAGGGGTGGGGACTTCTGTCTATATAAGCCAGCTCCCCTAGCGCTCAGACTGAGCGCTTTTCCCAGGAGACCGCATTTCCCTGGTTGGAGTTGAATCACTGAAGTGGACTCAAAAGAGCAGAGTGTACCCTCCCAGAGAGGAGCTGTCTAAGTTGGAATTCCTGTTGGAGTTGAATTGGTGCTGACGACCATTGTTTGACACACGGGGAGTTTAAGAACAGGGGTGAACCTCCACGCTGCCCCCCATGGGGGGACATTTGGCGATGTCTGGAGGTATTTTTGGTTGTCACACGGGGCAGGCACTACTGCGCATCTGGTGGGTTGAGGCCAGAGACCTGCTAAGCACCCCACAGTGCACATCTTGGCGCCACCGTTATCTGGCCCCAAATGTCGATCATGCCAAGGTGGACAGCCCTGGCCTGTGGTGATAGAAGCCATAAAAATGGTTGCCTCTCGGGAAGTGCTGACTGGGAGGGACGAGAGGGATCTTTCGGGAATGATGGAAGCGTTCTGAATCTGTGCTGATACGGGAGCCGCTTGCTGCTTGTGGCTATGCAGATGAAATACAATAAAATATTCGGTGCCTTCGTTGCTCGATAGCCACATGTGACAGATACAGAACATCTCCAGCCTTGTAGGAAGTTGCATTAGACAGCGGCGCTCTATTTCTTGAGCTGGGTGGTGCAAAAGGCGCAGGGACACTTCAAATATGCACACTTTCCTGCATGTAAATGACACCTCCGTGCCTAGAGCCCAGTGGGATGACAAATAAAAAGTCTTTCCTGCAGGGGGGGAGCGGGAATGCTGATAAGTCACACTCCCTTCTGTCCTCCAGGTTGCCCCCCTACCCCGCCCCCCCTTACCCCCAGGCTTGCCCGTGCATCTAGAAGCTGGGCCGGACTGTGAGGGGGGAGGGGTTGCTGAAAGTCTTCAGAGGGGCCTGCCCGGGGCAGAAAGCATCAAGGCCATTTACCCTCCAGGGAATTCCCTGGCTCCCAGTGGATTTACAAGTGGGTCAAGTGGACCTGTGCAAAGAAAAGGCTCATTTCCTCCCCACCCCCTTCCCCTAGGTAACCTCCCCCACCGGGTGTGCAGGCTCTCCCGGCAGAAATTGCTCCATTCTCCGTCACCGCAGCCTCTCTCGCTCTTCTGCTGTGAGGGTTTTACAATAACAGCATTGTAACCACTTTGAGAAAACCAATAAAAAGGCGGTGACAAAAGAATAGCCAGCCGGCTGGAAATTGCACGCAGCAGCCAGGGCCCGGGGCCTGCGCCGCTGTGTGTTTAATAGTGCTCCCGGGCTGCGGGCTGCAAAGACGCACGTGTTTATTTGGGGGATGTGCCGTCGCTTAAATAATGAATCTCGCCTAAGCCTTGGGATGAATGCAGGGAGCCCTGGCTCCCGCTGCCGCCCCAGCTTTCTCGCCCAACCGGGGCCAGTAAACAGAGGCGCAGGGTTCTGGTCAGACCTGCGATGCGGATGGAGGGGCATATTCATCCCTTCATTCAGCAACAAAACCATTGACCACCTACTAAGGTGATGAGCCTCTGCTAGGCGCTGAGCCGTAACGAACACTTCCCCGGCCTGCTGCAGTGTATGTATTGCAGAAAATTCCAGAAGCAGCTTCTGGGGAGTTCCGCACCCGTTTCTTCTCTTCTGGGTCATGGCCACCCTGTCTACTGACCCCTGGGGGCCCTCATGCTCACCACAGCCGGCTCCAGCCCACTCCCCAGCTCGCTCAGTCCTTGCTGCTTCAAACAGCAACCCAGTGTCCTTTCTATATTTATTAATTTTCAGCTTAAAAACATTTCAGATTCGCAGAAATAGTACAAAGATTCTGATATCCCCTTCACCCAGATTGCTGTTTTACCAATTTCCTTTATCCTCTCTCTCTAGACAGACAGAGGCAGATAGGTAGAGAGCTAGGATATAGATATTTCTGCACTATTGGAAAATAAGTTGCAGGCACGATGACCCTTTACCTCTGATATAGATTTCCTAAGAAACAAGGGTGTTCCTCACATAAGCACAACGCAATGATCAAACTCAGGAAATTAACATTGCTCGACGACTGTTATCTGATCTCCAGACATGCACATTTCTCCAGTTGTCCCACTGCTGTCCTTTAGAGCAAGAGAAAAAATGTTCTGTTCCAACATCCAATTGAGAATCGCATATTGCATTTCATTGTCATACCTCCTTCGTCTCCTTCAATCTAGAACAGTTCCTCAGTCTCTAGCTGAGTTTCTTGACCTTGACATTTTTCAAGCATACGGGTGAGTCATTCTGCAAAATGTCCTTCGACTTGGGTTTGCCTGTTTCCTCATGGTTCGATTCAGGTCCTGCCTGATTGACAAGCATATCATAGAAGCCATACCAGGTCCTTCTCAGCGCGTCCTATCAGGAGGCACTTGATGGTTTGCTAAGGTCATCGTGTGATTAAGGGGTATCTGCCAGCCTTCTCCAGTGAAAAGTGGGGACTCTCTCCCTTGCATTAATAGGTATCTTGTACGCCAAGCCCTCTATCATTTATTTATTTATTTTAAAATATATTTTATTGATTTTTACAGAGAGGAAGGGAGAGGGATAGAGAGCTAGAAACATCGATGAGAGAGAAACATCGATCAGCTGCCTCCTGCACACTCCCTACTGGGGATGTGCCCGCAACCAAGGTACATGCCCTTGACTGGAATCGAACCTGGGACCCTTGAATCCGCAGGCCTATGCTCTATCCACTGAGCCACACCGGTTAGGGCAAGCCCTCTATCATTTAGAGGGTGTTGGTCACCAGAGGAATGGCTGGCACAGTGCAGGTGGCGTGGCCCCTCACCTGCAGTTCCAACTCCCTCTAGATCCGTGGTCGGCAAACCGCGGCTCGCGAGCTCGCGAGCCACATGCGGCTCTTTGGCCCCTTGAATGTGGCTCTTCCACAAAATACCACGGCCTGGGTGAGTCTATGTTGAAGAAGTGGCGTTAGAAGAAGTCTAAGTTTAAAAAATGTGGCTCTCCAAAGAAATTTCAATCGTTGGACTGTTGATATTTGGCTCTGTGGACTAATGGGTTTGCCGACCACTGCTCTAGATGGATTGACCGGAAGCTTTCCGAGCGCCTCACAGCTGTATTGTTCCTTCTTCACACTCCCGCCCCTTCTTCCCAACCCAGACATCAGAACATCAACCTGCAAAACAACAGCACAGGAGTCCCAGGTCCTCCCGGTGACGCCCTTCCCACGGGAACCGAGCTGTTAGTTACACCAGCCCGAAATAATCCCCTGCAGGCATTCCCTTCCCACCCTCCTCGCCTCCAATCCCCGGCTCCCCGGCGCGCTGGTGGATCAGGTGTTAATAGCACCGCGTTACCGACCAGGAGCCCGAGGCCCTGGGGTTAAAGCACAGAAGGCAGACCTCGACCGGCTTTTCGGAATTTGTCTCTGATCCCCCAACCTGCTCCGGGATCGGGATCGGCACTTTTTGCCTTCCTCCGGATCCAGAGGGTGCGGTGCTGTAGCGCTGTAAACAGCATTTAATTTCCAAAATGGCCGGCATTGTCAGCTGAGTGTGTCTCGTTGCTGACGATGTGGGAAGGCGCGCCTTGACATTTCTGGCTGTGATTTCAAGCATCCTCATGGAAGAGTTACAGCTTTCATCCCTCAGAGCACACAGCCGCACGGAAAGAGGACAGGCAACACAAAGAAAGAGGCCAATTGAAGACAGCCAACTCAGAAAACAGCAGGGCCCTCTTTGGATGAGAGCAAGGTCGATAGTTTTTTTCCCTTCTTTTTGGCCAAACTCTACCTTGGATTGCTAGATAAAAGAGCTCGCTATCATATTATCTGTTATAAACAGCCCCTCCCCCAACAGTTTACATGAGTGTTCGGTAGCCATACTCTCTGTATGGTCCCGTGCACGTATCTAGCATACAGGTTCTTGTGTGTATGTGTGTGCCCATGCGTGCACATATGCCTCTGTGTTTGTTTTTTATTTTTTATTGATGTCAGAGAGGAAGGGAGAGGGAGAGAGAGAAACATCCATGATGAGAGAGAATCACTGATCGGCTGCCTCCTGCACGTCCCTCACTGGGGATCGAGCCCGCAACCTGGGCATGTGCCCTGACCGGGAATTGAACCCTGACCTCCTGGTTCCTAGGTCGACGCTCAATCACTGAGCCACACCGGCCGGGCTCACCTCTGTGTGTTCAGATGACTCCCAGGGGAATCTATTTAAAATATTGATATTCTCAGTTAAATCAACAGCGCACAGTAATGTCATTGCACGTGCGAGCTCTGTTTTGAAGCCGGAAGGGGAAATGGCCAGTCCGGAGGCGCTGCCGGGATACCGGCATGGGCCTGTCCGCTGTGGTCAGAAACTACACTTGAACTCCTGCCGGAAACCTGCCGGAGACATACTTCCTAGTTAATCTGGTTACTCAGGGTTTATTCCTGATGATGGAAGGGGCTCCTGCTGGCTGCTCCCAGACACGTGACTGAATTAATGAATGAATGAATTCAACTTCCCAGAGCAGATCTCACCTGCTTACTGAGACACAATCTGGTCATTAATCCTTGATAACCGCCTGTTTTATCTTTTGAGGAAGAAAAG
Source organism: Eptesicus fuscus (assembly GCF_027574615.1). NCBI lineage: Eukaryota > Metazoa > Chordata > Mammalia > Chiroptera > Vespertilionidae > Eptesicus > Eptesicus fuscus. Next base: position 135,308,269 of record NC_072473.1, read on the forward strand.
GCGGGCTGACTGACAGCGCGCTCGCACGCAGCTCATTAACAAGCGGGTTCAGAGGCGGCCTCGCCACTCCGCACCCCGATTCCAGGAAGCCGCGGGCCCCGGAGCCCAGGCCGCGCTCGGTTGCAAATGCCAGGGCCGGGCACACGGCTTTGTCTTGCTGAAGCAGCAGAAAGCGCTCAAGTTCTTTCAAAACGAGCGCTTTCCGCGCTCCTACCGGGTTGTCACATTTTAATGGGCGCTTGTTAACAGGGACTCGGAAGCGCGGTGATGTATGTGACCATCGGCAGCTTTCCGGCCGCCGCCGGGCTGATGGCGGGGGATTTTAATGGGAGCCCCCCCCCGCCCCCGGGGAGGGCTGCTTCAGGTGCCCTCGCCCGCCCAGGGTGGGAGGGCCCGGCCGCTGGGGAGCGCGGGGTCTCCGGGGGCCCAGGAGCAGGGATGGAGGGCTCTGGGCTCGCTCTCCCAGTGACAGGCGGGGAGGGTGTGTGGGGGGGCCTTGCCTTCAGCGCCTGCCAGACCCCGGCGGGCGGGCGAGGTGAGGGTTTAGCTCTGCCTGCCCCCCAGCTGCCTCGATTGAAAACGCGCCTCGTTGAAAACGGCTGGGGGTGGCGGTGGCATTTTCCTCTTTGCTTCTTCCTTCCCCTCCCCCTTCCTCTTTGCGTCTTCTTCCTCCCCCCTCTTTCTTCCTCCTCTCTCCCCCCTCCTCCCCTCTTTCCTTCTCCTTTTCCCTTACCCCTCGCCTCTCCTCTCTTTCTGACCCTCCTCTTCCTCTTCTTCCATCCCTTCCCCACCCCCTCTCCTTCCCCGCCCCCTTCTCTCCCCTCCCTGTCTCCTCTCCTCCCCCTCCTCCCTGCCACTCTTCCTTTCCCCCCTCAGTTCCCCCTTTCTCCCCTCTCCCCATGCTCCTCTCCCTCCCGCCCCCCTCCTCCTCCCCCCTCCGCCCCCTCCTCCTCTGCCTCCCCCTTTCTTTCCTGATGCTCAGTCCAAGTCTCAGAGTATCCAAATGTCTTCTGCCGCGTTGCTAGAGAAATGCCACTTCTCAGTCAGCCACTCCCTCCCTGCACCCCAGACGCCCGGAGCTCAGCGCTGGCTGGGGGTTAAGGCAGGACCAGGGGTGGCTTCTTGCTGCTTGAGTCTGTGGCTCAGTCCCCAACCTGAGCCGGCAGGGCTCGGGGAGGGGCGGCGCGGCCGAGGTGCGGCCAGCCCGGCCGCTAGGCCAGAGGGCCAGACGCTGGGCCGCTCGGAGCCGGGTCTCAGCTGCTGAGTGAGCCGCTGTTTGCAGAGGGAGGCTGCTTGCCTGGACCTGGCAGAGTGGTGTGTGTGTGTATGTGTGTGTGTGTGTCTCTGTGTGTGTGGTGTGTGTGTCTCTGTGTGTGTGTGGTGTGTGTAGTGTGTGGTGTGTGTGTGGTGTGTGGTATGTATGTGTGTTGTGTGTGTTGTGTGTGTTGTGTGTGTGTCTGTGTGTGTGTGGTGTGTGTGTGGTGTGTGTGTGGTGTGTGGTATGTATGTGTGTTCTGTGTGTTGTGTGTGGTGTGTGTCTGTGTGTGGTGTGTGTAGTGTGTGTGTGGTGTGTGTGGTGTGTGGTATGTATGTGTGTTGTGTGTGTTGTGTGTGGTGCGTGTGATGTGTGTGTGTGGTGTGGTATGTATGTGTGGTGTGTGGTATGTGTGTGTGTGGTATGTGTGTGGAGAGTGTGTGTGGTGTGTGTGGTGTGTGTGCATATAGTGAAATATGTGTTTGTGTACATGTGGTGTGTGTGTGGGGAGTGTGTGTGTGATGTGTGTGTGGTGTGTGTGTGCATATGGTGGGATGTGTGTGTACATGTGGTGTGTGTGGTGTGTATGGCGGCAGTGTGTGTGCCTGTGGTGTGTGACGTGGTGCGTGTGCATGTGGTGGTGGTGTGTGCAGTATGTGTGTGCACACTGTGGCGGTGCGGTGTGTGTGTGGCGTGTGGCGTGTGTGTCCGCTCTGATCCCTGGCGGGAGGAGATGATGCGCTGGCGGGAGGAAGGGCCGCGGAGCCGCCAGGCCCAGCGCTCGGGAGGCGGAGCGCGGTGCCAGGGGAAGGCGCTGTGCCCAGCAGGACCAGAAATCCAATTAAAGGAAGAATGAGGGAAATGCGAGGTCTGGCCGGAGCGCGGGCACCTCCCGGCGGCTCCTGGCAGGGCTCTGGGAGGGAGGCCCAGCGCGGCTCCGGGCGGTGGGGACGGCCAGGCGCAGCCGCTCCCACGCGCCATCGCCAAACACGGGGCGGCTGCCAGGCCGGGCCCCGCGGCCCGGCCCGAGGCTCCCGGAGGACCCGCCAGTGGCCCGGGGCGCGGGGAGCCGCCTGGCAGCGGCGGGAGCCACCGGCCGCGCTGGGGGCATGTGAGGCGCCCGCCGCCGCCCGCGCTCATTGACGTCGGTGGGAATCGCACAGGCAGATTAAAGGCGGCATATGGCCCCCCAACTGGAAGCCAGCGGAGCTGAACCAACACTGGCAAATTGTGTTCAAACCGCTCTGAGAATCCTGGCAGCTGCACCTGGCATGGGGAGCAGCCGGCGACCTGCATACAAAGGGGGTTTTATACACAGGGGGCGGTGGCAGCAGGGGGGCGGCGGGGCCCCCTCCATCCCGCAGCCGCTCCCCCCCCCCCACCGCCCGCCCCTCCAGCCGGAGCTGGGCACTGGCCCTGGGAGGCGTGAGCTATTTGTCCAGGTTTCTGCGCCCGGAGAAAGGAGGGGCGTCCTATTTAGAACTTCAAAGCCAGGAGCATTCATCAGGGTCCCCTAGAAGCCCCTCCTATGCATGTGCCCCCTCCCCAACTCACCGAGGCCAGATGCCCAGCCATGAGGAGGCGGGGGGCACGGGCCGGAGGCCTGGGGTTTCCGCCTGACCCGTAAGGAAGCAGCGGCAGCTCACCCTTCCTGCCTCTGTGGGCCAGCTCCAGTGAGGGAGCCCCCAAATGCCTCCTGGGCCATCGCTCGTCTCCCTCCCGCCCGCCCCGTCTGAGGAAAAAAGGGGCGACAGATGGCTTTGTCACCTCATACAAGATCCGGCAGACAGCAGGCGACTGCCCTACAGAAATCAGAAGTTGAATGCGATGGAGTGGGGGGCGCAGACTAGTGAACTTGCAATAAACCAACTGGACAGGGTGGGGGCAGCGTTTGCGGAGTGAACATGCCAAGTGGGCCTGGGTTCTAGGCCTGGTCATGGGGTGCGCTGCAGGTCACGTGAACATGCGGAGTGGTGGAACCAAGCGGACAGACCCAGGGGATGTGAAGTGGGGAAGGCGGGCCGTCGGGGGTGATGTGCCTCATGGAATAGGAATGAGAGCACATCATCTCCTGGCCTCCTCTCTCCAGTCCATGGGAATCCTAATGTTCCCCCCCCCCCCCCCCCAGGATGCCCCATCCGGGAGGACAGCTGCAGCCGCATGAAGTCATTCGCATGCTCTCTTGTCCTGACTGCCCTCTGCTTGGCATTGGGGAGGGAGGGGTAGATACATTCTTTCCACAGCGCAGCTCCCACACTTTGGAGAAGGAAGGGGTGTGTGGGGACACGATTTGGCCTGTTTCCTGGAACCTGCGGGGATCCCCCTGAAGGTGACTTGTGCCCGCCCCCCCCCCCCCCAATGGTAATATTTCCTTCTTGCCAGGCCACCTCCCTGCCCGTGCCATGGGGTTTAAAAGCAACTTCAGCCCGGCCGGCCTGGCTCAGTGGTTGAGCGTCGACCTCTGAACCAGGAGGTCAGGGTTCGATTCCCGGTCAGGGCACATGCCCGGTTGTGGGCTGGATCCCTGGTGTGAGGCGTGCAGGAGGCAGCCGATCCATGATTCTCTCTCATCATGGATGTTTCTCTCTCTCCCCCTCTCCCTTCCTCTCTGACATCAATAGAAATAATTAAAAGCAGCCTCAGCGCCCTGTCACCCTGGCCTGGATCTCAGAAGCTTCCTTGCCCGGTGGCCTGGAAAGACAAGCTGTGGCTGTTAAGCACCTCCTATGTGCTGCTTCCTCTAGCCGTTGGGTTACTTTTATGCGGAAACTGACTGTGTGAGGCTAACGCGCCAAGGTAACGGCGTGATTGGCGGGCTGACCCTGGCTGTCCCCCCAAGCAGACTTGTGCTGTGGGTGTGGCTGTGGTGACTGCTCTTTCCTGGGCCAGGGCAGAGAGAAGGATGGGGGAGTCATTGTTGCCTGCTTTTCACCACCCACCCCCTCCTTAAACCCCTCACGTTCAGCTCATCCGCGTTGGTGGGCGCGGAGTCGGGATTTGCTCACAAGGGTGGATGGGCTGGGAGAGGCCGGAGGAGCCTCTAGGCCTCGCAGCAATCCCCAGGAGCTGAGCAGTGGGCTCTGCTTTGGATCTCCGGGGGAGGATTTCATGCTAGAATGTTCTCTCTCTCTGGTCTTCAGTTTTGTAAACGGCACTCTTGCCTGGGGGCATCTTGTGCCTTCAATGAGGAAAGTCGCTGCTGGTTTGGGCAACCAGCTTGCTTTTCTGTTTTGGAGACTCACGTGCCTGTGTCACACGCTTCCGGGGCACTTGCAGCAGTAATTCGCGGACCAGCCGGTGGCAGGGTGGCCCTCAGTTTGCTCATCTCCTGGTCCTCACCCCCCGACACCCCCGACCCCCCCCCCCCCCCCCCGTCTCCTCCCTCCGCCTCGGGGCTTCGCAGTGCAACTGGCTTTGGCCAGCGGGCCGCTGTCAGTCATGGGCAGCGGAGGTTTGAAAGTGCTTGTGCATCGGCGCCGGCCCTCCCTGGGTGCCCCTGAGTCCCCTGCACCTGCCAGCATGTGATGTGCCCGGCTTAGGCGGATGGAGGTGTGTGGCCCAGTGACCACGGCCACCAGCTGATAACTGGCACCAACCACCAGGCAAGAGTGAGGCCCTCCTGGACCGGTCAGTGCCAGGAGACCTGCCAGCTGACCAAGCTGCATAAGTGAGCCCACGGGAGCCCAGCCCAGCTGTAGACCCATAAGCTCATGAGCTGACAGACGGCTGTGAAAGATATATTACATAATATTTGCCATTTTAGCCCGGCCGGCGTGGCTCAGCGGTTGAGCGGCGACCTATGAACCAGGACATCATGGTTCGATTCCCGGTCAGGGCACAGGCCCGGGTTGTGGGCTCGATCCCCAGTGTGGGGCGTGCAGGAGGCAGCCCACCCATGATTCTCTCTCATCATGGATGTTTCTTTCTCCCTCTCCCTTCCTCTCTGAAATCAATAAAAATATATTTTTAAAAATTTGCCATTTTAAGCATTTTGAAGGGCATAGTTTACTTATGGTGTTCAACAAACCACAGCAGAGTTAATGGTTTCAAACAGCCACGTATTGTTCTGGTAGGTTGTGTGGGTCGGGAATCGGGGCAGGGCTCGCTCGGCAGTGCGTTCGCTGCTGGTGGCTTTGACTGAGGTCACGCAGTGGTACTCAGCTGGCTGAGGCTGAGGCCTGGGCTGGAGAACCCAACGCGGCTTCACGCACATGCCCGGAGCCGGAATGAATGACTAACGGTGAGCAGCGCCAGCCAGAGCACCTACGTGTGGCCTCGCCATGTGGCTTGGCGTGCTCACAGCACGGAGGCCTCAAGGAGGAAACGGCACGGCCTTGTAGAATCTACCCTCCAAAGTCTCTCAGCATCACTTCTGTCAACTCAATTGGCCCCAACAGCCACAGGACGGCTCGGAGTGAAGGGGAGACGGATTAGACACCCCTCCTGATGGGAACAGAGAGAGACACATCGATGGGTTGCCTCCTGCACACGCCCCAACCAGAGCCCGGGCCGGGGAGGAGCCCGCAACCAAGGTGCATGCCCTTGACTGGAATTGAACCCGGGAGCTTTTGGTCCACAGGATGACGCTCTATCCATTGAGCCACACCGGCCAGGGTGGGAAGTATACTTCTGACTCATTTCAGGCCCTCTTATTTTTGGTCTTTGTTGCTAATTCACAGAGATCTGCTCTGCATGGACTTTGAGGCACTTGAAAACAGTGAAAGACGGTTTGGCCAGCCTCTGGACTCGGTGTGAAGTCATGTTTGGCTAAAATAAATCTCTTTTTCTAACAGTCACGGACAGTACTTCCACCCCCCGCCATCCATGCCCTGCCCTTCAAGACCGTAAGACCAAAATGAAGATGCTCTCTGTGTACATGTTAGCTGTATACACACGCACCGGGCCCTTGAATGGCACCCTTTCATTAGAACGTTGAGGAGCTGCCGTGGAAACTTAACTTGTTTCTGTCAGCCTATGGGGGAGATCGGTTTCGTTACCCATCCTTTCACTTAGTCGCAGAACTTATCGGTGCCGTTAAGTGAGGACAGTAAGTACGTGTGTCAGAACATCGTAGGGACTTTGCAGAAGCTACTGACTGGATGGGGACTTCGCCTTCTAGTTTCAACCCAGGGCACCGTGCCTGCAGTTTTCAGGCTGTGGGAAGCTTTTCCCAGAGTCCTGCGGGTTTGGAGATGAGGAACCGGGGTCTGTTGATGGTGGTTGTTACCAAGGAAGTCCATGGCCCCGGAAGGAGGTTGAAAAAAGTGGTCATCTTATCCTTTGCCTGAGGTTTCCGGTTCCAGTGGGAAAGGGGATGGGGTCCCCTAGGAGGTCGATCCCCAGCACCACTCAGGGTCCTGGGGTCAGAGGCTTTGCTGGCCCAGGGCTGGAGGTCAGGTGTCTTGGAAGCAGGTGGTGGTGGTGGTTGTGGGCAGGCATGTTGCAGAGTCTTTATTAGCCAGGGGTCGAGATGGAACACATCCATCAGGTCACCACAGGCGGGGAATGTTCCCTTTGGCCTGGACTTGACCCAAGAGCCCAGCCTCTACTGGCTTATGAGGTTCCCAGGGGTCAGGAGAGAGTGAGAGGAGCAGTTCACCATGGCGGCTCATCTGGAAGGTTCTGGAGCCAGACTGCTGACTTCAAATCCTCACTCGCTGCTCCCTGTGTGACCGTGGCCAGGTGAATTCACGGCACCCAGCTTCCTCACCTGCTGAGAGCCCTGAGAGCCGGGCTACACGCAGGCAGAGGTGCAGGGAAGTCTGGTCAGCTCCTTGGACCTACCCGGTAGCTAGACCCCATTCTCCTCATGATGCTGGCAGAGGCACCCGAGGGCTACCCCGCTTTGCAAGCACGCTGCAAACCTCTGCTTCTATACCGCCTCCCCAACACCCCAACGCCCAAAGCAAGTCACGGGTCCTAGCCAAAGTCAAGGGCTGGGGAAATACACTCCACTTCTAGTGGGAAAAACGGCAGAATCACATGTCAAGGGTTGTGGGTGGCTAATTCTAATGCAGGGAGGGGAGAGGAATCAGGGAACAATGATCCATCTACTGCTTTATCCAACAGCCTATAAACCACCCGTTCAAACGACATGAAATCTACCACAATCAATCCCGTAGGCCCCCATGTCACTGGTTCCAGAATGTGTGCCTGTGTGTGCGTGTGCGCGCGTGCGTGTGCGTGCATGTGTGTGCACACCGAGTCGAAGGTGAGGGACCCACTGTCCCTCCCCACCCCCCCACGAACCCCTGCTCTAACCCAAGTACCTTGTAACTTGCTGCCTTGGGCTCAATAAATATTTGTTGACTGACTGATAAATACAGGCTGACATTCACAGGGACAAAGCGAATCCCACGGAGGCTTGCACTGAATGCCAATGAGTGTGCCCGTGACCTCCTGGCTGGGAGGAAGGACCAGACCCGCCTCCGGGTTCTGTCGCAGGAATGGAGTTTCTCTGCTGCTTGCGTTCCCCCCTGCGACAGTCCCACACCGGCCTGCTGGTGGCTTCCCTCTGAGCCTGACACGATGCTCCCTCTCACCAGCACCTCCCGAGCCGGCGCCCCGCCCAGGTGTTTCTGGGCTTCTCTGTGTCAGGCAGCCGGAGGGGAGGCGTTTCCAGGGGCAGTTACCTGTGACAAGACGCCGGCGGCCGCGGGTGATGGCAGGGTGGCAGGATGTGTGCGAGGCACGATCTGCGCGGGAGGAGTGGGGAGCCGCACACGTGTCTGCCAGATGCTGGGGCTGGGAAACCAGGCGGGTGTGCAGGCGGGGTGGGCGGCTGGAGGGGGGGGGGTGGCTCTGCATGGGGGAGCAGCTGCCTCTCCACAGTCGTTCAGGACCCGCCAGGTCGGTTCAAACATTGGTGAAGAGCTGCCGAGAACCAAGCGGGGCTGGAGCGGGAGCCGGGACTTCAAAGGCAGGCCACGAGCCGGAAGGGCAGTGGGTAGAGTTTGCAGGAGAGAGATCCCATTTGATTTTATTCTTATGTGTAAATAATTAATATTTCTTCCCAGCGTTCAAAGTAAATCATGGCTAGTGTGGACAATTTGGAACTTACAGAAAAATGTAATAAGGAAGATAAAAAAGACCTACGATCTCTGGCCAGACATCACCGCTGTTAACAGTTAACACGTGTCCTTCCAGCCCCTTGTAAATGTGGGCGTTCAGATCTGTGCCCTGAATGTTGGCTGTGTCATTTCAGATAAGTTCACGTCTCTGTGCCTCAACCTTCCCATCTCTAAAATGGGCATGTGAGCAGTGCTGACCTTATAGGGATGCTGCCAGGATCTAATGACGTGACCCTGTAAGTATTGCACGTAGTAAGCGCTTCAAAAAGGCCTGCTCTTGTCAGCCCGTTTCCATACAGCACAACCTAGACCAACCCCTTAGCCCTTAAGCATTGTGGATGCTGCTTGTCATCTGCCCTGGTTTACTGTACCCATCATTTTTAATGGCTTCAAAATTTTGCGCGCATGGAGCATCATCATTTATTTAGCAATGTTCTTGTTGCCGGACACTGACACGGTTCTCAAGTTTTTGTCTCTATGGATGACACTGCGATGGGCATCTTTGCCAGGAGCTCCTTGAACTTGTTTATAGTATTTTTTCTTGTTAGGAAAGTGTGATGTACTCCTTACAGAAAAAAAAAATAAAAGAAAAATACAGAAAATTCTTCTTTATATTTACTTACAAAATATAAAGAACGAAATCAAAATGATCATTGAGAGAGAAAGAAAGAAGGGGTGGGGAGGCGGAGAGCCAGGGCCGGCCTGTGGTCCGTCTTGGAGGCCCCACCCAGCGCCTGGCAGCGTGAGCAGCGCCCGAGTTAAACAACAACCCGGGACAATATGCGGGACGTCACTGAGCGTGAAGTGATTAATTGCCAACCAGGCCCTACGAGTTTCCCAACCAGCAGTGTTTGCTCCAGTGACCAGCTGGGGCGAGCCTTTAAGGTTGTTAAAGAACGCTTTGTGCCGCTGTGACAGGCTTTCCGGAGTCTTCATTGGTCAGGAAGCTTTCTTTCCTAAGGGCCTTTCAGACAAGGGGGCTCTCAACATCCTCAATCAGGACGCCCCTTCCCCTCGCCCCTTCTTCTGGCCCTAGTCGATTTGGGGGCTGCCTTAGAGGCCGGAGCCCTGACCTCAGCCCATGTCCTCAGACCCCCTGTGGAAGCCCTCAGCAGCCCACACTGCTCAGCTGACGCCTCTACCCACTGAAGGAAGTTCTCGGATGGGCTGAGATGTACCCAAGCCAGAGTGAGTTCGAGATGGACAGATGGCTTTGAAGAGAAAGCTCTGGGCGTGTTAGGAAGTTCTGAGAGCCTGTGACTGGTGCAGCTGGAGGACCGGGGCTACAGGGGCTGTGGCGGCATCGGGCAGACTGTCCACAAAACTGGCCCCCAGCATTTCCTCCCATCAAGGAGCAGGAAGCGCCCTGCCCGTGTGGCTCCGTGGGTGAGCGTCGACCTATGAGCCAGGAGGTCACGGTTTGACTCCCCGTCGGGGCACAGGCCCGGGTTGTGGGCCGGATCCCCCAGTGGGGGGTGTGCAGGAGGCAGCTGGTCCATGATTCTCTCTCATCACTGATGTTTCTCTCTTTCTCCCTCTCCCTTTCTCTCTGACATCAATAAGAAAATATTTAAGAAATAAAATAAAGAGAGGGGCGCTGTTTTATTGAGTTCTCTACCTGCCCAGTGCTTAGCCCAGGGCGGAGGCCCAGGCATGATCAGGGCTTAGGACTGTCAGGCAATTCCCAGGCCTGCAGGCTGGCCCTTCCCGCCCTGCCCCTGGGGTGGGGTCTGCAGCTCAGAGAGGAAGGGCTGTGAACAAGGAGGTGAGGACAGGGCACCCTGGGAGGGGTCTCCCCAGCACAGCAGCCAGCGCCTGATTTGCCACGTCTATTGTCCCCCGCGTCGGTGGCCCCCTGAGTGTGCAGGAGGGACCACTGTCAAGCTCGCTTTGGAGCTGGGAGAATCTTCCTGAGAGAAGCGGGATGCGCACGCATGCACACACACACACACACACACAGGCACGCACATGCACACACACGCACTGCGCGCTCCGGCACGGAGACCGCCTCAGGGGAGACACTGTCTGCAGGAACCAGACTCCGCAGCCTCCTCAGGGACTCGTCATCACGTCTCTCGTCAAAGTGTCACTTGTCAGGCGCGTGAGGCGCGCTCCAGCTCAGCGGAGCTCACCCCTCGCTCCCGCCAGGCAGGGGCCTCCGAGGGGAGCGGGCGCCGCCTGTCTTGTCTTGGCAATTTCCTGGCCCCGGACCCTAATGAGCGCGACGCGCAGGCAGCCACCGGGCTGGTGATCGGGGGCGTCCACGCAGCTGCCTTCCCGGAGGGTAGCAGGTCTGAGCAGGACTTGCCCTCCCCCTTTGACGCAGAGGAAAGGAAAAAGAAAGGGCCTGTGTCTGGGGAGGAGATGGGAGTGGGGGAAGCGGTCTGAGGGCGAGGCCTGCAGCGTCCCGGCCTCAGGCTGCTCTGCGGGTCTCTGGGTGGCCACAAAGCCCTGCAGCAGCTCTCCTCTGACTCAGTGGGAATCCTGTCTTCCCCAGCCACTCCCTTCCCCTCTGCGGCTGGCCCTGCGCCCCCCACAGCCTTCCACTGCTCTCCCCCTCCACAGAGCAAGGCCGATCTAAGCTTCCGCGTGCGTGCTGAGAAACGCAGGCAGCGTCTGCCCCGGGTAAAGCCCGAGTTGTGGAGAGTCCCAGAAAGAGAGAGCAAACCACAAATCAAATGCTGGGGCCCGGCCGGCTTGAGCATCGACCAAGGAACCAGGAGGTCAGGGTTCGATTCCTGGTCAGGGCACATGCCCGGGTTGCGGGCTCCATCTCCAGTGTGGGGCGTGCAGGAGGCAGCTAATCAGTGATTCTCTCTCATCATGGATGTTTCTCTCTCTCTCTCCCTCTCCCTTCCTCTCTGACATCAATAGAAATGTATTTATAAAAACAAACAAAAAATACTGGGTGGCCAGCCACCCTGGGCTGCCATCTAGCATCTGGCACCATGTCCCCTCCCAGGCCCTCAGCCCCTCCCCTTTCTGTTGAGTCCTCTGTCCCCCGATCTGGTCCCCTGCACTTAAGATCCCTGGCCATGGGTGGGGAGCCATGACGCTCAGCCATGACGCTCAGCCATGTGGCTCAGCCCGGGTGTGTTGGCTCCGGCTCACATGAGCCTAGTGACTGTGCACCTCTTCCCACCTCTGCGTCCAGCGCCGGCAAGTCCGGGAGCTTGGAACTGGCTCTGGTGGGAGGCCTTACTCTATGGAAATTGGCAAATGCAAGGAAATAAGATGCCCTCCACCCCGAGCCAGTTATTAAACCTTCACCAGCGCAGCGCCGGTTAGACCCAAACAGTGGGCGGCCGAGAGGGGCGCTCCCACCGCAGCACCCTCTCATCGTGAACAGGGCCATGCCGGCGGCTCCGGCGGCCTCAGCTGGGTTCCTGTCTCCCCTGCCTCTGCTCCAGAGGAAGCCTGCTTGGCTGTCACCTAAGCGGCTCCCAGGTATTCCTCCCCTTGGCTGCACGCATGATCTTCCAGGCTCTTGAGCCAAGAGCACAGATTACCTTGAAAACCAGAAAAAAACACCCAACCACCTTTTTTCCCTCCGGCACACGAAAGATCAGGGTCGGGGGGCGGGGGTAGGGAGGGTGCTTATGGGAGATGAAGTGGGAGGGGGCGGGAGCAGGAGGGCAGAGCCCTGTGATGAAGTTCTGATCCCTGAGAAAGGACAAGGGGAAGGAGGATGGCTAGGAAGAGCTTCAGCCTGCAGCGTGGCCCTGAGCAAGTCTCGGCCAGCCCAACAGGAGTTCTGGGTCAGGATCACCCAGAGAAGAGGCCCTGCTCAGCTGTCTCCTCTTTCACCCCCTCCCCCGAGCATCACCCCAAGCTCGGTCTGTTCCCCACACCGGGAGCCCTCAAGGCAGCAGGTACATGAAAACCTCCCCGCTGAGCAGGTCATCCATTGGTTGGGGATAAAGCCCCGGGCCCACAGGCAAGACCCTTCCCTTCAGGCCCAGCGCTGGCCCTGGCCTCCTTCCTTCCTCCCTCTCTGGCCCCCGGGCGTACTATCTCCTGTCTGCTCTGTGCTTAAGATGCTCTTCTTCCTGGAATGCTCTCCCGCTCCCCCCCCCCCCACAAACACACTCTGTCCTTTCAGTTCTGCTGGACATGCCACCTTCCTGTGAAGCCTTTGCCAACCCCCGGCCCCCTCTCCCGGCCCTCCCGCCGCCCCCACCAGGTCCTCCACTGCTTGTTGAGCGACAGTCTCGTCCACTAGGCTGTGACTTGTCCCCCATGGCATTTCTTCAATAAGTATTGACTGCGCCCCCATTCTGTGCCTGGTACAGGCGCGGGGGTGTGACGGTGAGTGAGGGACCCCTCATGGGGCAACTAGTCTGCGGGGAAGCCTGACAATTACAAGGGAAATGGCAATAAATAGTGACATAGGCGGTCCCAGGGGACACAGTACACAGCAGGGACACTCAACCTACTTGGGGATGGAGTGTCAGGTAGGGCTTCCTGCAAGAAAGACTTTTCTTTCTTCCCGACTTTTCAGCAGAGGCTTCCAAGAGGGTCAGAGGTCACTAGATAGGGAGGAGCTGGGAGGTGGAGAGGAGCTGGGAGGTGGGGAGGAGCTGGGAGGTGGAGAGGAGCTGGGAGGTGGGGAGGAGCTGGGAGGTGGGGAGGACCTGGGAGGTGGGGAGGAGCTGGGAGGTGGGGAGGACCTGGGAGGTGGGGAGGACGGGAGGACAAGAGCATGCGCTCACCTGCAGCACCAAGAAGACCCAGGCGTGGGAGCTGGATGATCACAGGCTGAGATGGAAGTGGGAGAAGAGGCTGTGGAGCCAAATCCATCAAGAAGTTCTGCTGCAAAGGACCAGAGAAAGATGGATGGGGGAGGGGCTGTAGCTGCCAGGAGACAAGAGGCAGAGGACCTGTGTTAATTGCTGAAGGGGAGGGTGAGGCTGGGGACGTGGGCGGGAGAGGATCTAATCTCTGGAATTGCAATACAGTAGCCACTTAGCCACGTCCAACTACTTCAATTAATTAACAGAACTCGGTTCTTTGGTTGTACTGGCCACATTGTAAGTGCTCCGTGTCACCTGTGGCTTGTGGCTAGGAAAGTGCAGACATGGAACAGCTCTGCGTCCCAGGACCTACTGCATGGCGCTGCCCTGGAGTTCAAGCTCCTGGGACCCAGTTCAAGAGCGGGGTTAGCTGAGAGGTGGGTGAAGGGGTGCTCTTCGCTTGGCACCTAAGGGTAGGTGGCCAGGGTGGTGCGGACAGATGTGGTGGCAAGATGCTGGGAGGGGGTGACTAGTCTGTGACTCCCACAGTCTCTGTGAAGTAGGCGGGAGGGAAAGGCGTGGGCTGAATACGGAGCTGAGCGAAGAATGTGAGGAGGAGCTGTGGGGGTGGACTAGAGGGGGTAGGAGCATTAGCAGGTGTGGTGGCGGTGGTGCCCACCAGCAAGGCCAGCGGGTTCCCTCCACTGAGCTGGGTCCCTGAGGATCAGGCCCAGAGAAGGGCCAGCGTGAACCCTTAGTGGCCTGGTGTCTATCTAGAAGCCACTGGAGTGGGACATCCAGCTAGCTACTGGTGGGTGGTAAGCCATCTCAGCATTTAGTGACTTACACCAGCAACATTTAGTTGGCTAATGAATCTGCTACGCGGGCAGTGCTTGGCAGGGATAGCTGGTCTCTGCTCCACTCATTGTCAGCTGGGCAACTTGAAGGGCAACGTCACTTGGCATTAACTACGGTGGCTCAAAGACCAAAGGTCGGGATCATTTGAAGGCTCACATGGTCACCTCTCTGGTGGCCGGCACTGGCTGTCAGCTGGGACATTAGCTGGGCTGTTGGCTAGAACCCTTGGCCTCTTCATGGGACCTGGGCTTCCTCACAACATGGTGGCTGGGTGCCAAGAGAGAAGGAGTCGGATGGAAGCCATGCCACCTTTTATGATCAGAACTAGGAAGTCAGCAGCATCACTTTGGCCACATCCTATTCATAGAGACAATCACAAAGGCCCAGCCACGTTCAAGTGCAGGGCAAACAGACTCCTACTCCTGAAGGGAGCTAGTGGTAAGGTTCTGGAAGAGCATGTGGGAATGGCTGTGGCCATTTTGGGAAAATACAACATGCCACAGAGCCCAAGGAGGGAGAAGCCAATGTCTCATTGGCTCCCAGGAGAGGAGATGAAGAAGTTGGGCCAAGTTCAAATTTCAGTTACTTCATGCAACTAACGTTTATTTACTGAGCACTTACTGTATTCCAGACTCTGTTTTAGGTGCTGGGGATCCAAGATGGACAGAAATCCCAGTCCTTATGGGGATGACACGGTGGTGGGGGAGACGGACGATAAACAGGTGTTGATTATGGCAGGTGATGTGAAATGCTGCATGAATGACGGTCAGCAAGAGCGCACAGAAAGGCAGGACAGAGGTGGGGCAGTTTGGGCCTTTCAGGACCCTGGCCTTCTCCCTGGGGCAGAGCGGCAAGGTCCAGTTTCCCAGCTAAACAGACCCCAGCTTCTTGGAGAATGCTACCCCAGGGAGGGAGTGTGTCTGAAGGGGCCCAGGAGGAGCGGGCTGGCGTAGGAGAGGGCCAGGGAGGAACGGACAGGGGGATTTAATTGGACTCAGCGAACCCCTCCTGGACCAGTCGCTCAGCTCCTTCGACGCAGCCCCCCCCCCCCCCCCCCCCCCGTGCCTGGCCCTCCTCGGACCTGGGAGCCCGGGAGAAGCTGGTCATAGTGGGTGGGGGGAATCCACGGTCTGTCCTTCCCCCACAGCCAGCGTCCCCCTGACAACTGCCCTGGCTGCAAAGCTACGAGGAGCAGGTTGCTGGGCGTGGTGAGGCGACAGAAGGGAAATCGTGTCCGGGAGGGGCGGGAGGATGTCCGGGGAGGTGGGGGCCAAAGCAGCGGGAGAGGTGCAGTGTGTGTGTGTGTGGGCGGGGGGGGGGAGACTGGGCCCCCCCGCAGCATCTCTGACCGCAAAGGGCGGGGGAGCTCGGCCGGGCGGTCGTAGCGAGCGGTATTGATCGAGGGGCGGGCGTAGCGAGCGCGCCGAGAGCGGCTCCATCCATTAGAGCCGCCGTTCGCCTCCAATTAGGAAAAAAATCATTACTCAGCAGCCAGCAGCGGCCTGCGCGCCGCCGGGGACCGCCTGCGAGCGAGCGAGAGCCGGGGAGCGGCGGGCCCCCTCCCCCGCGCTCCCCCTCCCCGCCCCCGGCGCCCCGCCTCCCCCCGGCCCTAATGACAACTATTAGAACTGCCTCCCCGCACCCACCGCCCGGCGAGCACAAAAGCGCGAGATTCATTTGGTAATCGGGGTAATTACAGCGGGGCGCGGGGGCGCACGCGGCGCTGGCTGGCGCGCCGGCGGAATGCTAAGGGGCCGGGCGCGCCGCCCGTTCCCATCCCGCCCCTCCCCTGCGGGCGCTGCACCCGAGGGCGCTCCGGGCCACGTCTCCCACGTCTCCCCCTCCCCGCGCCTACACCCCCCCCCCGCCCCGCCGTTGTTCTTCCCTCCACACCTCCAGCCGCGGGGATGGGGCGGCCGGGGGTTCCCGGGTGCGGGACGAAAAGCCACCGCATCCCCAATTCCCCGATCACCCCCCCCCCCCACCCCCATCGGCCTGGGCAGCGCGGCCCGCGGCGCTCCGGACAAGACCTGCCACGTCCGGGAAGCCAGGCCCTTCGAGGTCGGGGCGCACAATGAGCCCCGCGTGGAAGGCCTGCACCCCGCCAGCCCCGCGCCCGGCTGCCGTTCCTATTCACGCGAGGCGCCGTCCCCCGAGAGGCCTTTCTTTTCTGCCTTTTTTTTTTTTTTGAAAGCTTTAGGATGGATGCAACGTGTCATTAGACCTGAAAGGGGCTGTTACTTATCAGTAATGTGCTTTCCACGGGCCTCTCCTCACCTGCGCGGGCACAGGTACCACCTGGGCGGGGGTGCGGGCGGGGGAGGGGGCGCTCTGCAGGAGGCCGCTGAGGCTTCGCTGGAGACTCGCACCCCCAAACCGCGGGCAGGGTGACCGCCCCCCCGCCCCCCCCACCCCCCGCCCCAGGACCTCCAGCCAGGGCGGCCCGGAACAGCCAGGTGCGAGAGGAGGGTCTGGCCTCCTGCGCGGGCCACCCTGCCGCCTCCGGGTCGGGCCGTTCTGGCGGCGGAAAGGCCCTGACCTGGGGCGAGGTCCCATCTGCGTGTCCCCGAAGCGGGGCTGTGTCCCCGCGCAGCACTGATCTGGCCGGGAAGCAGGGCTGCGCGCTGGAGGCAGGCCCAGCGATAGGAATGCTCCCCGGCCTTGTGTGTTCTTAATGACCCAGAACAGAGTCCTCAGAGGGCAAAACAAACCCTCCAGCCGTAACCCTTCCGCGCCCGGCCTGGCGCCGAGTCCTTCCTCTGGCCTGTCCTCCCGATTTCCCACGCCATCTGCCCGCCGCACCTCAGCCCCAGCTTGCCGAAACTGAAGTCTGGCCTCCCAGCCCGGGGGGAGGGGGTCCCCCTACACCCCCACACCCTCGTCAGCCCTGCAAGTGCTTGGAGTAGGGTGCTGTCAAGCCCTGAACGTTGGGCCAAAATCCTGAGTACACACGCGTTTTTCTAAGGGGAGGAGGGGTGGCTTAAAGGGATCTGAGATAGCCCAAAGGTTCAGAACCACCTAGCAGCCATTTGACCTTGCCTACGTCTTATCTCTGAGCCCAACTTCATTATCAGGAAGAAGCAGGCTACCCCAAAGCAGTTGTTGTGATTAAAACAATGAGATAATGCCTTAATATTTGTAAATTGTACTAGGTCCTACAAAGATAAATTATTAATGATGCCAAAGATAGCTCGGTGTGTGTGTGTGTGTGTGTGTGTGTGTGTGTGTGTGTGTGTGTGCATGTATTAGTGAATTGGTAAGTGTAGGGGAGTGTGTGCGTGGTCATTTGGGATTTTATCCCCTCATCTCTCTACCTCTGGGCCAAGTGGGGTTGATCTGGCATGTTGCCCCTCCTTTAAAAATCAAAAGCCTTTCTGGGTGGGGGTGGGGGTGGGGATCGTGGTCAGCAGGGTCTTTCTGCTCAAACCCGTCTGGTCCTCAGGAAACTCTTGGCCTCCCTGGGAGCGTAGTAGTCATTCATTCGCATACAGCAGGTGCTCCATATACCTTTGTGCGAACTGAGTGGTCTTGGGCCAGCCCCCCTCCCTTCTGTACCTGCAAATAGGAGAGGACTCCGGACCATTTCCGGCTTGAATGTGTTTATTTCTAGGGGTGGAGGCACCTCAGTCTCAAGGAGCTCAAGGATGGAAATAACCAGAATCCAGGTTCAGCGTCCCCGTCTCTATGGGGACAGGGGACGTGATAGTGAAGTCTCGTCATCCAACACTCAGGGACTGTCCCCAGCCGCTGCTGCAGTTCCCCACACTGTCACCAATGACGGCACAGCAGCTGCCCCAGGGCCGGGCCGGCCTGCCTGGCGTGGGGCCTTGCTGATGGGCAGGCTTTGCTGGGGGCTCCCATCGCCCCCGGCTGAGCCTTTCTCAGAGCTCTGCTCCTCCCACCCCGCCCCCCTTCCTTCCCTCTCCTTTCCCAGGGGCAGGCCTACACCACCTTCTGAGCGCTCTTCCTTCCTCCCCACGTGGCCCCTCACTGGCATCCCCCCCCACCCCCCGTGTCTTTCTTGACCTTCTAATTCCCTCTTGGTGTCTGCTTCTGGAAGGACCTGGACAGCTGCAGGGACTCCCAGGCTCCATCATTTCCGGCGGCGCCCTATGTGCCCAGGGCCGTGTAGTGTCCAGGCTGCCCTAGAAGCTCTTGGCCGCTCCTTTGCTTCTGTTCCATCAGGGTCTAAGCACCAGACACCTGTGCCCCTCGAGGGCTGTTGTGACTTGTATTTATTCTGCCACTGGCTTCTGGGTTTGGCCGGGCCCATCTCTCCACAGGGGCCCCGATGCCCGACAGCCTGGCTCCCCTACCAGCTTGCCTGGCTGCTCTTGGGAAGTCCATCCTAAGGCCAGACTGCACTCAGGCCCACAGCTCCTTCCGAACGGCCACTCTGGGAGCCGGGTGTCCACCCTGTGGATCTGTACACCTGGGGCCAGGGGAGCCTGGAGGCTGGGAGCCCCTGCTCTGTGGGAGACGGGCACTGAAATCTGATCGAAAGAAGGGGAATCGAGGAGGAAAAGCCCCACGGGGAAACAAAGGAACCGCTGGCGGCCCGCCTGCTCCAGGAAAGGCGGTCGCAGCCCAAGAGCGATGGAGTGGGAGGCTGTTTTTCTTTCTTCAAGGCGGGGGCAGAGGTCATCAGCTCGGAGAATGTGTCATATTTGACATAAGGAGGGTGGTAATTTGAGGCTGGAAAGCAAAGCCTCGTCCGAACTCTGGCCTGGGAGATGCAAGCCTCAGAAAGGCTTCCCTGCGAGAAAGGACCAGCCCTGGACCAGGAGGAGAGTGGCCTGGGCAGGGGTGGGGGTGGGGTGCGGGGGTGATGCCTGTTCCAGCACCACCTCTGTCCATCCCTCCGACCTTTCGGAAGAGGGTGAATCTGTGAGCGCCCACTTTCCCGTCCCTGGCAGCTCTGAGGGCTCCCGGGACTGAGGCCAGCGCCCAGTGGCCTGGGCTTGGAGCTCCGAGGCAGCCAGCGCCACCCCGGTCGGTGGCTGTTTCTTTCCAGAGCCAAACGTTACTTGGCGGCGTCAGGCTGCAGAGTTTTGGGGGCAGTGCCTTTGGTTGGAAGAGGGTCAGGGGTATCCACAAACCCTCTTCGGTTCCTGGGAACCCAGAAGGACGTGCTCAAGGCCCAGTCCGCATCCACTCCTGCCCCCCCGCCCCCCAAACCTCGGTCACAGATGGAAGGGTGCAAAGAGGCCGCGAGCTGAGCCTGCGGGGGTAGCTGCTGCAGGGGCGCCCTGGGGATCAGAGGCCCGCTCAGCGGTCTCCTCCCCGCTCACCACCTCCAACCCCCCCCCCCCCCCCCCACTGCACGCAACTTCTCCACGTCTCCTGACTTCTCTGGGCCTTCAGCCTCAAACCGTCCCCGTCCGGTTTAACTCAGACCCATCCTTTCGCTTTCAGCTTAAGCTCCAGGAAGTGTGGACAACCCCCACAGTAAACAAAGCCAAACGTTTCCTTTATCTGGAGCCTTTGCTATGCTAATGCGCTTCGTGGATCTTCCGGAGCGGGGTGGGGGCGGGGGCGCGCCGGTCTTTCCCAGTGCTTGGCCACAAAGGCCTCCGCATTCCCCCACAGCCCTCGGCCCTCTCCCAGAAGCCAGCCAGGAGGCTTGGGGGAAATGCTCCCCCGAGACCAGGGAGCTGGGTCGGGACGAGGCTCTCTCTGCCAGGTCCTGCTGTTGTAGCGAGCGGCCCACAAACCCTCCTTTCCCCTCCAGTGGGGTCCTGGGAATACAGTCCCGCCCTGTTGCCTGGCTTCTGCCCTCCTGGACCCTGAGAATGGACTTAGCCCTGGACGGAGAAAGAGAGCCAGGCCCTTTCTTGTCGCAGCGGCAGGCTGGGACCCGAGCCTGGGGGCCTTGCTTAGGAAGGCCGGGGCAGAGGTCCGGCTGGTAACTGCCAGGGGCTGGCAAGGGAAGGCCCCTGGGAATTAAGCTTCATTCGCATCAAGGTACCACCCACACCGTGCAGAGGCGGGGTTCTGGGTGCGTGTCACTGAGGAGTAGCCATGCTGCAAGTTGTTAAGTGGGAGTCAAGTCTATGGTCCTGAATGGCTGCTCTTCTTCTTCTTCTTTTTTTTTTTTTTTTTTGGTAAATCCTCACCCAAGGATATTTTTTCCATTGATTTTTAGAGAGAGTGGCAGTGAGTGAGGGAGAGAGAGAAATACTGATGTGAGAGACACATGGATTAGTTGCTTCCCGCACCCTCTCCAACCCAGGCAGGAGATGGAACCTGCAACCCAGGTATGTGTCCTTGACCAGGAAGCGAACCTGAGACCTTTTGGTGGGTAGGCTGATGCTCTCACCACTGAGCACACTGGCCAGGGCTAGATGGCTCTCTCTTTTTATAATCTTTGGGTAAGGTTATGCTTCCCGCCCCCCACCCCCATTGGCAACCTTTTGGTGAACTGTCAATGCTCCAACCGAGCCACCTGGCAGGGCTAGATGGCTCTTCTCTGGTGCTTTGTTTTCGATTTGCCAGGCCTTGGCCTGCCTCTTGGCCCGCAGCCAGCCTGTGGCTTGTTGTGCCGGGCCAGGCCTCAGAAAGGTGAGTGGTCCCCGGTGCGTCCTTTGGGGCCTGCACTCTGATGAGGGGAGCACCGTATTGGTTGGGCAGGTCTGCTTTCTGTGGGTCCCAGGAGGTTGATCCTCTTGGATTGGATGGCTTGCGTGGCCTTGGCCACTGGCTTCTGCTTGGGTTTGGCCAATGAGACAAGTGCTGACAGGCCCAAGTTGTCAAGCGGTGGGGGGGGGGGGGGGAGGCGCGGGTTATGGATTTCCCGGGCTGGGCTGCATGTCTGTGCCCACAGCAGCCCTCACCTACAGCTCGCTTCTGTTCTGCCAACAGCGCCCTCCCTTCGCCCCTCGGCCCAGGGCCTGGTGGCAGCTTCCCATGGCTGTTAGTCCCAGGGCACTTCCCTATCCCCTGCGGTTTCCGTCACCTGCCCGCACCTCAGCAAATAGTCCCTTTGCTACACTCTTCCCAATTAACCCTCTGCCATCCCTCCCTGCTGGGCCCTGACTCCCGCTGACAGCATGAGTGGCGCTGTGAGAAGTCCCAAAGTCAGATCACGGATCACAGACAAGATACCCCCAGTTCCCCATTGGTCAATTTGAATATGCAAATGTCAGGCATCAATGGTTGGGGTGAGCTTTCCACAGCAGGCTAGAGCCTGGCTGTGGACTCCCCGACTCCCCCCTGTCGTGGCATTTAGCACTAAACTGGCTTATCGCTATGGGCGCCCCATTCCTGAGTGTCCAGATGAGGTTATGGGAGAAACATGACCTCCTCCTCCCCCAACTTTGTTTATGTGAAGGCAGAGGACGTTGTAATTTGGGGGGAATGTGATAGAACTGCCCAAAGTGCATGAAAATTGGCCACAGACATTATGGAACTGGATGCTGGTTCCAGCGTGTAAATGCTTAACAACTGGGGCCCCACCCTCCTTCCCAAGGCCCTGATTTGTAGCATCTGTTGATTTCCATGATGTACATGTTCCGACTGTGGCCAGTCTCCAGCCACTCACACGCTAGCTCCGACTGTGGAGTTGGGAAGAGATGTGCGATAGCAACACCATTAAATAGCGTTTCACCAGGCAGATGCGGCAGATAACTAACCTCAGAAACACAGATATTAGTAAACTGTAACAGTCATTAGGAAGGTGGGAGTTAGGCGTATGTGTCACCTTTGTTTTTCAGATGGTTTATTCCATTGTACGTTTTTAATTATTTTAATTTTAATGACTTGAATTTAATTTGTATTAATGGCTGTGCTTAACAGTTGCCTTACAAAACTCCTGAAAATTTAATGATAGGCTCTCAAAAGCCGGTACGGTCTGGAAGGGTTCTATTTGCTCTGTGGCACGGGGAAGAAAAATTAGTTTTCATCAAGACAGAAAACAAAAACAAAGAAAAGCTGCGAGTATTTCAATTGCGCCACCTTGTGGCACGACCTAACACTACCACCCCCCCTCATCTGAACACCCCCGTTATCCGAATGCCCCCATTTTGGTCAAGTTGTAGCTATATGTGGGGTGGCCAAAGCTCCTGGTTTGCCTGGGGTGAGTCCTGGTTTATGCCTACTACCTTGGCTTAACTATGAATTGTACCCCCTTTATGCTCTCAAAAGTGCCCCGACTTGAATGATAAATGATTTAGTCGCTTTACTAGACTGTAACTTCCTTGAGGGTAGGGACTGCCTACCGCATCCCTCCGGCCAAGGAGGCATTTGACTGAGATCAGTTGAGTGAGCAGTGAGAGCCAGGACCACGGGCCGGTTCCCTGCCTCTCTGCTCCCATGATAATGCCTGGGATTTGGAAATGGGCTCCTCGCGCGGAGCTTTTATTATAATGTGGTTGGCCCTGTAATCTCTGACCCCGCCGTCCTCTGCTCAGAGAAAGCCAGGCGGGTGACGTCAGAGCCTCCTCTCGCGGGGGCGAGCGGCAGCCAGAGGGTGTTGGTCTGGCCATCTGGTGCAGGCGCAGGCGAGCGCGTGGGAGCCCAGCTGGCATGGGAACCCTTGGCTGTCCCCGCAAACAGCACGGGGAGGAGAGCTGTGGGATCAATAGTCATTTCCTTCCGAGGAGCGGTGATGCAGCGCGGTTGGCAGGGGCCTGGGCTTTCCCTGGCACGGAGGTCTCTAACTGCACTTGGCCCTCCCAGCGAGCTAGGAAATGGACTTGAAGCAGGACGCTGGACAGGGCGAGGGACAAGGACAGGACTGTGTTGGCCCGCGCCCAAGAGCGGCTGCCAGGTTGGCTGCGGAGGCAGGCGCTCTCTGCGCCTCCTGTCAGCGCAGGAGCCACGCAGACACTGCGAGGCGCCGAGAGTGGAAATCGGGGAGCTGGAGAACTCCCAGGGGCCTCCGTGTGACATCTGTCTCCTCGGCATGTAGGGAGGGACTCTGCGCCGGGAGCAGTGCTCGGGGGTAAAGGTGATCCCAGCCTCTCGCTGTGTCGAGCCGGAGGGTGAGGTGTTAAGGGAATTTGTGAAGCAGACCAGTCAGTACTGAAAGCGAGTAGTGGCTAGGGGCCTGGCAAGGATGGGTCAGAGCCACCAATGGGAGGATGAGCAGGCGTTTTGTTGGACAGGGTCACGGATGGGGGCCGCACCACCGAGATCCCCCCGTAGGAGCGAGCCCACGCAGGATTGCCCTGAGCTGCCTTATCCAAGGTATGCCCCTTACCTGGGGACCAACTTGTATTCACCCCCTT
Organism: Eptesicus fuscus; assembly: GCF_027574615.1. Taxonomy (NCBI): domain Eukaryota; kingdom Metazoa; phylum Chordata; class Mammalia; order Chiroptera; family Vespertilionidae; genus Eptesicus; species Eptesicus fuscus. Next base: position 135,331,412 of record NC_072473.1, read on the forward strand.
GCCTCAATTCAGGACATCTCTCATAGGGCCATCTCAGCTCTAGAACTTTCCATGGGGTCAGCTGAGGCCTCTGTTGCAAGTGCATAGTAGTTCAAATTCTCCTTTGCCCCATCCTGCTGCCCTCATAGGTGTTGTTCCTGAGAGTACCTTCCAGGCAACCTCCGGTGCTCTGGCCTCCGTCTCAGGACCCATCTCCCAGGCAACAGGACCTGAGCCAGGGTGGGGGCGGGGCCTGTCCTTCTCAGGGAGAGAAACTGTCATCAGGCGTGGAGGGTGGGCAAGCAGGAGTGACCTGAGGTGATGCTGAAGGGTCCAGATTTCCTTCTGTTTTAAAAAATATATTTGTATTGATTTCACAGAGGAAGGGAGAGGGAGATAGAAACATTGATGATGAGAGAGAATCATGGATCAGCTGCCTCCTGCACGCCCCCCACTAGGGATAGGGGAAGGAGCCCGCAACCCGGGCCTGTGCCCTGACCGGGAATCGAACCATGACTTCCTGGTTCATAGGTGGACACTCGACCACTGAGCCACGGTGGCCGGGCTAGAATGCCTTCTGCACGGGAGATGAGGTCTGAGATGTTGACCTAGTGATTGGCTGGGAGGCGACAGGAGGTGCCAGGAAGCTCAGAGAAGGGAGGGTGGAGTTGGGGAGGGGGAGGGGGGCTAAGGAAAACTGGGAAGGAGTCTCAGGCACAGAAGGTATTGGGAAAGTCTGCAGTCCAAATAGTCTGAAGCAGAAAAATAGAATCCTGGGGCGCAGAGCCTTAGTGCCTAGCTTCTGGTGGTCCGGAGGGTTCTCGGCCGCAAGGTCTTTCCTTCCTGTGGTTCTGACCGAGGCGTGGCCTCCACGCGTTGCGTGTGCTGTAAATGACCTTCCTGCAATGGACCACCTGTGTCCCTGGCTCCTAGGTTGCTGCTGCCCGGCTTGAGCTGGAACACGAGGAAGAGCCTGTCTTGAAACTGGCTTCAGCCCTAGCTGGTGTGGCTCAGTGGATAGAGCGTCAGCCCGCGGACTGAAGGGCCCCGAGTTTGATTCTGGTCAAGGGCACGTACCTCGGTTTTGCGGGTTTCCCAGTCCTGGTCGGGGCGCGTGCAGGAGGCAACCAATGGCTGTGTCTCTGTCACATTGATGTTTCTCTCTGTCTCTGCCCCGCTTTTCCACTCTCTCTAAAAATCAATGGGAAACTACCCTCAGGTGAGGATTAACAAAACCAAACAAAAAAGAAACCAACTGGCTGCAGATCCCTCCCACCGCGTGGTTTGAAGCAGAACCAGGGCCGAGAGTCCTTGACCCTTCACAGCCTGGGTCCTGGTCCGCACGCGCAGAGGATGAGACAATGCAGAGGAGCCTTCCGCACTGGCCGGCGTGGCGAGCCCTCAGTGGAGCCTGCATTCTCGGCCCGCCGTGCCGGCTCCCTTTGCTGTAATCTGCGATCCTTCCTCAGAAACGCTCCATTTGGCGTGTGGGTTGGGGAAGGCGGTGGGGGTGGGGGTGGCCGTGTTGGTGGCAGTGCTGGGGCAGAATCCACAAACAGACCCCTAAATGGCCTCCTTTATTTTTATTTTAAAAATATTGTTATTGATTTCAGAGAGGGAAGGAGGGAGAGAGAGGGGGAGGGGGGAGAGAGATAAACGATTAGAGAGAATCATGGATCGGCTGCCTCCTGCACACCCCACACGGGATCGAGCCCACAACCCGGGCCTGTGCCCTTGACCAGGAATCAAACCGTGACCTCCGGGTTCATAGGTTGATGCTCAACCACTGAGCCACACCGGCCGGGTCTAAATGGCCTTCTTTAGAGAGCCAGCCCACTCCTACAGCTACCCCAGTGCGGCCCAGCGGCCAGAGGAAGCGGGCTTGCCTTTACTGCCTCCGTTTTCCGGAGAGGAAACTGAAGTTCGGAACTGAAACTGACTTGTCTGGGTTATAGGGACAGTTGGAGGCCCCAAGCCCCGGCCTTCCAGGGCCCCAGTCCTGTGCCCAGCAGACCGCGTGGCATGCGTGCAGGCTTACGTAATTCCCGGTCTCCCCAAAAGGTGAGAAAGAGGCTGCGGCTTTGGGGCAGGGAGCCCAGAGCGGCCAGGAACTGCCTGTGTTTGTTCCCTGCCTCACCAGAAGGGCACCTCCCTCCTCCCCACTGATGTCAGCCGATGACGTCTGGGCGGCATTCAGGCCATGCTGTCATTTGTCCCATGCTCATTCAGCTGATTAAAAGTCATCAATTGTTTTTTAAGCCACCAGCAGGCGAGCCACCAGGCACCATTTGTTATTGCTCGGCCATGCTGTGAGATGCTGTTTAAACTCACTGAGCAAAGCTTTCGGAAAGTGGAGGCCAAAAGCGTTTTTGGAGGAAAGAAAAGAGGAGAGAAACGAGTGGGCCCACATCTCTGCCAGGAGGAACAATCGGGCCCGGCAGCTGCGGGGCTGGTCCCCCTTTTAGCAACTCCCACACCGTTCTTTTCAGGGCCCTTTCTCTTGGGGCCAGAGCCATGGGGAGCTTCCTCCATCTCTGTCCCTGGAAAACTAATCACCTCTGTGGATAACAAATGCTGCATTTAGGACTTTTCACCTGGTGGCCCTGCCTCCCAGTCATCCCCTCGCTTTTCAGCCGGGTTCCTGTTCCCAAAACACCAGTCAGTGCCACCCTTGCTCCAGCACCTTCAGTGCCTCCCCATTGTCTAGGGGGTGAGAAGCAAAGCTGCTGCCTGGCATTGGAATTCTTTTTTTAAAAAAATATTTTTTATTAATTTCAGAGAGGAAGGGAGAGGGAGAGAGAGAAACATCAATGATGAGAGAGAATCCTGCACGCCCCTTACTGGGGAGTAAGCCCGGAATCTGGGCATGTGCCCTTGACCAGAATCGAACCCGGGACCCTTCAGTCCTCAGGCTGATGCTCTATCCACTGAGCCACACCGGCCAGGGCTTCTCTTTTATTTGCTGCAGTCCTTTGCTTTGTTTGCTCTGTCCTGGTCCTGCTGAACCAGTCTCGGGTCCCCTGGAGGTCCCAACGCGGTGCCTAGCCCACGGCGCGTGCCCTGCAGTAGGTGAGCGGTAACTGGGTGTGGATTGTTGTCTCTGCTCTCACAGGACGGCATTCCTACCTCAGTGGTTTGGCTCTGCTGGCCCCGACCTGTCCCTCCTCTTCTATGGAAATCTTTTACTTCAGCCAAACCCCCCCCCCCCGCCCCCCGTCCCCTGCCCCCCGCCCCTGTTCCCTGCCCGCCCCTCCCCCCCCCCAGTAGGCCTACCCTGAAAGCTTCCTCTTCTGAATTGCTATTGAATTTTAATAGTGCTGCCGCTCAGCTTTGCCCAGGCCCTTTCTTTGTCACAAGTGCTCATTTTCTTTCTCTGCTGGGCTCTCCCTTTCTCAAGGGCAAAGGCCTATAATCCCAAGGGCTTCCTGTTAGTCACTGCCTCTATACCCAGGAGGAATCATAAGGTCTGACTCCATATGAATCAGGGAAGTTCAGTGTCATCAGCAGAAACATCTGTTTTTTCAGCCATAGCTCAGAGTTTTCCTGACCAAGAAACTTACAAGGCAATGCAAAGCCAAGGCCGAGTCTGGTACCCACGGGGGCAGGGAAGGGGGAACGGGTGGTTATGCCCTGCCTTAGCCTCATGAGAGTTATAGCCCTGGTCTTGGACTTCAGTAAGATGTCACGAGTCTTGCCCGGCTGGAGTTGCTCAGTTGGTTGAGCATCTTCCTGTGCACCGAAAGGTTGCCGGTTTGATTCCCAGTCGATGCCGAGAACCAATTCCAGCATGTAATAATTACAAGAGTTCCATCAAAAGGTTGATGGGACTTGGGCGGCTCAACAAGGGTGAGCTACATATGTAATTTACCTGTTGGAAACGGCTAAACGGCACTTCCCCCAAACCTGAATAGGATGATTGTTAGCTGCCAGACAGCTCTGGGCATTTTATTGCCTCCTGTTGGCCAAACACCTGAACAGCTGTAGGCTATTCCCAAAACTGACAATGCTTCTGTACTCTACCCTTTGAAGTGTATGTCTCCACCTTGCCTTAGGATAAATCGTGTGAATAAAAGCAGGGTCCTTGGTCAAGGGAGAGTCTTCAGTTCCCTTCAGCTGAAGATCCTCTGACCCCCAATGCCTTTCAAAACTATCTTTCGCCAAAACCGGTTTGGCTCAATGGATAGAGCGTCGGCCTGCAGACTGAAAGGTCCCAGGTTCGATTCCGGTCAAGGGCATGTACATTGGCTGTGGGCACATCCCTGGTAGGGGGTGTGCAGGAGGCAGCTGGTTGATGATTCTCTCTCATCAATGTTTCTAGCTCTCTATCCCTCTCCCTTCCTCTCTGTAAAAAATCAATAAAATATATTTAAAAACAAACAAACAAACAAAAAAAAACCTATCTTTCGTCCTTGGACTCCTTAATCATCTACGCACAGCCCTTTCTCCAGAATGCTGAACCCTTTGTAAGGCTGGGACAAGAACCCCGGCATTATGACGCCCTAACGAGGGACACCAACAAGTCAGGGCACATACCTGGGTTTCGGGTTCGATCCCTGGCTGGGGCACGTACAGAAGGCAACAGATCGATGTTTCTCTCTCCTCTCCTCTCCTCTCCTCTCCTCTCCTCTCCTCTCCTCTCCTCTCCTCTCCTCTCCTCCCTCTCTCTCTCTCTCTCTCAGCATGTCCTCAGATGAGGATCAAAAGAAAGAAAAGATGTCATGAGTCTCACAGGGGGTCTCTCACCTGCTGAAGGCCGCTCCCCTTCAGCCTCCCAGCCAGAGCTGGGCTGGATGAGGCAACATAGAAAGCCGACAAGCACCGGGAGAAAGCCTTACATGGACCTCGATTTTGGAGGAATTATATGCCCCCTTCGGGCCTCCCTCCACGCTCCTTCTCAGATGGGGGAGATGTGTCTTGTTTAGGCTGTTCTTCTTCAGACCAAGGCCAAAGGGACACAGTCAAGCACTCCGGGACTGGAGCTGCTCAAGCACCTGGAAAGAACATTCTCTCCCTTAGAGACAGTTTTTCTTTCCACCTTGCTCCAAACAAAAGCCGGGCGGCTGGCCTTGAGCTACGCCGTGGAAAAACAAACCCTGCGCAGGAGTTCCTCTCACGTCTTGGCCGACTTTTCCAGATGACAGATCGGGATGTGCGGATGGACAAGTGTGGGTGGGGTAGGGGGTGTGGCCCTCAAGTGTGCAGGGCCTGGCGGCGCCTTCTCACTGTGGGTGCTAGGCCCCGGGGGTGAGGGCCACGGGAGTGCCACTCAGGCCCCGCACACGTGTCTCTCTGCGGCCTTGCTTCCTTAGAGTGCAGCTGCTGTTACCCTGGCAACGGCCCTCCTGGCCTGCAGGACCTAATAACATTCCTCAAAGTTTTCAGGAGTTGTGAGTTTTGGAAGGATTACATAAACGTGGCTCCGTGGGGGCAGGGCCCTGCACACTGATACCCTGCCTGCAGAGTAGGGCCTCGAAGGAAAAGCCAGCAAACAAAGGAGAAAATGCAGCTGGTGGTTGGCAAAGACCTTGGGGTTGCGGACTCATGGCTGCCAGATGGGAAGCTTCTATGCATCTTTCCGGGACTTGGGTACCAACTGCTTGGGGAGCCTGAGCCGAGTGGGAGCCATTGCAGTCAGGTAGGTAGAGCGCCCTTGGCCCCGCTCAGGGGCTCCTCATTCTCCAAACCTTTGCGCTCAGTCACTGCAGCTGTGCGGTTGGTGGGACAGCAGAAGGGCCATGTTAGAGAAATACTGAGTGATGAACTGACCACAGGAAATGTGTCCCTCCTGCCCTGGGATCGCCGGGACCCGGATGCAGCCGATACAGTGCGAAAATGACAACAGGAAGTCGGGAGCCGCTGGATTGCCTGAAGCCAACAAAAATGATGCTGGGGGATGGCTCCCCACCTCCCACGCAAGGAGCTGCCATCGGGGTCCGGCCCAGTTAGCAGCTTCTGAGCTGGAGGGGCACCCGCACTCAGGAGGCATGATGGGGGGTTCAAAAGGGGACCCTTTGAAGAACAAAGAACGAAGAGAGACCCTTAGGACAATCAGTGAAGACCTTCAGCGTTTTCTTTTGCTTCTTGCTGATGGCGTGTGAAAGTCAAGGGTGAATCGGAGAGCCTTGTGCCAGTAGGTGTTTGCTGGGGGAGGGGAAGAGAAAAGCTTTGAACTCCTAACCAAACTTGTTAGCACTCTATAACGAAGAGTCAATTACTAGCAATTAGCGCAGTTGCAGTTAGAAGCTCCATGTGGTTAAAGATAAAGTAACGTTGTTAGGATTCACGTGTCATTTTCAAGATCAAGTCCCAGGTGAAGTCCCCCCCAAAGCCATGGGCTCCCCGTTGCCCCTCCTCTTTCTTTCCGACTCCACATCGGCTTGGTTAGTAAACCCTGTTGGCCTCACCGTCAACACACGCTGAGGTGGTTTTTCTGGGCGGCGGCCGCCAGGCTGGGCAGAGCCTGATTCTCTCTCTGCTGATTCCTCACTGGCCTCTGCTTCACCCCTGTCCCCAGCACTCCAGTTTCACTAAGGAAGCCAGCGTGCCCCCCACCCCTCCATCAGATCACCTCTCTTCTCTGGTCAAAGCCCCCAAAGTTTCCGAGCCCATTGTCCTTCTATGTTTTTAAATTGATGTCAGAGAGGAAGTGAGAAGGAGAGAGAGAACATCCATGATGAGAGAGAATCATGGATGGGCTGCCTCCTGCATGCCCCACACTGGAGATGGAACCTGCAACTTGGGCCTGTGCCCTGACCGGGAATCGAACCCTGACCTTCTGGTTCATAGGTTGAGGCTCAACCACTGAGCCACGCCGGCCAGGCTCTATTGTTCCTTGCTGGTATCCTGTAAGGCCTGCAGGACCAGGCCATCACCTGTCTGACCTCACCCTCTATTCCCTCTTCCTTGATTGCTCTGCTCCACCTACACTGCCCAGAACACAGCAGGCCTGCTCTGGCTGATTCCTGCCCCATGGCCTCTGCACTTCCCTCTCCCTCTCCCAGGTTCCCCCCCCTCCCCCCGCCCCTTAATGCTTGGTGGTCCTTCCTCCCTTCAGGTCTTTATGCAGATGTCAGCTTCTCCCTCCTCCCCATGCACACTCTATCCCCCTCCCCGTTCCTGTACACGGTCATTCATTGCCACCGGACCCACTATCCGATGTACTTGGTCATCTGGTCTCAGGCCTTTCTCTCTCACCCGGGGGTTTCAGGAAAGGCGCCTCCGTGAGGGCAGGGATTTTGAAGAAACCATCTGTTTGGTTTCTCGCTGTGTTTTCAGCATCTAGGGCGTGGCTGCAGGGTCCCGGGCAGGGCAGACTGGAGGCTGCCCCACACCACCCTGCCCCACCCCGGCGGAGTTTCAGGAAGTAACTGGGGAAGTTTGGCTGGTGCTCCGCGGAGGGCTGGGGTGATGACTATGGCATTTTGCGGCTGCTGCCAAGGCTATTTGGTTTGTGCACACTGGCGGGGAAGGCAAGACACGGGGGGGACCTTTTATACCCACCACAACGCGCCGGCCTCACTGCTGTCTTAGCTCTGCTGCTGTTGAGTGAGGGAAAAGGACAGGTGGGCACACTGGCCAATGCCTGGGAGGTGGCGGTCTCACTTCAGGGAGAATTCGCCTCTCCTCTCCCTAACCCCCCACCCCCACCCCCACAGGCTTCTCCTCTGGAAACATCTGGCCCAGGAAGGGCCCCTCCGCAGGGAAGCTTTAAAAAAATCCCCAAGCCTGGGTCTCCCCACAGGCTAATGAGATCAGAATCTCCGGGGAAGGGACCCCACCCCCCCAGGAACCGGTAGAACCAGTGGAGAGATGGACCCTGACCTCCTGACCTTTGCCATCAGGCCCCAGCGCCAGCCCTGCCATTTGCAAAAAGCCTCTGGCCACAGGGGTGGGGTCGCCCGGAGCTCCCCCTCTCACAGCAGCTGGACTTGGGAAGCCACGATTGGTACTTAACTACCCTTCCTGGGCCCACCTGACCCTGGCTTTGCCATTGATCTTCCCTGGTGTTTACTGCTGTGCCTGGAACCGGGCTGTATACTCCCTCCTCTCACTTACCCCTGGTTCCATTGGGTACAGAATCAATGTGACAAAGAGTTTCGAACTGCAGATTCCCCCACTTTGGAATGAAGAGGGTGGAGAGGTGAGGGAGACATTCCTGGTCCTCCCAGGCCCGCGGGGGGAGGAGTGAGCCACCCGTAGATCATTCAGATGCGAGGCAGGTGGAGACCAGGTCTCCGGAGGCGCTTGGAACTCCTGGAGGGGGGCTGGCCAGGAAGGAAACCCTCCATTTGGGGGTTTTCACTGGCCCCCAGGTTCCGGAGGGGAGGCCCAATTGCGTTTGGGAAGCAGAGGGCCTCCCGTCAGAGGTTTCCAGGCTCGGAGCGCAGGGAAGCCCACATGAAACGGGTAGTGATGGTTGGAGGCAGCCTGGAGGCAGCCAGCTGGGGAGCTTCTGGGCCCAGGCAGAGGCAGGCGCTGTGAAGAGGGCCTGAGTGCGACCTCCTTGCTTCCACAGACGGGGGACCAGAGCCAGGGAGGAAGTGCGCGCTGGAAGGCCACCCAGCGAGCTCCTGATAGAGCCAGGCCCCAAATCCAGCCCAGCTGCCCCCTCTCTTTCCAGGCCTCTGGCTGCTTCCTGGAAGGCGGGATTATTAAACGGATAGACTCCAGGAGGTCCGTGAACTTGGATGGGAAAAAATCACATCTTTCTCTGCGCTAACCTCTAACTGAAATCTAGCTTTTCCTTTAATGGACATAGCAAAGAAACCGCAGTGATATTGGCAGGAGCTGGGACTTTGTGACCAGCAGAAATCGCAGCTATTTTCACATCACGTGACCGGCCTTGCAGGGAGCGCCAAATCCTGTTTACACTCATCATTATTTTGAAATTACAGCCGTTATTTTATGCCATTTTAATGCGTTAAATAAACATATAGATGACTGTATCACAAAATATTTTGGTGACCGCTTCAATGGAATTGGCTTGCTTTGCAATCCCATCGTAGCTCGTTGTGCGCATTGAAAGCATTCTTCTGAGAAAGGGTTCACAGGCTGGCGGCTGCTTATGGATGCCACAGGGGTCCATGACACACGAAAGCTTGTCAGCTCGCCCGCAGGCGTGGCCCAGTGGTTGAGCGTTGACCTAGGAACCAGGAGGTCACGGTTCGATTCCCGGTCAGGACACATGCCCGGGTTGCGGCTCGATCCCCAGTGTGGGGCGTGCAGGAGGCAACTGATCCATGGTTCTCTCTCCTCAGTGATGAGAAGAAAAGACATCTTTGCTAACTTGTCAGCCTTTTTCAAACTTCAGTTGCCAGGCATCAAAGGTATCACTGGAGGGAGGCCACATGGCCTAACTATCTCCAGCCTTCCAGACACCCCCTCTCGCCCTTCTCAGTCAATAAAACGTTAACCACTACCCCTCGCTCTAGCCTTGTTGATTAGTTTGGCCTGTTCTGAAACTTCATGCAGATGGAATTAGAATGGAGGTACTCTTTCATGCCTGACTCTTTTTCACTCCGAATGTTTGAGGTCATGTATGTTGCTGCACGTATCCTTAGTTTTTTTCCTTTTTATTGCTAGGCCGTATTCCACTGTGTGAATCCACCTTACTGAGCCGTTCTCCTGACGATGGCAATTCGGCTTGTTTCCGTCTTGGGCTCCGATGAATACAGTCGCCGCAAATGCGATTATACATCTTTGTGTGGCATATGTGCTCACTGCTCCTGGGGATTCCTAGGAGCTGGATTCCTGGGTCAGAATATTTGCATGTGTTTCATTTTAGTTGTAGTACCTGTAAAATTCTGTATCCTGGAGAGAATGAGGCTTAAATAGTACAGCACGTGCCACAGCTGCTCCCCCAACAGGCTCTCCCCACGGCTGTTTTCCCAGTCTCCCCTGATGACTGGCCACTCACAAGGGATTCTAGTACCAAAGTTTAAAAAAAGTTGCTATTATTGGCTGCCGGTGTGGCTCAGTGATTGAGCATTGACCATGAACCAGGAGGTTACGGTTTGAGTCCGGGTTGGGGTACGTGCCCGCATTGCAGGCTCGATCCCCAGAGTGGGGCATGTGGGAGGCAGCCGATCCATGATTCTCTCTCATCATGGATGTTTCTGTCTCTGTCTCTCCCTCTCCCTTCCTCGCTGAAATCAATAAAAAATATTTTTAAGAGTTGATAATATTATCATTAATAACCAGAGTTTGTTTGCCAAGCATGGCTCCTTATTCCAGTCCCAGCTTCAGGGCAGACAGCCCTGCCGTCAGCAAATCCCTCAAGGTGACCACCTAGGGCCGCTCAGCCTGGCCTCCCTCTCCGTGAATGCATTTTTAATTAAGCAGGTGGCATGTCACAGCTCAGTCGCCTTTTACTACCAGGCTCCTGCCTTTCACTCTTAACAAATAGCTTCTTCACAGGAGGGAGATTTGCTGTAAACCCCAACGCCAGGGCCTCCAATTAAGTAACAGCTTTCTACCTAGCACCTTCTTAATCAGGGGGAACCCCAGGTGGCTGACGCCAGGCAGGCTTTTCGAAAACTGTGCATCTCAAAGTGTGGTCCCTGAGCCACAGCATCAGCACCGCCTGGAAACTCGTTCCAAAAGCCAGTCCTTGGGCCCCACCCCAGACCTCAGAGTCTGAGCTCAGGAGCTGGGGGCCGGGGCTGGGCGGTTTAACGATGACCACCAAGGTTTGAAAAAGACTGACCCACCCAGGTTTACTGCCAGGGCCTCCCAGTAAAATCACCTGGGGCTGGCAGAGGACTAGCCTCTGCGCCCTCAGGGAAGCTGATGTGCGTGGAGGGCTGGGACACAGGCCGGGGACATGCACGTGAAAGGCTCACTAGGCGGGTCCCAGTTGGAAAGCTTTGCTTCTGGGAGGAAGCTCTTTTGTTCTCTTGTCGCCCTTATCTTCCCTTGAGGGGCCAGAGGCTTGTGTGCTGGGGCCACTCCCACCTGCCCTGCGGGCATCGTGAAACGGCCTCTGGTGGGAGAGTTAGCCACTGAAAAGGGAGACTGCCTCAAATCAGGGCTCTTAATCAGGGCTCTCAGGCTCCAAGAACCTTTGCTGATAGCAAGCAGGTCACCATTGGCTTTGGATTGGGAAGGTCAGGCCTGGGGCTGAGCAAGACTCGTGATAGAAATCAGCGAGGGGCAATCTAGAGCTCTGTTAGCCCTTAAGATCAAAGTGCTGGCCAAACATCGGGACCCTACCCCTACATAATTTGGGGGACCCCGTACGAAATGAAAATTCAGTGCCCCTTGTTCAAAAAGCAAAAACAAAGTGCCATTAAAAGATACTAAAATATAAACCTTTTTCTTTCTTCTTCAGTCTCTCTTTCAACCAGTCATGATTTTTATGTTACTTAATGCCATGTTCCCTTGGGTACAGGGATACTCCTGGTGCAAGTGTGGACCCTCATAGGTACCTGCGGGTTCACAAATCTTCCTTCTTGGCCCACCAGCTGCCAGGCTCTCCTTTTCAGCAGCCAGACCTACTTGCCGGGTCCGGGCTGGGGGCAGGGAAGTCAATTTCCCCTTCCCACAGGAATATAAGGGATTGCTTCACTGCTGGGATGTGCTAGGTACCCGGATGGGGGTAGGAGAAGGGCTGGCCCTGTGAGAAACAGGCCTCTGATTTATCTTCATAGAAAAGAAACAGCATGTGGCCAGGCGGCTACTGAATTTCCCCAGAGCAAACAGGATGTGGGGGTGAGAGCTGTGCACAGGGCCCATAGCACATTTCCCGGCAGCGTCCCCTACCCAAAGCGAGGTGGACACAGCTAGGAAGGTCTCAGCCCATTTTTTAAAATAACCCAATGGGAGACAGCAAGACCTCCGCGGCCTATCAGGAAATAGGTGACCAAATAGTCCTCAGCCAATGAGGAGCCGGGGGAGGGGCTAAAGAAACAGGCCACGCCCCCTGCCCTGTGTGTTCCTGCACAACAGGCCCCTCCCCTCCAGAGTGTTATTAAAAGCCTCATTCCCCCCTCGCTTCTGTTTCCCAGCGCGGCACTTGAAATTCAGACAGGTGAGCCATTTCTCACAGCCCCAGTCTAGCTGGCCTGCTGGATGGCTTGTGGTACTACTGGTCTGGGGTGGGCATGGCCTCTACCATGCCCCTCTGCCATCCCAGAGCGCCCATCCCACCCTAGCCCTCTCACCAGGGGTGGAGACACCACTACTTTCTGGGTGGGAGGGGAAAGGGTGGGACTGTGTGTGTGGATTGAGCCTCCAAACCCCCAACTCATGCTCTATTGTACTATCACACTTGACTTACAGAACACACATCCAAAGGTGACATTATTCAGAATTTCATGGTGGCCACCACAAACGTTAAACCCCAAGCAACAGGGCCCTTTTGAGCTCGAGGCCCTGGGAGGCAGCACTGGTCGCATGCCCACGGAGCTGGCCCTGCGTGGTGACATGACTAACGCTCTAAAGGCTTGCTTCTGTAAGACTTGCTCCTAGAGGGGTTGCTTATTTCTCGTCAGTATTTAGCCTCCAACTTGGAGTGCCAACCCGGCCAGCAAGACACCCATCACCGGCAGCGGGTCCATGAGAACAGATTCCAGTCATGCCTGGACCAAAGTAGGCTACCGTGTAGCCGCTATTGATTTTCCTGTAGAGAGTGAACTTTTCATTAAAACAATCACATACATTATTTAACTAAACCCCACAGAAGAGTCTCTGGTAGTGCATAACCAAGAGAGACCAGGTCACGCAAGACCTTGCAAAAGGACTACAGAGCTTGTGGCTCATGACTTGGGGGGCGGGGCGGGTCATGACTGCACCTAATCTGTTTTAGTTTTTCTAGAGCCGTGGTCAGCAAACTGCGGCTCGCGAGCCACATGCGGCTCTTTGGCCCCTTGAGTGTGGCTCTTCCACAAAATACCACGGCCTGGGCGAGTCTATGTTGAAGAAGTGGCGTTAGAAGAAGTTTAAGTTTAAAAAATGTGGCTCTCAGAAGAAATGTCAATCGTTGTACTGTTGATATTTGGCTCTGTTGGCTAATGAGTTTGCCGACCACTGTTCTAGGGCATTGGGATCACACATGGCCCTAGCCTTCCTTCTCTGAAACTGTTTTCACTGTAGTTTGGGCATCAGGAGTCACTATATTTGAAATAAGGCCATCTTCAGCTCCATCCTAGTTATCCACGCATACCCTTGTCACCCCTGTTTTAAAAGAGCAGTAGCTGGCCTGACTGGCGTGGCTCAGTGGTTGAGCATTGACCTATGAACCAAGAAATCACAGTTTGATTCCTGGTCAGGGCACATGCCCAAGTTGTGGGCTCGATCCCCAGTAGGAGGCGTGCAGGAGGCAGCTGATCCATGATTCTCTCTCATCATTGATGTTTCTCTCTCTCTCCCTCTCCCTTCTCTGAAATCAATTAAAAAAAATATATATCCTATATAATAAAACCCTAATATGCAAATTGACTGAATGGCAGAATGACTGGTTGCTATGACGCACACTGACCACCAGGGGGGAAGACGCTCAATGCAGGAGCTGCCCCCTGGTCATCAGTGAGCTCCCACAGGGGGAGCTCTGCTCAGTCAGGAGCCAGGCTCATGGCTGGCGAGCGCAGCAGCAGTGGCGGGAGCATCTCCCACCTCTGTGGCAGCACTAAGGACCCCTCGGGGGATATCTGACTGCCAGGTTAGGCCCGTTCCCCGGCAGTCAGACATCCCCCAAGAGGTCCTGGACTGTGAGAGGGCACAGGGCTGGCTGAGGGACCTCCCCCAGTGCACGAATGTTGTGCACCGGGCCTCTAGTATATGTGTGTGTGTGTGTATATATATATATATATATATATATATATATATATGTGTATGTGTGTGTGTGTGTGTGTGTGTGTGTGTGTATATATATGTATATATATGTGTGTATATATATACATATATATATATATACATATATATTAGCAATAGCTGCCCTGTGCTTCTAGGCATGTTGTCAGCTGCAGGCTGTCTCCACTCGCTGTTTTCTGCCTTGGTCAGAATGTGGTGGGGCCGGAGTAGGGCAAAGGGACAATTGGATTGGCAAAATGCTCCCCTTTTGCAAGATGTTGCATAAACCTTTCAGAAAGCCGCCTTCCAGCACAGAGGAGGGTTTCCCTGGGCACTGAACTCTTAACTGCTTTCAGGAACTCATTCCCACTGTTGCCTGGCCTGCGTAGCCAAGTGATTTTTGCACTGAATAGCTAATTATTATATGTAAGTAGCCAACACTCTTGACAGCTTAAAACCTGCTCCGGGCCTTTTGGATTCTTACCACTTGTCCTCTAAACGTTTAAAATTGCAGTGCACTTGAAAGAAACAGGATGGCTACCAAAAAGCAACAAACAGCAGGTTATACAATGCTTCTCCTGCATGTGCTTCCTTTTTTTTGAGATTCTAGTGTGAAAAGAAAAGCCATTCCTTCTGCCCGCGAGGAGGAGGTGGGGCCTGACTGTTGACCAGAGAGCCCACCGCCTCTCTGCCTTTTGTCTCTGGCTGTCTCGGGTGGAGGGGACTGCTCATGGGGTTAATTGCCCAGTCGTAACTCTGCTCGTTAAAATTCAAGAGGTGTGCGCTGGAGACACTCAGGTGGATGACTGTCCTGTAACTTTTTATACATGCACCCCTCCCCCCCCCCCCCCCCCGCCCCTGTTCCCACACTACCATTGGCCTAAGCCAATTAGAACTCTGAGGAAGCCAGGTCGTCTTTCCTCCGCTGGCCCAGGAGGCCCCAGCAAGCTCCTGTTCCACCTTGTGCTAACTCCTTCCAGCCACAAAGTGTTTGTGTTTTCAATTAGAAATCAAGCCAGCCCTGGCTGGTGTGGCTCAGTGGCTAGAGCCTATGGACTGAAGGGTCCTGGGTTCGATTCTGGTCAAGGGCACACGCCTGGGTTGTGGGATCGATCCCCAGTAGGGGGCATGCAGAAGGCAGCCGATCCATGATTCTCTCTCATCATGGATGTTTCTCTCTCTCTCTCTCCCTCTCCCTTCCTCTCTGAAATCAATAAAAACATATTAAAAAAGAAAAGAAAGTAAAGCCACGTCCTTCGTTCCCTGTATCCACAAGTCCCATTTAAGGCAGATGGAATCGTTTCATTATTGCTTTCTTTCCCAGCGCCTTTCAAGCTCCTTTGTGAAGGGGGCTCCTTTTGAAGTTTATCTTATTTAGTTCAATAATTCGCAGTGGTTGAACTTGAGGATCCCTCCCCAATGCAATATAAAACAACCCCCCTCCCCAAACAAAACAACAACAACAAGCCCAGACGATTGCCCTTTCTGGCCAACATTCTTCTAACTAGTCAGCAAATGGCCTCCTTGGTGGCTCTGTCACTTGGGATCGTCCACGTTCCCCGCGTGGCCACCTTGTGAACATTGCGAGCAAAATAGAGAATGAGGAAAGGGAACCTGCCAGGGCCACAGAGGTGCAGCCTTGGGGTGGTCCCCCATCCGTGCGAAAGCTCTAATTTCACCGGCCCTGCTCCTTCCCTCCGTCAGGGCTGCAGTCTACACAGATCAGATTCTTAGCATTGACAAATAAGCCAGCGGAGTCCCAGGTAAGGTAGGAAGGAGGCCTGTACCATGGGAACACTGGAAAGGGGCGGAGCCTGCTTTCATTGGGGCAAACATGGCCTGGGAGTTTCCCTCACTCCATCCCCTCTCTCCTCTGCCATCGGAGAAGATCTGTGAGCAGAGGTGAGCTGGAGCAGTTTGTACGGAGCAGTCTGTGAGAGCCAATTGTACACATCTCTTCCCAGCTCTGGGTTCAGTGGCATGACATTGTAGCTTAACAGCAGCCAGCATGAGTGTGTTTACACCATGGAAATTGGCAAGCCTTACCAGTCAGGGCTTTTTTTTTTTTTTTTTTTTTTTTTTTTTTTGAGGGGTTGGCGGCATTAAAAAACAAAATTCAACTGAGTAAACTTGAGGGAAGCTGGTGCTGTCGGCCAGGGGAAGGAAGGCCTACTCTTGCATGAATTTTCGTGCATCAGGCCTCTAGTTTTTATTGATTTCAGAGAGAAAGGGAGAGGGAGAGAGAGAGAGAGAGAAAGCATCAATGATTAGAGAGAATCATTGATTGGCTGCCTCCTGCACACCCCACACTAGGAATTGAGCCCACAAACCAGGCATATGTGCTGAGTGAGAATCAAACCATGACCTCCTGGTTCACTGGTCGATGCTCAACCACTGAGCCATGCCAGTGGGACGACCTTGAGTTTTCTGTGGCAGCATTCTGCTACCTAGTCTTTGATCTCCTTAGACCGAAGCTCTGGTTATGTTCTTGAACTTGGCAGTCCCAGATTTCCACTTTTGTGATTATGTGAGGGAGGGTCAGTTCTACCATGTCCTGGTCATCCCCGGAGGGCGTGCACTTGTCTTCTCCACAGCCCTTCCAATGGCGTTGTTAGCATCCAGTTCCCCAGATTGAATCCCTTCCTGTTAAAATGCCCAAAGCAGCCCTGACCGGTGTGGCTCAGTGGATGGAGCATCAGCCTGCCGACTGAAGGGTCCCGGGTTCGATTCCGGTCAAGGACATGTGCCTTGGTTGCAGGCATATCCCCAGCAGGGGGTGTGCAGGAGGCAGCTGATCGATGTTTCTAACTCTCTATCCCTCTCCCTTCCTCTCTGTAAAAAATCAATAAAAAAAAATACCCAAAGGAGGTCTGTTCCCTGCTCTGCCTCTGCCTCTGGATTCTGCTCCTGCCACCCCCTTGCCCCTCCTCCCCTGCCCCAGCGCTGTTAGAATGTTCTGCCCTCAATTTCTCGCATACCATTCTCACGTGTGGAACTTGTAGCTTTCCTTTATGACCCTTTCCAGATGCCAGCGCCTCTTAGGCAAACAAACAAATCACCTCCCTTCATAGATTATACATTTTCTGAAGGCAAAAGCCAGGTGATACGCACCTTTCCCAGAGCATATCAGAGCAGAGGTAATGATTAGGTACCTGAATGTATAAGTGAGCAAACTAATTACTGGGTGTATGCATGACACCAGAGCGTCACTTATCTCTGACCTCAAATTCCTGCCTCGCTCTCTCTGGTCCTCCTCCACCATCAGGTATTGCTCAGTGCACACATGTACCAACCCTGGGCTCCCACTCCAACTCTGTACTTCGCTCATTTTATGATATTGAAACAGTTACTCTGGAAGCGGTTTTCTGATCTGGGAAATGGGATGAGTGTTCATGATACCCACTTTTCAGGGCTGTTGGGAGGCATAAAACTAGACAAATTGAGGTGCTTGCTTTAGCCACGTTCCACTCAGCCAGCCCAGGGTCGGGGACTGGAATTCGCTGCCTTCAGCGTCGGGTGGCCTTCGGTGTGAATCCTGGCTTTGAGTCCTGGTGCAAGTTAATGCACCTCTCTGATTCTCCATTCCCTTGGCAAGGGCTGCGGGACTCGGTGTATCTATGCATGTGTATCTGCTCCTTCGTGTAGAGGCTCTGACACTCAGTAGTTGCTCAAGGAATGTGAATTCCTCTGACTGAGCAAACTCAGATCCTGGGGAGATGGGGAGCCTGGTCACTTAGAGGTGACGTTTTAGCACCCCAGGAGTCATCTGTTATTTTGTGCTATTTTCCTTGGTGCCGATAGGGACTGGCAATCCTGGAGAAGAGAATGGGCAAGTGATTGAAAGACATGAGAAGGTTCCAGAAAGGGCAGGGGACAGTGAGCCAGACCAAGCACACTGCTCTTCTTCCACATGCTAACCTTTGGGTCAGCCTGACTGCCCCTGTGCCATCCCTGACGGGTTTGGGAAAGTTCGGGGAGCAGGCTTCCAGAATCTACAGGAGACCTGCGGCTCTTTGAGAGTTATTTCATTCTTTTCCTACTTGTAGGGAGAGCATTTTTCCTGCTGTTGGATTGGCAGTAACTTAGCATAGGTTCAGGACCCCGTTTTTGTAAATGAAGGTCTTATCTGGTGATCCAGCCAGGTTACTGACATCACAGAAGAATGTTTCAATCGCAGTTGATGATGTTATATGTCAATTACATCTCCAACAACAACAACAACAACAACGAAATTGATGAGAAAAACCTACTGGAACTTATGAGTGAAAAGTCAACAAGAAGAATGGGGGGTCCAGGGTGATTCAGGGCCGCAATGCTATCACCACCCCAGTTCTTGGCTTCGCTCCCTTGCTCAGGCTCTCTCCAGTCGACCCCCCCTCCCCCCCCCTACTCCTCATGGCTTTCAGATGGTGGTGCCTCCAGACCTGCACCCAGATAGAAGCCGACCCTGAAAAGGTTCTTTCCTTAGGCCCTGGGCTAACATTTCCTTCCGTCTCGCCGGCTCTGGGCTGAAGCTGGACAGGGACACATTCATTTGTGTGTGACTCTCAGGGCCTACCCTGGGGTCTGGAGCGTGGTAGGTTGAATTTCTGAAAATAGCCCCCTAAGATCCATGCCTCTTAATACTCAGAAGCTGTAAATGTAATGAGATTTCGCCGCTATGATTGTGTTATGTTCTATAGCACAGTTGACCTTAAAAAAGGGAGATGATCTGGTGGCCTAATCTAATCACACGAGCCCTTCAGAGCAGAGAACTTTCTCTGGCTGGTGGCAGAAGATAAAAGAGAAGGAAAAACCATAGCGAATCCAAGCGCCAGAAGGACTTGATGTGCCCTGGCCAGCTTGCAGGTGGAGGAGGCCGTGTGAAAAAGTGAGGAGGAAGTAGGTTCTGCCAGCAAGGAGCTTGGAGTGAATTGTTTTCCCGAGTTTCCAGAAAGGAATGCAGCCCTGCCAACACCTTCATTCCAGCCTCGTGAGCGTCTAAGCAGAGAATCCGGCTGAGCCACTCTGTGCTGGGATTTCTGAGCCATGGAAGCTGAGCTAAATGGGCGGTGCTTTAAACAGCCAAGTTGCTGGTGATTTGTTGTATGGCAAAGCAAAACAAAACCTGAATACAGGGGGTAAGGCCAACTCCTGCCAACCACATAGTTCCGAACGGGTCTGTCTCCTACTTGGATTGTCAGGTAAATCTACACGGAGTGGCCAGATGATGATGATCTCTGAACGCATAATAATCAGGCCACTCAGTGTATGTCCTATAGAATAAAAGGCTAATATGCAAATTGTCCCCTCGACCAGGAGTTCGACCAGCAGGCAGGCTGGTCAACCGCCCATGTCCCCTCCCCCTGGCCAGGCTGGCTGGACCCCACCCATGCACGAATTCATGCACTGGGCCTCTAATATATATATATATATATATATATATATATATATATATATATATATATCAAGTGGCCAGATTATTATGCATTCAGAGATCATAATAATCTGGCCACTCAGTGTATATAATAAAAGGGTAATATGCTAATTAGACCTGACGTCTTCTGGACGTCATTCTGGATGTTCTTCTTGATGAAGCCAGGGCCAGAGGGAAGCCAGCCCGGGTCCTGGATGCCTGCTGGCTGCCGGACGAGGGAAGCCCGGGTCCTGGGTACCTGCGGGTGGCCCGGGGGAAGGCAGCCCGGGTCCCGGGTGCCTGCAGGCGGCTGGAGCAAAGCAGCCCGGGTCCTGGGCTCCTGAGGGAAGCTGGTGCTGGCAGCAGGGGGAAGGAAGGCCTACTCTTGCAGGAATTTTCATGTATTGGGCCTCTAGTACAAATATAAGACACTGTTAAATTTGAATTTTGGATAAATTACTAATATTTTTTAGTATAAGTATGTTGTCAGTTTGAATGTCAGATAAACAATAAGTTTAGTGTAAGTATATCCTGTGCAATATTTGGGATATACTTACAATAAACATTGTTCACTAAACAATGAACTGAACAATTAAGCAATTGAAATTCAAATGTCACAGCCCAAGTCACGTGGAAAGTTCACACATAGGCACTCTGGTTGACAGCTGCCCTCCTAGATGCCAGCTAGCATCAGCCTCCGCCCTGAGCATGCACCATTTTGGATGTCCCGCTCAGCGGAACCTTCAGAAGATTTCAATCCCAGACGGCACCTGACTGCGACTGCATGAGCCACCCCAAGCAAGAGCCACGGAGCCCATTCAATCCCCAGGATGGGAGGGGCAGTCATAAATTGCTGTTTTATGTCACCACGCACGGGGCAGCTTATCCACAATAATAGATCACTGAAATAGGGGGATGGTCTCTTAATAGATATGACAATTATTTTCAGGGGGATATGCAGGACTTCATTCCCCGCTACCACTGTCCCCTCCCCACTTTGAAATCCCTTCCTTAACCATTCCATGCCACTGCTGGTGAGGTGAATGTTTCCTATTCATGGTAGTTGAGGGCAAAGGCGGGTTAGCCAGACATATCTGGCCTTATATTTTGACTTTGTGCAAATGACTTCACCTCTTTCAGCTTTGGATTGGCCGTATGTAAAATGTGAATGATGGGCCAGCCGCCCAATCAGAGTGCTGCTGTGAGGGTCACTGGGAATAAGCAGTGCTGGCTTGTAATAAATGCTTAATAAATGGCAGCTATTGTTATTACCGAATGATACCCACTAATGGTTTTCCTAAACAGCTTCCATCTAACTATTGGCAGAAGGAACTGGAGTTTCATTGTCCTGGGTCTGCAGCCATGGTCTACGGCAGGGACTTCACAGTTTGTGCCCGCTGCTTGGCTTATCACCTGGGCATAAGCTTGGGTCACCTTGGAGAACATTTGACCCTAGTTGAGCTTGGAGGAGTCACTAGAAGTCACATGGTCAAAGATGAGCGACTTTTAAAAGATGGTTGAGGTCAGTGTTTAGTTATAATTGTCTTAAATTAGAAAAAATTATCCTGGCAGAGATTGTGGTAGCTCTGCTGATGGCACCGACACCTGGATCGCTCCTTCATCCCAGGTTACCCTGACCCGAGGGCCCCCCGCAAGTCTCTGAGCAGGAGCAGGGGGCCGTCTAGTCAGACCTGCCTCTCATCAGCTCAGTTTCCCAGGAGGGTCCCAGTCCATTCAGTGTTCAACCACAATTTGATCCCTCACTGGCAACTCAGGAAGTTATGCGCCAGGAACTTAAGTGAAGTGATGTTTATGGAGATATTTTGAAGTCTGTGCTGCCTTTTTCCTCCAGGGCGGAGTTCTTCACTTTTCTTGCAATCAGGGAGGCCGCTGGGAATCTGGTGAAAGATTTGGACCCCTCTCTCTGGAAAAAATTGGCCTATGTTTATGGGTTGTTTTTTTTTGTGTTTTTTTTTTTGGGGGGGGGGTTAATCCTCACCCAAGGATATTTTTCCATTGGTTTTTAGAGAGAGTGGAAGGGAGGGGAAGAAACAGAGAGAAACATTGATGTGAGAGAGACACATCAATTGGCTGCCTCCCACATGAGCCCCAACTGGGGATCGAGCCTGCAACCGAGGTACATGCCCTTAAGTGGAATCAAACTTGCGACCCTTCAGTCCGCAGGCCAATGCTCTATCCACTGAGCCAAGCCGGCCAGGGCTCCATTGGCCTACATTGAAAGAAGTCATGAGAAAGTCCCTATGGTTGTGTAGAGATGTACATTGTTCGCCCTCATGCTGTATTGTACATGAGTGGGTAAGAAACTCTTGTGTTTTGTTGCTGTGTGTAACGTGAGAATGTTTTTCGTGTTATGATATTTATGATAATCCAAGGTGAAAACTTGCCTCCTTGATGTCCATGTTAGGAGTAGCTGTGTTTCTGACTGTCGGCTCCATCTTATTTTCCTATCCTTGTCTCCCCTCTATCTCATTTGTTCTTAGTTATTTGTAATTTATTTTATGCTGTTCTATTGTATGCATCTTTGCAAATCTTAAAGACATCTTTGGAAGAAGGCAGATATAAATTAATAAAAGTGCAGAGTGGCTAATGGAAGTCCTGGACAGCCTTCTCCTTGTAAAAACAATGGTCCCTGCATATGCAGACCCATTTCATGGGGATGTGGAGGGTAACTGAGGAAGGCGGTGAGAGGATTGAGGGGTCTTTAAACAGGGGAGTGGGCCGACTAGAAAATCTACCCTTACTGGAATAGAAAGAAATACAGGGCACTTAACTTGGATATTTTTTCCTAGCTTCCAATTGAACACAACCCTCCCCCACCTTTATGAGTGCAAATATGCATTTAAAAAATGAGGTCACTTGAAAAAGTTGATTATGGAGAATTTCTAAAGTAGATTAAACAGTTTAATGAGCTCCTATGGACCCCTCACCCAGCCTGAGTAACCGTGAACTCCATGCCAATCCTGCCCTAGTCCTATGCTTCTCCTGTGTGATTGTGATATTTAATTTTTAATCAAAGTATAATATCTCTCTATATAAAAGGCTAATATGCTAAGTGTCTGACCATCCGACCGGTCACTATGATGCGCACTGACTACCAAGGGGCAGACGCTCAACATAGGAGCTGCCGAGCTGTGGTGACTTGGCAGTGGCAGTTCTTGGGTGACGCACCCCGAAACCAGAGAGGAGGGAGCCCGATTCCTCGGGGGTCGTGCGCTTCCACCTTCGGGCATGGGTTATGTTGTTGCTGGGGCATTGTGGGCCCGAATCTGGTTTACTGCACCCTTGCGTTTGCGTTTCACACCCTGCATGACAGCAACTTTGCGAGTGCCCTCTAGCACTCCTGGACCCCTCAGGGGATGTCAGAGAGCCGGTTTCGGCCCGATCCCCCCAGGGCAGGCTGAGGAACCCCACCTGCAGGAGGACTCCACTCACTCCGCAAATGCTGCAGAGGGACTGCAGGAGGTTGGCTCCAGGGTGTGTCCAGCCCGTCTCGCCCAGTCCCGCCCCGCAGGCCACCTTCTAATTAATTTCTTTCAATGTGCACAAATCTGTGCACCAGGTCACTAGTACATGCATAAAAGTGCACACATTGTAAGTTGCTATTGAACACATTTTCACACATTAGACACACCTGTGTAACCAGCACGAAGGATAAAAAACTGAATATGATGGCCCCCCAGAACCCTCCCTTGTGCTCCCTCCCTCTCCTCTGAGGTAACCACTCTCTTGATTTCTGACATCATGGATGAGTCTTGCCTCGTTTTGACCTTTATATAAACTGAAATGGACGGGATAGACTCTTGAGTCTGGCTCCTGGTGCTCAGTATTATGTTGTGAGGTTCATCCAGGCTGTGCCATTGGTGGTCAATTTCGTTGTATTACTGAGTAGTATTCACTTGGAGGAATGTGCCGTGGTTTAACCATTCCCTTTTTACTTGGTATTTGGGCAGTGCCAGTTTCAGGCCATTATGAACAGCTGCTATGAATATTCTAGTACATGTCATTTGGGGTGAGCACACGTGGGTATACCCACCCTTTGGTATTCTGAAGCCAATCCCAGGCATCAGATCATTTCACCATAGTAGCATTTAGGCAAGTGACAGTTTAGGTGGTAAATACCTAAAAATTAATAATAAAGACAAATAATTCCCTAATACAATCCTGTGGCGAGCCGGCATGGCCATGGCATACTCAGCCCCACATTGGGCTCCTTATGTGCCGCGCCAGCTCAGCCGGGTTCGGTGACCCTGAGGGGGGCGGTGAAGGGTTGAGAAAAGACAGACAAGAGAATGAAAGCTGGGTCTCGGTGGGACGCTGTCCTCTCTGATGGAGAGCTAGCGACAGCGCCACGGACCACAAGCCGTGTCTTTATTTTATAGCCGATGCCACGAGGCAAAGTAAGGGCGTGGTCAAGATGTTTACAACATCCTCGTGGGTTTCGATCCTACTCTATTACATGCACCTGAACTCTATCAAGCCCACATCACTCAGGCACGTGGGGCCATGTGTTCGGACCATAAGGTCAAGCTTACAACTATAGCTGTTGGCTATAATTGTGCTGGGAGGGCTCTGCCCTCCAGGCTGGGACTTGCACGTGGCCACGAGAGGACTGTGCCCTCTCATCAGTCCGAGGCTTGAACCTGTCCAAACCCTGTAGCTGCTCTCCACACAATCCAGTAACCAAGGTTTAAATGATCAATTGTGAGATCACGTTCAAGGCCTTGGAGCAAATCAAGTATAAGAGGGAGATCCCCCAAATGCTGACTAATGAAGGCCTCTTGTTTCTAGCTCTGCTGCAGGTGAGCTTTCTATCAAGTCAGGAGCATGGCGTGGGGCTCACAGCTGCCGAGGGAGGCTGGCGTGGAGCGCCTCCCCCTCCAGCCCCGCTTCCTCCCTCTTCACCAGGACTAAGCACAACTCTAGGAAACTGTCTCAACGGACACCATGTGAGTACCCTTGGCCCTTTCAAACCGCAGGAGGAAGGCGCTGCTCGCCCTGCCCGCTGCCTGAGAATCACTGGCTCTGAGACGGCCGAGGAAACAGGTCAGAGACATCCATTCATTCATTCCGCAAACATTGATTTTTACGTTTATTTATTTATTTATTTTCAAAGCTTGGTGATTTCTCACCTCATTATAATTTTTACTGAAGAAAAGAAAATTTGCCCAGTCAGTGTGGCTCAGTGGTTGAGCATTGACCCATGAACCAGGAGGTCACAGTTTGATTCCCGGTCAGGGCACCTGCTTGGGTTGCGGGCTCCATCCCCAGTGTGGGGCGTGATTCTCTCTCATCATTGATGTTTCTATCTCTCTCTCCCTCTCCCTTCCTCTCGGAAAATCGATAAAAATATTTTAAAAATGTATTGGGGTAACATTGGTGTGGACAAACGGGGCCACATGCTGACCTGACAAGCTCAGGGGAGGCCTGCACGGCGGTCTTGCAAACTCAGAGACCTAAAGTCAACACAAAGGATGGTCTGAAATTAAACTTTAACTAAACGCAGTGATGGTGGGCAGTTACATCCTAGGCCGGTATCTTCACTGACAAGGTCAACCTTTACCTTAACTGAGCCTATCTGTCTTTTTGCATCTATGATAATATATTCCTGAAGTGTCTGGGTAACTTGTAACTTCCCCTTTTCAGATTCCCTGGGGCACAACCTAATGTGCCTGGGCGCCAGGACAAATACCGCAAATTCCTTCATTGTCATTGTTATCATGTTAATTGTTGACTGCTAACTATCCTGCACCCACCTAAGTATGTGTCCATCATTTTACTTTTTATCCAATCCCAGAGGTTTCACCGCTTTGCTTTCTCCCGCCTCTCTAATCTTTCGCCAATGATGACAGATGAAAGACTACCATTCTCTGGAGCATTATCCCAATCTGTTGAGATACTGCTTCCTGGCAATTGTCGATAGTTTGGCTCAAATAAACTCACAAAAGTTCTTCACAAGTTTGAATGTTTTTATGTTAACATTACGTAATAACTATATAATTCCCAGGTGTATCCTATATAATAAAACCCTAATATGCAAATCGACTGAACGGCGGAACGACTGGTCGCTATGATACGCACTGACCACCAAGGGGAAGACGCTCAATGCAGGACCTGTCCCCTGGTGGTCAGTGTGCTCCCGTAGGGGGAGCGCCGCTCAGCCAGAAGCCGGGCTCACGGCTGGTGAGCGCAGCGGTGGTGGTGGGAGCCTCTCCCGCCTCTGCGGCAGCGCTAAGGACCCCTTGGGGGCAGCGGGCCTGCAAGAGGATGCTGGCTGGGCTGAGGGACCCTCCTCCCCCCCCCCCCAGTGCACAAATGTTGTGCACCGGGCCTCTAGTAAGAGTATAATTTGACATCTGTGTACTTTTTTTTTTTTTTTTAAATATTTTATTGATTTTTTACAGAGAGGAAGAGAGAGGGATAGAAACATCGATGAGATAGAAACATCAATCAGCTGCCTCTTGCACACCCCCCACTGGGGAAGTGCCCGCAACCAAGGTACATGCCCTTGACCGGAATCGAACCTGGGACCCTTGAGTCCGCAGGCCGATGCTCTATCCACTGAGCCAAACCGGTTTCGGCGACATCTGTGTACTTTATTACGTGCTCACCACCTGAAGTCACCTGAAGTGTCCTTCCTTGGTGATTTCCTTCCTTCATTATGATTTTTACTGTTATGTTTAATTATGGAATTTTGCAAACATACTCAAAAGTAGAGAAAAGAATGTAGTGAGCCCCATGTAGCCATTACCCAACTTCAATAATCTCTTCAAACACTTATGAAGAAATGAGTTCGTGTTTCAAGATTGTTGGTTTATTATTTGTCTTCCATCTTTAAACACCACGGAAATGATAGACAAGTGAAAATAAAGACATAGATGTGTTGGGAGGGGTTGCATGAGGGGGGAGTAAGTGTGACTACAGATCAATTGATACTTGTTAAAGCTGGGTCCATGGGGACTTGATTATACTATTTATTTTTTATTATATTTTTAAAATATTTAATTGTGGTAAAATGCACATAACATAGAATTCACCATCTGAACCATTTTAAGTGTACAGCTCAGTAGCATTAAGTACATTCATATTGTTGTGCAGCCAATCTCCAGGACTCTTTTTTGCAAAGCTTGAAAACTTCTCATCTTGCAACTCTATACTCATTAAACACCAACTACCCATCCCCACCCCCAGCCCCTGGCAACCACCACCTTTCTGTTCTCTGTCTCTATGGTTTTGATTGGATACCCATATAAGTGGAATCATATAGTATTTGTCTTTTTGTGTGCGGGGGCCTGAATGCAGTGGGGGCCAGACATGGCGGGGATCTCCCTTTTCCGAGTCCCGTTAGGAAAGAGAGATGAACGAACCGGTTCTAAATGGAGGCGGCCAGGGATTGAGAAATATTAGAAATAAGAGAGAAGATGCAGAAATAGATTCATAAAGCTGGGGCTGGGTGGGACACCATCTTTCCTCTCTGATGGAGAGGCTGCAATGAGGACGACCCTGAGCCACCCAGCAGGTTTATCTTCTATCCCCAAAATCCAGGAAGTAACACCAAAACTTAGGCTCAAAGGAGCTTATTTGCATTCTTAACTAGGCCCCAGCATTACTGGATTTACATATCTAGACCCGCCCCTGCTGACACCTGGGCTGCTATGAAGTCAGAACTGATTAGCATGTCCAGCCTCATTGGGGAAGCATGTTCCCAGGGCGTGGCTCTGCCTACACCCTGAGTTCAGCTGATGATAATTAAGGAAATGCCCATGTGTCTTCCCAGGCGGCCCTCTACATTTGTGACTGGCATTTCACTTAGCATAGTTTTCATTATAACATTTTATCTACTTTTGTATAAACTTGAAGTTTTTCATACTAAAATATTATATGAAACCAAAAGCCTAGCTGGGAAGCTGGAAAGCTATTATCAGTTGGCCAGAAATTCTGGGAAGATGTAAGGGAGACAGGATCCTCATAACAGTGCCACAGACCTGATATAACCTCTCAGAGACTGGCTTCTGATACGTGCATCCAGGCTAAAGCCAGGAGAACAACTCCACCATCTGGGGCTCCCACTCAGGATGTCCCCCAGTCCGTGGCTGGAGAAAAGAGCATGGCCCTAGGTGGTGGCCACTGGGGAAGGGACTCCCCAGGCTTGGAGAACAAGCTAGCAAACATCAACAGGGAGAGGAGGCTTGATCCAAGGTTTTCCTCACCCAAACAGTCATGGGAGGTTGGGCTGCCATAGCCAGAACTGGCTCCCACTGTCATGAGAGCAGGCGCACTGGAGTTTAGAAAGCGCGCAGCAGCCTCCCCTGGAGATGAGCCTGGACCTTCATCTCTAACAGGAACAGAGAGTTCAGATCTTGCCAACATCTTTGAGGAAAACCAACGTTGTGAAAGAGACACCAAACCAACCAAACAGGAGAACAAATCCCCACAGAATTCTCCCAGGATATAGATAGATATTTAAATTAAGTAAAAGTGCTAGCCTATATAATAAAAGGCTAATATGCAAATTGTCCCCTTGACCAGGTGTTCGACCAGTGGGCGGGGCCGGCCAGCCAACCACCTGTGGCCCCTCCCTCCAGCCTGCCCGATCAGTCTCAATCGGGGCGGGCCATCTGGACCCCACCCATGCACGAATTCGTGCACTGGGCCTCTAGTCCATAAATAAAAAGCTGACTGCTATCAAAAGAAAATGCCAGAATTCTTGGAAAGGAAAATGTGCAATTGATGACACAATAAGCTCATTGCATGGAGTGGCCGACTGGCCAAAGCTGAAGACTGACTTGATGGCTGGGCTAAAAGATTCTCTCAAAAAGTGCAAAGAGAGAGGATCAGGAGCTGAAATTCAAATATTGATCTAATGAGGGAATTTCAGAAGCAAAGAACAGAGAGCTTGTAGGAGAGGAAGTTAACCTATATAATAAAAGCCTAACATGCAAATTGTTCTACTGGGAGTTTGACTGCTCTCTATGACATGCGCTGACCACCAGGGGGCGGCCCAGAACATGGCGGGTGTTGGCGATGAGGTGCTGGCAGTGGGTGCCAGAGGAGGCATTGCCAGCCCTGAAGGGCCCTGATGAGAGTGGGACCGCAGCGGGATGGTGGAGCAGGTGAGCGGGTGGCGCCAGGCCATGGCGGGGTGCCAGGTGGGGCTGCGGGGCTGTGAGGCTGGGGCTGCAAGCTGGGGCCTGATCCCTGCAGGCCACCCCGAGGGACCCCACCTGTGCACGAATTTGTGCCCCGGGCCTCTAGTCAAAGTAATAAGAGAACAGTTTCCCTGAGCTGGAGAACAAACTTCAGTCTTTAGATTTAGAGAGCAGACCAAGTGCCAAACAGGATGAATCGTAAAAGACCCATCCCTAAAGGCAACACAATTTTGAATTTCAAGGGTAATTTAAGAAAAAAATCCCAATCTTCCAGAAAGATAAAAATAGTAACCTGGCGTTAAACACCACGGCTGGAAAGCTACAAGTCAATGGTGCAATGTCTTCAAAACTCGGAGGGAAGATTCTTTTGAGATTTTAATTCTGTATGTGCATCAGTCAGGGCTCAACCAGCAGCATGAAGGTTCTTGCCTCCGCCCGCCTTCCCACCTCCTACCAGTGCTTCCTGTTGGCAGAACCTTCCAGAAATGCAGCTGGGAGATGTCTGCAGCCCCGGTGGTATAGAACTGAATTTAAAAAGGCAGGTTAGTGCTAAGACAACAAGTAAATATTCAAATGTGAGGGCAAATTAAAGATATTTTGGCTAGGAAGGGAGCCAGTGCTATGGCACATGGGGTGGGGGTGGGGGGTAGACCATCCCAATTCCACGGCCTGTTTGCGAATGTGGGGGGAGGTGGTGTCGTTATGTCAGAAGTTGAGATGGGGAGGAGGAGGGCAGGGTCTTCCCTGGGAAAACTTTGGATCTAGGCCCGAGCACCCTTTCACACCCCTTTTAGCAAACCAGGATGGGCCCAGCCCCACCTGGGCCTCTGTGCCTTCCTTCTGGCCTCTGGCTCTTTGGTATCCCCTTCCCAGACACCCCTCTGGCCCCGCCCAGTGCTCCCACCATCACAACCAGATTGAAATCATTTGCCATTTAATTTGTGCTTTTGTGGGAGATAATGGATTAAACAAAGGCATGAAACACCGACTTTGGAGTTTCAGCCTATTTATGGCCAGTGGAAGGGCGGGAGGGCTATTTCAGTACTTCTCAAATGATTTCGGAGAGGCCACAGCTTTTACGTAAGCTTCTCCAGGGAGGAAAGTCACACAAAGACAAGGGAGGAATGGAGGTTGGGGGAGGGCTGGCCGGGAAGGGTAGGTTCCTTTAAAAAGATCTTTAAAAGAGTATGTTAAGATCTTTCAAATGTATCTTTAAAAGCTCAGGTTATAAAGACCAGGTTTTCCCAAATGTTCTAGGTACTAGTAATTACCTACCCGTGACCCTTCTCTTCCTCCTCAATACCTGTGCTGGTGCTCAGGCTGCCACCACAGAGGATCACAGATGGGGTCACTTAAACAACAGACATTTACCAGCCATAGTTCTGGAGGCTGGAAGCCCAAGGTCAAGATGGAAGCACCTTGGTAGGCTGGTTTTTCCTGTGGCCTCTCTCCTTGGTGTGTAGAGGCCTGCTTCTCCCATGTCCTCACATGGGCTTTTCTCTGTGTGTTATCTGTGTTCTAATCTCCTCTTCTTATAAGGACACCAGACTTATTGGAGTAGCCAAAGGCCCTATCTCCAAATACAGTCAAATTTTGAGGGACTGGGGTTAGGACTTGAACATATATACTGAGTGGCCAGATTATTATGATCTCTGAATGCATAATAATCTGGCCACTCAGTGTGTGTGTATATATATATATATATTAGAGGCCCGGTGCATGAATTCGTGCATGGGTGGGGTCCGGCCAGCCTGGCCAGGGGGAAGGGACATGGGCGGTTGGCCGGCCTGCCTGCTGGTCGAACTCCTGGTCGAGGGGACAATTTGCATGTTAGCCTTTTATTCTATAGGATGTACACAGAGTGGCCAGATTATTATGTGTTCAGAGAGCATCATCATCTGGCCACTCAGTGTGTATATATATATATATTAGAGGCCCGGTGTATGAATTCGTGCATGGGTGGGGTCCGGCCAGCCTGGCCAGGGGGAGGGGACATGGGCGGTTGGCTGGCCTGCCTGCTGGTCGAACTCCTGGTCGAGGGAACAATTTGCATGTTAGCCTTTTATTCTATAGGATGTACACGGAGTGGCCAGATTATTATGTGTTCAGAGAGCATCATAACCTGCCACTCAGTGTGTATGAACTATAGGGAAGCACAATTAAGCCCACAATACCAACAGAACTCCAGTTGCCCTGCTAGAAACTTGGGTTTCCCAGCCTCCCTTGCAGCCACTGGTTAACAAAATACAAGTTGGAGTTCTTGGGGGGACATCTGGAAAGCTCCTTCCAAGAGGGGCCAAATGGGCTCAGGAGCTTCTGCTCCTCCTCTTTGTTCTGCCTGGAGTGCTGACTAGGTGGTTGGAGTTTCAATGGCCATCTTAAAAGCAGGGAGTGCCTGGCTGGTGTGGCTCAGTGGTTGAGTGTAGACCCTTGAATCAGGAGGTCAGGGCACATGCCCGGGCCGTGGGCTCGATCCCCAGTGTGGAGTGTGCAGGAGGCAGCTGATCCATGATTTTCTGTCATCACTGATGTTTCTCTCTCTCGCTCCCTCTCCCTTCCTCTCTCTGAAATCAATAAAAATATATTTAAAAACAAAAGCAGGGGGTGTTGGCCACCCCGTACGGGCTGAGTCCTTGGTGGCCTCATGGAGCGGCCATCACAGCCCTCGATGGCCTGTCTCTGTACGGATATCACAGGTGAGAAAAACAAATCGCTTTCTTGTTTAAGTCATCAGTTTTCAGGCTTGTGTTACTGCAGCCGAACATAATATCTAATTGTCAGGGCAGTAAGTGCTTTGATTTTCCAGTCCTAGAAACATGTTCGCCCGAAGCCTGACGGCGTGGTCTGTAGGGTGGGGCCTGGCTGGAGGAGGACGGGGCCCTGATGGGAAAGGCAGCGAGGAGCTCGCGCTGATGGCTCCGTCGCTGAGAAACTGGTGTGTGTGGGGGCGGCCCCCCCTCTGAGGCTGTGGCAGCAGACAGCGTTTGAAGTGGGGTGGGGATGCCAGCCTGTGTCTCAGAAGCACCTGCGGATAAAAGCTCTGGAAGCCGAGGTGTCTGTAAAAGGAACACGCGGAGAGCCACTAAATGGATGTGAAGGCTCCTCGGGTCCTTTCTGTTCCCTCCGCGTGGAGCACAAGGCCCTGCCGGTTAGGCAGACACTGTCCTGCTCTCGAGGGGTCAGTGCGAGTGGCGTTTGTCTGGCGGGGTGTCACCGGTGGGGGGGGGGGGGGGGAGGCGGGCTGTCGAGCACGTGGGCAAGGCTCCCAGCTGCATCCTCTCCCGGCGCGCGCTCAACGCACCAAATGAACCTGCAGCGGCTGCGCCCGTGACAGCAGGGAGATAAGCAGGGAGAAAAGGCGAGCGGAGGGGATGATGAATATTCTAGTGGTGACATTTTTCCTGTGTTCAGTCAAACACAAGAAAGTGTTCAAATAGCGAGCAGTCACTTTGGTGGCTAGCGTGGCAGCTCCTTGGTAACGCAGCCCTGAACTCGCTTCCTTCTGCGGAGGGGTAGCCTTTTGTGGGGTGCCGGGGGGGCGGGGGGGGGGGCGGGGAACAGGTGAGGGGACTTGGGAGTGGGACCAGGATAGAGAGTCTGGGAGGAAGCCCGCAGGCAGCTCCACCCCTGGCATCTGCTGGAGGGGCTGTCTCCCTGAGCCTCCCCCTCTGCTCTGCCCCCCACGGGAGGAACAGAAAGGAAGCTGTGCTGTGGTGCATTGCGGGGGTGGGGGGGGGAAGGGGGGGCGGGTGAGGAGCCAGCTAGGGTCCCGGGGGTGGAGGTTCATGAATCCTGGGGGTGGATCCAGGCCTTGTTCCTGCGGTGACACGAGGCGCAGATGCTGGCTCTGAGCAGTTGTGCTGGGGAAGAAGCTGGGGCATTAGCCATCAGCTCGTGTCCATTGTTGGTTGGGGAGCACTCCCAGGAAGGCCGATTCTGCAGCCCAGACCCATTGCTGCCTCTCCTCTGCTGCTGCCTCGCAGGGAACTGTATCCCCTACACCCCCCCCCCCCCCCCGTGTCTCATCTCCTGGTGCGTGTGGCCAGTGGGAGACACTGAGGGAGGTCCCGGGGCAGGCAGCGGGGGAGGCGGGTGTGTCTCTCCGGTGCTCTGTGTCGGATGGCGGCTCTGCAGCAGCTGGGTCTCCTCCACAGCGTCACTCCCCCGAACCGCTGTGCTCCCAGCTTTCGCCAAGCGGCCCCGGCTTCTAGGCTGTCCTTCTGCCATCTCCTTCGGTGCCCTTCCAGCTGGAAATGTGAGGTTGCAAGGTTGGGCTTGCCCTTTTGCACTCCTGCCTTTGCCATGAGAAGCACCTTCTCCCGGAAGCTGCTGCCCCCCGACCTGGGACCCAGAGCAAGGCTTGAGCCCAATCTGCAATGCGGAGCCGCACCCAGGCAGACTGTCAGGGAAGCAGGAGGGAGCAGGTGCTGTTTAGATCGCCAAGCTTGAGCCGCTCTGTGGCAGGCACTGTGCAAGGTGCTTTGTGAGTTACCTTACTGAATTCCCATGGAAACCGTGTGCGGTCTGCACTGCTCTCCCATTTTACAGATGAGGAAGGTGAGGTGGAGCTGCATCCACTCTCATCACCTTCCTGCTTGCCACGCAGATGCGCAGTTGTCCCATCACACTTCACTTACAAAGCGCAAGTCTGAACATAAATTTACTAAGACTTTCAAGGACACAACAGTAGAGCTTTAAGCCAAGCATGAGGCCATTCTGATCACTGGACCCATGAAGTTGGCCTTGGGCATACACATACACAGAGGCATGCAGGCAAATGTTTAAAAACCAGATGTCTGAGGTGGGCGTGGGGTGCTGGTGGGGGTGGGGAAGACCCTGATTGATAGCATACAGGACCATGGCTGGTTGTCAGCTATCAGCATGCTGGTTCTATAGAGCTGGTATGAGCTGGCTTCAGAACATGGGAGTGGGAGGGGGGATGAGTGGTGGGATGGGGTCTTCAGAACAGGGTTGAAGGAATTGATATGGTGGCCATCTTTGGAGACAAGCTAGCACATGTACAATGATGAGAGAGAGAGAGAGAGAGAGAGAGAGAGAGAGAATATGTGTGTGTAGAATGCAAAAAGACTGAAAAGATATATACTAAAATATTAACAGTGAGTATTTCTTGGTCATAGGATTAGAGGTGATAATAAAATAATTATTTTTACTTATCTGCACTATCCACATTTTCTAGAATAGATACGCATCACCTTCGCAATAAAAACAAACTATAAAAGGAATCCACAAACTGTTTCCAAAAAGTTAGTACAACCTTTAAAGCATTGGTTTTGGTGGTACAAGTCCGTAATAGTTGCTACATGCCATGAATAATTTACAAATTAAATTGATTTTAAAGCACAGCTAAAATAAATTTGATAAGATGGGGCACAGTTATGTTCTTTCTTATCATTCACATTTGTACATTTTATAGTCAATGAAGAGTGACAGCCACTATTTAGAATTCCAGCAAAGAGCAAACATAACTGTTTGTCACCTGCTCTGCATCTAAACAATAGCCTGACTGGTCAGTGGCCCGGCTGGGGCAGCAGCGAGGGAACCGGAGTCTACACTGAATAACCGACTTTATGACTGTCGGGGCAGAAAGGAGGAGGGGGCGGTCTCTTCAGACAACTGATGAGAACAGTGGAGAGGATTGAAATATGTCAGGGCGACATAAGGGAGGGGAGAGGAGGATGAAGGGGGTGTCAGTGTGTATCGAAATC
The DNA here is from genome assembly GCF_027574615.1 of Eptesicus fuscus. Classification (NCBI taxonomy): domain Eukaryota; kingdom Metazoa; phylum Chordata; class Mammalia; order Chiroptera; family Vespertilionidae; genus Eptesicus; species Eptesicus fuscus. The sequence continues at coordinate 135,365,467 of NC_072473.1, forward strand.
TCGCATGGAGGCCATAAATAGAGTTTTGTCAAGATGAGGAGACAGGGAAGCAGGGCAGGCCAGGAGCTGGGGCAGGAGAAACAAAGCAAGGAGGGGAGGAGGGGAGGGGCTCAAATGACAAATCCCCCAGAGACCCCTGGGCGTGAGAAGGTCTGTAATGGGTGCTGCATCCATGCGAATGTTGGATGGTCACGGGAGCATCAGAGAGCTTCCTAATTATCTTGGGGGCGGGGGCGGGGGCGGGGTAGGGAACTGGCAACATCCCATTAGATGAACTGTGGTCAGCATGGAGCTTAGCTGGCTGCCCTAGGCTAGGCCCCTCTCTCCAAAGGAAGGTTCCCAGAGCGAGCGTCTCAGTGGGGGAGGGGCGCGCCTCTGCTTTGTTGGAGGAGAATGAAGAGTTGATTGTGTCCTAGCCAGTTCGGCTCAGTGGATCAAGTGTCGGCCCACAGACTGAAGGGTCCTGGGTTTGAGTCTGATCACTGGTTTGAGTTGCAGGCTGGATCCCCAGATAGAAGGCAACCAGTCAATGTGTCTCTCTCACACCGATGTTTCTCTCTGTCTCTCCCCCTCCTTCCCACTCTCTCTAAAAATCAATGGAAAAATCTCCTTGGGTGAGGATTCACAACAGAAAGGGTTGTCTGTCTCCTCTACATTGCACTTGATGAAACACCAGGGGCTCCGCCCCGCTTCTCCAGGGCGAGTGCACACTGGGGAAACGTGTTGTGTATTAACTACTTCATGTGCTGGTTCAGATACAGGTACAATTTCAGCAGGACTGGGGTTGGGAGAGGGGAAATCTGCATTTCTAGAAGGTTCGCAGGTGATGCTGACGCTGGTGGTGGCTGGACCACAGTTCGCATCTGGGTCACAGTGGGTAGCCAGGACAGTGTCCTGCCCCGGGGTGGGTTCTCGTGAAGGGCGAGCGGCGCAGCGGCCTGCTGCCCGGTGCTGTGGGCTTTGGCAGTGGCCCGGCTGCGGGTCGGGAAGAAGGAGCCAGGGCCATTTCCCCCCATCCCTCTTCCTGTTTGGGTATTGGGTTTCTCTCCCCCTGCTCTCAGCTTCGCCTCCCTCATCTCTCCTTCTCTGCACGCCTTCCTCTTTGCAACAGCCTCGTCATTATTGCAGGCGATTTATTTTTAGAGTCAAGGCCACAGAGTTGCAGATTCTGCAAGGCCTAAAACAAATCGACAAACGGAAAGTGTTTGTCTTTGAAGCGGTGTGAATGCGGGGCCTGCGAGCGGGGCCTGTCAAGAAGCTCTTATCTCGGCTTGTTTTCCAGTCGCCCACGTGGGCCGCCTTCTCCCCCCTCCCAGATCGGAAAGGAGGTTGAAACACAAGAAGCAACTGACATCTTTTCATCTCCCCCGTGAGATCTTGCCCAAATCCCGCTGCGAGCTGGCCACCACGACAGAGGTGGCGGGCTCCGGAAAAGGGGCAAAAAGGAACACAGCCACGTTGGGCCATAGCTGGTCCCCAAATCCCTAGTGAAGGGATCGGAGTACAAAGGCAATGCTCATAAGAAGCAGTAAGTGTGAGGTGGAAATGATGGAGGTGTGAGAATCGTCTCATTTTCATCGAGCGCCAAAGTGGGGCCTCAGTGAAGGACATGGCAGGAGCAGCCCCATGGTCTAAGAGCCTTTCCAAGCCCGACCCTTGGGAGCTGCAAGGCGAACAAGACGGTGGCAATGCCAATACTCTGTTCCCACCACTCCATTTCCTCTTCTTCCTGAACCCACGGCTAGACTACATTTCCCAGCCTTCCTTGGCATTAGGTTGGGGCCGCGTGCCTGAGTCCTAGCCTATGGAAGGTAGGTAGACAGGACCCCCCGTTTCTCTTCCCCTTCTACTTTGGCCTCGGAAGCCACATATGGAAGTTGGTAGTGCCATTTTCCACATATGGAGATTTGGGGGGTGTCCGTTACAGCTCCTAGCCTGTCCCGACTAACCGCAGGACCTTGAGTCTCAGGCATGGCTGTTGACCTGAAAGGGAGGGGAGAAGACTTCTTGGGCAGTGGAGTAACCTCCGAACCGGAGTATCTGGAAGGCATTGTTTGTGATGCTGATGGAAAACAGACCCCCCTGCAAGTGGGGAGCGGCAGTGGCGCCTGTTCCCCCCACTTAACCAAACGCCGATGCCGAATCGCGATGAATTTGCAGTTTATTTTTCACTGACCCGAGACAGATGGTTGCGATGCCAAAATCTTCCATTATTTATGAGGCTGAGCGATGCCGGGGAAAGGGCTGGCCTGGCGGTCCGTGGTGTGTGGCACACGGGCAGGCCACGCCGCCTCTCCTAGCCTGTGTCCTGGTTCCTAAGGCGGAGGAGGGCGATGTGTGCAACAGACAATTTTTTTCCGGTGCCTCCAGGGCTAACAGCCTGCAATCCCACGTCTGCACGCCTCAGGGAGGGAGGAGCGTGCGTTCTGCAAAGCGAAATGAAAACAGCGAGAGGAGCCCCGGACGGTGATGTGGCCGGGGCATGATTGAAATCTCCAGATTGTGCCCTCTCCTCCCCGGAGGCTGAGAAAGAGGCGCTCAGGGGCCCTCGCGGCCCAGGGGAAGTGTTGCCAGAGGAGAGCGAGGAAGGCGGGACCCAGCATCGAGCTGCTGCGTCTGTGCCCCAGACCGACTGACCATCGCTGTGGAAGGCCACACGGCGAGGCCTGGCCCGGGGCCAGAGCTGTCACCGTCTGGGCATCTGAGCCCAGGCAGCCCCCGAGGTCAGCTGTCTCCCCAGAGTGGAAAGCAGCCAATTTGCACTGTCTCAGCTGCCAGTTGCTGCCAAGTCACAGCAAAGAATACAAGGTACCAAAGGCAGCCCGTGTGGCCCGCATCCGCGCGTCTGACTGAAGCCGGGGCCAGCAGCGGCCCTGGCACACGGGGCTTGCCATCAACAGAGGGTTTGTGTTTTTTTTTTTTTTTTTTAAATATTTTTATTGATTTCAGAGAGAAAGGGAGAGATAGAAACATTGATGAGAGAGAATCATGGACAGGCTGCCTCCTGCACGCCCCACACTGGGGATCCAGCCCACAACCCAGGCCTGTGCCCTGACCGGGAATCGAACCCTGACCTCCTGGTTCATAGGTCGATGCTCAACCCCTGAGCCACGCCGGCCCGGCCAGATGCCTTCTTTTTTGACCACCCGTGAGCTTATGGACCCGTTCTCAGAATAATGTATTTAAAATGCCTACAGTAGAGTCACAGAGGAAGCCGATTCTCGGGAAACGCAGTTATCCAAATACTTAAAACCCGACTTCGTGCCGGAGTGATGTCTCTGCTTCCTTATGAATGCATTCAACAGCAGGCTTCAGTGGCGGCTCTGATCACGCCGGTGCCGTCCCGCGCGGAGTGGGAGCGATCTGGAGAGAAAGCGGCGGCGCCGATGTGCTGCGGAGATAGCTGTGGTTTCCACTGGCGACAGTGACAGGCCGGCTGCCGCGGCTCGGTTTGCTGCCTACGTGCACAATGGAAGGAAGTGCTGGCTTTCAGGTAGAGGCCAGGAAAACTGGCATTTCCCCCTCCGCATCCAAATTCATGGATGCTTGAGTGACAGGCGCACAGCCCTGGGCCTGGTAGGGACAGGAGTGCGCTGGGGGGTGGCCGGGGACACAGGGCCATGGAGCAGTTTATTCTTCATTTGTCAGTGGGGCAGGCAGGACTAGATCAGGGGTAGCTAATCCCTGGGCTGCCTCCCTGCCCCCCTCCCCCTCCCCCCGCCCATGGTAAGCATGGCTAATTGATGGCGGCTGACTCCTCGCAAAGCTCAGAGGTGGGCAGACCGCTTCTCAGCCCAGCGCTTCAGGCAGCCATCACTAAGCGATAGTCGCCGGCACCAAAATGAAACCAATTTGCCATTCCAGGGCTGGCAGCTCTCTAAGGCCCATTTCAGCCCTGACGTGATATGATTACCCGGGATTAAAATATGGTCCCTGCCCTCAAGGAACTTCTGAACTGGTGAGCATCTTAAAGGTCGGTGCTGAGCGAGGGCGGGAGGGACCGCTCCACACAGTTCATCACCAGGCATTCATTCATTTCACAGGCAGGGCATCGATTTTACTTTTCGACTTGTAATTTCCACCTCCTGGATTCCATTATCACTCGCTCAATATCCGACGACTCGCCATTTCTCTGGCCACCGCTCTGAGACTCATGCATTGCTGAGCATAAGCAGAAGACATTGCCTCAAACGCATTACTACCTGGAAGTAATGATTGGGTTTTACACAGCCAAGACCTTGATGGTTCTGTATATAAGCAATCATTCCCCCTTCCTCCTCTCCAGGCACGTGGGCTCCCCAGAAGGAGCTCAGAATTAACCCCCTGTGCTCAAGCCCCGGACCCGGGACCCCCAGCCTGTCTGGTGCAAGCTCCTTCCCTTATGTGTGAAACAGCCCGCAGCTGCCTTATGTTTCAGCTCTGCTGCATTAACAGGTTCTCTGGAAAACGTCCAAGTCTGTCCATCCGTAGCTGCTGGAAGCGTTTCTTTCGGAGCACAATGAGGAGACATGATTCAGTGGCAAAAGTTTTAGGCCAGCCTCACTGGAAACTTGTTAGAAAAGCAAATTCTTTTTGAGACACTGATTTCCTTTCTGTTGGATGATTGCAGCGACGATTTCACGATGTGTACGAATAGCAAAACATCAGGTTGAACGCCTGAAATATACAATGATATCTGCATCAAGATGGAAAAAGAAATGAATTCTCGGCCCCAGGATAGACGCGTCAAATGAGAAACTCTGGAGGTGGGGCTGTACCCGGGGCGGGGGAGGGGGGAGGGCGCATTCAGATGCCCTAGAGGTGGAGAACCATTTCCTTTAGCTACGACTTAGATCCCTTGGATGCGGATCCACCTGATCCACACCTGGACCTAAATGCTGGCCTTGTGGGCCTCAGTTGGCTCCTCTGTAAAATGGGAGCAATGATGTTCATCTCATAAGAGGAATGACTGACACGGTGAACGTGAGGACCTTTGCAAAGCCAAGGCCAGGCCAGCTGTTACTATTAGCTGTGTGTGTGTATGTGAGTGTGTGTGTGTGTGAGTGTGTGTGTGTGTATGTGCATGTGTGAGTGTGTGTGTGTGTGTGTGTGAGTGTGTGTGTGAGTGTGTGTGTGTGTGAGTGTGTGTGTGAGTGTGTGTGTGTGTGTGAGTATGTGTGTGTGTGTGTGTGTGTGCATGTGAGAGAGAGAGAGAGAGAGAGAGAGAGAGAGAGTGTGAGTATGAGTGTGAGTGTGACAGGACCTCAGCCAGTCAATTCCTGGGGAGAGACACAGCCTCGGCCAAACCAGCCCTGGGGCTGAGCCCAGGGCCTGCCTGCTGTGGAAGACTATCATCCCCCTAGTCTCCAACTGGGCTGCAACCGAGTGGGGGAGACTTCGGAATGAGGGGCCATTCCATTTAAGCCAAGGGACCTCAACTCCAGCCCAGCTATTTTATGAGAGCGCTCATGTGAGTTGATAAGAAAATATTAATGAATGAACAAAATATGCAGCTGGCCAATGCCTGAGAAGCCAGAATGGAAGAGCCACACACATATGTAGAAAGGGGCAGCGATACTCACTTCCGGTGCTCTTAATCCTGGGCACTTAGCCGAATGGGTGAAGGAGCTGTATGATCTGCCCCTCCTCTCTCATCTGTGGGCGGCCACCTGAAGCCGCTGGTCCGGCCACTGTGCTGTCCTTTCACTCCAGGCCCTGAAGCCATCTAGTGGCTCTGATGTCTGGACCAAGGGGACAAAGGCTCAGGGCGTGCTGGAGTCCCCTGTGTGTTGGTTTCATCTCAGGGCAATTATGGCTGGCATGAATGACATCTTAACAGAACATATGGACCAATAAGCACAGGAAGTGCCCAACATCATTAGTCGTTAGAAATACAAATGAAAACCACAGTGAGACGCCGCTTCACACCACAGGGCGGCTATCGTTTTAAAACAAGGAAAATACCGTGTTGGGAAGGATGTGGCAGGGTACAGGGCCCAAGGCATTAAGCACCCTGCCCCCTGCCCCAGGCCACACATGGTGCATTTGGGCATGTGATCCAGGTCTTCACTCCCCAGGCGTGGCAGCTGAAGGATGTGCCCACTCCCCCGTGGGGCGACACGGAAGTGTCTTCTACAGGGTCTCTCAGAGAGGCCCAGTGGGATGGACCTCCAGTGTCTCACTCTGGTGACCGGCTCATTAACACCCCCTTACAGGATGCTTCCCTTCCTCGCTCACAAGCCACCCACTGGGCCCCGAATCCTCGTGTCAGGCGCTGCTCCTGGGAGAGCCCAGCCTAAGACACCTTCCCGGGGTCACTGTTGCCGTATGACCTTGGGCCAGGCCCTCGACCTCTGAGGGCCTTTCAAGGGTGAGCAGGCCGGCCCAGGGGAGGAGCTCCATTACCTCCAGATGATTAATCTGAACAGGCACGATTGAGGGGGCGGATTAGTCATTTTATATTCTGCTCACACCCCTCTGAGTGATTCCACACAAGGCAGCTTGCAGGAGCAGTGGGGAATTTTTCAACTCAAATCGGACTGCGCAGGGGCAAAAGCCTGCTGTAATCTAGACAATTTAGCTGGAAGCTACTTCCCCCTCCACCCCTGTCCAGTCCCTAGGGCAACTTCTGGCCAGGCCAGGGGGCTGGGGAGGGAGTATGGGTGGATGTGAATGTCATGAGTGTCTGTAGTGACAGAACCCCCGATTTTGGGATCCCAGTGTCCCCGTAGCCAAAACCACTCAAATGAGGGTTGGCCCTGCCCGGGCTCCAGAACAGAGATGACAGGTCTGAGGGCTGTGGCTGGCTCTTCAACATGGAGGTGGCAGTCCTCGGGTGGGCTGGCACCAAGCTAGCCTTGGGGCGGGGACACCTCTTGCCACCTCTCTCTCTCTTCATCTCCAGGCCTCTGCAGGCCTGGCCGTGGCCTTGCTCGTTTTCAGGCCTGTGTGCTTGTTCCTCGTGCACACAGCTGGCTGACCTCCTTCTCAGAGTGTGTGTGTGGCTGGGGGTTGCGGGGGGAAGGAGAGGAGGGGGCCTGTCTGTAAATGAGAAAAAAAGCAAATCAAATACCTCAGGAGGGTGGGTTCCTGTTCTGCGCTGAGGCTGCCAGCCTGGCCCTGGCCTTCAGGACTCTGGGCAGAGCCCGGGCCCACGGAGGAGCAGGGCCGTCGGGAGGGTGTCTCTGAGTCTGTGACCTTGGCCTCTAGGCCTCTGGGTGACGCCCCTGGTGTCTGGCTGGTTTGGGCAAGCTCTATAGCTGTGGGGCTGCCTGGGCCACCGCCTCCTGCCTCTCTGGCACATTCTTTTTCTCAGACAAACAGATTCCTTTGCTCCCTGGAACAGCCGAGCAGGAGGAGCAGCTGTGAAAACACACACATGGCAGCTGCCTGGACGGCTGGGGCCTGTTTCCTGGGGTCTGCCTGGGCCCAGCTCCCCAGCCGCAGTGGGCGCCTTGGCTGGAACCCAGGAAGGAGAGGGTGGGGCTGTCCCTTGCCGCCTGGGAGTGGCCCACCCTGCCCCTGGGTCCCTCAAGTGGCTCCTGGGGCCTGCTTTGCTCTCCCAGCCCCCTGACCGGCTGGGAGAGTCTCCGGCCAAACCCAGAGAGAAAATATGTAGAGAAAAGCCTCCCTTAAGCAGAGGCAGCTCTCGGGGCACTGGGAGTGGTCCTGGCCCCCCCCCCCCCGCCCCCCCCCCCCCCGCAGGCCCTGGTAAGGACGGTGGCCACTCCCTGAGCGTGTGGCCAGTGGGAACAGCGTATTGCGGCTCTGATGACATTCCACAGTGAGTGACAACCGTGTATATTGGAAGTGGAAAGACGCCTCGGAGGGAGGGAGCAGAAGCAGACAACGGTGGTGGCCACAGCCTGTCAGAGCCTTCTCTCCGCTCCCCTCCTGGGTGTGGAACACCCAGGCTCGTGTATACACAGTGTGGGGTTGTCAGCCACACGGCCAGGGCTCCAGCCAACAGCTCTTAGCGCTGCGATCAGCGTGCGGCTTCCCTCCCCGTGCTGCCCGCACACAGCCTGGCGTGTGGTGAGCGGGAGCCGAGCCCGGCCTGGAGCCTGAGCGCGCCGGCTTCGGCTGCTCAGCCAGGACCCCCTCGGCAGAGTCGGGGCCCCCCCATATGGAACAAAGCCTCCCAGCGCTGGGCTTGGGACTGTTTATACATTCAAGCGGCCAATGTATTAGTCTTTCAGACTGTCATAGCAAGGAGCGCAGACTGCTTTCAACAACAGAATGCACTGCCTCACCGTCTGGAGGCTGGAGGTCCAAGATCAAGGTGTCAGGAGAGTTGGTTCCTCCTGAGGCCTCTCTGCTTGGCGTGTAGACGGCCGCCTTCTCGCTGTGTCCTCACGTGTCTTCCCTCTGTGCAGGTCTCTGCCATTATCTCTCCTTCTTATGAGGACAGCGGTCTGATTGGATTAGGCCCACCCAATGGCCTCATTTTACCGCAGTCATCTTGTAAGGGCCCTACCTCAAATGTAGGCTCATTCTGAGGTCCTCAGGGTGGGTGGGGCTGCAATATATGTTGTTGTTGTTTTTTGTGGGTTTTTTTTTTTTGTGGGGGGAGTGGTATACAATCAGCCCGTAACAACTAGGCCCCCTCTGACGTATCTGAAAAGGACAGGGGCCATCTGCTTCCTCAGCACTCTGGGTCACATCTGAGAGGCTCAGAGCCACACGCACAGCCTGGTGAGGCCTCAGAGGCTACCCGATCCACAGTGCACTCCTCATCTGTCAGGCCCAGGCGGGGGCGGATCTGTTCAGCATCACTCAGCCCAGCCTGGACGGGAGGGAACCCGAGTGTCCCAATGGCCAGGCAGTGCCCCTCCTGCACTAGGCCGCCTCCCCCCCCGACCCCCCCCTCCGGAATCTGTTCTCCTGCCTCCAGCCTGCAGGTCTGTCTCTGTCCTAGCTCCCGCCTCTCCTACAGGTTCTCCGGTCCAGCTCTCCTGGATTCCGGCCCAGAGAGAGCTATTGGCTGCTTCCTCAGTTCCTGGTCTCCCGTCTCCCAAACACTGGGCGTGACGAGGGTTGGGTTCTCTGAGAAAGAGACTCAGATGGAGTTTAGCTCTTGGGACCCACATCCGAGGAAGTAAAGAGGAGTGGACAGCGGGAGAAGCCGAGCTGGGATCCAGACCAATAGCCTTGGTCATCATCAGAAAGGTCTCCAGGTCACACCTTTGCAGCCATCAGGCACTGGGTGCGGCTGCCCCGGGAAGGTGTGGCCTTGGCCAGGGGGCTCTCAGTAGTCAAGGCAGACCCTGAAGGGGTGGGACTGAGGCCTAGGTGACAGAGGGAAGTCCTTGAAGGGGGACCTGAGGAGTGTGTCACACCGTGCGGGAGTGGTTATGTGATCGCCCTGAGCTTGGGCGCCTATCTCCCCAGACTCCCACAGGTGCCTGGCAGCTAGTAGGTGCTCAGTAATTCCATGTGGTGAGTGGCATCATGTTAGGTCCCAGCCGAGGCCTCCCTGGGAAGTGTGTTCTTTTCCAAATTGCCAAGCGAACAGTCCCTTTCCCATCCGCCCAAACACCACCCTGTAGAAGAGGGGCCGAGGGTGGAAATTGGAGGGGGCCATTTACACAATTGCCTTGCACTCTGTCTGCGGCAAAATTCTCATCGCCTCACCCCGCCCTGCTCTGCTGGGAAGACAAAGAGAAGAACTGGCACCTTGCTCTGCTCATCTGGTGGCCATGTGGAATGACTTGTGGGTCTGCCCTGCGCAAATGCGAGAGGGCGCTCAGAGGGGCCAGCCACGCAGCCAGTTAGTGGCAGGTGACATTAGAACCCCCACACTCTGACCGTGACTTTTCACCACTATTGCCCAAAGTGTGCCCATCCCCAAACTGGCACCCGTCCCCAGTGAGCTCGGGGCAGAGGATGCTTGCCTGTTAACTCTCACAGAAAAGTTTGGGCTGGTATTTTATAGCTCGTGTTTCTTTCTCATTTCATTTTCCAAGCAAATCATTTTCATTGTACTTGACAAAAGTATCCGTCCGTGACGGATTGAAATTAATTAACAAAAAAACAAATACAAAAGGACTGCTCCTGCGGCTCGGGACTTGGAGAAAGTCGAGGAGCGTCACAGATGGGCCGCAGGCTGGCGTGAGCGCCGAGCCCAAGGGGCCAGGCTGCCTCGGAAGGTGTGGGTCATCGTGGCTTTATGTTTCTCCAGTTTCCCAGAGACCGCGCTACCACGGGGAAGAGGGGGGCAGGTATCAGTGGGGGCCTCGGGCTAAGTCACTCCATCTCCCAGCGCCCCAGTTTCCTCACCTGTAACTAGGTCACTTACAAGTGGGTCAGCGGCGCGGTCCTTCCCTGACACGGCCGCCTGCCCTGAAGCAGCAGCTCCCCCAGCCTCCAGCTCTGGCGGATGCCACTGTCTTGGGTGTGGACGCCGGGGCACCAGCGCGCCCTGCTCCTCTCTCCACTGAACCTGGAGCATTCTTGTCTGGCAGAGGGTCATGCGCTTTCTTTTTATGAGCCTCCAGCCTCCAGCCTCCCAGCCTCCCAGCTGGCCGGGCGCCAGGGCCAGGGCCAACATCACCACCCAGACCCACAGCCCTGACCGCTCCAATTCTGGAGCGTCTGAGTCACCGCGCCTTGGCCGGCTCCATGAAAGACTGAGAGAATAAAGGCACAGGCTCTCCTAGGGGCCTGCTGATAGCAATCTATCACCAGTCCACACTCGGGGCTCCTTTGCCTGCGAGCCTTGAACACCTCTAATCCAGCAGAGCAGGCTGCGAGTGTCAAATTATGAGCTGTTAAACGGGGGAGGGATGGCCGGCCAATGTGGGTGTGCACGCCTCCCCCATCCGGCCCCACAGGGCTGTTTGCTTTTGTGCACGATAAAGGGGGGCGGGGGAAGCAGGCTTTCCATTTGTCCAGAAGCATCAGACCACCCAGCATCTGGGACGTGCTCAGGGCCCCGCCGACTGTCCACCTGTGGGGACCGGGCGTCTGGAAGCAGCGGGCAGATTAGCCGAGCGGCTGGGCCCTGTTTAATGAGCGTGGCACCTGGTGTGCGGCTGAGCCCCACTTGTTTGGACAGCCCTCTGCCTGCGCCACGCGTCACCTGCACCAGGCCGGGGGGCGGGCCCCGGGGAAGGCTGCTCCTTTCTTCTCTCGGAGCTGAGCCCGGGGCTGCCCTGGCTCAGGTCAAAAGGATTTCTGATGAAGGCCTGCTGGGACCCAGAAAGCCTGATTTTGCGAGGGGCTGAGGCCAGCCAAGGGGCCCACAGGCAGTGGGGGACACTTGGAGATACAGTTGAGCAGGCGGCGGGGGCTACAGCCAGCCCCCCCGCCCCCCTTCTCTGACAGGCCTCCCTGGCTTTCATGTTTGCCTTTCGGCGCGGACACAAAGGGAAGTGGCAGGAGCCACTTGGCGGACACTGGCGGGCCGCTTGTTGGCAGAGCAGTGGGGAACCTTGTCAAGGTTCTGATTCTGAATCAGGTCTGAAAGCCTTGGCCCTAGGCCCCTTAGAGCAGGGCAGCCTAGGCCCGTGGTCGGCAAACCGCGGCTCGCGAGCCACATGAGGCTCTTTGGCCCCTGGAGTGTGGCTCTTCCACAAAATACCACGGCCTGGGCGAGTCTGTGTTGAAGAAGTGGCGTTAGAAGAAGTTTAAGTTTAAAAAATGTGGCTCTCAGAAGAAATTTCAATCGTTGTCCTGTTGGTATTTGGCTCTGTGGACTCATGAGTTTGCCGACCGCCTGGGCCATAGGCAGGGGATGTCAACCTTGGCCCTGCCTCCCTCCCACTGCCTCTCTTCCCAATGTGTATACGCCCTCCGGCAGCCAGACGGAACGTTTTCATTTCTATTTTGTAAGCCTTGATTTTGAAAGACCCCCCCTCTACATGTACACGCATTCTCTCTCTCTCTCTCTCTCTCTCTCTCTCTCTCTCTCACAATCTTTCCCCCCTGACCTTTTGAAATCAAGTTGCAGACATGACGCTACTTTGCCCCTAAATATTTCAGGGTGTATTCCTTTAAGAAATAAACAAAATAAAGACTTTCTCTTAAAATAACCACAGTACAGTTTATCAGAAGCAGGAAATCAGCCCTGCTACAATACTATTACCTGGTGGCCAGATCTCATGCAAATCTCATCAGTGCCCCGCTAATGTCCTTTGTAACAAAAGAAAGCAACATTTTCTTGGCCCGGGATCCATGGCACACGGCATTCAGTTGTGGTGTCTCTTTAATCTCCGTTAATCTGGCACGGTCTCTTCGTTTTTGCCTTTGACGCCATGACTACTTCTGAAGAGCGCAGGCTGCTTGTTTTGGTTTGGCTTTGTCTGATGTTTCCTGTGACTAGATTCCGGTTCTGCGTGTTTGGCAGGAACCCCACTGAGGCGATGCGTGTCCTCAGTGCATCATCTCGGGGGGGCCCCGTGCTGTCCATTTGATCTATTACTAGTGATGTTCACTTTGATCATTTGGTTGCGGTGGTGTCTGCCAGATTTCTCTGCGATGTTACTGGTTCCCCCTTTGTAATTAGTAGGTCTCTTATGGGCAGAGAGCAATCTTTGAAAACCTAGAAATCTGCTTGGGTCACCTCCCTGTCCTCAGCCCAGGTGACATCCCAGCGCCTCGTCTTGATGTCCACGTGCTGTGTGCGCTGGTCCCCGCTGAGCTCTGCGCTGTCATCTCCTGTCACTTTGCTGGGAGCTGCAGGCACACTGGCTGGCCTTCCTGCTATTCCTAGAACACACCAAGTTCATGGCCATCTCGGGGCTTTGTACTAACTGTTTCCTCTGCCTGGAAGGCTCTTCCATTCAGTTGCAACGTGCCTGCTTCTTTGTGTTTTTCAGATCTCGGCTTACAGGTCGCCCGAGGGAGGCCTTCCCTGCCCACCCACCTAATGGGAGCTCCCCAGTCGCTTCACCCCCGCACTGTCTTGGTTCTTAGCATAGGACTCAGTCCCATCTATTATTTGCTCATTTGTTGGCTTGCTGTCTGTCGTCCCCAGAACAAGAAAGCAAGAACCCATGTACCTTGCTCAGGCCTGTGCTCATGCACCCAGCACAGGGCCTGGCCCACAGCTGTGGGATGAATATTGATCGAGAATTTGCTGAATGAATGCACGATGAAGGATTGCTCAGTAATGCGTTGCAAGCTGGAGTCCTAACCCGGAAGTCTTGGAGTTCTGCCAGGCTGTCTATGTTGGCTGTAGTGCGGCTCTGTTGGGCTTGTACAAGTAGGGCAGATGGCAGCAGGGTAGCTCAGGGCTCTTGCGAGGTGCCCATGAGGGAAAGCTAGAGGAAGCAATGAGAAGGCATGAGGAGGTGGGGGAGAGAGGGGGGAGGGATCTTTGAACCTTCCTTCCTCCCTCCCTCCCTCCCTCCCTCCCTCCCTCCCTCCCTCTCTCCCCCCCTTCCTTCCCTTCCTTTCTTTCCCTTATAGTTTTGGGGGTGGAGGGCCAGGGATCGGGAATCAGATATAAATACACATATCCAAAACACAAAGGCAGCCCAGAAGGAAAGCCCACAGATGTTGGCAGCTGTAGAGCAGCGGGAAGTGCCAGGCCATCCGGGCACCTGGAACAGAGCCGGGCAGGCTCGTTCTGAGTCGAGGAGAGGCTGCCAGTTGCCAGCTCCAGGGAAACACGTGGGAAGCAGGCAGGTGTCTTCAGCTGTCCTCTCCCTTGTGCCCTGGCCAGAGGGTTCCCCAGCCAGGGGAAGCCTCACTCCTGCGGCATGTCTGCTAAACACGGACATAGAGAAGCATGGTGGCCCTCTGGGAGAGCTTCATGTGACCACAGGTCCACAGGAAGAAGGGAATGCTTAATACCAGGGCCGATTTCAGGGGAGAAATGTAAGGATGGGGCTTTCCAGCAAATGTCCCCGCACCTGTGCTGCCTGCAGGGGGTCCCTGCACGTGGCTGTGCTGCCGAGGATGCACCAAGACAAAGTTATCCCCGAGTCACCAGCAGGGAAGCCATGATGACCCAGGGTGTTGTTTCTCTGACACTCGCTGAGCTTTGTTTGAGTGCTTGGGCTGCCATAAAACACCACAGTGACGTGATTTCTCCTGAGGCCGTTCTCCTTAGCTTGTAGATGTCCTGTGCTCTCACATGGCCTTTCTTCTGTGTGCATGCAGAAAGAGCAGCTCTCTGGAGCCCCTTCTTATAAAGACACTAATCCTATCGGATCAGGGCCCCACCCTCATGACCTCATATAAATCTAATCACCCCTAAAGGCCCTGTCTCTAAATGTAGTCATATGGGGGTTAGGGCTGCAACATATTATGAATTTTGGGGAGATAATTCAGTCCAGAGCAGGGAGGGGCCTTTGAGTCTTAGCAGACAGCCGTGGAGACTCTCCCACTAGATAAGTCTCTCAGGAGGTGTCTCATCCCTTCTTTAATGCTGCCGGGGCTCAGAAACTCATTTTGAGAAATCCTCCCCGAAATGTCAGGGTCCTCTTAGGTAATGCCACTGACCTTATTGAAATGAAACCCAGGGCCTCTCAGGTGGGCCCTAGAAGGAGACGCTTCAGGTGGTGAGATGGGAATTAGAGAGTGCTGCATGGACCCGGGCTGGATTCCGGCCCGAGGCTCATCTGTGTGTGTGTGTGTGTGTGTGTGTGTCTGTGTGTGTATGTGTGTATGTGCGCACGCGCGCGCGCACACACACACACACACACACACACAAGCATGCACACACTTTCTGATTAGAACGTCCAGGCAGGGAAGTGTTGCTGGCTCCCTCTGCCCTGACCTCCCCACCTTTGGACACGTGACCAACCAACCTGTGCCCTCGTCTCTGCAGCCCAGGTGCGGCCCAGGACCCCTGCTGTTCTTTCAGCAGCCCACTGAAATGAAGTTGAACTTTCCAGAAGCCTCTGTTGTAGCAGGGGATTCTCACACAGTAGCATGCAGGCTTGGAAGGCCGAGCGGGTAGCTGTTGCAATGGTCCTGTGCTATGTACAAAGCATTCCAAAGCAATGACTTGCATTTTGCTCACCACCGCAGAGTTTGGGTAGGGTGTAGCAGGGGCAGCTCATCTCTGCTCCACCTGCTGTCACCTGAGGTGGCTTGAAGCCAGGGTTTGGATATCTCAAGGCTTGCTCACTCATCTAGCTGGGGTTCATGCTGGCTGCAGGCTGACACGTCAGGATGCCTACACATGGCCTTTCCAAGTGGCTCTTTGCTTCCTCACAACACAGCAGCTGGTTCTAAGGAAGAGCAACCCCAGAGAGAGCGCCAGGTGGGAGCTCTTGATGAGCTGGCCTGGGAAGTCACCAGTGTCACTCTCACCAGCGCCTGCTTGTTAGCAGCCCGTCACTAAGACAGGCCCACATTCAAGGGGCAGGGGCTGGACTCCCCTTCTTGATGGAAGGAAGGTCAAGGACTTTGCAGCTATGTTTAAAAACCATTACAGTGGCCCTGACTGGTGTGGCTCAGTGGATGGAGCATTGGCCAGCAGAATCAAGGGTCCCAGGTTCGATTCCGGTCAAGGGCATGTACCTTGGTTGCGGGCACATCCCCAGTGGGGGGTGTGCAGGAGGCAGCTGATTGATGTTTCTCTCTCATTGATGTTTCTGACTCTCTCCCCCTCTCCCTTCCTCTCTGTAAAAAATCAATAAAATATATTTTAAAAAAACACCATTACAGTGGCTCACAGCTTCCTTCCCATTCACGCAGGACATGGGAACTTGCCCTTCCCCGTGCCTTGTCTCTTTTTCACAGGGTCGCCATTATACCCCCTACCACCCAGCAGAGCCTTTGTGGAAGCCAGACCAGGAGAGAGCCTTGCTTTCTCTGATCAGGGCCAGACCAAGACTCAACATCACTCTGCATGACGGACTAGAGAAGAGGAAAGCACCAAGCAGCAGCAGCAGATGGTTCTCAGAACGGTCACATGGCACTTGTGCTTGTATCTCATTGGCCAGAACTTATCCACGTGGTCACTCCTAGCTGTGAGAGGCTGGGAAATGGAGCCTGATTGGGGTGGCCCATGGGCCCAGCTGTAACTGCTGGTTCTCTGAGCACACAAAATGGGGAGAAAGGATACCGTGAGTTACGCAGCAGACTCTGCCAAACTTCTTAATGAAAACATTTTATGCACAGACGGACTTACTCACCAGTGGAATTCCCCCGGCTGTAGAAAAATTAATGGCCTAAATAAATGGCAAAATGTCTCATCCTTTTTGTAGTTCTTTAACTCACATCAGTTTGCTTTGGCAATTCCTCAAGTCAGAAACCTTGGTGGGGAAACCTATTGAAGGGTTGACAAATTGTCTGATAAAAGGAATCATTGTTTGTGGTGAGCAGGAAAGTTACACCACGCTTTATTTGGTTTCGGAATCTCAGCCCATCGCCCTCTATGTGTGTACTACAAAAATACCCGGAGAGAGGGGTCCGTGCAGCGAGGGGTGTTTTCTAAATCTCCATATAAGGCTGCTGTTTACTTTGGTAGGAGCCCGTGGAAACTTGTGTCAACTTGCATGAGCATTTCTATTTATTCCAGTGGTATTTTGGACCCTCTAGCTGACTGGTGCCCTGGACGGCTGCCCAGCTGGCCTGCCCAGCTAGCGTGGTGTCTGAGAACACTTGGAGAAACTTGACAATTTAGAGAAGACCTGGGCTCTGCTTCATTGTTTCCAGTGATGGATGGCGCCTCTGCATACTGCACCAGCCCTGGTATTCATCGAAGGGGCTGGATGGATTGCCTGGGGCTGCTGTAACGAAGTACAGTAGGACAAGCTGAATGGCTTTAATGTTTCTCACACTCCTCAGGGCTGGAAGTCAGAGGTCAAGGTGTCAGCTGGGCCACGCCCCCTCTGAAGGTTCTAGGGAGGGTCTGTCACATCTCTCTCGAAACTTCTGCTGCTTCCTTGGCTCATGGCAGCAAAATTCCAGTCTTCACACGGCATCTTCCCTGTGTGCATGTCTGTGTCCGAATTTCCCCCTTTAGGAATGCCAGTCACGTTGGCTGAGGATCCACCTCACTCCAGTATGACTTCTGAATTCATCGCATTTACAAGGACGCTATTTCCAAATGCAGTCACATTTTGAGGTACTGGGAATTAAGACTACAACATCCATATTTTTTTTGGGGGTACACTATTCAACCCATAACAACCACACCCACATATGGGATGATTGTGTATGTGTGTATTGTCTTTGCACACTCTGGCCTGAAGCTTCTTGATTTATTTTTGTGGAAAGGAGGGTGACTTTTACATCAGTGAGAGCAAGACGGCTGATGGGAACATGGTTGACAGGTAGGTCTTTAGTTCTTCCCCAACAAAGACGGGGCGACTGGAGTCTAGCGTGTGTCTGAAGTTGGACCACCTCATGCAGAGGCATTGCCATCTATTGGAGGGTGCATCTATCTGGAGGTAGTCTTCGTTTCAGTTGGTTAAAGTGTAGAGGGATGTTTGCAGCTATATCCAGTGCTTTCAGTTCTAATACCAAAGCCACTCCAAATGCCAAAGACAATCGGGAAGTTATCATCGCCTGTGACCCAGAAGCGCAGAGGCAGGGCAATGCCTAGGTTCGTTAATACAGTGCTCATCGATGTCGGTGAAGGCCCAGGTCCCTTCCACCTTTTTGCTCCGCCAGCCTCAGCATGCTGGTGTTGGTCCTCACCGGCCCTAGGTGTCACATTCCAGCACAGGTCCAAAGACTTTACGACAGAATGCCCCTTCCTCCGAGTCCTTTTAAAAGAGCCTCAGTAGACTTCCTCTCACCTCACCGGTCAGGATTATGTCAGTGGGACAGGAAATGGAGTTGCCATGACTGGCTTTACTTATCAAGCTTCACTCTCTAGCGTCGGGAGGCGCTAGTTGCCTTCAACACCTATCGACTGCACTTTTCCTGAACAACATTGGGGTTATGTTGGCAGGAAACGGGGGGGGGGGGGGGTAGGCCTACGGAAAGACAACTCACAAAATCCACCCCACAGGCCCTGACTCAAGTGAAGGGACAGGAGGAGGCTTTCGCTGACAGAGGTGGGGCTGAGGTGGAGTGGCGGAGATGGGGAGAGAGAGGGAAGGCCACGTAGAGTTGTCAGTCGATACCTTCTTAGAATAACAGTTCTCATCAGGCACTGGGTCTGACTTTAAGCTGACAAATGATTTTCCTTCACAATAAAAGTACAAACAGAATCCTAATTAATGAATTTGCCAATAGCTGTTGCCTATTTTATGGGCCTTCGCCCAGATTCAGTCTGTGGACAGGATGAGTGAGTGTGTGTGTGTGGATGTGGCCATAAATCACCCCGGGCCCCGGACAAGGGCAGTCTGGTTGGGCTCTTCCTCAGCAGCCCTTCCTGAGAGAGCCGAGATCGCCGTGACAGCCATGACAGTCATGAAAGCCACAGCTGCCATGTCAACCACAGGAGCTAGGACAGCACAGACTGGCCCCAGCTCGCTGCTGCTGAATCTGTGTCTGAAGAGACTAGCATTTTCCTTAAGAGGTCATTGGCCTAATATCCTGCTGCCTCTGGAGGGTATTTCTCCTTTTACTATTTCCACCCAGGGAGAGGCCAGGATGATTTCAGTAATCTACCTGCTTTTTAGGAAACGCCTGGAAGTGGTCATCCAGGTTGGGCTGAGGATATGTGTGTCATTCATTTACCAGCCATGTGTCTGACTACGTGCTAGGCCCTGTGCGGGGGGCAGGAGGGACAATAATGCATGAGGCAGTCTTGATCTTCTCGGAAGCTCAATGTTCTTACCTGGGTGCTGGTCAGAGGGACCACAGGGGAGGAAGAACTTGGCGCCAGCCCTTTGCTTTTCATGGAAGCCAGCAGAAGGCGGAGTTACTCTTAGGACATGAAAATGGCAGTAAATATCATCTGTTGACAGGAGGGTAGGACAACAGATGTTAGATACCAAAGTGAGCATGAAACACATGTCCTGAAAATTTGCTACAGTTACAGGTAGCCTAGGTCACCTGTATTTTGAAAAAGCTTCCCAGGTAATTCTGACATAATCACCCTTCCTTCATTCAGTCCCACCTCCCACATGGCCTTAGTAATAATTGCCAAATTACCAGAAAATAACCAATAACCTCTCACATGCTTAAAGACAGTCGAGCGTTTCCCCTTTCTACAGCCTTCTCAGCCCCATTTCCTTCCATCTGCCTGCACAGGCCTGTTTTCCAACTATTGTTAATGATTAATAATTTGTTTAGCATTAACTGAGCTTTCCAATGTTTTTGGCCCATATTTTCCCAGCCATTTGCTACAATTCTTCAAACGCAATTCTTTGCCCTCACATGGCATCAATAAGTTCATTTCCTTTATTTTTGTCCTTGATGTGGCTGAGAAAGCCTGGTGTTCTGTTTGCAATAATTGGCTCTTCAGTATTTTTCTTGTTTTCTCAGGAGTGAGATGAACTGTGCAGGTTGGTACCCAGTGAGACAGCCTCTAGGTGAACCCCCTAAAGTGAACTTACTTGGGTGACATTCTTCTCATCTTGAGGAGCAGGCACTGTTGAATAGGTTTCCCGTCTCTGTCCACATCACCACCATTTAAAATGCTTCATTTCCTTCAGACTCTTGGAAAGACGATGATTCAGTCCTTCCCACTTACAACAATAGGGTTTCCATGTTCTTTACTAACTTTGTCTTTTGTGACAACTTATTCAAGGAGTTAAAATGGCCACCATTACTATGGCTCTTGAAAGAGTACTCTCCGTGTGCCTTCATTTCCCCTTGGTACCGTGGCCTCTTGGGGGTGGAAGTTTCTGCAGACATCATGGTCCTCTGGGGCCCCTGCCTCTAATTGTAAAATTGAGGACTTAGCATGGCCTCCGAGGCGCGGAAATCTCAAGACAAAACTGGCTGTGGATCAGGGCCCTTCCTGAGCTTTGCCCCCATCATGGCATGGCCTTGGGCAAGCTCCAAGCCTCATCTGTAAAATGGGCATGACAATGGCCCTTCTTTCAGGGGGGCGGTTTCGAGAGTGCAATGAGATCATGCGCACAAAGCGCTGTTATGTGCCAGGCACACAGCAGGTATAAAAATCAAAGTGAGATATTATTATTACTTTTTCCAATGCCATAGTGCTATAGTCCATAGGCAACTGTCAGTAAACAACAGATGTCTTTGCGTCTTTGTGGGTAACGCTGTGTTGTGTACATGCACGCATATGCTCGTGTGTGTGTGTGTGTGTGTGTGTGTGTGTGTGTGTGTGTAGCATGTAAAGGTAAGGAAGCTGCCGGCCTCTTCCCCCACCCCCGGACACCTGGTGTCCAGCCAGCAGCTGTGGATGAGTCCCACTACCCACCGCGCTCAGCTCCCACAGCTAATAACATTGCGAAATGAGGGCTGCGCACGCATTCTCCTTTCCTTGGCATCTTTTAGGGCCGGTTTTTAATTTTAAGCAGGAGAAAACCCATCAGGCATTAGAGGCTCCTGGGGGGCAGCTAATGCTTCCTGTCAAATGCTCACCCTGGGGTGCTTTGTTACCCTGACACCTCCAGAACTCGGAGTCAGCAGCAAATTGCAGGACAAAATTCTTATGCTGCAAGTTTATTGCATATTCATAGAATTTAGGCCATTAGGCAACATTAGCTTTTTAAAAAAACTTTTTATTGAAGTCTAACCTACATTTAGAGAAGTGCACATATCCTAAGCATGCAGCTGGATAAAGTCTTACAAGCTGGAAGCACCCGTGGGGGGGCCCCCAGGTCGGAACACAGAACATCAGCAGCCCCCCTCCCCGCCCCCTGAAGCCCCTCCCCTCGGGAGCCCCATCCCCCATCATGCCCTCTCCCCGTCACTGCTTCCCCCAAGGGGGGTGCCCGGCCTCTGCATAGAGAGTGGTTTTGCCTATCTTCGAACCTTACGTCAATGCACTGTACAGCGTGTTGTCTTTCGGGTCTGGCTTTTGTGCTCAACATCATGATGGGGAGCTCTGTCCACTTCGTTGCATGTAGCGGCACCTCGCTCGTTCTCGTTTTGATGTTTGCAGTCCACCGTGTGACGTTTCCACCGCTTGTTATCCCTCCCGCTGTGGACGGGCTCGGGGTGGGCCCGCCTTGCTGTGGACACCCCAGTGCACGCCTCTTCATGGGCACGTGTGGCGCCTACTGTGGGTGTACACCCAGGGATGGAACTCAAGGTGTATGTAAGTTCATCAGCTTCTCGTTCCTGAGGCTGAACATATCAAAAAAGGGGAAAATAGCCCTAACCCGTTTGGCTCAGTGGATAGAGCGTCAGCCTATGGACTGAAAGGTCCCAGGTTCGATTCTGGTCAAGGGCATGTACCTTGGTTGCGGGCACATCCCCAGTGGGGGCTATGCAGGAGGCAGCTGATCGATGTTTCTCTCTCATTGATGTTTCTGACTCTCTGTCCCTCTCCCTTCCTCTTTGTAAAAAATCAATAAAGTATATTAAAAAAAAGGGAAAAATATAGCTAAAGATTTTTTGGATACCATGCTAATATACTGAGTGGCCAGATTATTATGATCTCTGAACACATATATAATTTATATATAAATTAGAGGCCCGGTGCATGAATTCGTGCATGGGCAGGGTCCGGCCAGCCTGGCCAGGGGGAGGGAACGTGGGCAGTTGGCCAGCCTGCCTGCTGGTCGAACTCCTGGTCGAGGAGACAATTTGCATATTAGCCTTTTATTATATAGGACAGACACTGAGTGGCCAGGTTATTATGTGTTCAGAGATCATCATCATCTGGCCACTCAGTGTAAATTGTTGTAGGAGAAAAGAACCAAGTGGCAACGAGAAAGGGAAATTTCCACTTTGACCAGTGGAGTGGGAAATTCTGGAAGGGCCTTTAAAAAGTCATCTGTTCCATCTGCTCGGCAGGCTCCCTCTGCCAGAAGCTTCCCGAGGAAGCAGGTGCCTCAAGCGCAGCCTTGACTGCGCACACAGATCCCATTCGGATGCGGTACAAGCGCAGGTTCTGCTTTGGGAGTTCCCGGGGGACCTGCAGTTCGGTACAAGCTCCTGGGTGATGTGGAGGCTGCTGGTCCAGGACCGCACTTGGAGTGGCAAGAGCCCCCCATTCCGCGGGGCACTGCCAGGCTGTTCGTGGTCACTCGGTCTGTGGTCAGACTAGACTGTGTTCCCTACCCACTCCATTCACTTTCCAGGCCTGGATGGCGCCTCTGCCGGGGGTGGGGAGGGGTAGAGAAATGGGGGAAGACCTGCTGGCAGCCCCACAGTGTGGAGAGAAAGCAGTGGAGTCTAACAGAATCATGACCGCGCCCTGGCTTAGCTTTACTTGTTGTGCGACCTTGGGCAGGATACCTGGCCACCCTCCACCTCCGTTTCCTCATTTGTGCGATGGTATAATACCACCCCCTTCCCCGTGCACACTGCGGGGTGTGGTGGGGAACCCCTGCTGGGTACTTGGCACACGCTGGGCCACCGATAAATGCTGGTTATCCTCCTTCCTGTTGGATCTCAAATAATTTTTTAGGTGACACAAAACTACATGCAATCATTCAAGTATATGCGCATGCAAGGAGCTCAGAGTTCAGCAACACAGGCCAAAGCCCAATTCTTCCAATAAATATAATCACCACACATGATATGTTCAGAGGGGCTGGAAGGAGTGTTTTGTGGCGGGGAGAGGCTGTCTGCTGGGTGGGAGAGCAGGCGGGGCCCCAGCTCACCGGGGAGCTCAGCTCTGCACCCCAGCGAAGCGATCGGAAAGGCTGTGGCTCTCTGGATGTCCCCTCTTCCTCCTTTAAGGAAACCCTGCCAGGTGTGATGTTAGGGAACAATCTGAGACGCACCCCTGTGACTCCACCAGCAGCCCCTGCCTTCTGCTGAGGGACCCCAGGATTGGATTTCGAATTGGGAGCCTGCTTTTTCACGCCCCTTCCCGAAGGCTCAGGCAGACCCCACACCTGTAGTGCGCTTTGCTGCCCATGCCCCGGCAGGGCGAGTTGTCCATTGAGACACTGCCGGCCTGATGCCAGAACGTGGCTTTCAGCCAGCCCATGGGGACGAGCGAGACACCCTTCTGGTGCGTTTGAGCCCAGGCAGAACAAGGCTCCTTCTGCGCTGGCCATCTCCTCTGCCAAGAAGTGTGCCTGCCCCAGCCAGGAAGCCGGGGAGACTGTTGGGTTTGGCTCCCGCAGGCGGGCCTAGGGCCAGCGCATTGTGTCCAGCCAGCCCTTGCTGGGGGATACGCTGTGACACTGAGCCCGGGGGCCACTTGGGAAGGAGGATCAGCGGAGCCTCTGGACCCCAAGCCAGGACCAGACCATCTTCCCAGGACAGGGGATGCCTGGAGGGGGAGGGCGGCTGGAGACCCTCGACTCAAAGGCTTTTATACATTCTTTTAAAGAAATATATTTTATTGATTTCAGAGAGGAAGGGAGAGGAAGAGAGATAGAAACATCAGTGATGAGAGAGAACCATGGATCGGCTGCCTCCTGCACACCCCCCACTGGGGATCAAGCCCACAACCCGGGCCTGTGCCCTGACCAGGAATCAAACCCTGACCTCCTGGTTCCTAGGTCAACGCTCAACCAGTGAGCCACACTGGCCGGGCGAAGCTTTATGCATTCTTGAGTTTGAAGTACAGGGCCCTTTTGCTAAGCAAAACCATATCCGTCTGTAGCCCAGTCCTCAAGTCAGTTAATGGTGGACCAGCTCTGAAACAAGCACCCTACACCCCACCTTGGCCTCCACCAGCCCCTTGCCCACCCTTGGGTCCCCTGACACAGCTTTCCAAACCATGACCTCAGCCGAACTGAGGACCACAAAGGGGTTGGGAAGTTTCGAGAGATGCAGAGGTGGCCTGGGCCATCTGTCTCCTGGAACCAGCCTCACGGGTAGCAAAGCTCCTTGGCCCAGCGCTCTGTTGGGGCAGGTTCAGGGTCCTTGAGCCAGAGAAGGACCCCGGTCCTGAAGGAGGGAACATGAGAGTCAGAGACCGGCTGACCACTGACTGCACTGCTGGGCAGGAGGCTGTGGCCGAGGGGGTGCTGGGCTGCAGTACTGGGGGGCCTTTCCCCTTCCTCAGCTCCTGCTGGCTCTGTGCCTTTCTCTGGTGGGTGCAGAGACCCCTCCACCTCCTGGGGCTCCTGACTGACAGGTCTCCTTCCTTCCAGCACCCCCTCCACCCCCCCCTTCCCCACCATTAGACGGGAAGCTGCGATATTAATGTCCCTTCTCCATTCTGAGCAGGCCAGTGGCATCGCTGCCAGGGTTTTCCCTCCTAATGATTTGTCCTGGCAGCAGAAATATTACAGCGATGATTTCATGTAGAATTTCATTTGCTGTTTTTTTTTTTTTTTAATCTCTTGAAGAAGGGGATGAGCGATTAATGGGTCTTTGAGAGATCAAAGCTCTGTGTGGCAAAGAGCGAATAATAATCGTAGCTAACGTTGATTGGGGACTTCGCATATGCCAGGCACTGTCTCTCCATTGCAACAACTCTTTGTGGTTGGCACCATTGTTCCCAGTACTGAGACACAGAGGGACCGTGCTGTGGCCAGTGGTCACACAGCCCGAATGATTGGAAGCTCCGGCGGCGTGGCTCTGGAGTGCTCTATCACCTGGCTGTGCCATCTTGTGAAGGTGTGGGGAGAGCACTGGATTGGGAGTCCAGGCCCCTTCCCACCCTTCAAACTGTAGCCAGCCAGGGGTCAGGCCACATCCTATTCCCAGGGAGGCTGGTTAACGTTGTCCCTGGTGGTGCCTCGGCACAGCTCATGACCTCACCACTTTTTTGCTGTCTGAGCATGTCATTTTGTGCCTCAGTTTCCCCATCTCCTTTCACAAGAGATAATATATAAAACTAGTAGCCCATCGCATGATATCACGCACAGTAGGCCACCTGCCTCTTCCGTGGGAGCCAGCGGGAACCGCAGTGCGCCGCCGGGAGCCGCACCGCTTCCTGGGAGCCGCGAGGGACCCGTGCTGCTTCCACAGGAGACATGCGGCTTCCGTCTCCTCTCCGGGCCTGCGCTTCGCCGCGGAGGCTGCGGGCCGGCCCCCCTGTCCCTGTCCGTGTCTGCTCCAGCTTCAGGGGGCCGGCCAGAGCCGGGCACAGCGGTTCACCGGCACCCTTGTCTCTGTCTCTGTCTCTGTCTCTGTCTCTGTCTCTGTCTCCCTCTCCACTCCGGGCCTCACCTGCGCGTGCAACCTCCTCCCGTCTGGTTGTGATGCATTAGGGCATCCGGCCTAATTTGCATATTTCCTCTTTATATATATAGATATGTCTACTCCTCATGATGACCTTGAAAGGTACCTATTATTAGTAATCCTTTTATAGAGGAGGAGACTGAGGCTTGGACTCCATTACCTGGACTCAAGGCCACACAGTCAGTGGTTGAGCGAGTTCCAGTCCAGACCTGTTTAGATGCCAAAGCCCAGGCTCCTTTCCACCACTGTTAGCTCACTTCCTTGAAAAGAAAATATCCACCGTGTGCCAGGCACTTCTTGGGAGTGATCTCTTTCCTTGCAACACTCCTGAGAGGTCCTGATTATGACCCCCACTTTACAGATGATGAAACAGGGTTAGAGAGGCCTTCTGGGTTTCCCAAGGTCACACAGCTCAGTGGTGTTAGGTCTGGTTTTCAAACCCGGGTTTGTCTGCCTCCGAGCCCTCCCTCTTTCCATGATGTCATATGTGTGGAATGGCAGTTAAATAAACGTGACAGTTTCCTATAGGAGCTCACCTGGTTGCTTATTGTCTCCCGAGGGTCAGAAAAGGGAGTGTTTTAAAGTCATAGTTGGGAGAAAGTAGGCAAGACACTTGGGAAAAAACTTCCTCATTGTAACAGTTGTTAGGCTCCAGAGCAAGAAGCCAGCAGGGGTTTGGGGATTTGATCGGTCCATCCATACATCTGTTCCTCCATCTACCCACCATCCATCCATCCATCTGTCCCTTCCTCCATCCATCCATCCATCCATCCATCCATCCATCCATCCATCCATCTCTCCCTCCATCTACCCACCAACCATCCATCCATCCATCCATCCATCCATCTCTCCCTCCATCTACCCACCATCCATCCATCCATCTCTCCCTCCATCTACCCACCATCTATCCATCCATCCATCCGTCCTTCCATCTACCCACCATCCATCCATCCATCCATCTGTTCCTCCATCTACCTACCATCCATCCATCCATCTGTCCCTCCATCTGTCCATCCATCTACCCACCATCCATCCATCCATCCATCCATCCAGTCATCCATCCTTCCATGCCTGATCTTTGAGGAGAGATCAAGAGCCTTGGGGTGTTCTGCTGGCTTGTCTATGGGGAAGTCCGTGTCACCTGTCCTGGGTGTGACTGCAGCGAAGGGAGGTGCCTCCAATAATGCAAGGGATAATTATACAGGGAGGCTCAGGCCTCACCAGTGGAGGGAGGTTTTCCTCACTGTGCCCTTCCCCCCCATGGGGTACAAGGCAGTCCTATGGAACATTCTAGGGGTTGGGATGTCTGGACACTTAGTTCAAGGGGAGACTTGAGTCCAAAGAATCTGAAGTGGGGAGAGGGGTTGGCAATTTACTGGAGTGACTCTGAGACCCCTCCCCCCACCCTTCTGGGTGTAGGATTTACACTGGAGGGAGCCCTACTTCATCTCTCCCTCTCACTCCCATGTCTGTGTGGCCAAGGGGAATCCCATTTGGCTTTTGTGGCTGCTGGTTCCACTTTAATGATCAAATTTCCCCAAATTGCCAGCCTTGGATGCTTGGTCTGAAAGACTGCTCAGGGTGTTTTGGGAGATGCGTCCTAGAGAATCTGCCCAAGAAACTCTGCCCCCTTCTAATTCTGGCCCCAACCCCCAGGGCACTCGACCCGGCAGCTTTTAAAACCCGGTTCTTCTCCTTTCCTGAGCTCTCTGCACGCTGCTGGCCCCTGGAAGCTTTATCTGCTATTTGCCAACGCCGCTGACAGCGAGGCCTCGGTGGTGGCAGCTGGGGTAATTCAGTTCAGTAAATATTTATTGGGCCTGGCCCATGCCAGGCACCATGTGAGGCCCGGGAGACAAAAGCAGCTTGTGGCCGGTGGCCTGGGTCTGAGCCTGGCTCTCTGAGCAACTCAGGCCCAGGGAACTTCTTCCTGAGATGTCATCTGCAAGGAGGGCGCCCGGTGTGTCCCTTATACGTGTGCTAGCTCAGTTAGCACTTACAAAATCTCACTAAGGTCGAGTTAATACCCATTTTACAGATGACAAAACCAAGGCCTTGAGAGTTTCCCATTTACCCTTGTTCGCCCAGACAGTGTGGCAGACTTGAGATTTACACTCACACGGATTTCGGTTAAAAAAAAAAAAATCTGTTTCTACAATATTCCATTGACTCACTTTGGCCAGTCAATTTCCCAAAGCCTCAGTTTCCTCCGATGTGAAATGGGAATAATTTTATCGTCATTCTTAAATGAACCTTGTGAGAATCAGATAGGGGCTTTGGAAAATGCTACTTAGTGTTGCTTTCTTTCTTTTAGAGAGAGTGGAAAGGAGAGGGAGAGACAGAGAGAGAAACACTGATGTGAGAGAGACACATCGATTCATTGCCTCCTGCATGCTCCCTGACCAGGGCTGGGGACTGAGCCCGCAACCCGGGCATGTGCCCTTGACCGGATCAAACCTGGGACCCTTCAGTCCACAGGCTGACACTCTATCCACTGAGCCACACCAGCCAGGGCCAGTGTTGCTTTCTTATTATGCTTATGAAGTGGGGGTCTCTAGGCATCCTGAGAAGCTGGTCTGCTCTGTGGAATGATCACTGATCGTACAACCTTATTGCAGCCTCAGTAAGGTCCTCAGGAAAGCCCTTGCTGAGTGGGCACTAGCCTGCTCCCCTATTGGCATCCTATTGTGAGCCTGGAACCCCATAACTGGACTTTAATTCTGCTTTGATCCTTGGCGCTCCGTGTGGGTGTTCTGGGGAGACGGAAGGTCAGATATACCTCAGAGTGTCAGAGGAAGCCCTTGAAGACGAGCTGATGAAAAGCCACCTCCATCCTGATGCACAAATGGAAGATGAGGCTCCCCAAGGGGCAGGGACTTAGCCAAGGTCACACTGCTGCTTAGCAGCGAGCTGGGGTGAGCTGGGGTGACTGGGCAGCTGTTGGAGCTCTCCCCACGGAACTTGCATTTGTTAAGTTCCTTCTCAGCTTCTCCCACATGAAAGTGCAAGGCCCTGGGGAAGGATCTGGGGAAGGCCTGCGGGAAGGCGCCCAGAGGGAGGGCGGAGAGTGGAGTCAGGAGGGCTGGGGCAGGGGGAGGAACTGCCTTCTGAAAACCGTTGAATACCGAAGCCCATGTAATACGGGGATCCCCAAACTGGCCAGGCGCCCCAGGACACCCACCTGGGTTCCTCAAGCTCTCCTGTGGCCCAGCCCCTTTCTTTGACAGGGGAACCTCCAGGGGGCTCAGGTCCCAGCGTCCCCAGGACCGGGGTCCGGGGCTCCGTCCCAGCCCCTTCCCCCGCCTGTCTGTCTCCAGTTGGCCAGAATCCTCTTTGCCCACAGCCCCCGTGGACCCCATAACAAACACACGGGGTCCAGGCCTGGAAGATCTATTAGTGCCACTCCTGTCACCGCCCGCAGAGCGGGAGGAGAGGCAGCCAAATGCTGTGCTAATTATTCTAGCTTCCAGCAGGGTGTGCGAGGCCCAGCCATGGTAAATCTTAACTTTCATGCTATGGTGCACCAGGATGCAGTTTACTTCAAAGAGAGCACCGCCCCCCGTGGAGTGTATCAGAGGAGTGTCACATGAAAGTGGCCCATGCGCTCCCCCCCCCCCTTCTCCCCCCTGTAAGTTTGAAAAAGCCAGCTCGCGGTTGGCTACACATCTCGCACGCAAAAACATTTACACACACGTCTGCTCGCAGCCTTATAAATCACCAGGCCCGGTGACTTGGCAGCGGGAACACAGGCAGACAGCGGCCCCTCCTTTCCTTCCAGGGACGCCGACGGGGCCAGCTGGGACCAGAGGCAGCCCTGGCACTTTGGACCCATTTATCAGGTTTTGGAGATGGCCACTGACCCAGGCCTTGCCCTGCCCTCCGCTCCTCCTTTCTCAGCCCCTCCGTCTCTGGGGAATTCCTCCAGCTCCCAATTCCCCCGCCCCAGGGCCATTGTCCCCACCCGGGCTGGCCAGGGGGCAGGCGGCATAATAATGATCTCCACGGAGGCCAGTGCAGCTCATTGAGGTGTCAAAGGATCATGGGAATTGAGGAGGGGGCTGCCTAGCAGGTCACCCCCCCGCCAGACCCCAAAGCCAGGCTCCCTCCTTCCAGTGCAAGCTCCCTGGAGTTGTCCAGTTGTGTTTCCAGCAATTATTTCCCCGCGAAAGACATCTGTTATCTCTGCTGACACACACGGCGGCCGGCGTGGCTTTAGCGAGGGGCTCGTGAATCCTGGCATTGTCATCGCGGCCCGGCTGGGGACCGAGGGGGGAGGGGGAGACAGAGGCGAGTCTGTCTCCTGTCCCCTGGCCCCCGCCTCGGCCTCCTCCCAGCGCCGTCTCTGGAGGCGGCCCTGCCAGGCCTAATGCGCCTAATGTGGTCTTTGCAGATCCATCTGCGATTCCTTGATGCTGTAATTACCGCGGCTCCGCTCCCTTCGCAGCCGCTGCCATTAGCCCGGCAGACCGGCAGACCGCAGGCTGCGGTGACGTGGCCCTGGCAGCCTGGGGGGCGTCTGGGGGTTGCCAGGGGTGGGCAGGACCCTCCCAGCGGGCCCAGAGCTGCTCAGAGGCCCAGGCAGATGGCAGAGCTGGTGAAACACTGGTGACTAGTGGCTTTTCCCTGGCTGTCACCCCCGGTGGTCGGGCGGCTGTGGAAAATGCCCCCAGGTAGAGACATCAAAGAGTGGGGGTGGGCTAGAAGCTGCCTTCCAACCAGGTTTGGGATCCCTCTTCCGGTACCTGTCTCAGTCCCTGGACAGGTCTGTGCAAATATTCGGTACTTTTTTTTTAGGGGCCCAAGCAGGCTACCAAATGCATCCTTGGGACTAGAATGGAAAACAAGTAGCCTTGTTCTTGCCAAGAACTCTGGCGGTATCTCAGATACTCCATCGCCTTCTGTTTTCACATTTCCCTTCTCAGGACTGGCGCCCTGGGATGGTCATGTGCCCACGCAGCCTGCATTCAAGCTCTGAGGAAGGAAGTGAAATGGCTTTGTACCTCCAACGTTACCAGGGCCCAACCCCTGGCGCTCAGAGAAGCCTGCTTCCTCTGGGTGGGCCTCTTGCCTCTTAATCCCTCCCCCCCGCCCCCCCCCCTGCCCCCGTGCACTCAGCATGCGCCTGTTGTGTGGCTCATCCTTCTCCTTCTGCTTTGGAAGAAAATAGCAAAGGGGAGGGGCTGAGAGAACTTTATAGACTCTCAGAAACGAGAGTAAAGAATTAGACACTGAAAAAAGACAAACGAAAGTTTTGCAACTCACCCTCCACTCTCCCGTTCCCCTCTGTATCCTCAGCATTGTCCTAATGCCAGTGATCCGGATGGGAGAGTGTTGTCTTAGTGTTCAAGCGACATTGAGCACTTGGCTGAAGGCGAAAGTGGGCACCATACAGGAGCCAGTCTTGTGGTGATTCTGAAACACAGCAGCCAAATCTTTGCCCCTCCCCTGGATTCTGGATGGTCTTGTCACAGCTTCAACCAAAAGAATACTACAAGAGTGATGCTATATGACTTGCAAGACTAGGTCCAAAGGCCATTCGACTTCTGTCTTCTTTGCTGCCATACTCACACTTGGAGCTCCAAGCTGCTATGTGAGCAGTCTGACCACTGGTGACCATGCTATGCGGAAGCACAGTGCACATGAGGAGGCTACATGTGGGTGGGTCAACCATCAGTCCCAACTGAGCCCAGCCTTCGAGTCATTTTAGTCCAAGTGCCTGGCATGTGGGTGAAGGAGCCTGCGGGCGATTCCAGTCCCCAGCCATTGAGTCACTCCTCAGCCAGTCTTCCCAGCGGAGGCCCCAGACACCATGGAGCAGAATAGCTGTGCCCTCTCCAGATTCTGACCCACTGAAGCCAGGAGCATACTAAAGTGGTTGTTTATACCACTAGGGTTGGGCGCTTTGTTAAACAGCAAGAGATAATAGGAACAGCCCCTCAACCCGGGGTCCTGCCGGACATCCAGCCTAATGCATGAAGACATGGACACCTGTTTTCCATAAAGGAAGCAGGAAGTTTTCTAGAAGGCTGAGAATGGCACTGGGCCAGAGGATCTGCTGTGTGGGCTGCACACTTAGTCCCCAGCTGCAGACTCTGCCTGATTCCA
Organism: Eptesicus fuscus; assembly: GCF_027574615.1. Taxonomy (NCBI): domain Eukaryota; kingdom Metazoa; phylum Chordata; class Mammalia; order Chiroptera; family Vespertilionidae; genus Eptesicus; species Eptesicus fuscus. The sequence continues at coordinate 135,396,637 of NC_072473.1, forward strand.
GAGGGAGGCTGAATTCTGGGTAGGCCTGTCCTTGTTACCTCGGGGCCAGCATCCGTGTTGGAGTGCGACCTGGGAGTCGGTGGCTTTCCTGGAGCTGTTAGAGTCTCATTTGATTTCCTATGTGGCCCAGGAGCCTTTGACCCTGTTAATCCTCCACCCTAACTTGGGCCTAAGGGAGAGAGGGAGAACAAGCTCACAGTTTTGTGTTTTTTTTTTTGGTGTGGTTTATTGGTCAAAGGACAGGACAAATTCCCACCTGAGCCCCCAAATGTCATCTGCTCTTGTGAGGTATCAGGCCTAAGCTGCCACTTCATAGTTTCCTAAAGGGGTGGGGGAGGGGCACATTTGCCTGCCTGTAACCAGAATCCGCCTGCTGGTCTGTGACTCCTACAGTTTACAAGGAAATCAGACCCTCTTTCTCCATTCTTTGGACCCATCAAAGGACTGACTGTGCATTTAATACTTTAGGGCATCCTGAACCATCCCATGATTCGTTTAAATGTCTGCTGAAATTTATAATCACGAAATGAGACAATCATGGCTCAATTTTACGTCTAAAATTTAATCAATGACAAATACCTATTTGCCACCTGGAATGTGACGATACTGTGCTAGAATGCTCTGTTTTTGATCCTCAAAGTGTTTGGGCACCTAAACGGTTTGCCATAGAGTAAAAGGACACAACCCTGACATGACCACTGCAGTGGCCACCTGCCTCCCCGCTGTCTGGGACTGTCTGCGGAGCAAGTGACATCACGGTGAGCAGGAGCCACCTCCCCTTTGTCTGGTGCAGCTATGCTGTCATTCCCTCTGGCAGAGAGGCAGGATGTGGGCAGCTGGGATTCCTCCGGGTCCTCCTGAAGTGATAATTGCCTTAGATTTTGTTATAAAGTGCAGCTGCTAATTATCTTGTTAAATCACAGCCATATACTTTTTGGATTTTTTTTTTTCCCTTTGCAACCCGTTTAAACAGTCTGGGAGATTAAATAAAACCACATACCCTAAACAAAAACAAAAACACAACCCAGACGCACACGCCAAAAGCACTTCTTTCAAACACGATAAAAATAATTTAAAAAAAGTGGAACGGGTGCAGATACGGCATAATTAGATTGCTCCATTAAAGAAGCCCTCCTTTCGCATCCCCGTATACATAGCTGTATCCCGGTGCATATTTTAAGCAATTGCATAATAAGCCCCCAAGTGAAAAACGGAGCAAAACTCATTTCCTGACCACAAAAGGAGAAAGGCATCGCTGTGTGCTCTGAGTTTCAAGGAGAACTGGATTACATTCCTCCCACACAGGCTGCAGGGAGATGGAGTTCATTGCTCCAGGGGAGAGAATTATGACAACACTTAGCCGCTCTGACCCGCGCTGCTCCGCGCCTCTCCAAGCCATTGGCCATTCGAAGCGCGCAGCTCCCACTGAGGTCAGAGGGAGGAGGAGGAGGACCCGGCCCCTCCTGTTGGAAAACCTGCCCCGACTTCCAGCATCAACAGGTGAACTAACGCCAGGGGCGGCCTGAGCATCCCTGGCATTTTTCCCCATGTGCCATTTCCCGGCTTCTGATTTTTGTGGGCCTGCTGGAGGTTTACCAAACAGGGGCAGAGGAGGGAGCTGGCCATGGGCATGGCTCGCGAATGGAAGCGCCCAGGGAGGCTGGGTGGGCCAGCCCAGACCTGGGTCTGCATCCTCGCTCGGTTTCCTGCCTCATGGGATGCTTGTGAGGGTTAAGCGGGCTCCTGCTGAAAAAGCCTCTATGCCAGCTTGGCGTTTCGCCGGCAATTTGGGATATGGTGCGAGGGGGCCCCACCAATTCTGAAGCCCACCCTTCGGGATGGCTCTTGTTTGCCGCAGAGGCCGAGGTCCAGGCGGTGCTGGGCCTCTGCTCAGGCCTGGCCCCTCCCATGACTGCTCTGGGCAGCCAGTCTTCCTGGGTCTTACCTTTCTCCACCGAGAGACTGTGTGGATGGATGAGCCGATCTGTAGGCCAGTCTCAGCCCTCCCCCACATGCCCTCGGCACATAAATGGATGCATTCTGGACTCTGGGGTTGCCTCTACGTGCATTTAGTCATAGAGGGGGTGCAGCTTGACAGCAGAGGAGACAGACCTCAGCAGCCTCCCCGCCCCTCCACTGCACCCCCACCTAAAGGCCAGGGCAGGCTGGGCTGGCCTGCGGGGAGGCAGGCCCAGGGCCTGCAGGGTAACTGACGGATCCCACAGAACTCCCCAGCAGCTGTCCCAGAGCCCGGGTGAGAAGCCTCCAGCTAGCAGGGCAGTCCTTCTCCACACAAGGGACCCGGCCTGCCTCTGACCTGTCATTTACCTGCAGGCTAGGCCAGGAGACCAGGTGGAGGCCTGGCAATGGGCCTGCCCAAAGGGGGTGTGCAAGAGGGACTGGCTGCGCAGCGTGGACTTCGGGAGCAGACCGTAGAGTTAATCAGATGCCTCAGAGCGTGTCGCACGGCCATGCTCACTTATCCAGCACAGACCCCTTCTCTTATGCCTCTTCTTTCCCCCTCTGCATCCCCATTCCCTTCTCTCCCCATCCTATTCCAGCACTTACTCTAATGGCTACCCTTTGAAAGATATATGGTGTTTTTTGGCTTTCTATGATAGATGGTATACATGTGCTTTTAATTTATCAGGATAGTAATTTAATATAAAGCCATAGATCTTATTCTCTTTTCACTCAACACTGTTTTAAAGATATGTCCATGTGCCGTATGTAAATGTGGCCCATTGGTTCTGACTACTACAAGACATCCCGTCACATGTTTCCACCGCCGTCATATGTATCATGTCATATACACCCAGCACCATGTCACTTCTCCCTTCCCTCTGTGAGGGATGCCCAGGTGGTCTCCCATTCTCTGGCTCTACAAATGCAGCCATGACGGACAGCCTCAATCATGCTCTGTCATGAGCCTGTACAAGAGTTTCTCTGGGGTGAAGACCTGGAGGATTTCTAGGTCAGAGGGTCTGCACAGACTTCATTTCTCTAAGCACTGACAGATAATCCTCTCTGCCACTCGCGGTCCCACCAGCAGTGCATGAGAGTCCCCATTTCTTCACATTTGGTTTTATTCAACTTCGTAAGCTTTGCCAATATCTTAGGTGTGAAATGATGCTGTTTGTTGTTCTCTAATAACTTAGGGGGGTTGATTATCCCTTCATCTTCCTGTTAATCATGAGAGAGTTCCTTCCTGTGAATTGCTTACCCATACATCTGACTTTTCCCTCTGTTTTTCTTCTTGAGATAATCTTTAAGAGTTCCTTACTTCGTTTAATAACAGTGAACACAGACAAATACCCAATGAAGACCACACATGACTTAAGTATTGTTTATTTGTTTCCCTTAAAAGTCTGGTTTATTTTTTGCTTTTTAAAATAAAAAGATCAAGCAGATTGGCTTTGAAGCAAATGAGCCCCCAAAAGTGTACTTCCAGTTCCTTATCTAGCTTTGTCAGAGATAGGAGGAGAGGAAAAAGAGATTGAAGGATGAAAAGACAGGTTACAAGAATGAAGAGGGAAAAAAACTCCAAAAGAATCTAAAAAAAATAATTCAGAAATGATCAGGGGAGGAGCCAGAGAGAGACGGAGAGAAGGAGGAGAAAAGAAGGGGAGAGGAGGAGGGGGCGGGGGGAGGAGAGAAGGAAATATAGGAAATGAGAGAACAAGCTGAATGTGGTTTCAGGCCGTTCGGAAGCCTCGGCTGCACTGACTTGTCTCTGCGTCTCCTCAGCCTTCAACAATTTCCAAGTCTTCTCTCCAACGTCCTCTGGGTTGATGGCTCCACAGGACCACGTATCTTGCCCAGGAGCCTGCGTGCGCTGAATCTCACTTCGTGGGCACCACAGTCAGGGCTCTGGCCCGCTGCTCCCACTCCTCTGTGTCCTGCCTGGCGTTTCCCCAGGCCTGGCCTGTGTGCTGTTTTCCTGCGGGTGCTGGAAAGGAACTTGCTCCCTCACGGGACTGGGAATGTCCTGCGTGCAGAGCCCACTCCTTGGCTCAGCGCTCTCCCTTTCCCTCTCCCTCCCCCGGGGGCTTGCCCACCAGCACGCAATCCATAGACACTTGCTGAACGGATGAAGCCAGCGCTCCGGCCGCAGCCACCTTCTCAGCACACATCACACCACGATGACTCACCAGCAGCCAACCTCCCAACTTTTCAGGGATGTTGCTCAGGAAACGGCTTTGTCAGGGTACCAGCTCTGCGGCTCAGTAGGAAGGGCCGGATGGCTCCCCTGTGTTTCATATGGATGCGCTTCGGACCGGCCAATGCTCTGCGCAGGGGAGGGCGCGCATTCCAGCGAGCGGTCGTGCTGGAGTTAGGTCACCGGCGCCGCTGCCAAGGGAAATAGGCCCTGGTATTCTCTCAATGCCATGTGCGCTGGATGCCGGGCGGGAGGGTCTCAAGGCTTTCTGGAGCCTCGGCCAAAGGTGGCAGCCCCAGAAGAGGCCGGGCACGTCCCTGGTGTTTGTTGAATGGCACAGAACAGAGCTTGTGTTTCTCCCAAACTGGGGGGGTCACCCTTCATCACTGCACATTCTAGAGACTGGGGAGGGTGGGGGGGGTGAGAGGGGGCGGGGAGACTCCACAGTCCTCACAACGGCACCCCGCTGCTTCCTAAATGACGTTACTTTCTTTTTTTTTTTTTTTTTTTTTAATTTCTTTATTGATTAAGGTGTCACATTTATGACGTTACTTTCTGACGCGAGTCCAGCAACACATTGCAGAGAGCAGCTTGGCCTTGTTAGAGCGTTAGGTGACGGCTGGGACTGAGCGGGGGGTACCTCCCCTCGAGTGAGTCCTACTGTGATGCCTTTCCCTGCCACGTACAACGGAAGGAGTGAGGAAGCCAGGTGGTGAGGCAGCGAGAGCTCAGTGAGCCTGTTTGTAGCCATGGGGACAGTGTTCCTTTCTTTTGAATTAAACACACTAAGCTCTACTCCCTCATTCTGAGACCCAGGAGACTTGACTAGTCTAATTCTTCTCCCCTTTATCCTCCCCACCCCAACTCTGGATTTTTTTCCCCAACAAGGAGCTACAACAACATCCGAATACAGGGACCAGGTGCTGTCTTCGGAGGGGCTGCAGCCAAGGGCAGGGTCCCACAGGGAGGGTAGCTCTATCCACCTCCCAGTTGCTAAGTGCCAACGAGGGCATTGCCCTGTCCTCAGTGCCATGGGGCAGGGGCCGGTGTTGTGCCGTCTGCCCTCTGAGATCCAGGAGTCTAGGATGGGGCAGAGGGGAGCGGTCTGATGGGACGGCAGCGCAGTGGGGAGGAACCCAAGCATTTTCAAGTGTGCCCGACCACTCATTTCAGTGTCACCTCGTGGCGGGGAGATGTGACAACCAAGAGTCCTGGGTCCACTCCAACCCGACTGTGCTAGATTGTTTACCCAAATGGCTGCAACAAGTCCCCCCGCCCCCCAAGCCCCTTGGCAAGGTGACTTTGGACCCTTCAGTTCCAGTGGCCCCATCATGTAGCAGCAACAGCACGAGTAAGACCAGACAAGTCTAGCAGATGAACCAGGAGAAATAATCAATCATTGCTGTGAGCCACTAAGTTCTGGGTGGTTTGTTACACAGCGAGATCTAACAGCAACACTTACTGAATGAAATCTTGAGCTGCGCCTGGCATTCACCCATTCTTTCTTTGTCCTGAAATAATATGCAGCGGGGTGCCGTTGTGAGGACTGTGGAGTCTCCCCGCCCCCTCTCCCCCTCCCCCTCCCCCCCCCCCCCGCCCAGTCTCTAGAATGTGCAGTGATGAAGGGTGACCCCCCAGTTTGGGAGAAACACAAGCTCTGTTCTGTGCCATTCAACAATTATTCTTTGGAGAACCGACCCTCAGTGGGACTGACAATCATTGTGTCCCCAGTCCACTGTTCTCCTAGGCACACACAGAGCATTTGATTCTAGAGGGTGCAGAGATGGGGCAGACTGGCCAATCGGCAGCTTCCCTGAGGTGTGTTACGTGAGTGCTTGTAGGATGCTCTTGCTTCCTCTGGGATCTCATGCTGTAAAGATCACAAAATCGCCAGTCCAACTTCCCATTACACAAAAAACCTGAACAGAAGGAGGTAGAGAGAGTGGCAGGACCCTGCCAACACCATTTGAGCCTCCGAATACAGTTAAACTAGAACACAAGAAATCCCAGACTTCCCAGTTATGTGGCAAAGAGGAATTTGAGTGGAGTTTCTGTCTCTCACCTGTCAAATATATTAGCCACACCCTGTTTCCTGGGGTAGCTATTAATGCTTGTATAACTCACATTCTTCTCCTTTCTGGGGCTTGCCTTTGGCCCTCAAGGTAGATTGCATTCTTGCTCCTAAGTCTTTACTCCATCCGGATAATAGGATTATACAACCATGCTGATGTGGCTTTGCAAGCCCTCCTGGTACAGTGGGCAGAGAATAGTGCCATTAATGATGCCTGGTTATAGGACTTATTTTGGCCAATGGGAAGTTAGCAGAGATGATGTGAATAGAGGCTTTACATATGCTTGTGTGGTTTGCATTGGCCTCCTGCTCTCTTGCTGGTTGCTTTGAGAAGAATATGTGCTGATAGCTGCTGGTCTCCGAAGGCAGAGTTATGTGGAATAGCCCTGAAACCAACTTGCTGCCTGGAGCCAAGTTCAGCTGAAGAAAGCTAAATGATTGTGACCATAAGCCATGGAGCCTTCGGGGGTTGTTTGTTATGCAGCAGTACTGGCAGAAACCTGACTGATACAAGGCTGGAGTCAGGGGAGCCCACAATATTAACCAGATTCCCTGTATAAGTATCTTTTCTAGCACTCATTATAGTGTATGGGATCAGTTGTGTCTCTGTCCAGCTCTCTAGATAGCCTGTGAGATCCTCAAGGGTCTGGCACAGTGCCTAGCACCTAGTGGATGCTTAATCTGGGCTTGATCAATGACTGATTGACTAACTGAATGTATGTCTCATTTGGTCCTTTTGCTTGTTGATGGAGCTGGGGGTGGGGTCCTCCCCAGCAACATCTTTATTTCCCTTCACACAAATGCCAACGTTGAGGGAGAAATAAAACAGCAGTAAGCACAGACATTCTATTCTGAACATAAAATTTGATGTCATGTCTCTGTTTGGGCCAGTTACTTAATCCTTCTCCAATATCAGCTTTCTAATCAACACATTAGCTCTATGTCAAGGGACTGTAGAGAGGGGTAAATAATAATAATAGCAGACATCTGTAGCTCTCGTGATGTGCATGCATGTTACACATATGAACCACTTTGACCCTGGAGACTGCCCTATGAGTTGAGTATCTCATTATTAGTATTATTTCTAGTTTCTCAAGGAGGGAACTGAGGCGCTGAGAGGTGGGGCAACTTAACCAGTCACACCGCAGTAAGTGGCAGAGTTGGGATTTGGACCCAGGGCGTCTGGCTTCAGTGTTTGCTCTCAAATGCCACATGCGAAAGTGGCACACATAGCAGTAATAGATTTATCAGGAACAAGACCCACACGCTGGCCAGTAAAGGCTATTTTCAAATATCCCAATGTAATACCACAAAGGTTTAATCAACTCATATCTGTGTGATGAAAAACATGGGTTTGAAAAATGGTGCCTGCGATGTTTCCGGCTGTCGTAATGATGGAACGGAATCTCCCGCGCAGCCGATCTGATTGTCTCTAGAAATCATCACTCATTAAGGCCTTGGGAGAAAAATGAATCGACCCCGGAGGCCACATGGAGAGGCAGCTCCCGGGTGAGCTGCTCTAGGACAGAGCAGAACGAGGCCGCAGGCAGCCAGGGGAGCCGAAGGGAATTATATTTAACACGAAACAGAAACACCATCTAGAAGGCGGGTGGGTCAGAAATCCAGCGGCCTTACGATTCACGTCCACACACTTTGAACTCCCCAGCATTTCGGATGAAATAGAGTTCTTCCTTCAAGAATGCGTCCAGAATGGTGACATGCTGATGTGATGTGGCGGCAATGGGGGCCAGAGGACAGAGGGCGCTGTCACAGTGGGAGCCGCGGCTGTTTGTGTCTGTGAACGTGGCCGCGCGATGCGCTCTGGCTCCTCAGTCCACAGCCACAGCCTGTGACCAGCTGCTCTGACTGCAGCCCTGGTCGTTCCCTTCCTCGGGGGGCTCCTGAGTCCCCCAGAGGCACAGTGTTTCCATGTGGCTCAGGAAGGGAGCCAGCGGGGCCTCCTCGTTGGAACAGATGCGCGTGGAGAGAGTGGAGGGAAGCCAAGGTCACACAGCAGCGTGAGTTGGCAAATGGGCATTCTGGTCCTTGGCCTAGATTTCCAGGGGCGTAGGTCCCTGCTGCTCAGCCAAGCCTCGAGCCATGCTTTTTGCAAGCGCAGGCTCGGCTCCAGCTTGCCAGACCACCCCCTCTGCGCGGGATTTTGTCTTCCTGGATGTTTTACAAGGCGGAGAGCGCCCTCCTCCACCCAGGGCTGGGCACGGGCTCCGGCCACCTCACCCCTTTCAGCCTCATCTGAAGAAAGCTGCCAGATCGCCTGCACGAGAGCGCGAGGCTGACTTGGGGGCACGCGTTGCGCAGCGCAGCCCGCAGTCAGCGAACATTAATTGAGCGTGTGACATGAATTAGTTCCCATCGCGCAGAATGTCCGTGCCCCCCAGATCTCCTCGCACAGTTTGTTTTTTTTCATCTCTCCACCACCGCAGGGGGCTTTCTCCAGCCAGCACCGGGGGCTCTTTTGGGGAGCATGGTCCTCAAGCTACTGGAGACCCCCTCCCTGCCCCAGTCGCCCCTGCTCCCTCAGCCCCGAGACCCGCATTAACCAATGATGGGCAGCAGCCGAGTGTCAAAGCCCCCAGGATCACCCTGAGGGGTGACACGCAGAGCCCTCCGCAGGGACCTTGCTGGGAGTCGTGTCTTCCCCGGCGCTTCCTTTCCCTGTCCTCCCCACCCCCTCTCCAATGTCCCCTGGCGGCCTGTCCTTCATCAGCCACTCGCACGTGAAGCCTCCTCACAGGATGGGCTCCTGGGGCTCCTGGTCTAGAACAGTCTGCATTCTGGACGAGAGAGCTGTGGCAGGTCCCCGCCCTGACGAAGGCCCGTGGACACCAACGTGGGTGTGACGACCAGGTGATCGGCTGAGATGTGGGGAGAACAGTTTAGTTCGTTCATTTAGAGCTTTGCCGATTGCGCCCTTTAATATTTTCCATTTTTGTGCGTGTTTCACCATGAAGATAATTTTAGGACGATGATAGAAATGAAAATGAAATAATTTTAACCTACTTACGGGTTGAGTGCTCAATATGTTTTTATTAATAGAGAACTGAGATCAAACATTTGAGCACAGAGGTGGCCGACCTGGTGGTGGAGGGTTAGTGTGAGAGAGGAGACTGCGATCAAGGCGCCCGCAGGTCTTTCCCATTCAAAACAAGCCCCTCCCCTCTCGCTTTTCCTTCCCGCTTCATCTTTCTGCCCCCGCACCGTTTCTGTTGCTTTTCTTTGGGCTTGCTCCAAGCTCCACAGTCCTGGCATTAATTGTAAGGCCCAATATTCCTATAATTGCAGGGTAAGTGTTTTTGTGCAGATCACAAGCCTGACCTCCTTTGTTATTTAGTTTGAGCTGGATTCTCTGTGGACAAAGGGAGAGGCATGAAGTAAGTAAATATTTAACTCGGGAGAAGCCTGCGGCTTCCCCGTGTTTTCCCGCTCACTCGGCCTTGGCCCACATCTGCGTTGCTTCCCTGGAGCTCTGGGCTGTGCCCTGCGATGAAGGACTGGCCGCCCCAGGAACTCCGAGCTCCTCTTAGCAGCACCTTGAAGAGGGCTCTGAGCGCGTGGGCCAATGGGAGCCTAGGAAATGACTGCACAGCAAATTGAAATCAATGAACAGAAATAAATGCTTCGACATTTGCAGGTACTCTTCACAGACACATTAACGATGCTGCTGCCATCAGCAGCTCCTGAAAATCCCCCCCTCCCTTCCCCTCTCTTTCTCTGCTGCCAGTGGGAGGTCCGGGCCCGGGAGGAGGCTCCTGGGCTGGGCCAGGTGCCCAGGTTAAGGGCTGAGCTGGGGAAGGAGGGCAGGGGAGGGCAGGTGCAGACAGGAGGATCGCCAGGCAGAGGCAGGATGCGGTGAGACTGTTCAGAGGCTGGAGGCAGGACCTACTTGGTGATGCGGGAAGTCGTGAGCCTCAGAGACGTAAGAAGCAGGGCAGGAATAGGTGAGATTCAGAGGCAGCTGGTGTTTGGGGAAACATTCTGCCCCTGATCTGCGATGCTGTGGGCAGTCACCTTCACCCGATGCGCTCAGTGTGGCAGTTTTCTAGCCACTGTGTCCTCTGTGACCAATGGTTCCAGTGTGGGGGTGCGCTGTCATCACAGGGCTGAGACGCTTTTTGGAGCCATCTGGTTCACCTGGCCCTCAGTTGTAACGTGCCCGCACCAACTGACACCTGAGCATTTAGACTACAAAAAATAGAAATTAATGAGACTGAGAAATGACATATAACCAAAGGTGTGAACACTGTTGCAATTTAAAGACTGTATTAACATTCCGTGACACAGGAAGGTCCTAGATGTCAGAGAACTTGTTTTAAATGAATTCTGTTAGTTACTCGATAGTAGAGGAAGCTCCACAATTTTATTAAACGATCGCAATGATAGGCAAGATATTTGAGCACTTCATATACAACATGATTTAAAGAACTTTAGATGAAGTCCTTATGCAGTAGAATTATCTCCAAGCAAAAATGCCTCAATTTTGTGTAGGTTTATGCTTCGACCAATTCCACGAAGTGAATATTTATCCCCCCATCTGTCCATGTAAGACGTTCTTACAGTCAGAGAGCTCAGCTTGTAGTGGAACAACTTTGGATTATGCCTTCAATTCAAACCCAAGTAAGTTTTGGCTGCATACATGAACTATTTATGAAACCCAACCCAGTTCTGAGCGCTCCAGTGGATGAAAGAAGACCTTAGAGGCCAAACCACGCCAAGCAAGAAGAGCAACCTATGTTGCCTGATTTTCTCCTCCTGAATTCCGTCCCCCCCGCCATGTTTTTCTACTTATTTGCATCATACCCAGTCCCCAGAAGTTCACTGTTCTCCTCTTTCTCCAGGCCTATTGTGGACACACACCTTTCTCTTTCCTCCTTGGCAAAGTGGGCACGCAACCACAAAAGCTAAGGAAAAAAAGAAATCCTAAAATGTCAATATTAAAAACCACATCAAACTATCTACTTATGGAGTAAGATTTCCCTGTCTCAAGAATTCTAGTAAGAGACTCTGAGCTTCTCAGCACACAGCCTCTCTTCAGTCTAAAGTCACATCACTCTAGGTGCTTTCCGATGGCCACTGCCTATAGGCGGGCTGCCTGGCTTCCTTTCCTTTCAGCTCCTGGTCTTCTTGTCCTTATAATCTCTTGGCTTGGTCACATGCATCAGTCAGCCTTTGCTGTGTAAGAAGCAGCCACACAATCTCAGTGGCACGATCATAAGCATTTCTTTCTCTCACAGATGTGAGTAACTTCCAGTTACATCCCATTGACCAAAGCAAGTCATATAGCCAAGTCCAAAGTCAAGTTAGGGGTAGTAGAATAGACTGCAGAGTTATATGACAAAGGGTGTGGATTCAAGAAAGGGGGGAACATTGGGTCTAAGAATTTATTTTACCACAAGGGGAAATTGTCAAAAGTGACTATATAGTACATAGGTCTTCCTAATGTCACAACTCCAAGTGTCGGTGATTAGTTATGTCCTACTTTATTTTATTTTCATCTTTATTGAGGTGTAATTGACAAATAAGATTGTAAGATATTTAAAGTGTGCAATGTGATGGTGTGCTATATGTATGACATTGTGAAAAGATTCCTCCCACGGAATTCATTCACTGGTGTGACCCATTTTAAAAAGCAACCACTGAGGTGTAAGCAGCTAAGTGACTTGGCCAAAGTTTCCCAACCTGTCCGTATGGCACAGTGTCATGGTCCAGGAGTAAGTCTCCTGTCCTCTCAGCCTCCTTGCTGAACAGATCCAGACCCACTTTCCCATTTCCAATGGCCTCACTGCCCCCAGGGCACTCTCTGTTCCAAGTGGGCCGGCTCCCGGTCTCATTTGCATAGCTGAACTGCTGACCGGCTGTTGAACCCTAGGAGAGCTTGGCCCTGCAGGCCTCGGTTGCTCTGCTCTGTTCTCTCCTGTAGCATTTTGTGTAGCTCCCCCCCATAGGAATTGTTTGCAAAGCGCCAACATTATTATCCATAATGTATAAAGCCCTCAAACATTTATTGATTGGCATTAATACAACATGTAGTAAAATGGAGGGTCATTCTGTCACATGGGTTGAAATGTTCTGGGCATAAATTAGCTTTATAACTATCTGGCAAAAGCTTGTTAACATTACAGTGGCCTTTCATCAGCCTCTGGGCTATGTAGTTTGGAGTCTTCACTCCTATTGGAGGCCTTTTCATTTTATCTACCTGTATTCGTATAAAACAGTTGCCTTTCAAGTTTACTTTTACTTGTTTATCAGTGAAGGGTAATCACAGCTTTTAGCATTGGCTTTGGATTGTCAATGAGTGATTGAATTGTTATATCAGAAGTAGTGCACCTTCCTTTCAAAATTCTGGTTTTTATTTTTGTCATCCTATACATGGATATAACTTAAACAGTGAAATAGTTCTACAGGCTTTTTATGAACAAACAAGTCTGGCAAACCTCTCCCCTTCCTCCTTCATCTCCTTTGGATATGTCTTTGGATATTTACCTCTCTAACTTTACAATACTTATTCTGCTTCTTCATAATTTTTTAGTTTTCGGCATTATCTTTTCATTCTTATTGACTTTCTATAGTGGAAAAGAAGTATTTAGTTCTCTTTCACTACCATCACCTATATTCACTCTCCTTTGTTTCTCTCTCAAAATTATAGTTTAGGTTAGATCAATATTAAGCATCCACGTGATTGTGACTATGAAAATAATATTCACAGCTGAGCCATGACTATCAGTTCATATTTAGTTACTCAGCATTTTCAGATCTTTCTCTTGAGTTGGCCATAATCCCCAAAGTCCGATACTCCAGTTTCCTACCTGGGGGTACAGAAGTCTGCATGCCATTTTCCTAAAAGCTAGTGAGGAAAACAGGTCTCCCTGATATTTAGAATATTGACTTCACTTCACCTCTTTTTCCAGATGGTCCCCATACCGTCATCTCTAATCTGTCTGATAACTATCTATCCAGCCAACTTCATTGTTATGCTCCTTAGGGGCTATTCGTCCCAAGGGAACGGCAGTAGAAAGGAGAGCAGGGAACCCAGAGTGGTCTTCTAAACAGACTTTCAACCAATTCTCTCTCCGGCCCTACATTTACCTCTGTTTCTAGAGGCACCTGGTACCATCCATTTCTGGATATTTGGGCAGTTCTATGATACACATGAAGTTCTAGATTTTCTTCCCAACCCTACTGCCTGCTTCGTATTTACTTTTTCAAGTTTGCTAAATTAGTTACCACCAGTTCAGATGCTTTCTAAAACTTACCTCTCATTTTCTCTGCCTTTGTGGCTTTGTCTTCTAAAAATTCATTTTCTGTTGTTTAGTTAAGCTTCAAGGGAAAGCAGAGGCAAATGTGTGTGTTCAGCCCACCATCTTTAAACAGAAGTCTCCATTGGACTTATACTTTAGGTGCAAAGGTGTACTTAGAAATTCTACCATGAATACCTCTAGTCAATTTGCCCCTTTGTCTGACTGTCTTACTTCCATTAGACAGTGAATATTTTTCATTCTCTGATTTAGTTATTATTATCCAGAGATAGGGCATTGCTAATGAAGTACTCATGTAGAAGTTAATGAAAGGAAGGAAGGAAGGATAGAAGAAAGGGAGGAAGGAATAAAGGAAGACTATAAGGTCCTGAAGTGGGAAAAATTATGCCAGATAAATAAGACAAATGGTGACCATTTGATGAATTAGTTGGGCCTCGAGCAGTGCACTCTGAGTGGCCAGCACATTAAGAGAGTCAGATATCCCACCAAATCCTACTTTTACCTCCTCGATTTCTGATGGTTTGCTGAGAAGCAAATTCCTCCAAAGCCTAGTTTCCTATGGCTATATTAATGTGAAATGTAATAATACATAACTGTAAACTAGTTTATGTGATTCCCAAATGAATGAGTAGGGGGAAGGTAATTTATTATCAATTTGCATCAAATTTCAGTTAATGTAAAAAATGCAAAGCTTATTTTAATATACTTATTTCTGGGAAAGGCTTTCCATTAAACAGAGTGTCAAGTGGGGGTAACAATTTGCCTGGGGAAGAGTCTTTATGGTTTTGATGTCTGGGCTCCCTGGGAGAAACCACAGGCTTTTGGAAGGCTTTTTGGCCAGGCCCCAGGTTCAATGCACAGTGGAAAGTTGAATTTTTCAACTTCCCTGCTGGCTGTTAAAACATCATGATGGATGATGGCAATATGTCCAGTGGTCTCTTCTTGGATGACATGAGGACTAGGGCAAGGACTAAGAGAAGGGGTCACGCTTTGGAGGAGGCAGATATGTAGCCATGAGATACAGTAGGGGTTGGCAAACTGTGGCCCAAGGGTCAAATCCTGCTCACCAGTTGCTTTTATAAATTATATTCTATTGGAACGTGGCCACGCCCATCCCTTTACTTATTGTCTGTGGTGCCATGCTACAGTGGGAGAGTTCAGTAGTTGCAACAGAGGCCATATGGCCTGCAAAGCCAAAACTACTATCTGGCCCTTTACAGAAGAAAGCTTGCCGACTGCCTGCAAGATGGCTCTGCACCCATGTGAATGTAGTTCAGCTGCAAGTGACAGAATGTTCCTGTAACCTGTCTATAATAATACCAGTAAAAGCATAATATGCTAATTAGACCGGATAGCCGAACGACCTTCCTGACGTCATTCCAGACGAAGCTGCGGTGGCAGGGGCCGAGGCAGAGGTGGTTAGTGGCAAGCAGAGCAGTTAGGGGCAATCAGGCAGGTAGGCAGAGTGATTAGGGGTGATCAGGCAGGCAAATGATTAGGGGTGATCAGGCATGCAGTCAAGTGGTTAGGGGTGATTAGGCAGGCAGGCAGGTGAGCAGTTAGGTGCGATCAGGCAGGCAGGCAGAGTGATTAGGGGCGATCAGGCAGGCAAATGGTTAGGGGTGATCAGGCAGGCAGGCGAGTGGTTAGGGGTGATCAGGCAGGCAGGCGAGTGGTTAGGGGTGATCAGGCAGGCAGGTGAGTGGTTAGGGGCGATCAGGCAGGCAGGCAGGTGAGCAGTCAGGAGCCAGCAGTCCCGGATTGTGAAAGGGATGTCTGACTGCCAGTTTAAGCCTGATCCTGTGGGACATCCCCTGAGGGGTCCCAGATTTCGAGAGGGTACAGCCTGGGTTGAGGGACTCCACCCCTTCATGTACGAATTTCATGCACCGGGCCTCTAGTTGATATATAATGAAATACCCCAAAACTTGGTGACTCAAAAATAGCAATAATTATTTGTTTATCTCATGAGTCTGCAATTTGAGCAGAACTTGATGGGGAAGCTCATCTCTACTTCATGTGACATCAGCTGGCACTACTCAGCTTGGAACTGGACAATCCACTTTGAAGATGGCTCACTCCAGTGGCTGGCAAGTTACTGTTGGCTGCCAGCTAGTGCTCAGCCAGGCTGGGGACCAGGGTTCTTATTTCTTCTCCATGTAGGCCTCTCTACAGGCTACTCAGATTTCCTCATTGCCTCAGGCCTGTGTTGTAAGGGCAAGTGTCCCAAGAGACAGGAACTAGAAGATGGCCTGTTTCTTAAGTCCTGGACCTAGAAACCGCACAGACTTCCACTATATTCTATTGGTCAAGTGGTCACAGAGCCCAGATTCAAGAGGAGACATAGACTGCACCTCTCAATGGTGGTGATGTCAAAAAATGGGGGGAGGGTATGTTTTAAAACTGTTAAGTTAGTTACCACCAGTTCAGATGCTTTCTAAAACTTACCTCTCATTTTCTCTGCCTTTGTGGCTTTGTCTTCTAAAAATTCATTTTCTGTTGTTTAGTGATGCTTCAAGGGAAAGCAGATGTGTGTGTTCAGCCCACCATCTTTAAACAGAAGTCTCCATTGGACTTATATTTTAGGTGCAAAGGTGTACTCAGAAATTCTACCATGAATACCTCTAGTCAGTTTGCCCCTTTGTCTGTCTTACTTCCATTAGACAGTGGCCTAAGCAACACAAACTTTTATTTAATCTCCCATGCCAAGAAATCTGGAGCTAGCTTTTTAGAAGGTTGGTAAAGCTGTCCAATAATTTTATCAAGGGATACTCTTATTTATTCTTTTGCTCTGCAATTGTGTGTTTCTTTCAACCTTTAAATCTATCAGCTCATGGTCATAGGATGGTAATTGCAGCACCAACCTTTATGTCCACACATAGTGAGTAGTGTCCTAAGCAGGAAAGAAGAGAGTGATCAGAAAGAAAACTTCCTGAAATGTATTCCTTCATATCAGGAAGCACCCAGAAGACTTCTAGTTAGGTCTCTTATTTGGAACTAGGGGCCCAGTGCATGAATTCATGCACCTTGAACGGACCTGTGGGCTGTGGTGGGCACAGGGGCGGGTCTTGGCCCATCATCTGTGCCCCTGCCCAGCCCCTCCCGCCATGGCCCCTGGTCCCCTGTCTGCCCGCAGTCCCATTCCCGCCGCCGCCGCCGCCGCCGCCGCTCCCTGATAGCACTGGCCCTGCTTGCACCTGCTGACAGCGTGGAGCAATTGGGGCTGGCACTGTCAGTGAGTGCGAGTGGCAGCTGCCAGCCCTGATCACCCCTCAGGAGCAGGGGGAGGTGGAGAAGCCCTGTGGGGCGATCAGGGCCGGCAGCCACCACTCGCACCTGCTGACAGCGCCAAGCGATCGGGGCTGGTGCCAGGTGCCAGCAGCAGGTGCAAGTGGTGGCTCTGGCGCCAGCAGCAGGTGCAAGTGCCAGGCAGGACCACGGCGCAAGGGAGCAAAGAATTTTCAGTAACCACCAGAGGCTCACCCCGATGACAGCGACTGGCACCCCGCCTTGGTCTGGCACCTCTACTCACTTGCTCCACCGTCCTGCCGTGGCTGACACCCACCATGTTCCATGCACACTCTCTTGTGGTCAGCACACGTCATAGTGACCGGTTGTTCAGTTGTTTGGTTGTTCCACTATTTGGTCTATTTGCATATTAGGGTTTTATATATATATATATTGGGTCATGGGATCATTTCTTCCCTTATCATTGGCAAAAAGAATTGGATTCTTTACTGGATTGTCTTCTGAGGCTGGGGGAGACACCCACCTTTTTTTGCTCAGTTGTTGCCTGCCAGCAAAGCTAAGCTTCTGTTAGAAAGCAATAAGGAAAGCCCTGGCTGTGTAGCTCAGTTGGTTAGAACAGTGGTTGGCAAAACACGGCTTGTGATCCACATGCGGCTCTTTGGCCCCTTGAGTGTGGCTCTTCCACAAAATACCACAGCCTGGGCGAGTCTATGTTGAAGAAGTGGCGCTAGAAGAAGTTTAAGTTTAAAAAATGTGGCTCTCCAAAGAAATTTCAATCGTTGTCCTGTTGATGTTTGGCTCTGTTGACTAATGAGTTTGCCGACCACTGAGTTAGAACATCTACCTGATATGCCAAGGTGGCGGGTTTGATCCCTGGTCAGGGCACATACAAGAAACAAAATAAGTGGAACAACAAATTGATGTTTCTCTCTCTTATAAAATCAATAAATTAAAATTTTATAAAGGAACAAAAGAAAGCAATAAGGAAGAAGAGGCTGTTGAATAGTCAACCAATAGTGTCTGCGTTTTCGGTATTGTTCAAGTTTGCCTCTTTGTTAATGGAGGTCTTGGAGCAGCGGGACCGAGGCCAGGGCTCTGGGCGATGTGGTAGAGCTGGAGTCTGGATACAGGGACCTTTGCTGACATGGTGGACTTTTAGCTCTGGGACCAACCTTCAGCTATAGACTGTCCGGGCGACAGCTACTTAGGTTGCAAGCGTAGGTTCTCATGGTGAAGCCCCTTCATTAACACAGCTCTCCTGAGGGGTTTGAAATCCCCTCTCAGCTGGTTGAAGCATTCCATGAGGCTCTGAAAGTCAGGACAGTGTTTCCTAAATTCTGGTCCACAGGTGGGTGCCGGAATCCCTGGAGATGCTTGTCAAAAACACAGATTCCCAGACCTCATCTGCAGAGATTCTGACTCAAGAGGTCTGGGCTGAAGCAGCTAAGGGTGGAGACAGCATAGCCTTGGACTTCTTTAGCAAGTGCCCCCAAGTAATTCTGAGGCCCAATCAGGTTTGGGAACCACTGGTTTATGATTCTCGGTGTGATTAAAGCCATCTGAAGATGATGAGAAACAGCTGGGCTAGAGTTTTCAGTTAGCTCGGTAAATCCGTGCAAAGAAACTGCTGGCTAATTTCTGTGGTGTTTAGCCCCCAGATGGCTGCAGGGGCGGGGAGTCCTCTTAGGCCCTGACATGTCCCGGGGACCACTGTTATCTGTCTCCCAAGAAGTGAGGACCCTCTGCCAGATTTCCTGAATCCTCTTAAGGGGATAACTGTGAGGTTACTCTATCCCCACAGTGCTCACTGGGAACCTGAGTAGCCGGCCAGCTTGGCGGCTCCCTGGGGACTTTGGTGTGTGGGTCTTGTATTGCTGTGGTAACAAGTTACCACAAATGTAGCGGCAAATTTATTCTCTTACAGTTCTGAAGGTTAAAAGTCTGCCATGGGTCTCGCTGGGCTAAAGCGAAGGTGTTGGCATGCTTGGGCTCCCTTTTCGAGACCCAGGGAAGAATTCATTTCCTTGCCTTTTTCACCTTTGAGCGGCCACCCACCTTCCTTGGCTCATGGCTCCTTTTCTCCATCAAAGCCAGCAATGGCAGGCTCCCGCCCTCCTGTCCTGACCTTTTATTTATAAGGACACTTGTGATTACATCGAGCCCATGAATAATCCTGGCTGATCTCCCCACCGAAGGTCCTTCACTTAATCACCACTTGGAAGTGTCTTTTGCCATATAAGGTAACATACTAACAGGTTTTGGGATTCGGACATGAACATCTTTGGGGGCCGTTACTCTGCCGACCACATTTGCCAATACAGCACTGCTCTGAGTTGTAAAAGAAATGACTTGAAGTTTTATGGTTCAAGAGCCATTCCCTTAGCTGAATTGGCTTTCTCCCTTGGGAAAAAGGAGTTTTCCTGGAACATTCTGCTAACAGCACCACCACTGCCTTGGGAGTCAGACCTGTTTCAGGGAGGGTTCTCATTCAAGGCAATTCCTGTTTCCTGTGGTTGGCCAAAGGTGGGTTTGTGGCCTCAGGAGAGCAGGAAATTCCCTGAAGAAAGGTCATGTATTATATGGCTTTTTCTGTCTCAAACCTGGAGATATCTCTTTAAGCACAGGACATTTGTGGTTGTTGCTTTTGAGTAATCAGAAAGGTTTAAAACATTGTCCTCATGGTCTGTGGAATTTTCTTCTATTTAAAGTTTTGCCATATTACAGGAAGAATACTAAAAATCTTCCTCTTTTCAATGTTGTTATTTCTGTTTCATCCCAAGGGGACCCAGCAACCCCCCAGAACCTAGTCCTAGGGTAGAGGGTCATTCTGATGTAGTCTAAAGTACAAGTTTTCTTTCTTGTTTTTAAAAAAAAAATATATTTTATTGATTTTTCACAGAGAGGAAGGGAGAGGGATAGAGAGTTAAAAACACCGATGAGAGAGAAACATCGATCAGCTGCCTCTTGCACACTCCCCACTGGGGATGTGCCCGCAACCAAGGTACATGCCCTTGACCGGAATCGAACCTGGGACCCTTCAGTTTGCAGGCCGACGCTCTGTCCACTGAGCCACACCGGTTTCGGCTAAAGTAAAAGTTTTCTAAGAGCAGAGACTGTTGTCTGTCTTTGCTGTCTTGAGATTTCTAGTAACTATTTATCATGGCCTCCATCTATAGCTGCCCAGGCCTCTGTAGCACATTGTAAAGTCCCTGTTCCCTCATCTGTACCTGTGGACAGTGAGAACTCTGGCAGGCACAGCCGGCACCGTGGCCATGCACCCCACACCCTGCCCTTCAATGTATGCAGGCATGACTTCCGCTGCTGCCACTGTGCCTCTTGGGTGTCCCCGTTGCCCACGGTAATAACTTGCTCACTAACAAACCCTTTACTGGTAGTGGCTGCTTTCCCTCTCCTGTCTCACTTCTCTGCTCCCCTACTGGTGCCTTCTAGAATCCTCTCCCAAATAAAAGACTTGTGCTCACATCCTTATCTGACAGTGTCCTTTGGGGGGGACTCCAAATGAAAACATATACTACTGAATAGAGCATACTGAATAGAAGATTAAACAAGAAAGCAATAATGAGTGCTCAACAACTGTCGAGTCAGTTGAGTGCCAAGAGCTCAGGGTGGCAGGGGCCCTGTGCTGCCAGTTACCGTCCTAAAGGCTCGGCCAGTTCTCTCATCTCTCTGGGCCTTGCCTTCCTCATGTGTCAGGTGGAGACAGACAGAATGTCCTACGGGCCAGGTGAGCGGCTAAAGGCTATAATATACACAGTGCTCTCAGCACATTATAAGGCTTAATAAATATTAGCTATTTTTGTTGGGTTCCTTTGTCACCGGTGGGGCAAGTTGGTATCCAGCCTCTTAGACCTAAAAGAGAACATCTCAATTCTGAAATCTTGTCAGGAAACACAGGGAGGTGAAAGTGGCAAATACATTTTAGTTCATTATAAATCTGGAAATTCTAAAACTTTCCAAGTACTTTTCAAATAGAAAGAATGTCCGTGGTCAGCTTTGTCTCCGATAAGCGTGAGTACTTCCAGAAAAACCCCCTTGAACCATATAAATGACAGAAACATCAGGCTGGGCAGGAAATGGTCTGTTAGAACCAAGCTAGAGTCTAATGGACAGATGATCATTGGGGGAAAGGCGATCAGTAATATCAGACTTTGTGCTATCGACAACACCTTCACTCGTTTTCCTTATTTCTCAGCCCCCTGTGTTAGCTAAAGGGGCTGAGAGACAACAGTGAGGACAGACTCTTAGCTGCTGATGTCTCCCCCGGGAGCGGAATAGCACATGCAGGCTGACAGCTTCTCACTTAAATAGAACCCCACGATTCGGACCCTGTTGAAGCTGCGACGTGACAGATTATAGAAGGGAAAAGGTGGGAACCAGGTTGGCCAGCTGACCCAAAGCAAAACCAGATTGGCATGGCTTCTGTCCCACACTATGGAATCTTCCTTAGTACTTGGCCTGGTCTGCTTGGTCCATACTGAAGAGAAACTTTTCAAGGTGACTTTGAATTTGACTCAATGTGGTCGCTTAACATGGATAATACAGACCCTACAGAAAAGCTAGCCTTAAAGAACTCTATTTGATATTTGTGCTGTGAAAATGCCATCACCCATGTCTTCATCCATTCAAAGATAATTTATTGAGCATCTATTATGTGGTTTAGAAGCTGACCCTGAGACAAAGATTTGAATGCAAGTAGTTTATTTGTGAGGTAATCCCAGGAAACATCAGTAGGGAAGTGGGCAAATGAAGCCAGGAAGGGAAGGAAGGCTGGCATTCAATGAAGAGCATGTTATCAATCTATTTGGGCAACTGGAATTTCACACCATTGGGGAACTTTGCAAGCCAACGTTGAACACAAGCTTCTATTTTCCATCCAGGGAGGGCGAGAGTATGCCCACTCCCTTTAGGCATTGTCTGAGGGCTCTTGGGAAGGGCATGAACTCCTAGTCTGCTCCAGAAGCCAGAGAGAACACCCGGGCAAAGATGCAGATGGTGCCTGTTGGAACTGGCAAGATCTGCACTGAAGTGGTCAGGGCCAGAGGGCACAGGTGGCCGCCAGCAGCATCTACTCCACTGAATCTCAGATAATGGAAGGTGATGGGAATGCAAAGGGAGAAGGCACAAGCCCTCCCCTCAACGAGGTTAGACTTTCCAGAGGACACCAGTGCAGTCGATGGTTTCAATGTAGTATGACAAGTGCCTTGGCGGGAGCAAGCCCAGGATGCTACAGCGGACAGGGCCTGCTGGGTGGGAGTACGGATGAGGGGCGGCATGCTTCCTGAAAGAGAGAAGGCTGATTTGAGTCCTGTTGAGAAGGAAAGTCAAAAAAAAAACTTCCAGGTGGGGGACTTGCATGTGCAAATGTATGAAGGTACAAGAGGGCATTTTGACAAATGTCCTTTATGTCTTGTTTTTCATGGCATGCATTCTCTTTTACTAAGAGAAGCCTTTCTTCAGCTCTACAGCACTGTCCGCTGTGCCCATTATTGGATGTCTAATGCACTCAACAAATTCTATTATTTTATGCTGGATGTATGGGGCTATCCATTAATATCTGACAGTTATTACCCAGAAACTAAATGAACCTTGGAGTGAATATTTTCTTTTCCTTAAAAAAATAAGGAGAAAAGTTGAAATGTCAGAAAAAAAGAAAAAATATTTTAAGCCATGAATCTTCACAGATGCGTGGCATGCTTTTAAAAAAACATGAAAAGATGTGAATTTGAGATGGGGCTAGGATGCATTCCCAAGACCAGTGTGGATGTCTCCCAGACGCCTGCAAATGGCTTATCAAAGGCTCCAGCTGCGGGCTGGACTCATTTGTCAAAGGACTGACATCCGATGACGTCATAGCACCAGAAGCTCTCCTGGGCCTGGCTTAGAAAAGGTATATTGGGATAGCAGTATGGGGCCGCGCCCCAGCCCACCCACAGGATTCATTTTTATCACCACCTGCTTCTTTTCTATGTGTTGGGTGGCTTGATGGAATTGTTGTGGTTGATAGTGGCTGAGGGTGCGGGTAGGAAGAGAGGATGGGTGCTTAAACACCAGATTTAAAAATATGCTTAAAAAAGAGCAATGCTAAAAGTATGAACTGGCCTTGGGTAAAGTTGTAAAGCAGGTAAGATCCGAATTCCTAGGTCCATGCTTCCCTCTTTCCTGCATTTCTTTGCTGGATAAGAAAGTTCTACTGTCCAGGGAGCCGGTGTGAAAAGGTTGACCAGATATCTTTTTCTATGGGACTAGGGAATTGCTGTTACCCCAACACAGATAGATTTGCATTTTAAAAGAGAACCGTGGGTGGGAGCAATGACCAACACAAAGGAATGCCTCAATAATGGAGGAAATTTAGGCACAGTGGGAGCTGGATTTGCTGGCTCCTTTCAAATCACACCAGATAGATGACTATCTTGTTTGCCAATTGTGCAGGAGAGTTGGCTGCCACAAATGGGACCAGATATTAACATAGGGTGTGTGAACTATGAGAAAAAAAAGACACCTACTAAGGAGGGCTCCTGGTGGTTAACGGCTCAAATAACAAACCAGCAAAACAAAACACCAAAAAAACCCCAAAACAAAACCAACAAAAAACCCCACAGAGCCTAGCAGCCATTTCTGCACTGGGGCCTGCCTGCACTGTGGTTCTGCTGGCTGAGCCAGCCCTTATAAAGGACTTCCTGGAATCCTATTTCAACCAATAGGACTGAGGCTTTCCCCATCCAATCGGAACTGCGCAGCTCTGACCAATTAGAGCAGCTCTATTCTGATCACGTAAGGACGGGGCAGGAGCTTCTGTCTATATAAGCCAGCTCCCCGCTTCAGCTGACAGCGTACTTTCCACTGAAGGTTGAAGGTTGTGTCTCCCTGGCTGGGGTTGGAGCACTGAAGCTGCCTCCCAGGGCGGAGCAGACCAGCGCAGACCACGTGAGCCGTTTCACAGCTATGCTGTGTTACTGTTGAGCTGTTGGCACTAAAGTTTCCTTCCTCACTGTGTCCCAAATTGGGGAAATTTGGGGATTCCTGTTGGCGTTTGAATTGATGTCAACAACCATTGGTTGACAGGTGTCATAAGCCTGGATGGTCTTGGAGGGCGGGTAGGAACTAAAGGGGGCAGGGATGTCTGGGGTGCTGGTTATGTGGGTGTTTGCTTGGTGAAAATTCATCAAACGTGAAAGCTAATGCCATGGAAAAGTTCACTTTAAAAAATTAGGTTCTGAATCCTAGAAAAGAAGACTTGGTTCTGGGAGTGTCTACTCTTTCCCTTAACACTACTAAATGCTTATGTGTTATTGACTAACAATCCGCACACCAATCCTCTCAGCTAGGTCCAATAATACATCCCTTCTGTAGATACATGGACAGCAAGTCACAGAGAGGTTTGACCACTTGCCCAAGAGCACACAGCCAGTTAGCAGAGGAAGGATTTGAACCCAGGTCTTCTAGCTGGACAGCCGGTGCTCTTTCAAGTGGGTAATGAAGAGGGGTACAGGCCACCCCCACCATAACACCTTAGATGGCTGTAGGAAATCCTAGTTTGGTCAGGGGTCTGAGCAGCTTCTGTGTCTGAAAAGGGGTTACTGTCAGGAGGGGAAGGCCTGGATAGGTGGCAGCTGGGGCTGGGGAGCCAAGATGGTGAGGTCCAGGTTGGAACTTTCCAGAGTGGTGCCAGTGTTCAGAACTTGAAGGGAAACTGATGGGTTTGGGCAGGGACCCAGAGTAGCTGTGCGCTCAGGGAATGGTGAGCTGGCTCAGGGCATGCTGCAGGGTGGGCACAATTGGGGCATGCCAGTGCCCAGTGATGACTGGACTCAGTGTGGCAGTTTTGACCAATAGATTATGCTGGACCTGTATCTGTATCCATTCTTGGTGTAGCTGTTATGTGGCCTGGTGGCTTCTTCGTTGTTTCTTTTTTTAAAAAATTTATTTCTATTGATGTCAGAGAGGAAGGGAGAGGGAGAGAGAGAGAAACATCAATGATGAGAGAGAATCATGGATCAGCTGCCTCCTGCACGCCCCACACTGGGGATGGAGCCCACAACCCAGGCCTGTGTCCTGACCGCGAATCCAACTGTGACCTCCTGGTTCAGGTTGATGCTCAACCACTGAGCCACACCGTCGGGGCCTGAAAGGGGAAGAGCTTGGGGTGGGCGGGCTGCTCCTAGGAGGCCACTGTCCGGGAGTTCAGCAGGAACAGAGAAAAGGGTGGCTTCTGCGGTGGAGTCTTTGGAAGACAATGTCCTTTCTTTCCCTGGGGGGTGGCAGTAGCCTTAAGCCAAATGACTCTGGAGGCCATTGGGGAACTTTCCCCCTGGGGTTGTCCTGGGTTGTTTGTGGTTCTCAAAGTCTGTGCTAGGGCCAGTGTGGGGTTTCCCAGACCCCCCAAGTTCCCCAGGACGGGGCCCTTCCTTCCACAAAGTCTCAGCGTTCAACTCTGAGAAGCCCCATTTGAAAGGGCAGCCATGAAGTTAACATGAAGCATCAGTGACTTCAAGAGCCCGCAGTGGCAGCCACTGGTGGAGGGGGAACGCGGTGGGGTCAGGGGAGCTGAGTGAAAGTTGAGTGGGGACCACGGGGCCAGTGTGCCGTGGAATCTGATTCCTGACAGCTGGGGGCTGGGGCCTGTGCTGGGTCAGGGCCCTTGGCTCAGGCGGTGGCAGCAAGGAGGGCTTCCCGGAGTGGGAGGGCTGGCTAGAGAAAGGCTTCTCCGAAGTCTCCTCTTCGCGCCCCCGCCCAAGCTCTGCTGGCCTCTGGCACGCCCTGCACACTTAGGCTTGTAACTGGGGTGGAGGTGGGGTGTGGGGGGTTTCTCCAGCCAACAACATAGGCTCTTCCCCTCCCCCAGCGAGAAGCCAAAGCGCACCACGGTACAGACCCGCCAATCCCGAGCGCGGCGGATTCAGTATAATTAATTTAGAAGCGAGGGTGGATTTTATCGCCAGCTATGCGGGAGCAGGTTTCGCTGCTGCCTGCGGGCTTCCCTAGGAGAGCAATCTGGCATCGGACCCTGGGGGCACGCCCTCCCTGCAGTGCCCCTGCCCCAGGGCCGCTGGGGTCCCCCGCAGCGCAGTGAAGCCCCTAGGGAGCCCCCCTTCTCTGCCCTCTCGCCTGTGCCTTCAGTCCCTGGCACTTCTCCCGGGACCTGGGGGTGGCGCGGGGGCGCCCGAGGGCAGCCGGAGGCCTTGGCACGGCCGCAGGGTAATTGGAGCGCAGAGCGGAGCGCAACGGGGACCGCTTGGGGGAGGGGGAGGGGATGCCCCTCGGGGCTCCGGTCCCGCCACAGCCCGGGAGGGGACAGCCGGGGCTGGAGGGCCTTCTAGGGGAGCGCTGGGCCACTGAAGCCCCACCTCCTGGCTGCGCACCCCATCCCAACTGCGCCCTCCCCGCGGCTCCGCCCGCTCATTAGCAGAGGCCGGGCTGGCCGAACGCCTCCTCCGGCCGCCAATTACCCGCCCTGCCGGCTCCGAGCGCCGCCGGGCTAGACAAAGGCGCGGGGCGCAGGCGGGCGGGGGAGGGGAGGGGAGGAGGGAGGAGGGAGGAGGGAGGAGGGAGGGAGCCCGGGGCGCCCGCGCCTGCAGAGCCGCTGCGGCGGCGGCAGCAGTGAGATAAGGGCGCCGGGGACAGGGACGTGTCGCGATCCAAATGGAAATGAACCCTAGGAGCGGGGGAGGCGAATGCTGCGGCGCGCCCGGCCTCATCGCGGGGTCGGACGCCTCTCGTCTCCTTCGGACCCGCGTTTTTAACGCGACAACATCACACACACACACACACACACACACACACACACACACACCTTGAATGGGGGCACCGGATCCCCGGTTGCCCCCTCGGGCGCCAGACACTCGCCAAGCACCACTGTGCGTTCGCGGAGGGCTGGAGCGAGCGGGCCCCGTGACTCGTGTCTCCCTCTCCCCGGCTCCCTAAACCTGCTGTGGGGTTGTGCTTAGCTCAGTGCAGCTTCCATGCTCCCCCTTCAACAGCACCCCACCCCACCCCCCAGGCCCAGAGGGTCCCAAGCCTTTTCCAGGCAAAACCGAGTTGGGACCCTGGCTCTGAGGTCTGTTTGACGGAGCGCCAGCGCCGTGGTAGCCACGCTCCCAGCCATCTCAGTTGATGAGCAGGCGATTTGCTTTTTAAAAATATTTGGAAACATGAGGCACCGGGAGATTAAATGATTTATTCACAACTCCGCAGATTAGTGGCAGCATCTAGGGCGTAGTTCATGCTCTTCCAACATTTAAAATATCTTGACTTTTTCAGAAAAAAAAAAAAAAAAGCCGTCAGAATCCTGCACTCTGATATTTTCAGACTCTAAAGCCCACTTGCAGATCCCTTCCCCCTACAATCTCTCTCCGTGGGGACCTCCTGACCAGCCACAGAGGTTTTGAGGACGTTTAGTTTCTTTAGTTGGCATTCTGGAAACCAAAGGTAAAATGTTTTTCATTATCCAAATCTATGATTATTAAGCAGAATGAGTTCGGAGCTTCCAGAATCGCTGGCCCAGGAGGACCCAGGTTTTGGGGGCTGAGTGTGTGAGGTGTCCACCCTGTCCTGGGTCTCCGCCCCCCCTGGCTCTGAGGGGCTTAAAGAGGCCACTTCTTCAAACCAGCCCACGACCAGTGCAGGGACAGACAGGGTAGGGGTCAGGGAGACTGGGGCCTCGAGGCAGGCCTGCGTGATGAGATATAGGCTGCCTCAAATGAAGACAAATGCCCCACAATAAAGTGCCATTCCCAAGGGCCCTCCTTGCTGTCTGCTGTCAGCCCTCAGCTTCGGGCTACTAAGGTCAAGGTCTTTCTCCCAGCTGCACACCCCCTACCCCCCAGCCACTGAGCTTTTCGCAGAGAATAGACAGTAGGGGCCTTGGCCTCCTGCTCACAAGCGCTGGCCTGGAGACCAGGCACTGGGCCAGACACAGACAGAGATTGAATCTGGGCGACTCAGTGCAAATCACTGTCCTCCCTTCTGGGTGGGGGCGGCACGGGGGGGGGGGCGGTGTGTGTGGGGGGAGACATCTCTGTGCACCAGCCCGACAGGCCACCATGTGTCTGCAGTGGCGGCGGAGAGTCTCTGCTCTGAGGGACCCTCTTTCATGTGAGCTCCTTCCTGGGGGCCTGGGAGAACCCGTCTTACAGAACAGCCGCTTGTCCCTGTGGCTTCTCACCAGGAGGCCTTGTCCTGGGTGGCACTCAGCTGCCTGCTACAGCAACGCCTTGCCAGTTGTTAAAATACCAACATCTCTCTGTACTCCGTGATCAACAGCCCCAACCCCCAAATGCCTGGCTCTCAGAATACCCCCAGCCCAGCAATGCACAGGTTAAGGGCAGGTGGGGTAGGGGGGCTTTAGGACCCTGCTCCCTCCAGCCTGCTTCACCTTCCAATTGGTCAGTGGGGATGACAGGCTGCCCCCAGACCCTTTTACCAAAAGTATTAGGCGGCCAGTTGGTGACATAACTGGTGAACCTGAGAGAGTTCACCTTCAAACATTCCCTCTGTGGAGGCTCCAGATATCTCCGCCATCATTTCATTGTTTTGTGTTCAGCTTGGGCCGCCCCTGTGGTCCTGTTTGCCAATGTTCTTGACAGCTTCGTCTTTGCACATCACATCTTGTGCCTTGGGCATGGGCATCCAGGGAGGAGTGCGAGCCAAGATGCAGGGGATGGCTACCTGCTCTCACCAGCCTGCCTGGCTGGAAGATAGTCGCGGCTGTCTGTCTGTCTGTCTGTCTGTCTAAGGGCCTTTGGGGGCTCCTGGGGGCCTG
Organism: Eptesicus fuscus; assembly: GCF_027574615.1. NCBI lineage: Eukaryota > Metazoa > Chordata > Mammalia > Chiroptera > Vespertilionidae > Eptesicus > Eptesicus fuscus. The sequence goes on from NC_072473.1 coordinate 135,425,169, forward strand.
AGGATGGGGTCTCCCAAAGGGGCAGAGTGGGCCTACCTGCTCCTCAGCACCCGGGCCCAGGTGCTTTGGGAAGTCTGCCACACCCCTTTGCGTTTGGTCACGGCCAGCTGGGGGTGACTGTGCTGAGTGGCAGCTGGCTCCTGTCACCTTCCCACACACACATGCTCAGAAGGAAAGCCGAGACCCTTAGCTCATTACTACTTAAGGGTTCCTGAACTGGACAGGTCAGGCCTATAATGCAATCTTTCTAGAAGCCAGCTAAGGACACCTAGGGTTGTTAGTGGAGATGGGCCTTCTGATGGGTTAGGCCAGTGGTCGGCAAACTGCGGCTCGCGATACACATGAGGCTCTTTGGCCCCTTGAGTGTGGCTCTTCCACAAAATACCACGGCCTGGGTGAGTCTATGTTGAAGAAGTGGCGTTAGAAGAAGTTTAAGTTTAAAAAATGTGGCTCTCAAAAGGAATTTCAATCGTTGTCCTGTTGATATTTGGCTCTGCTGACTAATGAGTTTGCTGACCACGGGGTTAGGGGGCTCGGCTCCTAGAGGCTGCCCTGGATCCTTCCTGGGTTTGAACTCCAGAAGCCACACTTCCTAGCTGTGTGCCCTTGAGCCAATTGCTGAATTCTTTAAAGCCTCAGTTTCTTCATCTGTATAATGAGGATAATGAAAGTACCAACCTCAAAAGGTTGTTGTGAGGATTAAATGGTGAGCATTAAGTGAGATAATGCATACATATTTAACAAGGTAATTCTTTAGTATCAACCCCTCCTTCCTTCCTTCCCTCCCTCCCTCCCTTCCTCCTTTTTCTAAATTCTCACTGCTCTTAGGAACTCAATGCAATAAATTTGGCTGTGGGAGAAATCATAGGTAGCTTGAGTTAAATCAGGCAGAAGAGAGAGAGTGGATGGCGACTGCAGAAACCATACCAGGTCTTTCAACTGAGGGGATGCAATGTAGGGAACTGGTTACATAGGTGATGGGAGAGCTGAGAAGCCACACAGGCCAGACAATCCAGAGATTCACAAAGCAGGAAGCTGCTGCTCCCCTTTGCGCTGCAAGGCTAAAGGGAGGAAAGGGTGTTATTGGGACCCAGAAGCGAGGTCTAGGTGACATGTAGGGCCATGAAGGGAATGGCCCTGGAGCCACAAAAGTGCCACAGATGCTGCTGGGGAGGCCACAGGAAGCAGTGCAAGAGGGGAAGAAATACCCTGGCTTCTCCTCTCTTCCTGCCCTCTTCTCTTCTGCCAGGGCCTCATTGGCCACACCTCATCGGAAACCTAAGGGCAAAAGTCCTGCAATTGTGACAGCCGGCAGTACGGATGCAGGACAGGAGACTGGGCATGGGGCAAACTGGCATTTGACCAGTGCAAGGACCAGGCCTTCTACAGCTCAGCCACAGCCAAACCAGGTGCCAGAGGTCTTTTCACACCTCACCAAGCTGAGCTCAGCTCCAGCGAACCCAGGTTACAGGGTTCTTGTGTTTATCTTGGACGCCCCACAAATGGCTTGCAGCCTGTAGGAGTGCTGGATTCCCGTCTGCACTCCCCGATAAATGCCACCTTTGCCATCAAGGTGGCTGGAGCTGTGGCCCAGGTCATGCTATGCAGTGGTTCATTAATTGCTCCTCAAGCGTCAATCTCCTGCTTCTGGGGAACCCCGGGAAAGTAAGTGGGAAGCAAGGAGGGGGAAGAAAGACTTAAGACCACTTTCTGAGGACCCACCTTGAAACGCACCTGTTAGCAGGTGAGAGGAGCTGAGTTCTAAACATACCACCAAGACGGGGCCCTGCATGGTTCTTCTGTCCTGAGATCAATGTATCTCAAGAAAATAAATAGAATTCGACTTCTGTGGGGTTTATGGGGAAATTGTAGGTGGAAAACAGGCCAGATCAGGCCTGACTTATTTGAAACCCTGCTTATCACAAAGGTGATTAATTTGAAAATTGGGTTAATTGGTTTGGAACCCACAAACAAAACAAAACAGTGGCTCTTTCCATGTCTTACATACATGCATTTTCTTCATTAAACATCTGTTTTGATGCTGTAGGCTTCCTGGTTTATTGCTTGATGGGAAGGCCCTGGAGTTCCCAGAGGAATGTCCTGAGTGACTTGTGGCATTTCAGTGTTGATGGTTGTCTTGGGAACGTGGCAGATGCCTGTCTCGAGCAATCTTCTCCTTCTAGGCCGAGGTGGGAACACGGCAGGGCAGCGAGAGCAGTTGTGAGTGGGTTGATCGATTCTCTGATTCTCTTTTGTCTTGATAGTCATTGATGTTCTCACCTTACTCAGGCCTCAAGCACGATCGGCATTAATTGACAGGAGGGACAAGAGACATTTCAGGCAAAGAGCAAGTGACCAAATTTTAGGACCACCCTGGCATATTCCAGGCCCCAACGCTCAGGACATTAGCTCCTGGGATCTCAAGAGGAAGAGGAAGAGAGACAGCAAGGTCTCCCCAAGTCTTCATTTGTGGGTTAAAGGAACCCTTCAGGAAAGAGAAGTTTGCCAAGCAAATGAGTACATAAACAACTTTCCAGGGGGCCTATTTAAAATGCTCAGGGGAATAAATTGTTTTAAAGCATTTAAAAAAAACACCATTTACATACAATTAATATGTTGATTGCACAGCAATCTTATTAATTCATTATAGCAAGGATTTCTACATAACAAAACAGCCTTTCCATACTTAGCATAGTTTGTGATACAGCACAAAGCAGGAAATTATATATATGCAATCCATCAATCAATATATATATATTATATATTATATATTATATATATATATAACCACTCTATGGAATTACACACATGCACACATACATGTCTAAATATGTAAAATGTAGAGTCTTTCATAATTCGAATCTCATTTCTCAGCATCCACACTCTGTCTTACACCCACATCCTCAGCCACACAGGGTGGAATGATTTTCTTTTAAATCCTTATAACCCCGGAGCCCTGTTTTGTTATCACGGTAAAGGGCCATGACTGAAACATTTGATAATCAGAATTTGCAGTGTGAGAAATGTAGATGTTATGGCGTAACAGAAACCCGACTTTCCCTGAGCAGGAGAGAGGGATATACCAGAGGGTAGGAGATGGGTGGCAGTTAGTGGGGAGCTAGAGTGATCAGTGGATGCTGACATGTCTGAGAAACTTCCATTGGGCATCACCAGGAAGTATGATCTTGACCTGGAGGCTGTTAGAGAATAATGGGATATTTTTGTGCTTCGTTGCTTCGTGACACCCCACCCCAGAACTTGTTAGCTTGAAACAAAAATGACTTTATTGTTTTTCATGATTCCGCATACTGACTAGGGCTCAGTTGGGCAAATCTGCTGCTGTTCTTGTTTGGGGTGGCTGATGTGGCTGAAGTCAGGTGGCGGATGGGCCTGGAATGTCTGAGATGGCTTTGTCTATATATCTGGCTCTTTGTGGGGGACAGGGGGTAGCCAGAGGGCTGGAGCCTCTCCCTCTCCACATGGTCTTTCCACATGGCTGACTTGGGCTTCTTTGCATGGTAGCCGGATCCCAAAAGTGAGTGTTCCAAGAGAATAATGTGTACATGCTGATCCAGCCACTGCCTGCGTCACTCTTGCAAAGACCCCATTGGCCAAAGCAAGTCACATGGCCAAGCACAGAGACATAGTGGGTGGGAATAAGAGCAGGGGATGGATACTCAGAGGTGCAAATACACCGAGAGCCCCGCGTCCGGGTCTATCACCAGAAGACTACTGTTGTTTTCCTCTTACAGGTTCTGATTCTGTATCTCCCCTCTTCTCAGCCCTTCCTCCCTCCCGTTCCATCTCCTCATCACAGGCAGCTGGAGGCGTGCCGAGGCCCGCACAGTGGTCAGTGGTGATGGTGGGGATAGGAAGGGTTGTACACTGTACAGACTGAGCAGGCAGGATGTATTTTTTTTAAGATTCCAAGTCTGATGTTTTAATACTTCACTGCGCCACTGCAGAAAGCCCTTCATTATGGGATGGAAATGCTTGGAAAATGGCCTTCTAATTAATGTGAAATGAGAGAGTGCCCCTCAGAGCAAGGGAGACTTGGCAGCTGTGAGGGTGATGTCAGCATGCCAACACTTCCTGGGCGGGGTGCTGGGATGGGGCCCCCTCCCAGGATATATTTGCCTCATGGAGCCCATTCAGCATAAATCCTGCCACAGGGCCAGGCTGGAGACAGAAAATTGAGAAGCTTCCACAGCTCGCTGAGTTACCGCTTCCCAGAAATTGCTGAAGCCATTGATCTCGATCTCTTTCAATCGTTAAATGATTTTGGCATTCAGGCCCATGGCGGGCCTGCGCTTGGCGACCCGCAGGAAGTGAGGGCGGGCTTAACAACGGATGCTGCATGCTGCCGTTGCTGGGCACAGGCTCGGTCACATGGGGGATCACAGTGACCTTTACACCAGCGCGCGGGCTGCTGCTAAGCAGGCACAGAATGGCCAACTCGGCTAGCCCTCCCCGCTCCTCTGGAGTCTCCGCAGAGCGGCCGGTGCCTCTCGGAGGGACCTTACGAGCAGCTGGCTCCCTACCCCGAGAGCCCCCAGGAGACAGTCACTGGGCGGGGTGACTCTGTTGTCCTTCCTTGGGTGTTTCCCTCACTGAATGAAGCAATTGGCAGTGGGAATTAAGGGCCTTGCTTCCAGCTTGGAGCGTTGGGTGGGAATAACAACAACATTACCTAGTATTTATTGAGCACGTACTGTGTGCCAGCATGAAGCCATTTTTTTTTGTGTATTTGAACCTGACAACAAACCTATGAAGGATGCATTACTATTATTCTCCCTTTACAGATCAAAGATGGTAAGGAACACCTCCCACACTATTTTATTTTTTTTAATTGAGTTTTTATTGATTTCAGAGAGAGAGGAAGGGAGAGGGAGAGAGAGATAGAACCATCAATGATGAGAGAGAATCAGGGATCGGCTGCCTCCTGCATGCCCCACACTGGGGGTCGAGCCTGCAGCCTAGGCATGTGCCCTGACTGGGAATTGAAATGGTTCATGGGTTGATGCTCAACCTCTGAGCTACACTGGCCGAGCCCACAGGTAACTATTTTAAAAAGATTTGCTGCCCACCTGGCTGCATGGCTTAGTTCAGTGCATCTTCTGTTTTGAGAACTGTTTTGAATAGTTACGTGCGCTAAAGGCATGTGATTGTGTTGAAGGCAGTGGAGTAGAGTGGAAACGTGTTGCTGATGGTGTCCCCTCAGACCTGAGTTCAAATCTCAACTTTGCTGTGTGGTTTGGGGCAACTTAATTAGCCCTCTGAGACTCAGTTTGACATGACAATAGCTATTTGGAAGTACCATCTATAATAATCCTATCTAATAATAGACAAATATGCAAATTGACCACACCTTCGCTACACCCAAGCCACGCCCACCAGCCAAGCCACGCCCACCAACCAATCAGGATGAGTATGCAAATTATCCCAACAAAGATGGCGGCTAATTTGCATATCAAGACAGCGTCAAAAGAAGCCAAGAGCTGCAGAAGGGAGTAAAGCTTCGAAGAAGCAAGCAAGCCGGGGGGTGGGGGGGAGAGGAGAAGGGAGGAGCGGAGTCAGGGCCGGGGGCGAAGGGAAAAGCAGGCGGGCTGGCGGAGAAGGCAGGGCGGGCGACAAGGGCGGAGCAGAGGCGGGGTAGAGTGCAGCAGGAAATCCTATTGCAGGATTTTTCCTGCAACGGGAACGCTAGTCTATAATAATAAAAGCATAATATGCTAATTAGACCTGATGTCCTTCTGGACATCCTTCCAGATGACCTTCCGGACAAAGCTGGGGCTGCGAGGGCTGAGGTGGCCGTGGTGGCAGGTGGGGGCAGAGGCAGAGGTGGCTGCGGCAGTGGGGCTTGAGCCCCTTCCATGAATTTCATGCATCAGATCTCTAGTAGAGTGAAAAGTCTGGCATAAAGTAGGCTCTCAGTCATGTTCTCAGCAAATGTGCCCTTAGGAGGAGAGCATGAGGGATGGCTGGTGTAAGATAGGAAATGATCTGGGAAAGAACAAAGAAGGGACGAGGGCAAGTGGAATGTGTCCGTCACAATTGATTTTGTGCCTGGTTGCACACTCAGACATTCACACACACACACACTCACGCACACTCTCTCTCACTCTCTCTCATCTCTCTCTCTCTCTCTCTCACACACTCTCACTCACTCACATAGATGTATTCCCACTGGACTGGAGAGCTGGCAGGACAGTTAGAAGTTGGGGAGGGAGGCTCAGTGAGAAATTCCAGAGAAGCTGGCGATCACTTCAGTCCTTGATGGGACCCTGTGCCCCATATCTCAGGGTTCTGGACTTGGGTTCACTCACCTCAAGCCACTGACTCTCTGCTTAACTGCGGAGAAGAGAATATTTAACCACCAGTAAGGCCTGGGCACTCACCCATCAACAGCTCCTTCCTTAGCACTGGACCAAGGCCATGGCGGGTTCTGGAGTTAACCCTTTAGGTGGTGGATTGGAGGAAGGTTGGAAGGCTGGTGGCAGGAAGAGGAACCCTCAAGAGGTTTGGGTCAGTGGCGATGAACTACCTTTGTATGGATTTCAGTATTTTAGCGGTTGGTTTGACTTCACCAGTGTGCCTAGACATCACTTCTGAGCATCAAAGGTTGCTTTCCGTGGTGCGCGAGGCCCCAGGGGCGGTGGTGATGTGGAGAGAGTTATCATTGTAACTGTTGTGTCGTTGGGGAAGCAAATTCCAGCCCCTGTTAGTGGAGCAAAATTCAACGTTCAGGCCCATCTGCCTAGAGAATCAGAGGCCAGCTCTCCCAGGCCCCTCTTCCTGGCCTGTGCAAGCTGCTAGTCCAGCGTGCTCCCATGTTGTTGCGCAGCCAGGAGTCTCTTTCCTGCTGGAGGACCGGTAACCTGCCCCAGAAGCTGGCTGCCACCTGAGGCGCCTCTGGGAGCAGCTGTGCATGGGCAGTTCCAGGACATCTCCATGTGTAATGCCCAGGGTCCTTCCAAGTAGCTCGTGCCCAGCATTGGTGGCTGGCCCGCCTCTCGCAGGGCAGAGTCTTGCCCAGACCACAGGGCCAAGTGTGCAGGTGATGGGTTCCTCCCAGGGCTGCTTTGGGCCACTGCTGGTCAGAGATCCCGGAGTGGCAGTTCTTCACATTTTCTCCCAGAGACACTTGGTTGGAAGTACGATTGCTCCCAGACAGAGTCCTTCTCGCTGGGAGAAAAGTCCCAAGGAAGGCTCTGATTGGCCAAGCCAGTGAATGACTCTGGCATTGCGGTATACTGATTGGCCAGCCAGGACTGCGCCATAGTCTCCTGGCAGGAGGGAAGGGTGCCAGCCTCCTATACTTCAATGGAACTGGTAGCCCACAAGAAAGAAAGGTTCGGGTTCTAGAAGATGGGGGTGCTGGGCAGACGAAGGCCACAACCGGTTACCCGTTGATCTTTAGAAACTATTGCTCCAGGAGCCTCTTCCGAAAGCAAACTTGCCTTTCAGACTGGCTCCCCTCCCCCCTTTCCCCGCCCCCTCCTGCCCCCACTGTGCCCAGCTGCATCCATTTAGCTGGGCCATTTGGACCGGGAACAAGGGCTCTCCTTTCACTGTCTGTGGCATTCAGGAGCCCTCGTGCTCAGCCAAAGGGCTGCGCCTTGTCCAGATGTCCGGAGGGCCCGGTTTCATGTGTCTGACAAGGCTGCCTTTCTGGGCAGGAGGATCTGAAGGAGGGAGACGTCTGCAGCCTGGGCACGGGGTGATAAATGCCCCCTCTGGAATGCAGAGATGAATTCTCAAAAGGAAAAAAAAAAGGCTTTCATCATTATTGCAAAGACCCCAAACAAGGGGGGTTTCTCATTCCAAACTGCAGGGTGGGGATAGAGGACGGGTGCTGGGGAAACGGGGAGGGGCGACTGGGGCTGGTGACACAGACACTTGACTGTGAAACCTCTGGGGACAGCCCACCGGAGCGACAACCTCTTTTCCTCTTGAGCAGCCCCAAGGCCCCGGGTTCCAGCGTGAGCGCTGCTTCTGGCCCGTGGCCTGTGTGCACTTGCTGTCTGTTAACCTTCCTGGGAGAATGGGGTTGTGTGTGCGCCTCGATTCCCGCCCAACCCCCACCCAGAGCTGCCCCGGCACAAATGGCTTTGTATAGCCAGGGACAAAACAGCCGTTCATTCTCCATCCGTGCTGGGGACAAAAAGCTGAGTGTAGCCTGGTTTGCTCTGGTTTAGGAAAGAGGGGGCCGGGAGGTCGGGGGCAAGGCAGGGCTGGCTAAAGGACACAGATGGGTTCTGGCCACGTGAAGGGACTGTGCGCCTCAGATCCGTGCTTGGCGATCAGACAGATCTGGTTTCAAAGTCTGGGTCACAGTTCCAGCCAGTCATTTGCCTTCAGTCTCAGCTTCTCCAGCTGTGAAATGGAGATAACAGAGCATCTGTAGGATTATTGGGCGGATCAAGTGACCCAGTCCATGCAGAGTGCTGAGCATAGAGCCCACTGTATAGGAAGTGCTCCATAAGCATTGAGAATCTATAGTAATAAAAGCATAATATGCTAATTAGACCAGACATCCTTCCGGAAGACCTTCCAGATGAAGCTGGGCTGCAAGGGAAGCCCGGGTCCCAGGTGCCAGAGGGAAGCCGGTGCCGGCAACCGGGGGAAGGAAGGCCTACTCGTGCACGAATTTCATGCATCGGGCCTCTAGTTAATAATAGCAGCGATGTCCCTGATGGGGAATAGAACCCGCAACCTTTCGGTGTGCGGGACAACGCTCCAACCAACTGAGCCACCCAACCAGGACAGGGCTGATCTTGATGATGACTACCCCCTTCTCTGGAGCACTCAAATGGTTCTGCTCCCCTGATCAAGTCCAGCTGATATAGCCAGGGAGGCAACTGTACACAGAAAACATTTGCAAGCCTGGCGCCCCTAACCACAAAGGCACCGCATCCTTGCCTGTAAGGAATTTAAAGTCTCCCTGAGGGGAAACGACAGAGCTTCCTGAGTTGGTCCGAGACCCGTGCCTGGTGTTCGGCACGGCAGCGCTCTGTTGAACGGTCCCCAGGCAGGCGGGCTACTCTTGCCCTAGATCCTGTGGGCCACTCAGAAGAGGGCGCAGCAGGTGGAGGAAGGGAACTGCTTGAAGTGGGGAGAAATTTGAGCTGGGTTTGCCTCCAGCTGCCTTAGGAGAATTGGTTTCTCTAGACTTCCAGGCAGGCTTGTTCCTAAGACAAGAAAAGGCCAGGGATGGGAAAGCAAGGACAGAGAATTCCTACCCTCCTGTGGCCCAAGAATCTCCAGCCCACAGCCCCGGCCAGGGCTGGGCTGTGAACCAGGCAGTCCACAGACATCGCTGGTCGTGGCCTTCCCTCGCAGAGGGGTGTCACGCCTCCTTTTACGGCGCCAGTGTTCACGCTGCCTGCCTCTCAAATAGATGCATGTTCAGCTACAGCTAATTTGGAATTTGTTTTTCCAAAAGCATTTAGAATTGTTTTTGCCTAATGCATCAGATTGAAATCCTGGGGCTAATTAATACCGAGGCATGAGAAAGAAATGAGAAAAGTCGGTTAAAATGCCTCGTGGAAATGAACTGGAATAACCTTCTCTTCAGCGCGGCACGCGGTGCAATCCAGATGCAATGACAAGATTGGAGCTGGCACCCCAGACATCTCCTGCCCGGGTGGGGAAGGCGCTGGAAGACATGAGGTGGTGTGTGTGTGCACCTGCAGTATGTGTGCATTGTTGCACGTGTGTGCTGCCTTTGCTATGTGGGTTGTACGTGCCATGTTTGTAGGCATTATGTAGGTCACATGCATTGTCTGTATGTTTATGTGTTGCATACACCCCATATTTGCATTCCATTTGATTTGTGTTATATGTGTCTGTTGTGCTGTGTGTGTGTGTGTACCTGAGAGATTTTTTTTTTTTTAAATATCAATTCCCTGAAACCCAAAGGGCTGGAAATGGGCTTTCAAATATACCAGTAAGACTCATTGGTTTTGCATCTTGGGCTTGAAATCAATGGCTTTTTCCCACCCACTTCAGTCTGAAATGGAAAGGGGTGAGGTGAGGGCTGGGGTGAGGGATGAAGCTTTCTGTAAAGAAGGAAAAGAATGGGGCCGTGGTCCTGGCACCCAAATCCCAGGCTTGAACCTACCACCCACTTAACTAAGGGTGAGGCCTCCCTCCCTGGCTCCCACAGGGAGGGGTGTGCATGTCCTGGCCTGCAGCTGGGCGACTGTGCAAGTCCCATGTGCAGAGCAGTAGGTTGAGCGGCAGGCAGGAGGAAGCAGGAGGCAGACATGGAGACCCAGCTTTGGCCTTGAACAGCAGTGTGCCCTTGGCAACGTTCCTGTCCTCTCTCAGCTTGGGTTGCCTTAGCTTGGGTTACCCCAGAAGAGACCTGGACAAAGACTCAAGCGCAAATAGTTTATTTGGAAGGTAATCTGAGGAAACACTGGTAGGGAAGTGGGGAAGTGAGGCCAGGAAGAGAAGGAAAGGAATAAAGGGGAAATTGTCAGGTTAGTCCCTAGGGCAGCGGGAACTGGGCTATTTACCCACCAGGTCCTGCCAGTCGTTGGTGGAGGTCTGCTCCTGAGCTGGCGCCAGCAGGGGCAGAATTGGTGTCAGAGGCCAGGGGGAGCTCCCAGGCAGAGATGAGGTCCTGGCAGTGGCAACACAGGCCAGACTGTACTGGACTAGCAAAGCCAAGGAGCATGAGGGGCGGCACTGACCACTGCTGCACTTGCCTTTCTGCAAAATATGGATTTTATCGATTGAGTCAATATGTGAGCATCCACTATGTGCCAGATGCTGGTCTTGATGCTGGGGCTCCGCAGTAGGGCAGGCAGACAGTGGGCGGCCAGCTCAAGGCCAGTGGACATTAGAAGCCAGGGGAGGGTCATGGCCTATAGGATTGTAGCTGGAGGAGCAAAGGGAGAGGCAGGGGCCCTTGGAGGAGGAGCAGGGATTTGTAAGGAGGACACAAGGAAGACAGACACTTTGGCCAGTAGGAACAGGATTGCAGCTCAAGGGCCTGGCAACATTGGAGAGCTAAAAATAGTTCGGGGTGGCTGGAATGCCGAAAGCGAGCCAGGAAGTGTCAGGAGACCAGGCTGCACACATACACAGAGCATGTGGGGGGCCTTGGGGCCCATGTCAGGGCCATCTCAGCCCCTGGAGGTTCTGGGGCCGCTCTCAGAAATGTTTGCATCGGGGACCGACTGACCGGGCCAGGTTTGCCTTTCAGAAACATCCCCATGCACACTGACAGCTTCCCACCTCAGCTGCCCAGCCTCCCTGGCGCTCTGTCCGAGGCCTTCCTCTGGCATCGTGGGAGCTGCTCAGCCAAGGCATGGGGAAGCCCAGAATTTCCAGGAATTTGTCACGCCCAGAGCAATTGTCAACCAACGAAGGCCACTGAAAGTGTGCCCCACCCCCAGATCCCCCAATTTTTGGCTGGGAAATTCTGAGGAGTGTTCTTTACACGTCCTCAGCAGGCCCCCAGCTGGAGGGAGCCCCAGTTGTCTACCAAGAGCAGGACCTGGTTTCCTGACAACATTCTCACCAGGCAACTGTATGCACCAGCTGGCTTTACTGAGGTTCCAAGCTATGCTGGTGGGTGGAGAGTGACATGAGAGCCATGTCAACAACTGGACTTGTAAGAACCAACCTCTTCCTTCATCACCCCATTGTAGATTCCAATCCAACTGTCTTCTCCCCCCCGCCAGCCTTCTCCTCTCCTCTGTTCTCTTCCTTCCACGCTCGGACTTCCTGTTCATTCCCTATGCACAGCATTTTATTTACCTCATTTAGAAGGAGAGTCGCATGGGTTGCTTGGCAACTACAAAGTGCTGTCACATGCGCCATCTCACTTGATCTTTCCTTCAACTGGGCCAGGCAGGGGAGAGAGGAAAAGGGATAACGGATTGTCTCAGGTGGGGCTATCCAGGAGAAGGACTTGAAATGAGGATTTGGGTGATTTATTAAGGACAGGTTCCCAGGGGAGACCAGGGACGGGCAGGCAAGGCAGGACAGGGACGAACAGAAGGAAGCCATGCCAGGTGGGATCTTCAGCTAAATCTTAGCTCAACCTGATCCCTCAGAGGGCCCTGTAGTGTGAGTTTGTCCCAATCCAGATGCAAAGGAATGAGTGTTTATACCCCCGGTACCAGTTGGTCCTTGACTAAGTGTCTCTCTAGGGAACAGAAACTCCCAGGCACTACTAGCCACACTAGGAACCCTTCTTTAGGACTTGGATGTCCTCAGTTTCCAGCCTAAAGGAAGGGGGAAAGAGAGCACAGAAAAGGCAAGCATGCATACTTCTGAAATGCCTTAGTCCGGGAGCGATAAGCAGCATTTCCTTTCTCACTCAATAGCTGAGCGAACTAGTCACACAGTCATTCCAGAATACAAGGGTAGTTGTGAAAGGCAGTCTGGCTGCACAACTGTGCATCACTGACAGCTCTGTACCATGCCAGAGGGGTGGGAACACGCATTTTGGTGGAACACCTAGCTGTCTCTGTAGTACTTCCCAAGTTAGGACTATTTTCCATTGATTGAGTCTCATGGTTCAAAAGACTCAGACACTGTCAAGGCTCAAGGACAGAACAATCCATTTTGTCCTAGGGATCTCCAGGGCACAGCTATTTCTACGGGACATGGTCTGACTATGAGTTGCCGGACCCAGCTCAAACCTATGGGGTCCTACACTTCCACTCCCAGTTCTGAGGAATGTTTTCCTTTACTTCAGGAGACAGTCAACCACATTTCAGGACACAATCTCCAAACCAATGGCCAGACCAGATGGGCCAGTCAGACCTTAAAGGTGCATCAGTGTTGGCGCCCACCCCCACGTACCCAGATCACCAGGTCTCCCACCTTCTGGCTGTCATGTTTGGTGACCATAATGCCATTCCCACAGCCTGGGACACATGCTTTCACTCGCTCTGCCTCCAGTTCTTCTTAAGACCCTCCTAAACCTGGCTGAGCTTCAGGGCCTGTACACCTCGGTCTAGATCCACCACATTCCAAAGCCACTGCATTGATGAGACACAACCTTTGAGATAATGGATCTTCACTGAGCCTCCCTTTTCACCTCCTGCCCCAGCCTGGCTCCTTGTTGCCAAATGGCATCCGTCACTCGCTGGGTGGTTACTGTATAGAACACAACCTGAAGATGACCAGTCTTCACAGAAAAGTTGCTAACTTTCTGTGTCTGAGAGAGATTAACCACCAGGCAATGAAAGAAAGGTGTTTTTAATTCCCATATGGGGAAAATATTTTTAAAAAAACACACATAAAATAGCAATGCCAGGAGAACAAGGATCACTTTCAACATGAATCCAGAATCTAAAAGGGTTAAATTCAGGCATAGAATTTATGGCACAGAATGTCAGATAATGGCAAGGCAGTCCCTCATTAATTCATTAAGACACAGTTATTTGCCCTAGCTGGTGTGGCTCAGTGGATAGAGTGTTGGCCTGCGAACTAAAGGGTCCCAGGTTCGATTCCGGTCAAGGGCACGTACCTCGGTTATAGGCTCCTCCCTGGCCCGGACCCTGGTTGGGGCTCATGCAGGAGGCAACCAATCCATGTGTTTCTCTTACATTGATATTTCTCTCTGTCTTTCCCTCTCTCTTCCATGCTCTCTAAAAATCAATGGGAAAATATCCTTAGGTGAGAATTAACAACAACAACAAAAGACACAGTTATTCAACATCTACGTATGCTGATCATAAGGCTCCCTGGAAAGCTACAATTGATAGGTTTATAGGGCCACAGAAACAAAGTGGAAGGGAACTTATGAACAATTACAATGTGGCTTGCTCCCAGATTACCAACTGATCATTCCAGAAGGTTAGTTACAACTTCATAGTTTGGTCAATGAAAACAACTCCAGGTAGAGCTTGGCTCCTGACATCAGAAAGCCTGGCTTTTGATCTCACTGGTTGGGTGAACTTGGGCAGGCAGCTTTTACTTTCCCTTAGACTTCTCATCTTGTAGATTTCTATGGCCCCTTTCAGCCCTGACAGCCTCTGGAGCAGGTATATTCTAACTAGAAACTTACAAATGATCCCACTTTTCCTACTGAACATCATCCTAGCTAAAGAACATGCAGATAAAGCCATGATTAATTTTATGGCTGAAACAAGGCACATTTATTGGGTATGGAGGTTTAGTTAAGGCAATTAAAGTTAAGATGACTGCTCCATAAATGACCAGAGGCATATAAAAAGGGGACTTTTGTTAATGTTAAGAAAAAGAAATAGTTGGTGACTAGTAAGATAAAGGAACTCATAAATGAAGGAATATCCTCTTAGCCACTATGGATGATGCCAAGGGGCATACTTAGGTAGTTAAAATGAAAGACCTCAAAGGTGAATTAAATACTAATTCAAGAATCCACTTTGTGCTGGATGCTTGATAAACATTATCTCCAATTTTAACCTCATCCCTGCAAAATAGGTATTATTACCCCCATTTCACAGATGGCAAAAACTGAGACTCAGATAAAGCTATATTCCCAAGGACAGCCAGCTGGAAAGTAATAGAGTCATGTCTTGCTTATTACAGAGCTCATATAATGACTTAATAGTATTACCAAACTATAAAAGAAAAAGTATTTTTTTAGGTGAAGATCAACAGAAGAGGTACTAATATAGAGTCCTGAGTATGAAAGAACAATTCCAGCCAGCAGGCCAAATATTATGCCGGGAGTTTTAACCCACTCTATAGTGAAACTTAGGGCAGTGGTAAGCCTTTATGATTGCAATATTAAAAAATATGTGCAAAAATGTAAACCAGTATATTTATCTGTCAGAGATACTTAAGGAAAGAATATCAATATCACAGCCAGGAATCTCAGCAAATGGTGGATTTAATATTTGCTTATATAAATAAATTTCAGCTTCTAGTTCTGGCAATACTATGATCAAGATAACCTGAAAACCCATTTCCCACAGTTATCTAGAAAGAAACAAATATTTATTTGAATGAAGAGATGTGCACATGGGAAATTGACAGGAGCTGTGAATAAAAAGGGTACTGAAAACTAGGGCAGCAAGCTTGTGAAAGATGATGTGACTGCCTTAGGGTGGGAGTGAAGGGAGAGAGACATTGTCTCGGTACTTTAGGACCTTGCACAATTTAATGCTTGCTTTTTGAGGGGGAGGGGGGCTAATGTCTTGGGTCCTGTGAGGCAAGAGTTGGACTTGAGATACATCTATAAAGTTGGGACATTCAGAGTGAAGGTAGATTAGAAGAAAATTTGCCCACTGCCAGAGGGGCTTGTCTGTCTTGTTCTAGGCTCTGAGTGGAAAAGAGGGTCTTCTGAGAAATTTTGACCTATATCTCATGAGGGTTGGGAATTAAATATATATTGTGTGGTCCTGGAAGCCCCAAGCTAAGAAATTATTATAAAAATGATAGTAAAACCTGCGAGCTTGGCAGGAAAAAAAAAACAAAACTTTACAAAAGGCCACCCCATTAATCAGGTCTCACAGAATTCCCACAGATAAGGTTATGCTTAAGATGAACTCACAATTCAAAAACACAAAACAACAGAAGAAACAATCCTTCATGAGCAACACACAGCAGCGTTAGAAACTTAAGAATTTTGGATAACATGACAATCTGTTAGAGACTGTGATAGTTAACTTTATGTATCAGCTTGATTGGGCTAAGAGATCCCCATATAGCTGGTAAAACATTATTTCTGGGTGGGTCTGGGAGGGTACTTCTGGAAGAGATTAGCCTAAGTAAAGGAGATCACCCTCACCAATGTGAGTGGGTGTCATCCAATCCATTGAGGGCCCAAATAGAACAGAAAGGCAGAGAAAGGGAAAATAGCCCTCTGTTTAAGCTGGGACATCTATCTTCTCTTGCTCTCAGACATCCTGCCTTCTTGTTCTCAGGCCTTCAGACTCTGACTGGGATCTATACCACTGGCCTGCCCCATTCTCACGCCTTCGGACTTGGACCGAATTACACCATTGAATTTCCTGGTTCTCCAGCTTGCAGATGGCCGATTATGGGACTTCTTGGTACCATAATCATGCAAACAAATTCGGATCATAAACCTCATGCAGACCTCTACATATCCAATTGGTTCTGTTTCTCTGGAGAACCCTAACACAGAGACCATAAAATTAGCATGTTTACCATTATTAAAAACATAATAAATATCACAAAATAAGATGACATACACAAATATATAATATCACACATCAAAATAAATGGACAAGACATTTCAGTTATGAGATATATGGAAAGTGAGAATGATTTTATAACGTAGTAAGTATATTGCTCTACAAAAACCTAAGACACTCCTTTCTACCAGAGCAAAATGTGGTTGGAGTGGGTAGGTCAAAACTAGAAGGATGTAAGAAAATGCTATAGTAATTCTCTTTTTCTAGAGGAAATGCATCCATTCCAGTTATTACACTCACATAAAAATCATTCTAAAACTTAGTAACTTAAAATAACCACAATCATTTTATTATCCCTCATGATTTCTGTGGGTCAGGAATTCTGAAGGACTTGACTGAGTGGCTCTGGCTTGGAATCTCTCACGTGGCTACAGGTAGATTGTAGCTTGAGCTGGACCAGCAGGGGGCTGGAGCAACTGGGGGCTGGTTGGGTTTGTTTCTCAAGTTACACTCAAGTCACAAGTCCATCCAGATTCAATGGGAGGGGACAGAGACTGCCCCCCACCACTCCCTCTCAATAGGAGGGGCGCCAAGGATGCCCTTGTTCTAAGTTTCTTCTCAGGAGAAACAAAATGGTGCCTGAGCAGCAGGGAGAGGCTTTGCTCCCCTGACCCCTGAGCAGTATTTCCACCCCCCAAGGGGTCGCAGAGTGGCTGATGGCTGCAGCAGGGGTGGCTGTGGTGGCAGTGAGTGTTTTTCTTCACCCTGAGCTGGGCCCCACTTGAGAGCGAGGTCGTTGGATTTGTGAATTGCCCCAGTCAGAGCCCACCTCTCAACTACCAGGCCTTAGGAGGAAATTCTGCCATCAGCTACTAAAGGCATCACCAGAACTTCACCAACAGAAACTTGAAGCCACCAAGACAATGCCTGTCAGCCTTTATTAGCAGGGAGGCTGTCTTCAGAAAGCCCTCTTGGCTGTGCCTCTTCCTCAAAGTGTTGACATCAAAGTTCACCCTTGTCTTCAAATATTTTTCCACATAGGGCAAAATTTTAGACCAAAAATATATTCCCCACCTTTTTATGAAAACACACACACACACACACACACACACACACACACACACACCCCTGCATTATTGAGGTATACTTGACATACAAAGAGCTGTAGGTACTTAATGTATACAAATTGTTGTGTTTAGAGATAAGCATACACACATTAAACCATCACCACCATTAGTGTTATAAACATATCAATCACCTTGGAAATTTTCTTCCACCAACTTTGTTTTCCCTCCTTTTGTGGTAAGAGGACTTAACATTAGACCTACTCCCTCAGCAGTTTTAAGTACACAACACAGTATTGCTAACCATGTGCTCTATGTTGCACCTCTTTTCTTTAATTACAAAGATCCTCTCCATCCCTACTCCCCACACCTACCTGGGACAGATATTTTCAGAGCCAGGAATGAGCAGTCCTTTTTCTTTCACCCAAATTTTTATTTTGAAAAAATTTCACAGGTATATGCTCATTTTTAAAATTTCAACTAGTAGTCCCCCCACCCTTATCATTAAAATTTAAAAAAAAAAAAAAACGAAAGCTGAGGCATACAAACAGAACTTTAGACATCTATAGGAGGCTCTCTGTATTTATGCCTGGATAGTGGCCTTTCAGACATAATTCTTAACTCTCGCCCACATATTTAACAAATAAATGAGTCTTTTGATTGGCATTTGGAGTATTGGAACCTGAACCCCGGCTTTATTTTTAAAGCCAGTTCCCATTTGTATTCACAGGCGAGCTTTGCTCTCTGGCTCCATCCTGCCTTTTGACATTTAGGTGTTACCCAAGGTAATAAGTGGCCCAGATTTTAGTCTCTGAAGTGGAGATGGGATACCTCCAACCTGCTTCCACCTCGTCCTGGGTTACTACTCAAGGGTTTTTGCAACTATAGCTCTGTATTTAATGGTATGTAGTAGTTAATTTGGTTTTACATTTGAAAATGCCTGTAAAAATGGTCTGTTTTTACAGAAGCTTTTTGGGGGTGTTCTTGTTAGAATGCACTTAGGCTAATGCATCCATTCCCACAGCTGCTGTTGACTTTCTGTGACTAAGGCATCTGCACTGAGGCCCCCAACCTCTATCTCAGACCTTCCTGGTGGGTGTGGGCAACATTTTCAGGGCCATTTCTCTGTAGTTCTCTCCTGTTCCAATATTTATTTTGAAAAATTTCAAACCTTCAGAAAAATAGAAAGAATAGTACAATGAACACCTATATATCCTACATCTTAATTCATTAATTATTATTTTGCCATATTTGCTCTTCTCCTCCCTTCCCCCAATCATTTGAAAGTTATCTGGAGGCACTGTGACACTTAAACTCTAAATATTTCAGCCCATCCTATATAATAAAAGGCTAATATGCAAACAGACCGAAGGGTGGAACAACTGAACAACTGGTCTCTATGATGTGCGCTGACCACCAGGAGGCAGATGCTCAATGCAGGAGCTGCCCCTTGGTGGTCAGTGCACTCCCACAGCCAACCTCCCGTGGCTGGCCAACCTCCTGCGGTCCCTGCCCCCAGCCAGCCAGCCTCGATTGGCCCTGATCGCTGGCCAGGCAGAGGGATCCCACCTGTGCACGAATTTGTGCACCGGGCCTCTAATCTAATATATAGTCCATATTTGAATTTCGTCAGTAGTCCCTCTACTGTACTTTGTACCATGATTTCCCCCCTGATCCAGAATCCAATCTAAAATCAATATTGCATTTAGTTGTCATGTCTCTTTAGCTTCCTCTAATCTGTTTCTCCAAGGAGGCTGATTCCTTGTGATGGGAAATGGTATTTGGAAACCAAGCATAAGGTGGGCTCATTCTGAGCGACTTCTTTTAAGCTGGGACATGAATTGGTTGTTGAGGAGATAACGGCAACCTGTATTTACTAGTAATTAGAATTGGATCATAGCTTTCTGGTCCATATTCTACCAACTCAGGAGGGCATCCTGGGAGTCCCCAGTGAGGGGTGTGGTTGTTGAGTTTGGAGTCAGACAGACATGGATCTGACTTCCCCCACCCCAAACACGATCTCCAGAAACTTATGTAGAGTCACTAAGCCTGCTTTCTCACCATTAGCATGAAAAACCACTGTACTATTTTCACTGTTGGGGTAAAGATTCAACAAGGGAACAAGGCAAAGTTCTCTGCACGTTCATTTATTCAACATGGATTTCCTGAGCATGTCTTCCACTGTGCTACATGCTGGAGATATAATAGTGAACAAAACTGGTGCATGATTCAGTTGTTACAAACTTTACCATTTTGTGGG
This sequence comes from Eptesicus fuscus, assembly GCF_027574615.1. Lineage (NCBI taxonomy): Eukaryota > Metazoa > Chordata > Mammalia > Chiroptera > Vespertilionidae > Eptesicus > Eptesicus fuscus. The sequence goes on from NC_072473.1 coordinate 135,444,608, forward strand.
GGAGATTCGTACCATGGTTGTGTGGTTCAGCTTATAATCCCCCAGATGACAAGGCAGACCCTGTAACTTACTCATTTTGGTATCCTCAAGGCCTAGTACAGTGCTTGGCACACAGTAGGAGTTTGACACATGCTGGATGGACTCATTTGGAACTGACTTTAGGACTGGCCAACTCCAGGGATTTCTTGGAAACTCTTACTTTATTTGGCAGGGGAAATCTGTAATGGATTTCTTTTGACAAGTAGCAGAGCTTATGGATATTGAAAGCTATCCACCCGAGATTTTCAAGGAAACCACAAGTAAACTCCCACAGTCTGCTAATCAATCCACTGGCAAATATTTTCTGAAGGCCTACTATGTTCAACACTGTTGAATTAGAAATGGAAGACTCAGTTCCAATCCTCCAAAGCTTAGTCTAATTGGGAGACAAGAAAAGTAAGCACATATAGTGCCCAATGGAAAAGAGGACTCTCTATAGGAGAGGTAAGAGTGGAGACGCGGTGATCAACTTGTGACTAGATTAAATTAAGCCTTGGGATTATTGATAGGTCTTAGATAGGTGGGGAAAGAGAAGAATGGCTAGTATAGGTCATGGGAACCACCTGAGCAAAGGTATTGAGCTAGAACTCTAATTAGGCCATTCGGGTTGGCATAAACCAACATTGGGTTATGTTTCTCTCCATGTTCAGAAAAGGGTACCCGATCACTAGGATGAACCACAAGCAGCAAACTCTAGACCACTGAACCCTGGCTACCATTAAATTATCTATTTAGATGAAGCATGGAGAAAGATGCTCTGGATGGCAGTTTTTACTAGACAAGGGGGCGTCCCATCAAAGGCGAAGAGGCATGTGCAAGCTGAAGCAGCTCAGACGAAGTCCCGCAGTGCGGTGGTGAGCACCGAAGCCTGTGGTTTTACCTGTGTGACCTCTGAGCCTCACCCTCCTCCTTTGTTAAGTGTGGACAATGGCCATAGGGACCTGAGAGGCTGTTGGGTGGTCGAAGTGACATAATACATGGGCAGCACGTGACTTACGGAATACTGAGTAACTATTGGGCAGAATCACCCCCCCCCCCCCAAACTTTATGAAGGCCCCAGTCCATGTCATTAGAGATGCTCGAGCTGAGGGACCTTCTAAGGTCTCACCCACAGCCCTCATTTTCATAGGAGCCACTGAGCTCAGCATCATCCCCTGAGCCAGCCAGGGCTAGACCCTCAGCTTCATCACCGGGCCTCTCCCTGCCAGAGAGCAGATGGCAAGGAGAGCAGACAAAGCGAGGCAGGAGAAGCAGCAACTTGCTCTTAAAAGGGCTGGCAGCCCCCCTCTCCCCTTGCAGCCTCACCCTGGGCTGAGAGCGAGTGCTGGGAAGAGGATTAAATCAATGCCAATTCACATCTCTCCAGAAGCTGGCTCCCTGATCTGAACTAATAAGCAAATCATTAGTGAATTAGGGCTGGGGAGGGCTTGAAGCAGCGCTCCGCTCCTTAACTCCAGCTGTAAGACAAGTGGAGAAGCCCCAACCCCCTTCCTTAGCAACCTCAAAATGCTCCCACCGAGGAGACTTCCTGTGTTAAAGCAGCAACCCAGCTCTTCCCACCTCCCCCAGCCAAACCCCAGAACACTTGGGGACCAAGGAGAGCAGCCGTCACTTTTCTTTTCCTCTGAATGCTGGTTACCAGACCCTGCGCCACAAAACCTCCCGTCTCCCGCCGGGCCGACCCCTGAGTTTTCTGCCACATCTGGGTCTAGAGGCCTTTGGGGCCCAGCAGGCCAAGATCTGCCCTCCTACTCGCCCCGCCCCGCCCTGGGCACAAATTTAGGCCCCCTTGCTTACTTCCCCAAGAAAGCCCATTATCTCTCATTTACATCCAAACTCGCTTTTCATGCTATTTTAAAGGCCTCCCCGCCCCTTCTGTAATCTCCCTGCGAAGGAATTAAAAGTTGATTCTTGAAACGCACAAATCTTGGGGGCAGTTTCTTTTTCCTTCTTATTTAAATCATACGCTGTTTTGGACTAACCCTTTTATTTCCTCCCAATTATGATTTCTGGTGTGTTTTCCAGAGCTTTACAACATGGCATCTGATTATACACAAAGCTTCAGAATAAAGCCCTGTTTTTCCCTTCATTAACGGCACAAAGGACGGCTGTGTGATCCACGCAGCACTTTGTGATTTAATGCAGCTTTACAGTCTAAATCGCACCCGGCTTGGCCAAAGCAGATTTGGGAGTGAATCAACGCATTTTCTTGCTGCCAGGAGCTCCCTTGCAGATTCCAGCAAATTCTTTCACCACACGGAATTAGCATTTGATTAAGCTCTGCAGACACGTTCAAACTTTTACCACTGAGCGCGGGCATGGCTGCGGTAATCTCACAAGATGGGGAGGCACCCAGAACAGCCGCAGCTACTCCCTCCCACCCCTACCCCCACAGGGTAAACTGCAAAATGCCGTGGGAGTGGTGGGTGATGGGTGGCATATGAGAGAGGAGGGGGTGCCAGGAAATGTGAGGGCTCCAGAGAGGGCAGGAGAGGGGACGGATGCGATGGCATATCAGATGCAAACTTGGGTCAGAACCACCCTCTCTGACAATTCCTCTCTGCCAGTGGGTTCACCAGGAAGGCACCTTGGTTTTATGATTCCCTGACGCAGGGTAATATAACCTTCAACCAGAACCGGCGGCGGGGGCCTGAGGGAAGGGGGAGGGTTGCCGTTTTCCGGTGCCCCTGCCTGGCCCTGGGGTCCTGCCGGCGGGGTTAGGTGCCCCTCCCAGCCACCTCCACCCAGACAAGCTCATGATTCACTTCCAGGAAGGAGAGCGGCGAGTTATGCCTCCCAACAGCCTGGGTTTAAAATCTCGTCCGTTTCCATTATGCAAATGCGAGCAGCGGAAGTTTATCAAACTGGGGCTTTGTACCTAGAAAGCGGGCGTGCCAGCACGGGTGGGGAGGGGGGGCTATAAAGGCTTTATTGCCACAACTTTGGGGTGATTGCTTCCCTCCCAAATGCCAGGAGCACGATTGAATTATGCAGGTCTTCCCAAACAGGTGGCAATAAAAACTTTACAGCTTCCCACACCATCACATATTTTGTTTATGCCTCTTAGGTGTCTTATTTTGTTAGAGTTTTTTTTTTTTTTTTGGACCCTTCCGTTACTATGGAGACGAGAGTAGGTGGAGGTGGTTCCGAGGTAAGTCAGCCAGTGATGGGGCGCTCTGATTTATTCTCCGAGGAAATTGCTCAGGCTGTGTGAGGAGGGAAGCTAGTCAGCGCTGGATGTCACAGCCATTCCAGGATCCCAGCCATCCCTGTAGGGAAGGGACATGTGCATTTCCTACATTTTGTCCATTTCACAGATGGTGAAGCAGAGGCATGAATGGTAGCTTTTCAGCAGCCAGCTAGCAAGCCTGGCACCTAGGAAGGAAAAGGGCGGAAGGAGTGTGTGTCCCCTGGGCGCCTGTCTGTCCAGGGTCCTCCTAGAGCTTGAGGACCAAAAATGAGGGGCTGGTGTTTGGTCACCAAGGTCAGGCTGCAGTGACCCCTGCTGGTAGAAGCAGAACTGGCAGGAACAGGTGTTTCTGTTGCTGGCGGCTGCCCGGCCAGGAGAGGGTGGTCCCTCTTTGGGAAAGATGGTTACGTGGTCCTTTCGGAGTGGGATTCGGAAGGCAGGCCCGGACCATGGGAGCAGGAGCGAGGGAGCGTGCGGAAGGTCCCTCCTCCAGTTCCAGGCGCCCTTCTGATTCCAGGAGGGACACTTTGCTAAGGAGTGAGGAAATATCCGAGGTGGGTCTCCTGGGTCCGTGGTCGGCAAACTGCGGCTCGCGAGCCACATGCGGCTCTTTGGCCCCTTGAGTGCGGCTCTTCCACAAAATACCACGGCCTGGGCGAGTCTATGTTGAAGAAGTGGCGTTAGAAGAAGTTTAAGCTTAAAAAATTTGGCTCTCAAAAGATATTTCAATCGTTGAAAGACCTGGGCCTCGCAAAGGCTCTTGTGAACTTGAATGAAGCCCACGCTGCCCGAGCCCTGGATCACCAAATGCAATGCCTGTCCCGGCTCCTTCCCTCGGGACGTGTCATGAATGAGAGCGTGATAAGCATCAACGTCTGTGGAATTTCGCACTCGCTCAGAGCTGTCACGGGTTCCTGTTCAGAGACCCACGGCCCGGAGATCTCCTCTTCAAGGATGTCAGGTCCCCTGGGAGGCTCTGCGCCACCATCTCAGAGTCGCTACTCAAGGCGTGGCTGGCAGACCCCTGCGGGTTCAGGGGGAATTTGTTACCCGTTAGTGGCAAGATAAGTACAAAAACTGAGTATAAGCATCTAGAAACTTAGCAATACGACAGAGTCATTTTACAATGGTTGAATCCAAATACTAAAACTTTGGACTTCTTAAATCTCATCCCTCCCCCCCCCCCATACTTTGAGAAGCTCCGCCCTGTGAGGTCCCATGGCCCCCTCCTGTAGCATCTCCGGCTGGGAGATTGGAGGAGGGAGGGTGCACACAGGTGCTTTCTCGGTAAATTAAGTGATGAATTACGAACAGAGAGCCCTGCTCTGCACAGGCATCCATCCGGCTGTTGGCCTCCCTGCTCTCTCAGCCTTGCGGGCCACTCCCGCCTCCCGGAGGGGGTCCCCTGGGAACCCTCTCCCTATCAATCTTCCCACGGTTTGAAAGCGCAAAAAACGAGCCCCTTCTCAGCGCCCCCCTTTCTTTCCGTCCCAAGTGAACCTGAGCGCATGGCAGAAGCTATGGAACAGGCAAATGAGGTTTCATGATCTAGTTCATTAGGCTGTGAATCCCCGGGCCCTCCCATCCTCAGAGACGCTGCTGCGGCTAGCTCCATGGGGACACACGCTTGGCACTAGACCCATTAGCACTATCCATGCCGCCCCCCCCCCCGCCACCCCTCCCCCCAGGTGCCTGGCCCTGTGCTGCCTTATTTACACTCTAGGTGCAGCCCTCCCGATTCTCTGGGCTGAAAACCAGCCTGGGGATAATTCGGCTGGGGGTGGGGTGGGGTGGGGGGGGTGGGGGGGTCTTAAAACTTTGGACAGCTCATCTCTCTGAGCCTCTCTCTTCTCTGTGCAGTGCGCATCACAGTATCCGTGTAATGCCAGTGATGTTGTGAGGAGTACTTCCTGAGACCATATAAGAGCTCCAGAATATTCGTTGTTGATACCTGATTATCATGGTTTTCTACGTTTTGATCTTGTGGTCTTGGGAAATTCAACCCAGAGCTTTCCTTTTCTCGTCTGTCATATGGATATTACAGAGGTCTTCACAGGCTTGTCGCGAGGATAAACGGAATAATGCTTGGGGTCAGGAGAACACGCATGTGCAAGTTCCCTGTGTTTTCCCTCCTCCCACGCAAGAGGCGGATTGCTTCAGGCTTTTTCTGTCCTCTCTTTCCAGATCTGCCCTCCTCTGGGTGGGGCACAACCCTGCGTGTACCCTGCTCCCACCCCAGCCCAGAGTGCATTTTATTTTTTTTAATATATTTTATTGATTTTTACAGAGAGGAAGGGAGAGGGATAGAGAGTTAGAAACATTGATGAGAGAGAAACATCAATCAGCTGCCTCCTGCACACCTCCCACTGGGGATGTGCCCGCAACCAAGGTGCATGCCCTTGACCGGAATCGAACCTGAGACCCTTCAGTCTGCAGGCCGATGCTCTATCCACTGAGCCAAACCAGTTAGGGCCAGAGTGCATTCTTGTGGGGCAGGATGGGAAGGAAGCGTGTGCCTGTGGGTGACTGTACATGTGTGGGCCCCTGCCCCTCCCCCCACGTGACCTGAGCTGGAAAGGCCCAGAACACCGTTCTTTCCTTGGGGCGTTGTCAGGCAGTCTAGTGAACGCAGTCCAGGTCCGGAGACACTAGCTCCCAGTTTCTACCTAAGAACACGCATCTGACCACTTAGGTGAGTCAGCGTTTGTTTTCCTCCATGTTTTTTTAAAAACTGACCTCATCACCAAGATTGTCTAGAGTTGGTTTATCTCTCAAGTACATGGACAGTCACTTTTACTTTGTTATTCATTTTATAAAATACTAGAGGCCTGGTGCACGAAATTCGTGCACTCGGGGGGGCAGGGTGTCCCTCAGCCCGGCCTGCACCCTCTCGCAGTCCAGGAGCCCTCAGGGGATGTCCAGCTGATGGCTTAGGCCCACTCCCTGGCAGTCAGACATCCTTAGCGCTGCTGCAGAGGTGGGAGAGGCTTCCGCCACTGCCGCTACGCTCACCAGCTGTGAGCCCAGCTTCTGGCTGAGCGCACTGACCACCAGGGGGCAGCTCCTGCATTGAGTGTCTGCCCCCTGGTGGCCAGTGCGCATCATAGCGGCCAGTAGTTCTGCCATTCGGTTGATTTGCATATTAGCCTTTGATTATATAGGATGTCCCTCCCCCATCTTTTGAGAGCCAAATTTTTTAAACTTAAACTTCTTCTAACGCCACTTCTTCAACATAGACTCGCCCAGGCCGTGGTATTTTGTGGAAGAGCTGCACTCAAGGGGCCAAAGAGCCGCATGTGGCTCGCAAGCCGCAGTTTGCCGACCACGGACCCAGGAGACCCACCTCGGATATTTCCTCTCACTCCTTAGCAAAGTGTCCCTCCTGGAATCAGAAGGGCGCCTGGAACTGGAGGAGGGACCTTCCTCACGCTCCCTTGCTCCTGCTCCCACGGTCCGGGCCTGCCTTCCGAATCCCACTCCAAAAGGGCCACGCAACCATCTTTCCCAAAGAGGGACCACCATCTTTAACCTAAGCCAGCCTGCCTAGGTGACTCAAACATTTTAAAATAATTAAATAAATATGACCTTGAGGAAGAGGAGCAATAAATCAAGCCATTATATTAATTATTGTCATGATTGGAGTTCTCTAGTGCTGAAAGGCAATATAGATGACGCATATTTTAAAACCTAGTTAATGTTAAACTTAGTGCTTTAAAATCTGCTTTGCATTTTATTTGTTCCTCTAAGTTGTCCATGCCACTAATAATTGTAGAAAACCTCGGTGAGAACAGTCTACTAGCTGCTAAATGCTACGCTCACAGGAGGTTACCAGCTGGTATGTGCTAGAGGCTGGTGGCGAGTGGCCACTGCTCAGGCCTCCCCCCGGGTTCCGATGTGCATTGCTGTGTTCTGGGTATTCCAGGTATTTGGGCTGCCAAACAAATTACCTTCAGACTTAGTGGCCGGAAACAGCCATTTATTGTGCTTGCGGATTCCGTGGGTCAGGAATTGGGACAGAGCACAGTGGAAGTGATGTCTGTGTTTCATGGCGTTGGGAGTCTCTGTTGGAAGACTCAGAAGCTGGGGCCTGGAACCATCCAGAAGCCTTTGCACTCGCACGTCTGGTGGTTGATGCTGACTGTTGGCTGAGGCATTAGCTGGCTGTGGTCTCTCCGTGCAGCCTGGGTTTCCTCACAGCATGGTGACTGGGTTCCAAAGATGAGTGTCCTGAGAGAAAGCCAGGTGGAAGCTGCATCCTTTCTGTGACCTAGCCTTGGAAGACACCTAGTGTCATTTCTGCAGGGCACGTTGATGAAAGCAGTCATGGGACATAGACTCCACCCTTGATGGGAAGTGCAAGGGGCCAGAAGAACACATGGAACCATAATATGGGCATTTTTTGAAAATACAATCAGTCACCCTGGGGTTGTCCTTGGTGAGGCCCCGTCTACCTGCTTGGTTGACAGCTGTTGGCCATGGTCTTCTGGCTGAAAGGAACAGGGACTTGAGCTGTCACCCTGATAACATTGTCCAGTGGTAGAAATGTGGATTTTGATCACACAGCCAGACTTAGGGGAACAATCAGAATGACTATTTATAAACTCAGTTTGGATGAAGGCATTCGCTTACTGTCACAGTCCCTTAGGGTTGCTATAACAAAGTACCAGAGACTGGGTGGCTTATGACCAGCATCACTCATTTCTCTCAATTCTTGGGGCTAGAAGTCTAGTGAGGGCTTCCAGACTGCCTGCGACTTCTTGTTATCTCCCCACATGGTGGGAAGGGAGAGAGAGCTCTCTGGGTCCCTTTTACTAGGGCACCACCTCATTCATGAGAGCTCCACCCTCATGACCTAAGCCCCTCCCGAGGGCCCCACCTGCAGATACCATCATATTGGGGATTGGCTTTCAACATATGCATTTTGGGGGGACATGAACATTCAGTCCATAGCACCTGCTTAAAATGCTTCTTTATGCTTTCTCTTTGGGCTTAGGAAAAAATGCAAGCTTCTCAGTGAGCCTTACGAGGCCTACGTCTCCAACCCTATCTCTTACCACTCACTTTCCTCCCACTCTGAGCTCCACTTACATCTCAACCCATCTCTCGCCTGTGAGCTTTCAACAAAACATCGCCTCTACAAAATGGTGCCTGATTTAGAACACTTCTGTACCAGCCCCTTTCCTTGTCTAGATGTTCAATTCTCAGGCTCTGAAGGATCCTTGGAGACCTTAAAAATCAGCCATTATTCCCCAGCTTATTCTCCACGTCAGAATGGCTGGGCCAAGGAGGCTTGCAGCCTCAGCCACAGGCCAAGCCAGAACCAGACCATCTTCCATGACTTTCTGGAACAGGTGCTGCCCAATAGAAATATAAGGTGAGCCACATATGTGGGCCAAGTAATTTAAAATTTCCTGGTAGTCACATTAAAAAGAGTAAAAAGAAAGGGATGAAATTAATTTTATTAATATATTTAACCCAATATAGCCAAAATATTTTCCATTCTTTATTCACACCGAGTCTTTGAAATCTGGTGTGTATTTTACAATTACAGCACATCTCCATTCAGACTGGCCTCATTTCAAATGCTCAATAGCCACATATGTCTCCTGGCTGTGGTATTGGGCAATGCACATATGGGATATTTCTGTCACCACAGACAACTTCTATCGGACAGCCCTGGTCTAGAGTATATTTGCTATATATGAAAGGTGTAAGAAACAAAATCCCAGATGTACTTGACTTTCATGTACCAGTTGTTCCTGAAAAGTTGAGTGTAAATAAAAATTTTTTTTGTAAACAGAATTTTTAAATGATGCTGAAACAAACTAAGAAGATTATTTAAAAGGAAATTGAAGCCACTTTTTAAAAAATGTAATTGGAAAGAATTTGAAATTTAACAGAAATGTTGCAAGAATGATCACAGTACAAAGAATAGCCATATATTATTTTTATACTTTCACCAATTTTTCATATTTTACATTTTACCACATTGGCTTTATCACTTGTACACACATACACATGTATTTCTTAAGAATATAAGAATATTGTTTTATGTATGCACAGTACAGTTATCAACAGTATGGTTACCAACTTCAGTGAATTTAACAATACAGTTTTTATCTAATCTACCATTCATACTCCCATTTTGTCAGTTGCCTAATAATGCTTCTAATAACATTTCCTCTTCCGGTATAGGCTCTCATCTAAGATCAGACATTGCGTTAGATGATGTGTCTCTTTCTTTTCTATATGGAGCATTTCCAGGGCAATTATTTGAAAGTGAAGATTTCTTTATGAAGTGAGTCTCCTCTACCTCCTGCCCCCATCTTATTAATTTCGTAAATTTGGACTTTCAATATATTGCGTTTCCTTAAAGCCAGAACGCTGCCATTATAGCAAAGTGGATAAGAGACAAGAGGCTCCATCAAAGCCCTAAGCTGCCCTCTCCAGTTTAGAGTAAGGCCTCGAATTTTGGTTTTGAGATAGGAGTTCATGAATCTAGCCCTTCCTAATTTGAGGACTGCCCCGCCCCCTCCCAACAGATCACTTGCCAGAGGGATGGGGCCAGTGGATCCTCTCCTCTTTCCTTGCCTCTTGGGGACTTTGGCGTGTGCACCAGCGGGCCACCAGGAAGGCAGGCCGTGGCTGGCTGGAAAGCTGACTTCCCCACTCCTTGATTTAAAACCTGGCTCTTCCACAAGTTCACATAACCTCTCCTGACTGTCTAGATTGCAAAACCAGGCTAGATTTCCCTCAACTCCCAGGAGACCCATACAAGTCCTCTCGTTTGCTCAATTACAGCGATAGACAGATCACAATGGAAGGGAACACTAAATTAACTGTGACAGCCATTAATACAACCTGCTCGGTGGCAAAGGCGGTGCTGGGGTTCGCAGATCCGATCGTTCTAACATACTGGCCATGGGGCCACCCCCATTGGCTCCTCAGTGGGCCTTGAACTTGCTGGAAAAGACCAGGCCTGCACACAGGGCCCCGTAGCCATGGCAACGGGCTCTCATTCAGCAAAACACATAAAGATGATTCATTTTGTTTTCCTTTCCTTTCTTTCCACCCAAATTTTCATGCGGGTTGGAATCTATTTTTAATTTTTTTCCTTGGAGGAGAGGTTATTTTTAATTTTGTTACCTCCCTCCTGGGGGCCTGCCAGACCTGGATTTGAGTGACTGAGGGAGGTGGGCCACTCACCAGGCCTAAAGTCTTGGAACTTTTCTGGGCTTTTCCGGAGTGGGGACTGCAGGTGGGAGGGTGATGTCTGGGATGGAAACAGGGCAGGAATGGCCTTGGTCTGAAAGCTGGGACCTCGCGTCCTGGAATTGCCCTTAAACTTTCCCCATCACGCCCTAGCTGGTTTGGCTCAGTGGATAGCGCATAGGCCTGCAGACTGAAGGGTCCTGAGTTTGATTCCGGTCAAGGGCACATGCCCGGGTTGCAGGCTCGATCCCCAGTGTGGGGCGGTGCAGGAGGCAGCTGATCCATGATTCTCCCTCATCATTGATGTTTCTATCTCTCTCTCCCTCTCCCTTCCTCTCTGAAATCAATAAAAATATATTAAAAAAACAAACAAAAAACTTCCCCCATCGTTTTCAGTCCTCATGAGTTTGCCTTCAGAAAATCACACTCTTTCCTGGTTTCACACAATGCTTTCATCCCCATTTCTTGTTTGAGCTTTGAGGTAGCTAGGTGACATAGAAACCCCACATGCCATCTATATCAGGAGGCCCTCCCTCCTGACACAGCACCCCAGCATCTAGGTGGGCGAGGGAGTAGTTCTGGCCAATGGAGCGAGGGCAGAAGTGACGGGCACCCTTCCACTTCCAGGCTGGTCCCGAGAGCATCCCTGGGCACCCTCCCCTCATTCTGCCTTTGCTCACTGGCTACCAGGGAGGCTGGGAGGACCGGAGGCCCTCAGGGGACAGTGGAGCCACTCCACCAGAGGTCCCCAACCTGTCAGACTGTAAACTTAGGTGGGAAAAATCCCATCTGTATTCCCACTAACTTTCTAATGAGATTTAGCATTTTCTTCAATTGTGAACGGAGGCAACAAACCACTGGTGTATTAACGGTACCCGAGACCTTGTCTCCAATAGAATCACAGACATTTCATATCATATTATTGTGGTTATATATCTCTCAAAGTATCATTTCCACTTCTCACTTCTTTGAAATTGCAGCCATTGTTAGACTTGCCACTCTGTCTTATTAATGACTGCGTTAATAAAGAAGCATATATAATATCACAACCGTGGCTTTTTAGTTGGATAACTATATTTCAATGTAATTGCTTCTCTTTGTAATTTTATTTTATTTTATTTTCTGCATTTACAAACCTTTTTCTGAGAAGCAGTGCATAGACTTCTCCGGAGGAGGCTATGGTCAAGTGGACAGAAATCCTGGCACCATGACCCTGAATCACCACGTGCCACGCTGATGTGAATGAGTGACAGACCTCCTACGGGGTTTGCCAGGAACACTCTGAGAGCGCGTGCTAGAGCCAGCGGCATTCCTTCCCTGATGCACCAGGATAGGGGCAGCACTTTGCTGCGTGTAAAGGAGGAGAAATGAAGCCCACAGATGGCAGGTGACTGCCCACTGTCACTTATTCATAAAAATGACACTGAAATTCAAATCTTGTCCTCCTGACCTCAGTCCGGGCCTCTCTCAGACTCCCCACACGGCCCTGTCTCTTCCATAGCTCAGCCTCAGAATGCTTCCGGATAGAGGTGCTGTGTTAAGAAATCTTCCTCAGCCTGCGTGTTCACTGGATTTCCTGTCCATGAGAAACAGCTTACTGAGCAAGGCACCTAGAACTTTCTGTGCTGATAGGAATGACCTATATCTACATGATCCAATAGGCAGCCACTAGCCACATGTGCCTATTGAGCACTCGAAATTGCCTCTTGGGACCGAAAAATGGAATTTTAATTTGATTTCATTTTAATTAATTTAAATAACTACATATTCATGACTACTGTGCTGGGCAGCATAGTGCTAGAGCAGCGTTTGTCAACCTTAGCAGGTATGAGGATCCTGAGGCTGGCTGGCTAGGAGTGTCTGATTCAGCAGGTGGAGGAGGGCACCGGATCTGCCTTGCTGAACAGTTCCCAGCGAATGCGGATGCTGCTGGTCCAGGCTCGCTCTCAGCACTGCTGCCCTGGCTTTCCCAGACGTGTTCGTTGGGGGTTGGTGCTGCGCAATGCATTGTAGGTCACATAGCAGCATCCCGGCCTTTGTGTGATGCCAGGAGCATGCCAACAAGGCCTGCCTCCCATGGGGACAACCTCCAAGGTCTCCAGCTATGGCCTCCGTCCACTGGGGAGCAAAATCCCTCACCCCCACCAGTCCAGAGCCACTGGTCTAGACAGACGCAAAGACCTTTTTGCTTTTTGACAGCACAGTTTGAACAGATTACATTAAATAAACTATCTTGAATTTAAATCTGAACTTAATTTCTTCGAACATCGGTTTTAAAAGTGCCAAAAATTTCTGTTTCAACAAGACACCAGACTAGGTTGGATTTCTTCCCCATCAAAAAGAACCAGTTGTGTCTATGGCTGGGTGTTCATGGGGCACTAGATGCTCATGCTGCCCTTGGTGCTGGCTGCTGGCCCTCCCTGCCCTCACATTCCCCTTCCTTCCCCCTCCCCTCTTCTATTTCCTCCCTCTTAGTCTTCCCTCCTTTCTTCCCTTGTCTCCCTTTCTGCTTTCTAGACTCTACGTTCATGCTGGGCTTCTAGTCCCCATCTTTCCCTCTTTTGTCCATTTCTCTCCCTCTTCCCTCGACACCCTGGCCCCTCCGTCTCCTTCCCTGCTTCCCCCTCCTCCTCTCCCTGCAGCGCAGACTTGCGTTCCCAGTCCTCCGTGCTGTTTATCCTCCATCGTGTTGTTTCTGCTGGCTCTGGCTGTGTTTCCCGCTTTCCTCGTTTTATCTCCAGTCTGTGTTTGTCTTGGGCTGGCCAAGTTTGGCCTCTGGCCCCAGACAGTCTCGGCTCTGGCTCTGACTCTGAATCTGCACCCGCTCCCTGCCCCTCCAACCCTCGACTTCCTCTCAGAGCACTAGCCCCCCCGAGTACCCCTATAGGTGCACAGAGTTGGAAGGTTTGACACATATAGAGAAGGAAAATGACAGGGACAAGCTTTCTCAGCTCAACGCCAGAATGATCTTATGCCCTCGGCCAGGAAAGTGCCAATGATTTAGTTAGTGCTGCTTTTAAATTAACCATTTAGAAATTGCTGTCATCATGTGGTTGCGGAGAGTAAGAAACAGTCCATGTCAGGAGGACAACCAAACGTGCTTGGCATTTGTCCTGTGGAGAAGTCAAACATGTCAGAGGCTGACACTCTTATGTGGAGGTGACATTAAACAAACAGGGTGCTGGGAACCCTTTAAATCACCTGCAGGCAGTCAACCAATAGCTCTGACAAGCGAGGGCCACACACTTGCCTGCGACCACTGGGTCTTGCTTCTCACAGAAACACTCTTGACAGGAACCTCGCTGCTAATTTGGGGCACGAAGTCTGTCTGATTTTCCCCCACTGTTAGTCCATTTTTAAAATGTGACCTTTGAAACGACTCAGGCTGAAAACTACTTCCACCAACAACTAAGCAGGCAAGTACTTGGAAACATCAGGTTGTTGACTAACACATTCTGTTTTCAGCTCCCTGTTTGGGCTGGTGTCAGAGGCACCATCTCACCCTGGGAGTGTCCCACTCTATTGAAATCCTTATTTCAATGTAAAGGCAGGGGCCAGGAACCCAAGTGAGGCTGGCTTCCAAAGGCAAACCACAAGGCTGTTGTAATTTCCTCGAATAAGATGCGAGGTCCACCACGCTTCGTTGCACAGCAAGAGATGGCACTTCAAATCCAACTGCTCCTGGGAGAGAGGGTAGGACTCGGGCTTCATTTCATGCTAAGTTGTAAATCACTAATATGAGAAAGTCATTCGCAGTCAGGTTTTGATTGGGGTAGGAAGACCTTCGTGAAGGCTTTGGCTGACCAAGGGTGGGGAGTGGTGTGTGTGTGTGGGTGTGTGTGTGTGTGTGTGTGTGGGGGGAGAATCATACTGTAGACATAGGAGAGGGGCTTGCCCAAAATCAAGTCTTCTCTGATGCCAATATAGGCCCCCCACACCTGATGTGTGGTGGCTCTCATCATTGAAACTGAGAACATAAACCTCAGATGTAGCAGTGGGGAGGGGTGTTGATGAGGAACTGAAGTCCCAAAGGAGGCCAGGGAGGTAACAGAGGGGCCAGCAGGGAGAGTGACAGGGGAATACTTCAGTGAGAGACAAAGTTTTTGTGGGCCAGATGGTGGCCTCTAAAAGTATTGCAAGATTGGAAGTGCCCTAAGAAGTCTCTCTGTTGTTGAGTGGAGGGGTCCTGTTGTTTCTATGTGAATTTGTGCTGCAAAGAGAAACTCATGACTTCTGAAAACTCATCCCAATCCCAGACAGCTTTAGCAGTGGGCTCTACCTTTGTAATTCCTCTCAATAGGTCTTAGGTGTTATGACAGAATTCTACATATTCGCTAACTATGTTCATGTTCTCCACAAGTCTCCTCTTTTTCAACATAAATATATCAGTGTCATCAACTGGTCCTTCTCTTTTATGGCCTTATGACCCTCTGTGGTTTCTACTTCTCTCCTATAGATACATTCTAGCAATCGTATTATGGGTTTCTTTTATGTTAGCAAGAAATCAAATTCTATCTATGTATTCTGTTGGATTTCTCTTATAGTCAACACGATCCTGACTAAGAGGACAGGAGAGCAAGTGGAGAGAGCTCCCTGTTGATTTGTTTTGTATATCGTGCCTTTGTTAAGGAGAAAGGACCACAGCGTTGTGCAATGGAGATCCACAAATGGTTTCTAAAGTGGGCAGGGGTGCAATAGAACCTGTGTTTAATAACAACAGCAACAGAAACGATGAAATCTGACTGTGATTTGCAAAGGGGACCTGATAATGGTGTGAGTCCAGTCAAGCTCCTGCCTGTCCCTGTGCATGCTGGGCAGGCAGCTGTGATGTGACTGACTGGGAACCCCAGATGTTCTCTCTCCATCAACAAACCATAAACTATGAACATGTGGGGCTCTGTCACACCATTGCCCTCTCCCTGTTTCACTCCTGAGTTACCTCTCTACTCAGGCTATTTAGTGTCCAGGGTCCTGCTGGGTGGGTCATCACCCCAAGTTACAAGATGCTAGATTCTGTCTGGAGAACAAGGATTCTGTCCTGTGAGCATTCTTGAAGCAATGGCCAGACATGTCCAGCATGCTAGTAACTAGAGTGACATTTATTTCTATTGCTTATATTCTCAACTAGTGACTTGGTGCACAGATTCGTGCACATTGAAAGGAAATTCATTAGAAGGTGGCCAGCGGGGCAGGACTGGGCGAGACGGGCTGGACATTCCCTGGAGCCAACCTCCTGCGGTCCCTCCCTGGCATCTGTGGAGTGAGCGGGCTCCCTCTGGCAGGTGGGGTCCCTTGGCCTGGACTGGGGGGATTGGCCAAAACTGGCTCTCCAACATACCCCATGGGGTCCTGGAGTACGAGAGGGCACTCTGCAAAGTTGTTGTTGTACAGGGTGTGGAACACTAACGCAAGTGTGCAGGAAACCAGATTCGGGGCCGACAGTGCCCCAGCAACAACATAACCCATGGCCAAAGGTAGAATCATGTGCCCCCCCCCCCCCCAGGAATCCGGCTCCATCTTCTCTGGTTTCGGGGTGCATCACCCGAGAACCGCCGCTGCCAAGTCATCACAGCTCAGCAGCTCCTGCGTTGAGCGTCTGCCCCCTGGTGGTCAGTATGCATCATAGCGACTGGTGGGACGGAGGGAGGAACACTTAGCATATTAGCCTTTTATATATATAGATTACCATTAGAAAATACTTGTTTATCAGCACTAAGCAACAAATAGCCCCTCTTGCAATTCTAACAGTGGATTGGGGGTGAGGGGAGGTTAGGAAATGAGGAGATTTTAGTACAGATTTCACAGTCAGCAAGTTAGGTGTATAATGCTTTTATTTCTATGGAGTTTAATTGAGATTGGCCTGGGGCTCCATTCTACCAAGTTGCAGAAACTTGACCAAAACCTTTGCATAAATGCAGTCACGTAGAGATTTTTAAAAGGCTCAGTCATTTCAGGGTTCTGCTCCCAACTTCCAATGCTTCTAAGCACTGGGGGGCTGACCATTGTTCTGGCATGGACGCGAGGCCTCCGTCGTGAGGTTGGTCTCTGTCCTGCCCTGGCCCGGTGCTTCCAGGGTGAGGCCTCCATGCGTATTTGGTCATTAGCGCCCACCTCGCTGTCTGTGCGTAAAAATGCAGGGTGCATGCAGTTACCCAACAGCTTCCTCGCCTGGCTGTGGAGCCTCTCTACACCCCCCCGACCCCCTCTCAGCTGCTCTGGGCCAATCTGAGCTGTGATCCTTCTCACTGCGAGCCCCAAGGTGCACCGCCAACTCACTCAGTCCCTTGGACACTGCCTTGGCGTGACGTTGGGCTTTTTTGAAAGGCTCCTCTACTCAGAGACTCACCCCAACTCGCCTTGTCCTTGTCCCAGGGATCAGACAGGCTCAGTTGGGGATGAGCTAAGGGGCACTTCTGCTGGCAGACTTACCAGCATCTAAGCTCGAATCTCTTCCCCTCGTCTTCTCTCATCTGGCCAGCTGGTCTAACCTTGATCTACGTTGAGGCTGGAAGACACCTTCTTTCCTGCGCTGTTTTCTGCAGCCTCAATGCCTGTTTTGGGCCCCTTCGGTTCTCATTTTCTCACTCAGAAACCTTTGTTCTCTCAAGAGCTCTGTGCCTTTCCAACTTTGGCCTCTGCTCAGTTTTCTGAAACTCAAACGGCTTCTTTATTTTCGGCTGTATTCTCATACCCTCCTCCACCCCCCCCCCGCCCCCCCGCCCCAGGAGTGCCACTGACCTCACGCACCAAAGGCTGGAGGGACAAGAGAAAAATTGTAGGAAAGTAAATTCTGTTATTATTTCAAGGTATTATACCATTACAATGGGTTTCTTTTCTAATTATCAACCAAATGACCGAACCTCCAAAGAAAGTACATTGTGGATACTGTTTGTAGGTGGTCTCTCTGTGTTTATTGTACCCTGTTCTCTGTGGACATCAGAAAGAGCATACTAGAAGATTCCATTGCGTGGCTGCCTTTCTTGTTTGTAATGTGCGTAGCACCCATAATTGCTAGCATAAACTAGAGCACAGCTCAGAGCCAGAACTCTGGTGCCTCACTGGCCTCGCTCTGTACAACAGACTGCATTCTTATTCCTGCTTCTTGCATAACACTTGAAGAATTCAAAACATTTAGGATGAGGGTGGCTTTTGGTTAATTTGAATTTCTGTTTAAATGAGGTCATGCCTCTCCTTCCTCCTCTCCCAACATATGTGGTAGGTTGCAAAAATGGCCACAAATTTTTCCTTTCCCATCAAGAAGTAGAGACATATTCTCCACCCCTTGATTTTGACCTTGGACATGTGATTTGCTCTGGCCAGTGGGATCTTAGCAAACGTGACACAGCAGAGGCTTACAAAGTGCACTGGAACTCGCCCTCTCATGCTCTTGGGGCCGGCCAGCAGCACCATGGGAGTGAGCCCGGGGCTAGCCTGCTGTATGACGGGAGACCTGCGTAGCCTCTGTGACCTCAGCTGAGCTAGCAGCTGACTACAGACCCCTGGGTGAGCCTGCCTGGCTCAAATCACCAGTCTACTGACTCTTGTGCTACCCAAGTGGTTACTGTTTGAAGTACCGAGTTATGGGGTAGTTTGTTACTCAGAAAAAGCTAACCGCTATAGGATACTAAACATAATGGAATGTTTTGGCAAATTGGCGTTTTTTAATTCTTGGGGTTATAGACGGAACAACAATTCTTTCCATGCAGAACGATGGATTTAAAAGACAGGGGCTGAATTTCTACCGAGTCCAGGATCTAACATTTCTTTTTTTTTTTTTTTTTAAAGTGAATCTACATAATTATGTTTGAAATGCAAATGTTAGAATAGTATGCTAAGTATGATTCCATTAGATTAACTCACTTTATGCTGTATATATACTTGTATATAAAAGAAAAATTCTAGAAGAAGACTGGAGAAACTGATAGTTGAGGATATCTCTGGGCCTGGGATTAGAGGTGGAACAGGGGTAGGAAAACCTTTTATTTGTTGTTTATATCAAGTCTGAAATTTTTACTATGATCACCTGTTAATTTTATAATTAAAAAATTAAAAAATAAAGTCCATCACCAAATGTTCAATACTACCAGCCTAGTTAAAAGAACTGTGCTATTTGTTTCATTTGCGCTTTTTTCTTAAAAGCTTAGTGTCCAAATTGCAACCCATTATTTCAGGATTTTTGGTAGCGTAGGCGCCAGTGAATTGACTTTTTAATCTGGTAAGCATTTGCTGCACATAAAAAATACTGGCTTTAAGAAAGAAATGCTTATTTATTTAGTTTTGTATTCATTTCCCACCTACTTCCAAGAAATACTTGAAACTCCTAAGGTAATGATCAATTAAACACTGGATTTCTGGCCAAATAAAAGAACTTCTATTACCATAGTGCTGTATTTGCAAATTGCAAAAATCAAACACCACAAAAATCTGACCTTCATTGAGGGACCCTAGCTCTGACCTACTGAACGGAGATTGAATCAAGATCTTGAACCAGAATGAAAAGACTGAGGCCCTGCCCAGTTAGCATTTAGCTGCTATTCACAGACACGTGGCTACCAGGGTTTGAGAAGCCAGACCAGTGTCTTTGCTTTTGAGTCCCAGAATCCATCAAACCGATGCAGTCAAGAACCCCAAGGAAATTCTGTGACTCGGCTCTGATAGCCATCTCCAGTTCTCTTGGAGTCTGGCTAAGCACGTGATCATATGGTATCTAAATATCATGTCATCAGCCTGCCTGTAAAACACTTAGCGCAGACCATGGAAACATTCCAAGACCAAGTTCATAGTGAATTTCTCACACAGGGATGCATACTGTGGTGAGTATCTTGGTTTAAGGCGTGGTTCTGTGGGCTGGAGGTGTTGAGGACAGAGAGGAATTACATTGCAGTGAGTGTTGATCTGGGCCAAAGGGACATGGAGAGAGAGAAGGCGAGGGAGAAATGCCTCGTGTAATTAATTCAAGCAAGTGGTTGGAAAGGGCATTAGGAACAGTGCTATTGCCTTAGAAATCCATATACCTGTGTACAGAGCATTAGCACAAACAAAACAAATTTGAGATGTTGACAGAAGCCCTCAAAGGCGGTCTTAGTCAAAGCTTTCTGTTTGGGCAGAACAGGAGCCAACTTACAGCGGCTCAGTTAGAGACCTTTATTAAAACGACAAAGAGGCCTTTACAGACATATACAGGGTCATCTTAGGGAACAAGAAACAGTGGTTTGGGGATGGGCCTTGCAAACAAGCTTATAGGGTCCAAGGCTGAGGAACTCTTATCTCCTTCTTGGGGCCACACGTTCTCTTATTTCTTCTTTCCCTCGCTTACCTCGCCCCTGCTCTTGCAGATGGACTTCTCTGTTTACTCATCAGCATGGATGTAGCTGAAAATGGCTGCTTCATCCCAGTTCTGAGGAGCTTTTCAGGCCAAGCAATTATAGGACTGCATTTTCTGCATCTCTTGGTTCAAGTTTTGGGAACTCTGACATAGCTGTGCGTTTCCTTCATCCAGGAGACACGTGCCTGGCTGGAGCAGATGCCGACAGTGCCATACCTTTTACCATTTCAGTGCATGCTGGATGCATTTCCAAATGCCAGTTCCTACATCTTTTTGTCTGGGGACTTCTCTGGCCTGGGTGCCACTGTGCCTTGGCAGACGAGACTGGCTAGAAGGGCTGGGTATGAATGCCCAGTGACTGAGGAGAGTTAGTGTACAAACAAACACCCCGATTCCTTTGGTAGGATAACTCTAAGGCTTTTCTTCTAGACTATTCTACAGTGGAACGAGCGCCAGTCACCCCTAGGTGGTCAAGAAGGCTCCCTGTATTTGCTGCTTCTCTGTCTCATTTCTCTACTCCACTTCTGGTGCATCTCAGAATCATCTCCTAAATGAACTGCTTGCATGTAAATCCTTGTCTAAAATATTAGTACAATTAACTATGACCAAAGTCACTTGAGCAGGAGGGTCATCCTCAGAAGCAGGAAGCAGAACTGTGGGTGAGGCAGACATAGGAAGGTTGACCTTGATACAAAAGAAACCATTAGAAGGGGAGATGAAACCCCAGCTCATGATAAAAAAGGTTTCCACCCACATAGAAATCCAGTCCTGAGGGTGGGGCTGTGTTAGAAACCATGTGGGTGGAGATCAAAGGCAAGGGCAACAGAAGCCCTATTGTTATAGGAGCAGATTACAAGGCTGGCAGACCAGGTGGGGAAACTGATGATGGGTTCCTGACCGAGACCACACAACTGGCCTGGAGTGGAGACACCTCCTGATGAGGGCGGGCGACACCAGCTGGACAGCTGTTCCGAGTCCCTGTCAGCTCTAAGCAGAGCATCTGAACAAACTCTTAGCTTGCCTTGCTGACAGTTTCACCTCCTGCAAGACTGAGCAGTGACAAGAAGGATTGCTACTCTTTTTAAAAATATATATATTTTATTGATTTTTTACAGAGAGGAAGGGAGAGGTATAGAGAGTTAGAAACACCGATCAGCTGCCTCCTGCACACCCTCCTACTGGGGATGTGCCCGTAACCAAGGTCCATGCCCTTGACCAGAATCGAACCCGGGACCTTTCAGTCCGCAGGCCGTCGCTCTATCCACTGAGCCAAACCGGCCAGGGCAGGATTGCTACTCTTGAGTTCATTCAAACCAAGAAGGAGGAACCATGTGGTAAAGGAGCAGGTCGGGACCTTGGGAGATGGTGAGTCTGTCCTCTGAGAATGAAGGTTACGAGGAGTGGGCTGCTTAGGTTTCAAAAGACTGAAGTTCTCAGACTTAAGGGCCATACAGCCATACACTCCAAGGGCTGATACAGACCCCCCCAGTTCCTCACCACCCCTGCCTCTACCTCCAAGATTCTGATTGGTTGGTTGGAAGCCAGTGCGCCGGGGAACTCAAGTGTTCTTGTGGCAAGGGGATCCCAGAGGATGCTTTGAAGAACAGTGCTTTAGAGAAAACAGAGGTAGGAATGCTCACAGCTGAAGGTGTCATAGAGACCATAGGAAGGTTGGAAGAATGCAAAAATGAAATTCCAATTCAACTGCCAGAAAGGAGCCCAAGGAGAAAAAAACCGTGAACCTGACCAAGCGCTGCTGCAAAAGAGCTGACATATTGCCAGTAAGGGACAAAGAAACAAAACCCCCAAAACATTTGCAAAGAAGGGTACCAGAGGTGTCAGGAGGGCTAAAAAGTGAACTGATGCTTAAAAACGGCAGGCCATGCACAGGCTTTTTAAGTTACGTTCTTGGTGGGAGGCTGAGTGAGCAAGGCAGGCCCCCACAGCCTGCAGTGGCCAGCAGCCAAGGGCTGACTGGTGCGGAGGCAGAAAACCCACCGCCTTGCCTCAGGTGGGCAAGTCAGTGGTGCCTTCATGCGGAGGGGAGACCTCAGCTGGACCCACGGCTCTGTTCAGCGTCCTCTCCCTGTTCCCGCTCTCCCTCCTTCCTGGTTCCTCCTGAGAGGCTGTCCTTATTCATTCCCTTGCGCAAACCCCCATCGCACTTCTGTTTCAGGGAACCAACCCAAGACAGGTAGTAAAAGTCAAAGTTCAGATTGCAAAGTGGCTGTCAATCTCTGGGTGCCGGGGGAGGGGCAGAAACCACGTGATCGAGCTGGCTGTCTTCAGGGGATCAGGAAAGCCGGGGCGCTGAGAAGAGGCAGTGGGGGGAAGAAGGGACAGAGGGTGCTGGAGGCATTTGTTTAAATTCTGGAGAAATATACATAACACAAACTTGAACATTTTTAAGGGTGCAGGGCAGTGGCATTAAGTACATTCACATGGTTGTGCAGCCATCACCACCATTCATCTCCAGAACGTTTTCAGCTTCCCAAAGGGAAACCCTGAGCCCAACTCCCCATTCTCCCTGAGTCCCCCAGCCCCGGGCAACCACTATTCTTTCCGTCTCTGTGAATTGGACTACTGCAGGGACCGCGTGTAATTGAAATCATATAGTATTTGTCCTTTTGTGTCAGGTTTATTTCACTTTGCATGACGTCCACAAGGTTCATTCATGTTGTCCCAGGGGTCGATGCTTCATTCATTTCTTAAGACCGACTAATATTGTGTTGTATAGATACACCACATTGTGTTTATCCGTTTATCCATCAATGGACATTTTGGTTGCTTCCACCTTTTGAATATTGTGAACAGTGCTGCTATGAACACAGGTGTACAAATGCCTATTTGAGCCCGTTTTCAATTCTTTTGGATAAATACCCAGAAGTGGTAACTTTATGTTTAATTTTTGGAGGAACCATCATACTGTTGGCCACAGCGGCTGCACAATTTTATATTCCCGCCAGCAGCGCACAAGGGTTCCAACTTATTCACCTCTTTGCAATACTTGTTCTGTTCTGTTCTTTTTTTATAATAGCCACCCTAATGGGTGTGAAGTGGAGGCAAAAGCCTGCGAAGCTTCCTTACGTCTCTGCAATGGCTGCTGGGATTGGGGGCCAGGCGTGTCCCTGCCACTCAGAGCAGCCTGATGGTGTCCAAGTCAAGAGCTCTGGGCCCATCTCCACCTTCTCTAAGGCCATCAGCACTGCAGGGGTGCGATGCTGCAGTGTCTCATCATTTAGATCATCCTTGTTCTTTTTCTAAAGCCCTTTGCCCATGGGTGCAGGCAGAGCCCCATCGGGCTGGGAGGAGGACGCTTTTAGTGCCAGATTACTCTATCCTCGCTAGCAGCTCCGGGCTCTGGCACCCGGCCAAGCCGCAGCTTGTCAGTTCTCTCATCCCTAAGGCTCATTCTCCCCAGGAAGCCCTCAGACACCTGGAGGCTGAATTCTCTAATCCCCGGGCAAGGGGTACCCCATGTGGACCCAGCCAAGCTCAGTGTGACTTACCTCCACCTGTTGTTTCTGGTCTTCGTTTATGTTACCCCGAAAGCAGACCTGGGAGAAGGATTTCAGTGCAAGCAGTGTATGTGGGAGGCGAGCCCAAGAAGCACAGCGAGAGGAAGCGAGAGCAGGAAGGCAAGCCAAAAAAGGGCGCAGCAGCGAGCAGATTTCTACTGTGGACACCAGGGCTCAGGCCCACAGGGCCCTTCTCACTGACTGTCTGGAATATGGCTGAAAACGGTCCCATCGGGAGGGGAGGAAGCCGGGCCTTTCTGCACCCCCTCCTGGCCCTCACTGTCAAGGGCTGTTGCAGAGTGCCCTCGGGCAGAGGAAGAGAAAGCGCAGCTGGCGTGTGACCTCCGGGCTAGGCTGAGGGGATCCAGGCGAGGCGCTGACAGCACCCGTGACATTTTCCTTGACATTAAAGGGTGTTGAGGAAGGTGTTGACGTAACCTGGAGGAAGGTGGTCAGGTCAGGGTGGAGGGTGCGGTCCCAAGCTTGGACCTGGTGAACAATTTCAGACTCTTACTCAATTTGAACTAATATTTACTAAATCTCTGCTTCAAGGCAGGCACCAAGCTAAGCATTTTCCTCTGCAATATCATATTTGACCCTCGTGACAACTTTGTGAAAGAAAGTATTGTTAGCTGCAATTTTGCAGGTGAGGAAAAGATTCAGAGGTCAAGAAGCTTCCACAGGGTCACGCCCAAGTGAGTCTGGCACGCCATCACTACCTCAACAAATGTACCTTTACTGGCTCTGAGGATGGCTCAGGACTGGGAGGGCTGGGAAGTTGGGCTGGCTGACAGACCCAGCCTCCCCCCCCCCCCCAAGCCTCCCCATTGAGATTAGCCTGTGTAGATTGGCAGTGCTGGGTGTCGCCAAAAGGACTGCCCTGGGGGGGTGTAAATTGGCTCAGTCAGTGTGAAAAACAGTGTGGAAGCTCCTCAAAAAATTAAAACTAGAACTATCATGTGACCCAGCAATTCCACTTCTGAGTATATCCAAAGGAGGTGAAATCACTACTTAAGAGATATCTGCATCCCATGTTCATAGCAGCATTATCTACCACTAGAGGCCCTGTGCACGAAATTTGTGCAAGAGTAGTCCCTCCCAGCCCCGGCTTCATCCAGAAGGTCGCCCAGAAGGACTTCTGAATGGTCATTCCGCTGTTTGACCGTTCTGCTGTTCGATCGATTTGCATATTACACTTCTATTATTATAGACTAGAGGCCCGGTGCATGAAATTCATATGCAGGTACGGTCCCTAGGCCTGGCCTGTGATCAGGGCCATCTTCCCCAGCTGCTCGCAGCCGGCTCCTTCCCCTGCCGCCACCCCCAGTTCCTCATTCGCCATCGGATGATTGGTGCCTGATGGCCAGGGGAAGGGACCAAGAGGTCGGCTGTTCACGCCTGCTTGCTGGCCCCACCTCCGCCATGGGTGACCATCAGGCGATCAGAGCCTGCCAGCCAGGGAAAGGGATCAAGAGGTGGTCAGTGCGCCTCATAGTGACTGGTCCAGCGGTCATTCTGCTGTTAGGGTCAATTTGCATATTACCCTTTTATTATATAGGATAGAGGCCTGGTGCACAGGGGCTGGCTGGCCTGTCCTGAAGGGGGCCCCGAATCTGGGTGGGGGGTCCCCACGGGGGGGTGGGGCCAGCTGGGGCAAGGGGCCCCTGGTGGTTTGCAGGTCAGCCACACCCCTGATTGGGGTGGGGGTCCCCACTGGGGGGTAGGGCTGACCTGGGTGAGGGGTCCCCAGTGCTTTGCAGGCCAGCCAAGGCCCCATCGGGGTAGGGGTCCCTGCTGGGGGGGTGGGGCTGGCCTGGGTGACGGGCCACGGGCAGTTTGCAGGCCAGCCACGCCCCCGGCTTTCTCAGGAAGGACGTCCAGAATGATGTCCGGAAGACGTCCAGTCTCTCAGGTCTAATTAGCATATTACCCTTTTATTAGTATAGATAGCCAAGATATGGAAACCACCTAAATGTCCATCGATGGATGAATGGGCACCTGTAATGTGGGTTCCAGGTTGCTTTACGATGTCTGCCTGGGCCACCCTGCAACGGAATATTATTCAGCCGAGAAAGAAGCCAACCCTGTCTTCCCATAGCCTAGG
The DNA here is from genome assembly GCF_027574615.1 of Eptesicus fuscus. Lineage (NCBI taxonomy): Eukaryota > Metazoa > Chordata > Mammalia > Chiroptera > Vespertilionidae > Eptesicus > Eptesicus fuscus. The sequence goes on from NC_072473.1 coordinate 135,469,996, forward strand.
CCAGTGGTCGGCAAACTCATTAGCCAACAGAGCCAAATATCAACAGTACAACGATTGAAACTTCTTTGGAGAGCCCAATTTTTTAAACTTAAACTTCTTCTAACGCCACTTCTTCAACATAGACTCGCCCAGGCCGTGGTCTTTTGTGGAAGAGCCACACTCAAGGGGCCAAAGAGCCGCCTGTGGCTCGCGAGCCGCGGTTTGCCGACCACGGGACTATGTGGACATTCTCTCCTGGTTTACTGCTTGTCTCTCCAGCTGTTTCTTCCTAGCACACTTTTCAGCCTCCTCTGTTTCTTTCAACTTCATGCCTAAATGCTCAGACCAATCTCAAGCCCCTCTAGGCCTCTCACTCTGCACTTTCTGAGGAACCTCACACCCCCCTGGTCTGAAGCACAAACCTCTCAGTTGCAATCTAAACCCTCACATCTTATTTCTCCACTCGACATCTCTGCTTTCAGATACTTCACAGGCGTTTCAACCGAACATGCCCAAGACTGAACTCATCTACTGCCTCTCCGGGCCCAGCAAACCTGTCCTTGGCTGTGTTTCCGGTCTCCAAGGGTGGCACCAACACCCTTTCAGGCTCCCAAGCCTGAACTTGAAACCCACCCGCGGGAGACAGCGTTGGTTGGCTGACCCAGCACCCCTGGGCCTAGTGCTGATCCTGTACTCTCCAGGACCCTCTCTTCTGAATGTGTCCAGTCTGCCGAGGCCTTTGTCAAAGTCTGACTTTCAGAACTGAGCTGAATGTTCCAGGAGTGATCTTGACCAGAGTGGGACAAAGTAGGACCATCCCTTCCCCTATTATAGCCCAGGACAGGATTCTCTTTTCTTTTTTCAGCCATCATATTCCACTCTTTGCTCATGCTGAGCTTACTGTCCATTACAGTTTTGTTTTTTTTAAAAATCCTGGTCTTCGTTTATGTTACCCCGAAAGCAGACCTGGGAGAAGGATTTCAGTGCAAGCAGTGTATGTGGGAGGCGAGCCCAAGAAGCACAGCGAGAGGAAGCGAGAGCAGGAAGGCAAGCCAAAAAAGGGTGCAGCAGCGAGCAGATTTCTGCTGTGGACACCAGGGCTTTCAAATCCAGATGTTGCTAAGCTACATTTCTCACACCCTATATCTGGGCTTCTGCTTTCTAGTGTGAGGACAGTATTTTGTATTTTTTCTTATTAAGTGTCACCATCTACCCCAATCTTGAACTCCAATCGTAATTTATACTGGAATTGAACCTGATTTTTTATATTTTTTCATTTTCAAATTGAAATTAATTTACTGCAATTTCTGCAAATCACCCCCGAAGCTTCATGGACGAAGATGAGGGGACCAGGTGAATAATTCAGTAAATGCTGTGTGCACCGAGTCACTCTGTGTGACAGTCTAGTGAAACATGATTGGCCCAAGTGGATTATCCAGTCTTTTAACTCCCCTCGCACCTTGGGGGCAACCAGGAATTTGATGGGTGTGCGTCGTCCGTTGGTCCACCTGCCGCACGCAGAACATTGTGGCAGGGGCCTGGAGGGGAGTGTGGGAGTGTATCACCTACTTTGGATTTTATGAGATTTAATTCAAGCGTCCTCCCTTCACGCTGCCACCTCGTTACAGCAGGTTGACAACAGGCGAGGGCAAGGGAGGGTCAGATGGGGGAGGAGGAAGGCTTGTGTGTACGGCTCTGCCCTCACAGGAAATCCAAGTCATTTCTTTTAGGATTACTTCCTCTTGTTAACGAAAAAACCATTGAAACCTGTAAAGAATTTTAGTGAGTTTATTTGAGCCAAAATGTCGACATATGCCGGGAAGCAGAACCTCAATGAATTGAGATAATGCTCCGAAGAAATGGTGGGTTACATCTGTATTTATACATTGCCATCAGAGGAGGGACATAGGTCGGCTACATGAAATTCATTGGTGACGGATTAAGGAGGTGGGTTAAAGTCAAACGGTGGGAAACCCCTGGGATTGGATAAAAAGTAAAATGATGGACACATACTTAGGTGGGTACAGGAACAATTAACATGATAATGAAGGAATTTGAGGCATCTGTCCTGGCACCCACCACATCTAGTTGTGCCCCAGGGGCTCCAGCAAAAGAAGGAAGTTACACGTTACCCAGACATCTCACAGATATGTTATCTTAGAGGCAAAAAGGCAAATGGGCTCAGGAAAGAAGATCTAATTTGATCTTTGTCAGGGAAGATATCGCCTAGGACATGACTGCCCACTATAACCTGTTTGTAGTTAAATATTTAATTTTCAGACCATCTTTTGTGGTTACTTTAGGTCTCTGAGTTTTCAAGACTGCCACACAGGCCTCCCCTGAGCTTGTCAGGTTAGCATGTGGCTCCTTTCCTTCACACTCTTTAACATGCTCAGTCACTCTTCTCCCTCCAGTAGTGCAGCAAACACAGAGGAGGCTGGTGCTTGACGTGAATTGCTGCTAGGCCAGGACAGGATGGTGCGACCCTCGCCCCTGCGGGCTCCCCTGGCGCTCCCCGCCACGTGTCCTCCCAGTGACGATGCAGCGATGCTGGGCACACTTTTAGGGACCGCGTGCTTTACTCTTTCCTCCGCATTAAAATTTGATTCAGCACGTGGCAGCCTGCTCATTAAGAAACTCCCAGGTGTCTTCCCTCGGCTCCACGCCAGCCGTCAGCTCCAGCCGCCTCGTGTTCTCATCTACCCTTTGTACGTGCTAAAACGCCTCATCTGGGTTTCGGAAAACACGCAGCAGGCGGGGTAAAAGTTCCAGCATGCAACACGCCCAAGTTGCCGGGGAGTGTGGGTGGCACCCACTTACCCGATCTCTTCTCTTTCTACCCTTCCCCCCAGACCAATTGAGCGATCCCCCCCAACTCGTGTTTACTTCCCGCTTCCGCGACCTTCCCAGTAACTCGCTCCACATGTTAATTTCTCTGTCCTCCACTCCAACGGGCAAACCTCGGGGTTAACACTTCCCTCCCCTTTTCCAAATTGGGGGCTGAACTTTCCCCTCCTCCTCTTCCTTTCCTAGAGGGAGAGCAGGAGCTCTTAACCTTTTCCGCGCCAGGAACGCCGGAGTCGTACTTCTCAAAAGTTAACCGGAGCAGGGAGCGACCCCGCTCTCATTAAAATGCACATTGTGATTCCGTGGGTCTGGGCGGGGCCCGAGATTTGCATTTCTAACCAGCTCCGGGGTGGAGGTGCGGGTCCCTGGACCTCATGCTGAGTAGCAAGGTCTCAGGGGCTTTCCCACTACTAGGGGGGCGAGGGGCTGCATTCATGCCCTTCCTCCCCCCCCCCCCCCGCCCTTGCCTCCCTCCTCCTGCCCCTGCGTCACAGGTGCGCACTGGCCGGCCCCAGCGCCGCCGCAATTCATCAGCTCCCAACAAATGCTTCTTTATAGTCGGGAACTAGAAACCCTCTCGGCCCGAGAGCCCAGAGCGCTGCCTGCTCCTCCCATCTTTCCGGGCCGCTGCGCCAGGGACGGACTTAAGGCCGAGCAGCTTCATAAACCAGAAAAGAGAGAGAGAGCGAGAGAGAGAGGAGACAGAGGAAACAATTAAACCTAGCGAGCCAGGATTGCTCCAGGGAACAGTCTTTCAAAGGGACCGGGGTCTGGCTTTTTTCCAGGCCGTGGGATCAGCCAAAGGGCGCGGGCCTGCGGGCCTCCTTTCCTCGGCGCGACAGGTGCGCCCGCCCGGGGCAGGCACCAGGCTCAGAGCTTGCCCGTCGCCCATCGGCCCCATGTAATTGGAAAACGCGGAGAAAAGCCATATTCCTTGTAGTGCAGCCCTGCAGCTGTGTCCACGCCCAGATTCTTCGGAGCATAGATTTAGCTTCTTCGGAGCATAGATATAGAATCACAGCACAGAGATGACCTGGAAGGTGCCCTTTCCAACCATGTTAGTCTTCCTTCCTTCTTTCTCTTTCCTTCCTTCTCCTTCCTTCCCTCCCTCCCTCCTTCCTTCCTTCCTTCCTTCCTTCCTTCCTTCCTTCCTTCCTTCCTTCCTTCTTTTCCTTCCTTCCTTCCTTCCTTCCTTCCTTCCTTCCTTCCTTCCTTCCTTCTCTTTCCTTCCTTCCTTCTTTCCTTCCTTCCTTCCTTCCTTCCTTCCTTCCTTCCTTCCTTCCTTCCTTTTCCCCTCCCTCCCCCTCTTTCCACTTTGAGGCTCTTAACATTTTGCCTAGTTATTTTGCTCATTGAACCCAGAGCTGATTGCCCAGATATTTATAAAATCAAAAAATAAGTAAATGCCATTAGGTCCCAATTTCCAACTTAATATAGACACTAGCCACAGCATTAAATTTGTATTTTTTTTAAAAAAGAAAGAAAATCATTGTCTTAAAGTGTGGTCCCAGGACCAGCAGCATCAGCATGGGGAAGGGAGGGGGGCTGCATTCACCCTCCCTTAACCCCACCCAAGACTTGCCCAATCGGACACTCTGGGGGTGAGGCTTGGCTGTCTCTGTCTGAACAGGTCCTCCAAGGCTGAAGTTGGAGAAGCACCCATCTAGAGAAAGAAATCCAGAGCCCATAGCCAAGGCCCACGGAATGCAAGGGCCAGAGAGGGGGGGAGAGTAGAGGAATGAACTTGCTCTGGCTCCTGGGAGGGTGGGGATTCAAGTAATCAAGGCAGGAATAATTAGGTAGACTAAACCCCAACAGAAATAATCCATCTTTCGGAAAGAAATGACATTTTGAAAAATTTAGAAATCTTCATCAAGCTATTATGCCGCTGAAATATATAAGCACTTTGCATTATGTTTTCTTTCCCTGCAACATGCAACACATGCGAGAGTAATTACGGGATCTCACTCTGTCCCGAGCACTTCATCTCAATGATGGTGGCGCTGGACACTGGAGACTAATGTAAATAACTCATCAATTACCTTTCCGAAAGAAATTGTCTGGGTTCAAAGAGAATATTCTTTTGTATCCAGGTATTGAAAAGAGTTTTGCTAAATGTTACCAGCCTTTGGGAGGTTTTTATTGTTATACTAGTGACCTGGTGCACAGATTTGTGCACATTGAAAGGAAATTAAGTAGAAGGTGGCCAGCGGGGCGGGACTGGGCGAGACGGACCTGACACACCCTGGAGCCAACCTCCTGTGGTCCCTCCGCAGCATTTGCGGAGTGAGCGGAGTCCCTCCTGCAGGTGGGGTCCCTCGGCCTGCCCTGGGGGGATCGGGCCGAAACCGGCTCTCCGACATCCCCCGAGGGGTCCCAGAGTGTGAGAGGGCACTCTGCAAAGTTGCTGTCGTACGGGGTGTGGAACGAAAACACAGTGTGCAGTAACCAGATTTGAGGCCGACAGTGCCCCAGCAACAACATAACCCACGGCCAAAGGTGTAATTGGGCGACCCCGTGAGGAATCGGGCTCCCTCCTCTCTGGTTTTGGGGTGTGTCACCTGAGAACCACCACTGCCAAGTCACCACAGCTCAGCAGCTCCTGCATTGAGCGTCTGCCCCTTGGTGGTCAGTGTGCATCATAGTGACCGGTCGGGCGGTAGGAGGGACACATAGCATATTAGCCTTTTATATATATATATATGAGCACAGGAAGCAAAACAGGCCCCATTATAGAAATTTCCCCAGACCTGAGGGTTCCTTCTGTTCTCAGCCCTTCTTCTTGCCTCATCGCTTGATATTTGTGATTAACCTGCTCTGTGAAATATGGGAGCTTTTACTCTGAAATGCAGGAGAAGATTTTAGCAGATTATAGCCTTTTGTGAAAAATGGCCTTTGTCATCAGTGACTCAGAGAGGACACTGGTGTGTGCAGATATATGGATTGATAAGGGGCGCTGTGGTTCTGTAAGGGAGAGTGTTGCATATAAGCAATGTGAGCCTTGGTTTCCCCATCTGTACGGCGAGTGGGGTCCTCTTGGTGCCTTTCCCTCTTGATTCTACAAGGATGCATTGGAGGCATTCAGAATCTCTCCAAAATGGACCCAAAGGAAAAGTCATAGGAATGTGGTCTCGTGCTTCTCCTGGAAGGGCGGGCACCAGTCTATCAGGAGCAGGCGTTTCTACACAGCTTAGTCTCATTCCGCATCTTGTTGGCTCAGGCCTCTCGCATCTGCCATGAGTTTGAAGTCACTGGATGAAGACCCACCTGGCTTTGGGAAGGAGCACATTTAGTCCTAGCCATCACTTGGAGCAACCGGAGCAGAGGGTTTAAAGGACTTCTCCTAAGCTGCTGTAGGAATGTGGAGCGCAACAGGCAGGGCCACTGTGGACCTGGGGAGGCCACCTGCTGACTCCAGTCCTCCCCTCTGCCCCCACAGCTGTGCAGGTCATCCTGAGGTCAGAGACTCTCCTTCCCCAGGTGCCTCTTCATGGCTGGGCTCTCCCACACCAGCCATCCACCAGTCTGGTAATTTTCGCAGGAGACCTAGTGGTCTCAGCCCACTTTTCAGCAAGATTTAATAGCACAAGACTGTTGCGAGGCCTCGAGCTACCGGGAAGAGAAGTGTTTGCAAATCTGCGGTTTGGAGAAAGCTGCGCTCAAAACAACAATTCAGATCTTAATTTACAGCCTGCGGATTTGCAGGGAAGAGGATTTCTGGTAAGATGGCAATTAATGGGGCTTTATTCCAAAGCCTAGTTCATTTCCTGCCTTTTAACTCCTTTACTGCTGTCTCTTGGAGCCACTGTGTTGGCTGGCAGAATAATTTCATGAATGAATGAGGTCATTCATTTACTCATTCGTTTGCTAAAAATCTACAAAACAAAGACTAATTTACAGGTATACTAGGTTCTGGGAAGGATGGATGAATAAGATTTGGCCCCTTGAGGACCCTTTTGGGCCTTGAGGAAGAGGGAGCCAAGTAGGTGGAAATGGGCGTCATAAACACAGGGACACACTCTATAGCATAATAAGTGGCACAAAAGAGATAGAGAGAGGAGTACTGGCTGTGAACTTGTAGTTTAAGGACCAAACCCCAGCCCCAAGACTGGCCTACAGAACATGAAAAAAAATGCAGCCAACATTGAGACTCTGAACTGTTTCACAGCGTAAGTCATGCTTTTTGGCTTCTCTTGAATCATGTGACGATCAGGCCATTTTGGGCCTGCATTGGCGACAGCCATAGCACAACAATGCTGAGTAGCGGCTGCCCCCTTTCATGGGACCTGCCCCCTGTCCAGCTGGACACAGAGCCCAGGATTTCCACCGCGAGCAGGTCTTCCCCTCCTCACCCCATCTCCTCTGGCAACTGTAAGCATTTCAGTTTGTCACTCTTGGAATCCAGGACAGTGGAGGGACAGAGACGGGAGGGGTTACCTCGTGGGGCAGTGTCCATGTATCGCTGTCAGGGCGCGTTACTCGGACATGCCTGCAGCTCCTCCATGCGCTGGCCTCTTTTGCTCTGGCTGTCTTAGGGCTGCTCCTGGTTTGACCACTGGCACCCCTGGGAATGGGTAGGCTGTTTTGTGCCTTTGGAGCTGTGCTATCCACTCTGGTCACCACTAGCCACATGTGCATATTTAAATTTCAGTTAAAATGAATCAAAATGAAATAAAATTAAAAATTTCATTTCTCAGTTGCTCTAGCCACATTTCAAGCGCGTCGTAGTGACTACTGTTTTGGTGCAGATACAGAGCATTTGCATTATTGCAGACATTTCCTAATGGACAGCACTGCTCTGGGATTTTCCTTCAATTGATGCTCTCTCCTTCGGATGAAATCTAATGCCAGGCTTGCAAGAAGCAACCTTTCTTTTAAGAGACCATGTAAGCATCCTCTCTTCTTGTAAGCCTCCCCAGACATCTCCTTCTAAGTGAATTTGTCCAAAGTCACCTCTCTGTCCCCATATTTCCTAGGTACACACCCATCACAGCACAAAGAATATCTACTTTTGACATCTGTGACCTTGTTTTAACCAGAACGTAACCCAGAGGTAGTTCCAGTGACACATGCTCAGTAAATGTTTGAGGAATGAATGAATGAGGGCATGGCATTCCGAGCAGTGGGAAGGGCAGAGTACTGTGGCTGGGACCTGGACTGCCAAAGCCAGAGCTAGGAGAGACGGGGAGTGAGATGGGACAGTTCATTGATGATCAGTCTAGTGGCCAACAGCTTGGGGGCAAGGTTGCTGGGGCTCAGACTCAGCTGCCTCCAAAGGAACACCTGGTGTCCCAGACCTGTCAGCAAGGCAGAGATGCCGGAGAACTCTTTTTACAAGCTCAGCCTCAGGTAGAACGCACATTCACAGCAATTTCCAGCTCGAGCGAGCTGTTACTGCAAACCTCTAAGAAGTCAGTGTCTCGCAACATTGAGCAATGAGCAGCCAGCCTTGTGGGGATGAACTCGGAGTCCTTATTTATCAACTCGTCTTTTTTTCCCTTCGCTTCTCTGTTTCCTAGTCTGTCTCATGGGCTCATTCCTGCCAACCCGTTGACCCTCGCTCCCCACCAAACACAGGCAATTTATTCTACCAGTGTTTACACCTCAAGGTATCTGGGCTTCTCAGGCCAAAGAATTATGACAAATAGCATGGAACAGAAGCATCTATTAAAATAGGAATTCGTAATTTAAAATGATGAGAAATGGTAGGAGGTACCTTTATATCTCTCCTTCATGTGGGCTGAGATGGAATCATTTTCTTCGTGGAAAGGAATTCCAGTGTCGGGAACCCGTGTCAGCAAAGGTGATGGTGACAGGGGCTGTGGTGTGAAGGAAGGGAGCTTGAAAGTATGTGTGTGTGTGTGTGTGTGTGTGTGTGTGTGTGTGTGTGATCTCTGTGCTTGAGCATACTTTGGGGTTTTTCATTGTGAAACTACTATTTTCTCAAATTTGTCTAGAGATAAAAAGTAATAGGCATTTCTGTTAAAATGTGTGTTGTCTTCAATTGGGTTTCCTAGAAGTAGCATTTGAGATGGAGATACATGTATAGAAGATTTTTATTTTTTATTAAAACAGCTTGATTGAATTATAATTTACATACTATAAAATCCATCTGTTTTAAGCATACAGTTCAAAGATTTGCAGTAAATTTGCTAATTTGTCCAACCATCACCACAATCCAGCCATTAATCTCTTCATTTCTCTAGATTTGCCTTTTCTGGATGTGCCATGGAAATGGACTTATATAGTAGACGGTCTTTGTGTCTGTGTTCTTTAACTTGGCATAATGTTTTCAAGTGTTATCCACGTTGCGACCTGGATCAGTGTTTTGTTCCTTTTTGTTCCTGAATAATAGTCAATGGTATGGAGAGGCTACATTTTATTTATCTATTTATCTGTTGATGGACATTTGGGTAACTTCTGCTTTTTGGCTAATATGGATACTGCTGCTGTGAACATTCATGTACAAGTCTTTGTGTGGATATATATTTCATTTCTCTTGGGTATATACCTAAGAGTGGAATTGCTGGTCATATGGTAACTATATGTTTAACTTAAAAAAACACCTGCCAAATTGTTTTCCAGAGTGGCCGTGCCACTTGGCATTCCCACCAGCAGTGTATGAGAGTCCCGCTTGCTCCACATTCTCATCAGCACTTAGTATTGCCTGTCTTTTTGACTCTAGCCATCTTAGTGGGTGTGAAGTGATATCTTATTGTAGGTTTGATTTGCATTTCCCTAATGACTAATGATGTGAATATCTTTTTATATGCTTATTAGCCATTTGTATATCTTCTTTGATGAAATGACTATACAAATTTGTTTACCCATTTCTAAAAATTGGGTTGTCTTCTTATGATTGTGTTTTAAGAGTCCTTTAAAAATATATTTCCTGAATGCAAGACCTTTATCAGATATCTGACAGTCTATAGCTGATCTCTTCATTAATTTTTTTAATCCTCACCTGAGGACATGTTTTTTATTGATTTTCATAGAGGGAGGAAGGGAGAGAGGGGGAAACATCCATGTGAGAGAAACATTGATCATTGCCTCCTGCATGCCCCCTACTGGGGATCAAGCCCACAAACCTGGCATCGAACCATTACCTTCTGCTTCATTGGTTGACGCTCAACCACTAAGCCATGCCAGCAGGGCAGAGCTAATTTTCAAATGTTGGCTCCCTGAGTGAGCAAAACCTCCAGGGAATAAATCTAGTCTTTTGTGGCCCACATGTTCTGCCCCCGATGGGCCGCAGCTCTATCTCCAAGACCTCCAAATAAATAACCCCTCAGCTCCCACCAACACAGCTGCCCTGTTAGCAACTGCAAATGCTCAGATAGAATGAAAGTTTATCTCCCCTCTCCGTCTCACTCCTAAGGTTGTCTTGGTGGCCTTTCTCCCCAATGTTGTGCTCCGCAATCTTAGTCTGTTCTGGTCTCTCTGCCAGCTCATTAGTTTCTGAATCTGGATGTTTCTTGGCTTGATAATCAACGGCCCCCTTGGCTGGGGGCCTGCCTGGCTCTCATTAGTAGCTGCAGTCCTTGTGGAGATCACAGGGAACCCCCATAGAAGTCATATTTGTAAGTATCTGCTAGGATGATAACGACAAGACCGTACAGAAGTGAACAGGAACACAATAATTAAAAACATCTCCTGGTCACCAATGGTGGCTCGCCCTTAATGAATCATATTAAGACAAGATTCAAAGGAGACAGGTTTTCACTGAGAGCTAGCAAGGGGGTTGAGTAAGTTCTTAATGCAAACCAGGCGCTTTGGGGTTAAAACTCCCATTATCTTCTTCAGGATCTTGTACTTTATTTTACTAAAACCCGTGAATGTTGGCATATTTGTCAGAGACAACTTGCTATACCATTCCTGATATCAGGTACCATGATTTGCATGTTGGGGACCGGCTCCCATTTGCCTAATTATTGGCAAAATGTTTTGAATGCCATTTTTCAAATTCTTGCTGGAACAGTTCCTACTGCCCTGGAGATGACGCTGCTGCATATTCTTAGAACAATAAACAAGAACCCTTGGAAGAAAGGGCAGCTTTCCCTGTTTGCCAAGTGCAATAAAACATTGTTATTGAAGTCTCCTGCTCTGCCGTTGGAGAAGTTGGGATTACGTGTTCTTTTTTTCCAATGTATTAAAACAAAGTAAGATACTAGCTTCAAATTAATCCACAGAACTTTCAACTAAAATGAAGTTCCTTTCTAGAATGCCACACTAGCAAACAGCACAGCAGGCTGGAGCAGGGGCCACCAGGGAGGCATGGTTATCGCACGAGGAGCTATGCTTTCCCATTCTTCAAACCTGGGTTCCCTCTCTGGCCTCTGTTTGCCCAGCAGACGTGACTCAGTCTCCAGGATGCCTCATGGAACCATCCTGGTGCCTCATGGTCAGTGCGCCCCTTGGAGCTTCTGAGGAAGGTTCAGACTTGATGCTCTTGTTAGGCCTCATCCACATGCTGGCTTTATCCGTGGACCATCGATAAAGGCTAAGCTAGGCCCAGCTTGCTGTACATTTGAACAAACATGTCTGCCTGAAGGGTTCTGAGGAGAGAATGAGGGAGAAAGAGGTTCTGTAAAGTTGCACAGTCACAGGTTATAATGTAATACTCACTCCACCTGCCCAAGCTCAGAGCAGGTCATACATGCCTTCTTTGGGGGCAGGTTGACCCATGACCTACAGCGGCCTGCTTGCCCTCAAGGAAGCCCTTGAGAAATGACCATTCCTGGGCCTTGCTTCCTCACCTCCGTCTCTTGCTCCTTGAGGTAGTGGGCTGTGGGCCCCGGGCCCAGGACGTGTGTGGGTGTCAGTTGGAATCCCCCTCTGGCCTCGTTTAGCTCTCTGTCAATCTCCTGCCAGTCTCCTTCTCCCCAATGATGCCTGTGCCCATCACCCCCCAACAAGGGAGTGGCTACGAAAGGTGCCAGGGGTTAGTGAAGCTTCAGGAAGGCTGGGAGGAGGAGAGGAGGCTGTGCGTCACCCACTTCCAGTTCTAGCCTCCTCCTCCTACTTAGTGGCAGAGTGGCAAGGTTCTTAATGATAATTTTTAAGAAGTGTCAGGCCGCTGCTCATTTGCAAATCATTGTGTCTAATTTGCATACCAGATCCGGGAGGCTCCAACTTCGAATATGGAAACTGGAACACAGTCTAAATAAGATAAATGGATTAGGTCAGCTGACTGCAACAGTAGCCACAGCCGACCCACGGGTCCAGTGCACATGAACTCCAGAGGAGGTTTGTCAATCAGGCAGTTTTTTCCATCCTGGAAGTGTCGAAGCAGGATGTGCACGCACACAGGCACACGCGCAGACTCCGCCTAACAGTCCCCGCTGGGAAATAGGTCAGCACACAGTCTGGGCACGTTGCTGGTGTGGCCTCTAAGCCCCCAGTGGAGGCGAGAGGAAGATCAGGGAGACCACCTGCCCTCAAGGACCACCATGAGAAAGGTTTGTGCCCGCAGACCGTGGGTGGTCGGTTGAAAGCCTGTCTCCTAGAATGTACTGACTTAGTAAGAGGACAGTTGCTGGAAGGAGGGGTTGGGGGCCTTTAAGGCCTTCTCCCCTGTGCTTGTCCTCAGAGGCTCTGCCGTCCTGGGGCAGTGGTCTATGCCAGCCAGGCCTGAGCAGTGCTCTCTGGGGACACTGCTGTCTTGGCTCCTTCTCTGCTGGAGAGACAATTGTCCTGGCAGCTGGCCACTCGCTCCTGCCTACCTCTTAGCCCCCTCCTCAGCCTGACACATGAGTCTCCACAGCTGACCCACACCCTTTCTGGACACGGGCCATCCATCATGGCCATGCCATCCAGGGAAGTAGCAGGTGGCTCATCTGTTTTATCGACACAACTCAGGAAGCAAGGTGCGGCCGCTGGGCCGCTGCCGTGGGATTAATATGATGTGAAGCGTGCACCTTTGGCAATTAGTTAATGGCTTGGCTATGTGGGCTAGGCTTCTTTAGCCTTCTGTCTTGGGATTAATGACCTAAGATGACAGATGGAAACTTAAGAACTCTCAGGAAAAGAAAACAAGCCTGGGGTGGGGGGAGAGTGGGAAAAGTGGCCCAACTCCTTGGGAGGTGGGGTGGCAGTGAGGAGAGGAAAAACAGTATTGGGTCAATGAGAGGGAAGAAGTTTGACCAAGGAGGCATCCCATAGATTACTTTATGAACTGGGGATTTATAAGGAGCTGCAGACAGGTGTGTGTGTGTGTGTGTGTGTGTGTGTGTGTGTGTGCATAGCCTGGACACGCAGAGGCCAGGTAGGCTCTGGCTTGGGACTCATCCAGCAGGGTCACTTTTCTGGCTGCACTCTTGGTCGAGGGCCCCTTTCTGACCATAGCAGGCAGTTCATGGGCCATCTCCCTCTCCCGGGCTCCTGCGGCTCAGCCTGCTGCCCTCTCTCCAAGATGGAGCACCCTCTTTCCCCTGCCCAGTCTGGGCTGTGGGATGAGCTCCAGTCTCTTCTCTTCCTCCTCTCCCTGCTAGAAGGAGCACCTGCAGAACCTCCTGCTGTCAAGGCTTTAAGGCCAATCACTTCCGGGGGGATAAGTTGTGGGACAAGGGGCAGGTTAACTACCTGGCAACAAAAGATGGGGGCGTTTATGTTCAGGGGGAACAATTCTGGGGAATGGCCCAGAAATAGCACAAGTGGGGCACTTCCTCAAGATTCTAACAGCACCCGTTTGAGGCCAGGATCGCACGAGGATGTCTTTGAGGGAGGGGTTTGATACATGGCTGCCAGGGACCTGGAGTACACCATCCTGCTCCAGGCAAAGGCCCTGGGATGACCTCTCTCGGCTCCGTAGATTAGGTGATTAGGCAATAAAGGGGTCTCCTGTGATCCTCTGCCACTGCTCCTCCTAGAGGGATGGTGTGCACATGGGCCAGCAGCACAGGCAGGGTGGGAGCATTAGGAGGCCTCTTGGCTGGAAAGGGGCTGTGGGGGAAAAAAATTATTTTCTCGCACCTTTCTAGGTTTTTGGCTAAGACCTCCCTGTAATAAAAGGACGGGCTACCAGGAGAAAAAAAAACAACCCAAAGTTTAATAACTTGTATACCTCCTGTGTACATGGGAGACACCCAGGAAAACCAAGTGACTTCCCTAAATGACCCAAGCCACCACCTTAAATATCATCTCCTGCTACTGACAAAAGATGTTGGGGTGGGGGAAACCAATTATGGGAGGTGACAAGGAAAATGACAGGAAACAAGGGGAAGGCTGTGATGCCGATTTAAAGCTGTGCCTTCTCCATTGATAAGAGTCTCCAGAGACTTGAGTCACCTCCTCTTCCTGGGACAGAGAGGGAGACGCCTTCCCATGGAGCGTTCCCTGAGGTAAAGGTCTCTTGCCAAAGGGTAACTTCTGCTCAGTTTTCAGAGCTTCCCCTGTGCCTGCTGTCTCTTAAAAACAACCAGCCTAAGAGAATCCTTATGCCAAAGAGGCGTATTTGGGGGTGGCAAAGCCTGGATTGAGCCCTGTGTCCAGGGGAATGGGCTGTGCTGATTGGTTAGAACTTGGTCTCTTGTTGTCCTGTAGTGGGGTTGGGGTTGGGAGGGGGTACAGGATCATGGGACAAGACCCGGACTAGAACTGCATGGAGCGGGGGTGGAGACCTCCAGAAGTAGGGGCCCAAACAACATGTGTTCCCTGGAGGCCTTTTCCACTGCTCACACTCTGTGGGGCATCTCACACATTGCTCTAGCAGCTGCTTAGTGAAGATGGAAGAGAGGGGCTATTGTGGGAGCAACATCCTTAAAGCAGGGAGCCAAGGAAAGGGATTGGCCAGACAAGGAGCTTGGCAAGAATGAGGAGGGGAAGAGGAAAGTAGCTCTCAGATGGTCTCAGCCCATCAGGGGACCGAGGAGGGGCACAATTCACCCAGTTTGGCAAGGACCCAGCAGCATTCTGTGTTCATTTCCCCTGAAACAAAGATGTCAGCAGAAGCTGCAGACTGCAGGGCTGCCTGCAGAGAGGCAATGTCGCGTGACCAGGAGTTGTGACCTCCTGGTCTGAGCACAGGATGTTGCAGGGCCCCAAGGAGCGGATGACTCATCTTCCCCTAGGAAACTGGTCGGGCATCCAGGTGCAGCTGATCAGAGTGTGTGTGTTCACGCATGTGTGTGTGTGTGTGTGTGTGTGTGTGTGTTCATGTGTGGTGTCAACTGTGGGCAACTGGTCAGGCAGCACAGGGACTCTAAAAAGGACCAGGCAGAAGAGGTCTGGGCAGGTGAAGGCAAGGCAAGGGCAGCCCATCTGGAGAGTCCGTTGCCCTGCAGCAGTCAGGGGAGGAAGCTGCAGATAGCTGCCCTCGATAGTTCTGAGCTGCTCATGGTCCTGCTGGCCATGGAGCTGTCCTGGGGTGTAGTGCACCCGGTTAAAGTCTAAGCACAGAAGAAGGGGAGTCATTCTCCCGAAATCTCATGTTATAAAGCAGTGGATCTCAAAATGTGGGCCTCAGATCAGCAGCATCCAAATCACCTGGGAACTTGTTAGAAATGCAAATTCTCGGGTCCCACCTCAGACTTCAGGATCACACACTCTAGGGGATGGATCCTGTAATCTGTGTTTATTTAACAAGCCCTCCAGGAGATTGGAAGTCAGGCGCCAGTGTGAGAACCACTGTTGTATAAGAACAGCAGGTACCCAGATGTGTCTTAAGAGCAACCATTAGGGTACAGGTATGTGCTATTTCTCCTCAATTTGTCCTCCAAGAATCATTTGCAACTATTATCTGCCATGTTGTGTGTCTGTGGACTGACACACTGGGTTCCTTGCCAGATGGCTTTCAGTTGGACTTTGCTAACTGCAAGCAACAGATCAGAGGGGGAGGAGAGAGGGGCCGGGGTATTTTTTCTTTGTCCTCTGCCAGCTCATGTCCCTGTTATGAGGAAGGCTAGGTCCCCTTATCATTGAAACTCTTGCTGGAGGGTCCCCTTCAAGGTTCTACCTCTCCCTGGGTTCCCACATAACACTCTTCCCTCCTTGTTCCTAAGAGTGCTAACAGCTTCCAGCTGTTCCTAGTTTTTGGGTGCCTCAACATCCCCACATGGTTCCTGTCACCTGTCAACACCTCTGCATGTGTCCCTTACATCAAAGTCTGTTTATCTGCCTCTCCCGGGGTGCAGGCTGCCTCTTGGCAGTGCCTGACAGCAGGTGAGGCATAAACAGGTGCCACATGTTGGTGCAGGTGCTGATGCTGTCACCAGCTGGCTTTCTGGAGATGACAATGCAGATCTCTGGTGCTCATAGGAGAAGAGGAGGAACTGTAATAGGCACAGCACCCACTGCATGCAGGGAATGTTCTTCGTGCTAGTCTATGTATGATTCAACTTAACCCTTTCCCCAGTCCGCCATTGTAGGTTGGCATTAGCAAGTTAAGGGAAGGCTGGAGAGGGCACATGCATTGAGGTCCTCCAGGGCCCAGTCACTTTACCTACAGTCCCAGTGTAATTATCGAGGGAATCCAATGAGGTGTAGATTATGCCCTATTTCACAGATGAGCAAATTGAGGCTCAAAAATGTTGTAATTTGTCTGATGGCAATCTACTCCTCCAGGCCCTCTCCCTCTTCCTTGCTTTGTCCACCCCCCGCCCCTCGCAATACTTAGCACCTGACATTATATCTTTTATTTGTTTATTGTCTGTCTCTCCTCACTAGAATATAACTCCAGGATTAAGATTTTTGTCTATCTCCTCCATCCCCCCCAAAGTTGTATCCTTGAGGCTAGGAAGATGATTGGCACATAGTAGGTACTCAGTTATTGGATGTGCCAATGAAGGTATATTATAGAGCTAGTAAATTGCAAATTTGGGATCAGAATCCAGGACTTAGAAGTCAAGTTTTCAGTATTATTGCCACTCTGCTTCCCCCCTAAATGAATACCTGGAAACATATACTTATTGAGCACCGACTGTGTGTCTGGCTCTGTTGTTGGTATATTTGCAAGCATACCGATGATGTGTTCCTGTTGTTATTCTGTAACTTAATTTTTAAAATCTAAAACATTTCAGGGTTTGATTTCTTTTTCTTAATTGATTTTAATGTGGTTATGCCTGCTGTGCTTGTTGGGTGGTGTTTTCAGTTCCGTGCTCTCCATAAAGGGCCTGGAGTCGTCAAGCCATCTAAATGAATGACTTCATTCATTATATTTAACCTCCACTCTCCTAAAATATTCAGTTTCTCTTCAAAGTGATGCCATGTTGGTGGTACAACTGTATCCAGTAGTGAACAAAGGCACAATAGTGGTAACAAATGGCCCTCCAACCCCAGCCTGTGCCCACAGTTATCAGATCTCATGGAGCTCCTTGTGATCCCTTAAATGGTGATGGTGGCTGCTGCCTTCATCTACTGCTTGAAGCACAGCTCAGTGATGCCCAACTTAATTTCCCTAAATGCCATCAGGGCAGATGCCATGTCTGTGTAACAACACTTGACATACAGTGGGTGTTCAATAAATGCATCAAAAATGAATTAATGATATGATTGAATGATCACAGCAGCATTATGCATTATCCTCATCCCCATTTTATAGATGAGGCAACTAAGGCTTAGTGCAGTGAACCAGAAGATTACTGACTTCTTTTTTTTTTTTTTTTTTTTTTTTTTTTTTTTTTAAATATATTTTATTGATTTTATTACAGAGAGGAAGAGAGAGGGATAGAGAGTTAGAAACATCGATCAGCTGCCTCTTGCACACCCCCCACTGGGGATGTGCCCGCAACCAAGGTACATGCCCCTGACCGGAATCGAACCCGGGACCTTTCAGTCCGCAGGCCAACGCTCTATCCACTGAGCCAAACCGGTTTCGGCAGATTACTGACTTCTTGATTTCCCTCTTCGACCTCCAGCATAGAATCTCTACATATTTTGAACATTTCAGTTTAGGATTTGAACAAAGACTCCCAGCAGCTGCCATCTCTCACAGTGTGGTGTTGGAACCTCCTTCAAATATAACTAGCCAGGAACGTTTGCTATAAGGGTCTCTAAACTGGAGAAAAGAAATAATTTGGCAACTCATTTATAGAAATATGTGCTCCTACCCTGCCCACCCCAGCCAAATGCAGGGGGGTAGACCCAGGAGTGGGAAGTTGCCATGTTCAGTTTGATAACTTTTGCTGAGACTGCTATAGGATGAAACGCCTGCCACATGGCAGCTCTAGCCATGAAAGGTGCAGCCTGCTTCTTGGGTTCATATGTAGGAGACTGGGTTCAGTCTCCTTCTCAGACCACCTGGACAGAATCCCAGTGAGCCGGAAATTCTTGGGCCGAAAGTTGAGTAGAGGGATAAATTCTTGTCTCTGTCACAAAAGTATGCGTCTCTATCACAGCCCTGGTCATTTGAGGAGGAAAGAAACTTAAAACCACTAAACCTTTCTACTGAGGGCGTTAAGCAGTCCCAATAAATTAAAGTCAGAACCCACAAGTTGAGTGAATTAGGATATAATTCCTCACATTCCATTATAGAGGGCCTAACCTCAGAGTTTCTTTAAATGACAAAGTCCCCTCCTCCCAGGGTATTAAAATATAATTGCTTTTCATTCATTTATTCAACATTTTCTGAGCTCTTATCATATCACAGATACTGGGCTAGGTGCTGGGGATTCAGCAATGAGATAAAATATAATTTACACTATTAAAAAATACCTGTGATGGTTAATTACAGATATCAACTTGAATGGGTTGAGGAATGCCCAGATATGTGATCAGACATTATTCTGGGTGATTTAACATTAAATTCAATAAACTTTGGCTAAAGCAGATTGTCCTACCTAACTTGGGTGGGCCTCACCCAAACAGTTGAAGGCCTGAATAGAACAAAAAGATTAGCCTCCTTGAGCAAGAGGGGATCTATAGCAGATGGCCTTGGACTTCATCGGCAACATTGGCTCTTCCTGCCTAATGGCCTTCAAACTGGAATATCGGGTCTTCCTGGGTCTCCAGCCTGCTGGCCCACCTTGTAGATTTGACTTGCCAGCCTCCATAATCAAATGAACCAATTCCTTATAATTCCCCCCTTCTCCCCCCCCTCTCTCCCCCCCTCTCTCTCCCTCTCCTAACATTAACCTATAAAATACACCAAGATGCAATGAAATGGTTAGGAAAAAGAGTGAGGTGGGCACCTGTGGGATGACCTTCCTAGCATCCATTTATGAGAACTATAGTCCCCCAAACTCAAGCTAATACCTTACTGCAGGGCAATCATTTTGTACAAGATGACCCTACCCCTTCCACAGATGATTGACCCAATTAGAGCTGTTCCTTGGGAGGTTTTAACCTAGACTAGGAGCAAGGGTCAGGTCAGCTGACAGAGACTTCAAAAGATAAAGCTCAGGAGCCACTGGTAACCATGTGTCCACATATGGGGACAGCCAGGCTGTAGTGAGAGAGGGACAATGAAGAGGAAGTGAGAGAGAGGCCAAGATGGTAGACGGGAGGTTTAAGTGGCCCCTCAGTCCAAATATTCCTGGACCTGACCACATTCCTCTTTCACGGGGAACTTTGGTATCCTTATTATAAGTTTCTCTCTCTCTCTCTCTCTCTCTCTCTCTCTCTCTCTCTCTCTCTCTCTCTCTCTCTCTCTCTCTCCTTAAAATAGTTCAAGTTGGTACTGTCACTTTCAGCCAAATCGTTTTTTAGATCGAATGGAAAACAGGAATGAAATTTAAAAAATGAAGCTATAGTTAGTCAGTGGATAAACTTGAGGCTCTGTGGCCCCATAGACATGGTAGAACTGAGCCACACAGTTAGCCCTGAGCTTTCCAGAAGTCAGCTCAAAGAGGGAGGCACGCTTTGTAAGATTTGGTCTCTACACAAATAAAAAGAAACCAATTGGTCAGAGGCAATAGTCATCATGGTATAATACTGAGACCAGACAGACTTCTCTGGGGGTCTTTTAAGAGAGGTCACTAGGAAGTTTGAAAGTGGTTCTCAAAGTGTTGTCTGGACCATCACCATCATCATTTCCTGGGAATTTGTTAGACATACACATTCTTGCATTTGTACCCTGGGGATGGGGCCCAGCAATCTGTGTTTAAACAAGCCCTTCAGGTGATTCTGGAGTGCAATAATGTTTGAGAAATAAGTCAGTATGATAAGCAATGTTCTTACCACATCCCATCTCAACAGGCAGTACAGCAATAAGCTTTATAGGGCTCTTTCTTGTAATAGCACTCAATAAATGCAGTGGCTGTCTGCCGGTTTTGTCTGCTATATACCATTCTTTTTGATGCAGCACTCCTTCCCTGCAGTCCTCTATGGGCTTGGGGAGATGGTCAGTCATGAAGTTCCACCTGTGCTTGGGATACAAGATGGTCATGTAACCTAGGCTTGGCCAATCACAGGGCCCTCTTCTCTGATCCAGAATGATTGAACCAACAGGGTCATATGACTCAAGCAGAGCCAGTGAGGAACCTCTCATAAGATTTAAAAAAATAAATGCTGGCAGTGAGCGAGAGAGGATTCTTCTTCTTTTCTGATAGGAAGTTGAAAGGTTATGGTGGTGGGGAGAAGAGAGGGAGAGGGAAAGGGAGAGAGGGAGAGAGGGAGAGGGAGAGGGAGAGAGAAAGAAGGAGGAGGAGGAGGAGGAGGAGGAGGAGGAGGAGGAGGAGGAGGAGGAGGAGAAAAAGAAGAAGAAGAGGAAGAGGAAGAAGAAGAAGAAGAAGGGAGATTGATTTGATAATCTGTTACTGTGGCCCTAGAATCCATGCCTTTAACTACTATACCCTACTGTCTCTCACTGCAGAAAAGCCCTTAAATGTTCACAACTGGACTTAGATCAGACATGAATTATTCTGAATCTGTGGCTGGTACCCTCTGGCTGACTATGGGAGAGGAATGATATGAGTGTGGGCTTCTGGGTACATATTTGAAGTAGTTGGGATAAGGACAGAATAGAGGGGCAAAGGCTTCTTCCTCAAGGAGAAGCCCCCTCTTGACTTGGAATCTAGCCAGGGGTGGTATATTTTGCCACAAGTTGCTCTTGAAAGGGATGTCAGGAAGTTCTGTGGTTCCAAGTTAAACTGCTTATGAGCTGGTTACTGAAATTGGCAGGGCTGAAATTGACATCTGCTTTAGAAATTGTCCAGCCTAAAATCATTACAGCTGGACCCTACTGCAGATAGGATGGATGGGAGAGTCCTTCACTTTCATCTATTCTCAAAGGGTCTGTGACCCAGCATAGGTTATGATGTACCACTCGATGGTAGGCAACTCTGGGATTGCTTTTTCTCTTCTGCGCTAAAAAGGACCCAAACAGTTTTCTGAGTAAAACCTTGGCCTGGCACTGCCTTAGAACCCCTTTCCCAACATCACCCCCCTCCCCCCATGGTGGGGAGAGGGACCTTGATATCAGGCTGCGTCCTCACCAGACTCTTCAGCTTTC
Source organism: Eptesicus fuscus (assembly GCF_027574615.1). Classification (NCBI taxonomy): domain Eukaryota; kingdom Metazoa; phylum Chordata; class Mammalia; order Chiroptera; family Vespertilionidae; genus Eptesicus; species Eptesicus fuscus. The sequence continues at coordinate 135,491,207 of NC_072473.1, forward strand.
TTGCTTGGTACAAAAAGTGCAAGGAGTTCCAGGCCAGTGAGAGCACACTGGGAGAAATTGGGGATGATAACAAAAGTGGCTACAGATTTTTCCCTTCCTTGAATCTATGTCCTTTCAAAGTGTATTCATGTATCAGGAGGTGAAGCTTTTCCCCCACTCCTTGAATCTGAGCTGTCCTTGTATCTCACTCTGGCCAGTGGGGGACATTAGCAAATATACCCCTGGCTAGATTCCACGTCAAGATGGTGATTCTAACCCCACGCAGAGACTCAATGTTTGCATGTTGAGGCTTGCCCTCTTCCTACACCTGGACTCCAGCTGCCATTCACCCTTGAGCTAGTCTGCTGGGGGCTGAGAAACACATGGTCCTGTCACTGCCACTGCCAACAGGCAGCTAAACTCTAGACATGTGAGGCCACTCAGTACTATTTCGCCTCCAGCTGATCTTTTAACCACAAACACCTAAGTGAGCCCAGCCAAGAACTGACCAGCAGAATTGTTATTGTTTCAAGCCACTATGTTTTATAGTGTCAGTTGACTACACAGCAATAGATAACAACAACAACAATAATAGTAATTATTATTATCCTAGCTTCTGTTTACTGGTTACTTTTAAAGCATTGGCATGGCATACACATTTACTTAATATGCATTCACTTAATAATTACAACTGCTCTAAGAAAAAGGTAAGAATTTACCACTGTTCCACAAATAAGGAAACAGAGGCACAGAGCAGTTAAGTCACATACCCAAGGCCACACAGCTAGTTAGTGGAAGAACCCAGACTCAGACCCAGGTTCCTGAGATTCCAAGCTAACTCTTGTAACATGGTACCAGGCCACTTACTGCGGGGACAGTTGACATCCCTTTCTTCCAGAGGGCCAGGGTCACAGAGAGCAGGGAAAGTGGGGGTGCCCCTCTGCTTGCCTCATAATTTTTCCCAGGGCAGGCCCTTGCTGCCAAGAGTAGCTCCTATCCAGAGGAAAGGCAGGGCCACCTGTCCTGTCTCTTTTCTTCCAGTGACAAGTGTCCTCATCTCCCTCCTTGCTGTGCATAATCAGCTTCTTTCTGGAATTTCACCTGAGCTTCCCCGTCCCCTCGCGGCTTCTCCAGGCCTGGTTTGCCCAGCGTCGCTCAGCTGCCAATCCTCTGTGACAAGCTACCCGCCCCCAGCCCCCAACAGCCGTTAGGGTGATTTGTCAATAATACATTCTGAAGCAAATTGAAATATTTTGCGACAGCATAAAAACAAATGGGAGAAAACAGTTCCCATCCCGAAATGCTGATTGAATCAAATATTGCAATATCGATTGTATGATACATTTTCATATTTAATTCAATGAAAACCATGGGGTTCGAATGCTTTCCATTACCCTACAGAATTTTTCAGTTTGCTGGAGAATTTATTATTGGTGTGCCACCCAAATCGGATTACTATTGAATCAAAACCCTGCCATGTTATTCAATCAAAGACCGTGATTCTAACCCCCAGAGTCGATCATTACCACTTTTCCTGAAGTGTATTTCCTTTTCCCTGTTTTACACAGAATGGCCAGTCCTCTTGCCTGTTTGTACATTGCCCACGCCTCCCCCCGCAATTAAAATCTACCGCTGACAGGAACCTAGCAGAAACAACAACTGGCTTTTCAATATCAATCTAGACTTCGCTGGGAATTGACGCTCCCATCTCCCTGTTTTTGTCTCCCCCTCCACCCCCGAGGCCCTGGTGTGGGCATGTGTCCACCATCTGCAGGAGGTAGCATATCAAAGAGGCAATTAGTCACCGCTGGTAGAAATGGGACTTAATGGCTCACAGCAAATGCTGTCAGTGTTCCCCATGCCCCCTTGAAATCCTTCTTCTATGTTTGTGCACACCGTCTTCCAGTGGCTTTCATTCCCACAGCCAGCACTTTTCATCTGTGCTGGAGAAGGGATGGGGGGACCTGAGAATTGGTGTCCCTCTGGGGGTCTCCTCTAGCCGATACTCTAGCTTCCTTGTTCCCTAGTCGGACACCTCTGAGGGTGACCTCCTTCCCCTGTCCCTAGGAATGCCTTTAGAATGAACCCAAGTTCTCCTTTGTGGGGCCTGACTTGACATTGCACCCTCGCTTGCCTCCTTTCATGCTTTGTGTCACTTATGGTTAGGGGTTGAATTGTGCCCCCACCCCCAATGCAAATGTTGAAGTTGTAATTCCCAGTACCTCTGACTGTGACCTTATGGGAATAGGGTCTTTCCAGAGGTGATCACATTGACATGAGGTAATTAGGAAGGGCCTTAACCCAATATGACTGGTGCCCTTATAAAAAGGGGCAACGTGTACACAGGCACACAGGGAGAACACGTGAGCATGAAGACAGAGAGAGGGGTGATGCTTCTACAAGCCAAGGAATGCCACAGATTGCCACGAAGTACCAACAGCTAGGGGAGAGCACAGGACAGATTCTTCCTCCTGTCGTCAGAAGAAACCAACCCTGCTGACATCCTGATCTCAGACTTCCAGCCTCCAGAACAGCGGGCAAGATATTTCTGTTGCGTAAGCCCCTCAGTATGTGGCACTCTGCCCCAGCAGCCGTAGCACACATGCACTCCCACACCCCTTCTTTCCTGGCGGGGTTTCTTTCTTTGTTGTGGTTAATCCTCACCCCAGGATATTTTCCCATTGGTTTTTAGAGAGAGTGGAAGGGAGGGGGAGAGACATAGAGAGAGAAACATCAATGTGAGAGAGACACATCAATTGGTTGCCTCCTGCACAGGCCCCCAACCAGGGCCGGGGATTGAGCCTGCCACCGTTCAGTCCACAACCCTTCAGTCTGTCGCTCCATCCACTGAGTCAAACCCAGTAGGGTGCTGGCAGAAGTTCTTAATGAAATCTCCCTCACATGAATCTTTGTCTCAGGGTTGGCCATGGGAAACCCCCGACAACAGGACCACAGCAGGTCCTCGGGGTCCAGTGCCGTGAATTGTAGCTGCGTGTTCACATGCCTGCTGGAGATGGTATTTCCCAAATCAGATTAGAAAACCTCCATTTAAACAAGACCTCCACACCAGCAGCATCTCTGATGGCGGACAGCATTTAGCCAGGACCCGCACGGCGGCACTGGGCTCCCTGGCCTCCTCCTCTCACACATCTTTCTTCTGTGCCCCTCACAGCTGTGGCCCTGGCTGCTTCACCAAAGTTGAATTGAGTGTCCCTGAAAAATATAGCGTAGCATCCTTTCCCTGCCGCGAGACACTAAACCAATAAATTATAAATCAGCCAGCAGCCCCGTGACATGCGGATGTAATGAGAAATGCAAAATAAGAAAAGACACGGGGAGGAAAGCGTGCGACTCTCTCTCCCTCAGCTCAGCTCCAGAACACCGGGTCTGCTCCCTTCCGGGCTAAGAGAAAACCATTGTTTTCTTTTCCCCGTGTGTCTCTGTTGTTACATGGAAACAGCAACAACAACAACAACAACAACAACAACAACACACAACACACACACACACACACACACACACACACACACACACACAGTGTCACTACTAACAATGGAGCAGAGGCTGCTATCTGGAACCTGGGACCCAAACCCAGGATAATAGAATGATTTGGTTCCTGGGGCTTGTGAAACTCCTGGACTAAAGGGCCAAATCACTTCCCTCGGCCAGTTTCCTCTGGCTCATCCCAGCTCTGCTCCTTTCTGCCCCATGGCTGTTGGCCAGGTGAATGCTCACCTTGACCAGTACCTCCTGCCAGGGTGTCACCGGTGATCCTTCTGGATGGCTGGTACTAGGAGTGTCTGTTTCGTCTCCTCTCTTACGGTACAGAACTCAGCTGCTCTCCTTTCTCCCCTCTGTTTGCTTATTTATTCATTGCCTTGCATCCATTTATTCAGCTATTCAGTGGCTGATAGAGGGGGTCTGGGAATGAATGTTTTCTAGGCCCCTAAGGAGCAAAACGATGCTACTCAAAATGCCGGAACAGTCTGTCCTCCTTTCCCACCAGCCTCTGCTGGCGGCCAGTTTCCCATCTGCTTTCATTCTTCCTCTGGCCCCAGAAGGGTGGTGGTCAAGCCCCAGACAGAAGAGGCCTCCGTGCGACACCACCCACCCTTTCCACCCCCGTCCCTATAAAGCAGCAGCCTCCTTCCTCTCACTTGCAGTCTGAATGCTTGTAATTTACTAATATATTCATCCACCCCTAGTACTAATATCCCAAAGCCCTGAAAAAGGTTTGGCATAAACTCATTTGATGGCAAAACCTGGCCTGACCAGTGTGAGGCTATTTAAGGCCTTATTTAATCACAGTGACTTGTGAATATTCATACACTTTGCTGCAGAAATGTTAACGTGTTGGATTGCGGGGCCTGGGCTTTCCTGTAGTGTATGATAAATGCACTGTATGACCTTCCTGAAATCTAAAACATTTACAATTCTGAAACCTATCTGTCCCTGTAGTTGGGGCAAGGGATTGTGGGCCCACACTGACTTTTATCTATCGAATGAATGTCAAGTGCCAGGGTTAGGGCCAACCTCTTTCCAAAGTGCATCACATTGCATATTGACAACGGCATGTGTGTGTATATGTGGGTGTTATTATTCACACTTTACAGATGAAGAAACTGAGGCCCAAAGAGTTGAACAGCTTGCTAAAAGCCCCTAGCAAGTAAATGTGGAGCCAGGAATGGAATCCAACTGTATTTGACCCCAAAGCCTTTAGCCACCATAACCTTTAACTACTGTGTTAGTTATCACGCCTCTTGGCAGCTGCCTGACACACAGTCCATCAAACTGTCTCAATAACAAAGGACTTCAAAACTCCTGGTTCTCTCCGCAGGCCCTGGCACTCACTTGGACTCATGAGAGACCGTTTAAGTGAAGTACTGGTGGGGAGGGGGTGTTCTAGTCTGTATGTGCTGGGGGGCAGGCAGATAGGAAAGTGGGGGAAACCTGATAGAGAAAGAGCAAGTTGTCTTCTTTCCACCCCAGGGTGGGGTCAGGGAGGAGCTTATTCCAGTTACAATGTGTGGGCAGGGATGAACCTATTTGTGCTTCTGGCCATTTTCCAGACGGCTCCCCTCTTCTTGTCCCAGCCACCTGTATTGCCTTCCTTTGTCTTATGAAAGAACTAGAGGCCCGATGCACGAAATTCATGCATCGGGGGGCGGGGGATCCCTCAGCCCGGCCTGTGTCCTCTCACAGTCTGGGAGACCTTGGGGGATGTCCGACTGATGGCTCAACAGGCCTAAGCGGTCAGTCGGACATCCTTAGCGCTGCCACGGAGGTGGGAGAGGCTCCCACCACCGCTGCTGCACTCACCAGCTGTGAGCCCGGCTCAGGGCTTCTGGCTGAGTAGCGCTCCCCCTGTGGGAGTGCACTGACCACCAGGGGGCAGCTCCTGCGCTGAGTGTCTGCCCCCTGGTGGTCAGTGCACGTCATAGCGACCAGTTGTTCCACAGTTTGATCGATTTGCATATTAGCCTTTTATTATATAGGATGATGTTCTTGGAAAACCTCTTGTAGGGTAACTCTAATTTGAGCCAATGAGAAGTAACCCTAAACTAATACATCCTTAGACTAAAATAATACAAAAATTTTAGTAAAATGGACAACATGATCTCAATAGTTATCATTGGTTATTATCACACAACTTAATGAGGAATTTTCTCATCAGTAATTACTCTCTAATGTGGCTTTTTAGTTGATCTGCTTCATAAGTAATATGCATTGTACACTTAACACTGCATTTCAGGAACAAAACAGTGTTTAGTTAATTCCAAATTTAATGCAAAATATAGCAAAGATGGGGCAAAATCACGAAAAATGTGCACTTGATATGATACTCACTGAGGAAGTTACCATCACAGGGGTCAGGAGAGTTGAGGGGATCAGTCTTTAAAGCAGCAGGCTATACTATGACTTTCAGCACTTCTCCCAAGATTAGGCAGCTTGTCCTCCCCTATCTCCTAATGCTGACTCTGGCCATATGACCTACTTTGTCCAATGGAATGTAGGCAGGAGTGACAGAACACCAGTTCTGTGTTTCTGCTCGAACTCTTTGCACTTCTGCTATCTATATGTCCCAAGTAGCCACTAGTCCAAGGAGAAGTAGACATGTGAAGCCATCCCAAACCCACTGAGGGGCCTGAAACAGAGCTTTCCCAGATGATCTGTAGACCCATGAGCAAGAAAAATGAAGGTTTGCTTGGTGACTCATCTGCGCAATGAAGTTTGAGACTTAGGTCAAGTTGTCCTTTTCATGAAGATTTTTAAAAATGACCTCCTGTTATGGGTTGAATTGGGTCCCCCAAAAGATGTTGAAGTCCTAGCCCCAATATCTCAGAATGTGACCTTACTTGGAAATAGGGTTGTGGCTGATGCCAGTTAAGTTACGATGAGGTCATTCTGAAGTCAGATGGGCCTCTAATCCAATATGATTAGTGTCTCTGTAAGAGGAAAGACATAGAAGCACACAGGGAGAGAATGGTCATGTGATGATGATGGAGAGATTAAAGTAATGCATCACCTTGGTTGGTGTGGCTCCATTGTTTGCACCGAAAAGTTGTAGGTTCTATTCCTGGTCAGGGCACACACCTAGATTTCGAATTTGGTCTCTGATTGGGGAGCATGCAAGAGGTGGCTGGTCAATGTTTCTCTCACATCAATGTTTCTCTTTCTCCCCGTTCCTCTCTCTGAAATCAATAAACATATCCTCAGGTGAGGATTAAAAAATTAATAAAGTGGTGCATTTACAAGACAAGAAACACTTAAGGCTACTATGTAGAGGGCCCCCTGGGAAGACACATGGACATTCTTTAGATTGCTGTTGACTAAGCCCAAGATATTTGACAGAGTCATGTCAGTTGCACCTCGCCCCAGGAGTGCGGAGGTGTTGTCAGTTCCTGGCTTACCTTTGTCTAGGTTCCGGAAGAGGGCTTTGAGATGTGGAACCAGTCTAGCACCGGAAAAGAGGAAATGAAATAGACCTGGGCCCTCCCAAGCTCCTTTAATCTTAAGTTTTCCGGTGAACCCCCCTTGTATATGGGAGTATAAATAAATGTGCTGCGTGGCTCAGGGAGTCGTCTGTCTCTCCAGCAGAAGAGGTCAGCGACCCACCCGGGACCCAGCTTGCATCTACTTCTGTGTCTCTTTATTTCTTTATTTCTCAATCCCTGGACACCTCTATCAAGAACCAGTTTCATCTCTCTCCGTGCTGGCCACGGAAAAGGGAGATTCCCGCCGCATCAGGCCCCCGCACTACTAGAAGCTACAAAGGGCAAGGAAGGATCCTTTACTTTAGACTTTGGCGGGCTTGGTTTGGGGGTACCCTCCAAAGAAGACATTAAAATAAGGACAATGGGTACAGGTTGTGGAAGCACCAATGACGATAGGGAGACAAGCCAATAAAGGGTGCATTAGTGAGCAAGTTGTTGCTGTGGGCAGCTGGGCTCCATCCCACTGGAACCCTCTGAATAGAACATGGAGGACATATCTCAGAATTGTTCCACGGAAGAATAAGATGGCAGTTATTCACTGACTCTTGCCCCCATTGGCTGCAGGTTGCTACCAGTGCTCTTAATTTCCTCCTGCTTTAGGGATGAGCATGGTGATGTGAGTAGTGCAGAAGGGGGTCTTGCACTTGGGTTTGATGCCTTACAGTCACCATCTTGCAATTCTTAATAATTCTATCTTTAAAATTGTGTTAGCTCAGTGAAGTTTGACAGGACAATGGAGCATGTGCTTACTGTGGTCCTACCTCAAGTACCTCCCAACCCCCCAGAATCTGTTCTTTGCTGCCTACTCCATCGCCCCATCCTGTCACTGCTGCTGCTATCACTTCAGTTGGGCCTGTGCCAAGTAGTGAGGTAGGGCTCCCATGAGGATCTGTGCTTGTCCTGAGACTAACCCCCCTGACAGAGGGAATGCAACATTAAAGAGCAAGTAAAAATTGCCATAACAGGTTGACAGAGAAAGAGGGCACAGAAGAGAGAAAAAAGCTTTTTGAAGAAGGGGTTCCACATTTTCATTATGCATTGCACCCCACAAATTATGTGCCCCACTTTGCCCCTGACTCTGGAGGAATCCCCCCCCCAAAAGTAACTGAGAGGCAGACAGTTGAGGTGGGTTAGGGTTAGGGTGAGCACCTTGCACACCTTTATGCCTTCTTGTGGTTTTATGGGTGTTGGTCTTCGCCAACCTGATTCTGGGTTGAACCAGCACATCTGAGCAGAACTTGCAATTTCCTGTGAGCTCCCAGGATACCTGGCCCGTGGCAGTTAGCCTCATCGCCTGCGTCTGGAAAAAATGAATGAAATCTGCAAAATTCTACAAAAGAAATTGCTCTGAGGCCTTGGGAGGAACATGCCCCCAAATGCAGAAGAGCCAAAAGATGTTACTTCTTCTTGCAGCTGGGGGCAGAGGTTAGCACTTCACAGCACACAGGCCAGCGTGTGTCTGCCCGCTAAGCTGTCACAGCAGTGCTGTACATCAGGGCAGCAGGGCCAGTCAACTGTCACTTAGGGGAGGGAGGCTGCACAGCATCTAGGCGGAGGGGAGCTGCTCAGTGGAACCTCCAGCTGGGACTCCAAAGTCAGTAGAGGACACCCAAATGCAGTGGGATGGGCATGGGGACAAGAGAGGGACAAGAGAGGGCTGAGAACAACAAGAGAGAATGAGCAAAGGGAGATGAGGGTGGAAAAGGTGTGAAGGGAGATGGGAGTGAGATGAGGGAGGAGGGGTAGGGCTTGGCCTGCCCAAGGCAGTGGGGAGGCTACTTGTCACTCCTGTTGGTAGAGCACAGTGGCTAACACCTGTGCCCTGGAGTCACACCTGCCTCAGCTCAATCTGCAGCCCTGCCACTTCCTAAAAGCAATCCTGTGAGATAAAGAGGATAATAAGAACATTCACCTCACAGGGTTGCAGTGAGAACAAAATGTGCTTGGCCCCGTCGCTGACACCTAGCATGCGCTCCCCCACTGACTGCATTCACAGCAGTGCCCCTCAGCAGAAGGAGAGGCTTGAGGCCACCAGCTAGGGAGTGTGGAGGCTTGTGTCCTTTGCCACACTCTTCCCACTCTGTCCCCATCTTTCATCTTTGGCCTCTTCTCGGTAAGGACAAAAGGTGGCAGTTGGGTGGCTTAGGTTTGATGGTAGATAAGGCGCCAGGTGTACATGGCCAGCATGAGGCCCAGCAGGTGGAAGACTATCCCTGCCTGGGCAGAGTCTCTTTCATTAAGCCGCCCTCAGTGCAGCCACCAGCCACACCAGTAGGGAGATGATGTACCTGGTTATAGTATAAACTTTGAAGGCACACTGCCTGGGCACAAGTCCCAGTTCCACTGTTAGTAGTAGCTGTGTGCTTTGGGCAACTTATTTAACCCCGTTGTGCTCCATCTTTCTTATCTGCAAAGTGAAGGTAAAAATAATACCTAGCTTATGGAAATGGTGTAGGGCTCCAATTATATAACATATATAAAGTGTCTGATCCCTGGAATACAGTAAATTCCATATCAAAGTATGAGTTATTATTACTGCATTGCATGAGAGATGGTGCTAAAGGGGCTCTCAGCCGAGATCTGCCCTGGGATTGAAGTGCCTCACACTGGCAATGCCCTGGGTAATCAGAGGGCAGGGGCAGAGGACAGAAGAGAAGGCACAAGGATGTCTTCTCAGAATGAGTAGGCATTGGTCTGCCACAAAAGTTGTAGGGGAGGCAGCCACTACTGAGTGAGGCCAAGTGGGAACTATAAGCTTTGCAAATTCTATGAGTTATGGCTGGAGGAAGGGTATGTAGAGGCTAGATCTGGAATATTCTTGTTTACCATGTGAAGGGATAGAACTTTATCCTCAAGGTGATGATGGAGCATTGGTGCGATAACAAACATAATATATATATATACTAGTGACCCAGTGCACGAAATTTGTGCACATTATAAGGGGGACCCAGAGTCAAGTCCCTGCCCACCCACATGCACCTCAAAATCGCCCCCCCCCAATTGGGCTAGATCAGTGGTCGGCAAACCGCGGCTTGCGAGCCACATGCGGCTCTTTGGCTCCTTGAGTGTGGCTCTTCCACAAAATAGCACATGCGGGCGCGCCGTACAGTGTGATTGAAACTTCGTGGCCCATGCACAGAAGTTGGTTTTCGGCTCTCAAGAGAAATTTCAATCGTTGTACTGTTGATATTTGGCTCTGTTGACTAATGCATTTGCTGACCACTGGGCTAGATCCAGACCTGGCCGGTCCCACCCTTGTCAAGCCCCACCGGGCAGGGGGCGTAGCCTCAGGTCCCCTGGCCCAGCGCCAGGATGGAGGGCGTGGCCTGAGGTCCCCCCTCAAGCCCCGCCAGGTGGGAGACACGGCCTGAGATCCCCTGTCAAGCCTTGCTGAGTGGGGGGGGGGGCGCAGCCTCAGGTCCCCTGTCAAGCCCCACTGGGCGGGGGGCGCTGCCTGAGTTACCCTGATCCAGCACTGGGGGTGCACCTTGAGGTCCCCTGTCAAGCCCCGCCAGGCAGGGGGGCGCAGCCTCAGGTCCCCTGGCCTGGTGCTGGGGTGGGGGAGCATGGCCTGAGGTCCCCTGGCCTGGCACTCGGACAGGGGGAGCAGCCTGAGGTCCTCTAGCTCAGCACTAGGACGGGAAGCGCACCTTGAGGTCCCCTGTCAAGCCCCGCCGTGTGGGGGTGCAGCCTGAGGTCCCCTGTCAAGCCCCACGGGGTCAGGGAAGGGTGTAGCCTCAGGTCCCTGCTGATTGCTCGTTAAGGCTCTGTATGGGAACTTGGCCTCAGCTGTGGGTGCAGCCATCTTTGTGATGGAGTGATGGTCAATTAGCATATTCCCTCTTTATTAGATAGGATATATATATATATATATATATATATATACACACACACACACACACACATATATATATATATATATATATATATATACACACACACATATTATATATATCCCATAGATTAATTCAGTCATTCATTCACTCAGTCATTCATTCACTGAGCCATATACTATGAACAGTTGTAGACACTGGAGATAGAGTGGTGAGCAAGACAGGTGTGTCTTTTCCTTCAAGGAGCTGATGGGCAGTCTACTTGAGAAGCCAAGGGCTGGGTAAACCTTCAAGTGATAACAAGCCCCAACTTGTGGGACACAATCCCTCATTCCAAAATCTGCTCCCTAGAGCTGAGCCTGTGGACGGTGGGTTCTTTGTATTTCTTCACCAAGTTGCCAGAAGTAAGCCCTGCACTGACCATTCCAGAAACTCCCTAAAGAGCTGCCCAGCTGCACACATGGTTGCACCCCCAATCATTCAGAACAGCTCCCCTTGGTTGCTAAAACCCCCTGCTGTTCCTGGTACTCAGCAAAGCACCTAATATATTTGCATTAACTAGTCACCAAAGGCAGCCAGAAGTTGAGCTCTAAAAAACCATCTTGTGGGAACAAGATCGGTCTCAGGGTTGGGTTCTTCAGGAAGCAGCTGCCGAGATCCAGTTAGTGATTGTGAGAGCTGATTTCATCCTTCAGTGACTTCTGAGAAGAACTACATGTAATCGCGCACAAAATAATTACACAGGAGTAACACCTGTGAAAGGAGAAGGGCGGAAGCAGGACCGGGCGGGGGGGAATGGCAGGCAGCAATGCTGATCTGAAGAATCTCTGCCTGCCCAGTGGGAGCCCCCAGCATAGGGTGCCCATTACCGCAGGCCTGAGTTGGGCAGAAATACCAGCGCTTGGCTCAGCCTTTGGCTGGGGCCACCCAAGAAAGCCGTGACCTCAGCTCAAAAGCCGAGGCTGAACCTGCTGAGGCGAACAGCTGGAGGCTGTCAGCTAACCCCACGAGGGGCAGCTGGGCAGAGTCCTTTCCTGAAGGCGCTCTGAATGAGTGACAAGATGCAAAAGGAAAATTGGGAACAGACCCCGGGGAACACGTACATAATTAAGGCGAGGTCTCTCTCTGCCTCCGAGGCTCTCACCATCCAGCAGAACGTGTAAGAATTGACAATATCCCTAGAAGGAATATCCAGGCTAGTTACCCCCAGATCGAGTTCAAAGCCGAGCTGGTGTGCAGGAGGCCGCCCGGCTTGCCTGCTGCGCTGGGGATTTCCCCACCCAGACCAATGAGAATGATTCTTCTGCGGGCCACGTGGAGACAACCTTTTCTCTTTTCTTTTTTTCCTAATTTGGCGGAGAAGATGCAAATGGATATAGTTTCCATCAAAACGCTCTCACCAATGATAGATATCCCCTATTTTGTTTCACTCCCGTTTGGGTTGTTAGCGTGGCAGCAATTAAACTTGACAAAATAGTGATTAAAAAACAATGAGAGGCAAATGTACCAGCACACCAGCGCGCATCTAGACCATTCTGAAAATGATCTCTTAAGTGTTTGAGATCTGCTTTATTTTCCTGCCGTAGGAATGAGTTTTCAAAAAACAGCACTTAGGAAGGGCAATTTGCCACCAGCATTCCAGGGCCCCAACAAACAGTATTTCTTTCTAATGGACTCTGCCCCTCCAGATTTAGCTGCTGTTCCCAAATCAGATTCATTATACAAAGAACGAACGAATGCCGCAAAGGATCCAGAAACGGAGCCTTTTCCTGCCACTTCTAATAATGCAAAGGGCAGACGAAACTTCGCAGTAGTGACTTGGCTTCCTGGGTTTGCAGGGCACCAGCTGCTGGGCTGCGCTGGGCTGAGGGCATGCCGCTGTGGATCTGGGAGGGCAGCTGTGCCTGACCCCTAGAGCCGGCTCGCTGCTGCCTTGTGAGCAGGGTTTTCACAACATCTGGCTGCTCTGATAGGACTGAAGCATGTGACTCATAGGGAACCTTTGAGAGAGAGAAATGAGCAGCACGGGGCATTTTTAGCTAGGGGGTTTTTGTTTGTTTTGTGCAATCCTGATGCGTATCTGGCTTCGGCGAAGCCACGGTCATGTCTTTTTTGCTCTCTTTCTGATGCGCAAGCAGCTTTCTGGGTCTAATTATAGATGTAGCGTGTGTATCCTTGATCAATAGTTCTGAATGTCCTCCTGCTTTAAGAGCTGTTTAGTTCTTGCTGATGGGCTGGCATTTCAACCTCTAGCTCTGAGCAGGCGTTTTCACACTCTGCAAGCCCATCAGCAAAGCCCTGGCTTCTTCCAGAGCCCACTTTGAACTTCGCAGAGCTCCGATCAGCTCCCCCGACCCCCACCTCAGAACATCCCATCTGCAGGGAGGCCAAAGGAGGCTGTGGGCCAGCCTGATAATGGCAATAAGTCCTACAACAGGAGGCTAGGGTTCAAAGGCGACAGCCAGAACCTGGAACAGCATCAACGCCCCCCCCCCCCCCTCAGGTGGCTTCTCAAACAGGGGCACCGGAGCTCCCATGGCAGCGGGAATCAGCCTTGGGAGCCAGACAGCAATGCACGCGCTCATTCTCAATTATCTCTGGCTTTGGAGACTCAGGCAGACCCTCTGTTTGCCGGCTTCTGTTGAATAATGAGAGATGCACAGCACAGGGTTGGCGGGGAAATGAGGAGGCAGAGTGCAGTTTGACCTCAGGGCAGAGGAAACCGTGGAGCAGAGAGACGCTTAATAAGAGGGTTTTCCTGGATGGGAATGAGTGGCTGCCCCACGTGGCGTGGGGCCTCCTCCTAGCATGGCCCCGATGGGCTCTCTGTTTGGGCTGTATGTCCTGCACCAGACTGCTGGGCTCTGTGGAGAAGATAAACTAGGCACAGTGTTGAATATCCAGTGGAGAAAGGTAGGGGACTTGTGTGTGGGGGGGGGGCGGAGGAGGGGGGCAAATGCTCTAAGCAAGGTGTTGTCTCAGACTTGGTGCACCAGAATTCAAGGGATGGGGGAGCCCTGCAGCTCCCTGATGCGTGGGCATTTTCCCAGCTCCTTCCAGGGCAGCCTGAGCACAGGGAAGGAGGCAAGAGGAGGTACATGCAGGGACCACTTGAAAAGCAGTCAGCGTGGGTAACGCTCCCCCAGCCGCCAATCCCAGGCCTGCCAGTTCCTATGGAAACAGGCGCCAAGAGAGGAGACTGCTGCTGGGAGCCAGTCCTGAGTCCCAGGAGGCTGTCAGGCACAGCTGCTGGCTGCCCGCTGGGACCTGGAAATGCCCTTTCCCAAAACCATCCCTGCTGGCTCTGAGTCAGAGGGTCTCCTGGCATCTGCTGAGCTTGGAGCCAGGGTAGAAGAGGAGAAGGAGGGGAGCGAATAAAAATATTTACGCTTAACAAACATTTTGATGTTTAAAGACTGTGTGTACAAATGAGGGCTGGGAACATCTTTGGTGAGGGGTTGGCGTTTCCAAGCAAATCTACACACACACACACACACACACACACACACACACACACACACGCTCATGTGCTCTTGATGGGTTTATGTTATCACCATAGCAAAATGCAGAGCTGGCTCTGGGAAGGGTGTGGGTGGTGGTGGCCAAGCATCCAGGGACCATACTTGTGCGCCTGTGGGGGCTCCTCTACAGACCTAGGTGACCTGGAGGGTGCGGAAGGCTGCCTGTTGTAGCTGCTCTGAAGTTGGGGCCACCTGGGCTGGGAGGCCTGTGTGCTAAGCCTGGTGCCTGCGAAGGGAAAGGCCTCAGGCCTGGTGGCATTCTGCTCAGATAAACACAGAGCCCTCTTCAGGGAGAGTGGGCAGTGAGGACTTGGGTTGGGGGATCACTTTTATTTTCACGGATCCTGAACATTGGACAGAGGGTATATGGTGACATAGATACACGAGATGTACTTAGGGAGAAGTAGTAGGAGTGTGGAGCCGGACGGCTGTGGCTTCTATCTCCAATCTGCCACTTTCTGGCTCTGTGGCCTTGGGAACATCGCTTAACCTTCATGATTCTCAATTTCTTATGTTGCAGGTAATAATAATAACTACCTCATGGTATTATTGTGTGGATTAGATACTTTAAAACATAGAGAATTCATAGTGTTGGCTCAATAAATGTCAGCGAATATTACTGTGTTTACCCAACAAATGATGGTGGGGCATGTACAATATGTACAGAACTGTGTTAAGTTTATGGAGGACATGACAGGAATATTAATACAGTAATTATGAATATAGACATAAAATATAAAGTGGAAGGTCAACATTGTCCATTTTGCCTTCCCTCAAATAGTTCTTTTGAGGTGCAAATAAGATAATGTAAATGGCCTAAACCGGCTTGGCTCAGTGGATAGAGCATAGGCCTGCGGACTGAAAGGTCCCAGGTTCGATTCCAGTCAAGGGCATGTACCTTGGTTGCGGGCACATCCCCAGTAGGGGGTGTGCAGGAGGCAGCTGATCAATGTTTCTCTCTCATCGATGTTTCTAACCTCTCTATCTCTCTCTCCCTTCCTCTCTGTAAAAAATCAATAAAATATATTTTAAAAAAAGATAATGTAAATGTGTACTAGCCAGGGAAGGTTAGCTGCTGTAACAAATAATCCTCAAACACATAGTACTGTGTGGAAAGTTTTAGAGACATCAGGTTTCAGTCTGTCCACATTTTAATGCCCATGCTCAGATCCCAGTCATTGGCCCCACCTACCTGCAAAGGTTTCTGGGAAATGTGGTCCTCCTCTCTACTCAACTGGTAAATAAATAGTTTGGTGACCATATAGCATTGTCTCTGCCACAGTTGGAAAGGGCTCTGATAATTCAACAATCACACAAGTTTCAGGGGTGGGAGTGGTATTCCGGTTACTTATTGTTATGTTATCAACTACCCCCAAACCTAGGGGCTTTAAGCAAACATGTTTATTTAGCCGAAACCGGTTTGGCTCAGTGGATGGAGCGTCGGCCTTCGGACTCAAGGGTCCCAGGTTCGATTCCGGTCAAGGGCATGTACCTTGGTTGCGGGCACATCCCCAGTAGGGGGTGTGCAAGAGGCAGCTGATCGATGTTTCTCTCTCATCGATGTTTCTAACTCTCTATCCTTCTCTCTTCCTCTCTGTGAAAAATCAATAAAATATATTTAAAAAAACAAACAAAAAACAAACAAAAAAACCCCAAACATGTTTATTTAGCTCATAAATCTGCAATTTGGGCAGGTCTTGGCGGAGACAGCTCTTCTCTGTTTCATCCAGTGTCAGCTGGGTTCACTCGAAGGCAGGGGGCTGGATTATCTGAAGACCTGCTCACACACATTTCTGGTGGTTGATACTAACTGTTGACTCAAACAGCTGGGTCTGGAATAACTGGGGCTTCTTAGGCAACCTTCTCTCTCTCTCTCTCTCTCTCTCTCTCTCTCTCTCTCTCTCTCTCTCTCTTTTGTGGTCTTTCCACATGGTATTCCCAACATGAAAGCTTCTTAGGGTTCCCACGACAAATGGCCTAAGAGAAAACAGCATAAGCTGTGTGGCCTTTTCCAATGTACCCTTGGAAGTCAATCCCACCAGTGACACCAAGGGATAAATTCATATAAGTGTTTGCTTCACAAAAGCAAGGCATTTTATTTTATTTTATTTTATTTTATTTTATTTTATTTTATTTTATTTTATTTTATTGTGCCGGTCCTGAGGCTCTGCTTGTCAGGGTCAGTAATTTCTGGGAGACTCCTTTCCTTCTCTAGAGCTTTATCTGCCCCTAGGACTTCTGCAGACTAGAAATTAGGGGAGGACCCATGCTGATGACCACTGAGCTGATCATTGTCCAAACTTCCTGATCACACTGTACAGTCTATCAGGGCCCACCATGGACCCCAAGACCTTCATCGAGGCTCTCAGGGTCATGGAGTTTAGGGTCCAGGCTCCAGCCTCCAAGAAGCACTCTCAGCAGAGGTTCTGCTATTTTGTTAGTCTTGGGATCCCTCCCATTCCTCACCCCTGTCTAGTCTCTTCTTTCTAACCGGACCTTGTCCCCCCGCCCCCCTTACAGGCTGCTGAAAATAAAGCTTCTTGGGGCAGGTCTCCACATTTGGCCAATCAGCAAGGCAGACCATAAGACAGTGGATGACACAGTGACTTCCCCTCTCTTAGGAGGGATGGTGTACACAGAATGGACTCTGAGTCTCGGTTCAACCAGAATTAATAGTATATTTATTTTTAGTTAAGCCCTGATCTCATGGTTTTAAAGCTCCAATCTGTTAATTTCTTTAATAGGTTTCATCCTGCTATACTTCCAAACATTTTCAAGAAGGAATCTGTCCTGAGTCTTCCAAAGCCAGAAAACATGCTCCAGAGGTTCAGAGGAGGAATACATCATTTTTAAGTAGGGGAAGAAGAGATGTTCTTACGGTGTTGGTGACCTGTTGTCTTAGATAGACTTTTCCTTAAAGAGACCCTGAGACTAGGATTTATATGGAAAGACTTTATTTGGGAGGAAATCTCAGGCAACACCAATGGGGAAGTGAGGAGTCAGAAAGGAAAGAGGAGAAAGCCAATACAGGGTGTACTAATGAGCAATTGGGACTCAGTTCCACTGGGCACTGCTGGGAGATAGTATGTAACACTCTTGGAATTATCACACTGAGAGTGAGGAAGCCATAGTATTTATCCAGTAACTGCCTGTACTCATGGTGGAGAGCTGCTTTGGGGAGTCTTAATTTTCTGGTACCCCTAACCTGCCCTACATTAGAGAACACCCTTTAATAGAGAGTGGTAGGTGGTTTCTATGAGAAGCCATATGAGAGCATATGGGCAGGACACCATCAATGTCAATCACACATATGAATTGATTTTGGTTTTTAGCTTTTATTATGCAAAATGTTACACATATGAAAAGTTAACAGAATAGTATAATGACCTCATGTGCCTGTGCTTGGCTTGAACAATTATCAACATTCTTCCCATTTTGTTTCATATGTACTTCTGAACTGATTTTTATAGGTTAGAAGGAACATGGTAAGAAAAGGAGGGCAAGAGTCTACATAAAAGAGCTAGCTTATCAAGGGCATGGGAATGTGAAAGCAGGAAATACGTAGGCAGCACTCTTTGACTTGTGTGTCATGGGTAAGATGGAAGAATGGAGTTTGAGTGGATGAGGGCCAGCCTTGGAGAGCCTTGGCCAGCAGGCTAGGAAGAGCAGGGAAAGACATCTTCTGGCAGGTTGTTTTGTAGACAAGTAACCCAATTATCTGGCTTGGGTTCCCCAGTAGCAGACGGGTTCGAGGACAAGTTGTTATTTGGAAGATGGTTGTAAGAAACACTGGCAGGGAAGTAGAGAAGTGAGATGGGGAATGGAAAGCAGAAATAAAGGGTGACATCAAGCATGTTCCCACTGTGGGCAACTGGCACTTAATCCCACCGGGACCTCTGGGAGATGACGTGGGACTCACACCTCAAGCTTATCTCAATTGAGGGACAGGGAGCTGGGTCACTTATCCATCTGCTTCCCTTCCATTGTTGCTGGAGGGTTATTTTCCAGGGATACTAATTCCTTGGCTCTTTCAACTTGTGGTTCTAGAAAAAAAAACCCTGAGGAACAGAGATACAGATATCAGCAATCAGAAGTTTGCAGGAACACACCAAATCGGAAAGTCTGGAGGAATACAGATGAGACGCCAACAGCTTCTCCTTCACAGAAGTAGCTGGAGTTAATAGTAGGCAGAGAGTCAGATGGATTGGGGCAAGGAGACTCAGGGGACAGGGACACATGAGCGGCCTTTGGCTGTGGTCCAGGTGGAGATCGGAACTGGGAAAGTGGGAAGGAAGAAGAAGCGACATATGGGGGAGAGAGAGATTGGGGAAGTATCATCAACAGGATTTGGCAACTGATCTTGCATGTACACATGTAGGAGGCAAATTACCAGAGACAGATTCTAAACAATGCTCAGCCACAGTAGCTGCATTTTTAAACTTGTGGTAAAGTGATCACATTCATCAACAGTCTTGCTGGGTCTCTCAATTCAGGCAGCTCAGCCAGGCACTGAAAGGCTCAGAGGTAGAGATGATGTGACTAAGAAGCCGGCATCTTCTTAGGTGTGGCCACAGGCCTGGTTCATTCCAGATTGTTCCAAGCCATGCTGCAGCAAGTGGAG
The DNA here is from genome assembly GCF_027574615.1 of Eptesicus fuscus. Taxonomy (NCBI): domain Eukaryota; kingdom Metazoa; phylum Chordata; class Mammalia; order Chiroptera; family Vespertilionidae; genus Eptesicus; species Eptesicus fuscus. The sequence continues at coordinate 135,510,156 of NC_072473.1, forward strand.
CAGTGAGAGCAGCACTGGGTAATGAGTCAGGAGAACCAAGAGCAAATCCTCTTGGTGTATGGGATGTCGCTCAACCAACTAAGCCACATTGGCCAGGTCTGTCATCAGATTCTTAATGGAGCTTGGGGTCTCCCAAGGACTGTGACTGGATCAGACATTCTGAAGGGCTGATTTAGCCCCACAATCCAGGGCTCCAGAACCCTGTGACTTTGGGAAGGGTAATGACCCTGAGGGGTCTGTGGCAGATCCAGATGGACCAATTTATGTCCAGGGTCTATTTGATAAGTGGTGTGTTGTGGATTGAATTGTGTCCCCTCAAGTCTGTGTTGAAGTCCTAGCTTCCATTACCTGTAAATATTACTTTATTTGGAAGTATGATCTTTGCAGATATAATTAGATAAAATGAGGTAATACTGGATTAGGGTGGCCCCCAAATCCAATGACTTGTGTCCTTATAAAGAGGATATTTGGAGACACACAGAAAGAAGAAGGTCATGGGAAAACTGAGGCAGAGATCGAAGCGATGCACCTACAAGCCAAGGACCCCCAAGGATTGCTGGCAAACTACCAGGACCTGGAAGAAACAAGGAAGGATTCTTCCCTGGAGTCCTCAGAGAGAGCAGGGCTCTGCCAGCAAATCTGAATTGATTTCAGATTTCTAGCCTCCAGAACCACGAGAGAACACATTTCTGTTGTTTTAAGACATCCAGTTGGTGGTCATTTGTTATAGCAGTCACAGGAAACCTCGTGTTTCCACATCTTTGCTTTCCTTTTTTTTTTTTTTTTCCTAAGATTGGAATACATTTTACTTGGCATGACTTGCCTCCCAATTTAGAAATTATCTAGAGTGACTGGGCTACCTGCAAGAGGGACCTCTTTATCAACTGTTCAAGAAGTACTTACATACTGTGTGTGCCCTTCAGTGCTTCCACCTCCTCTGATCTGCAAGAGGGCAGTCAGCTTACCTGGACTCTATTCACCCTGAGGATCAAAGGAGCTCCCTATAAGGCCCAGTGGGGTGAGTTTCTGGCCCCAAGCACACTGGACTATGAAGGCTTTTTTCTGCTTGGGGGTCTTTGTCTATGCTGTAAAGTTTACACAGCCTGCCTCTAAAGCAACTTTGAATTATGAAAATTTCAAGCTTATACAAAAAGTCAGAGCCCTGGCCAGTTTGGCTCCATGGATAGAGCGCCAGCTTGTGGACAGAAGGGTCTCGGGTTCGATTCCGGTCAAGGACACATGCCCGGGGTGTGGGCTCGATCCCCAGTAGGGGGCGTGCAGGAGGCAGCCGTTCAATGATTCTCATCATTGATGTTCCTCTCTCTCTCTTTCCCTCCCCCTTCCTCTCTAAAATCAATAAAAATATTTTAAAAAGTAAGAGAATAGCATAATGAATCTCTCTGAACCCAACACCTAGCTGTCACAACTACCAGCTTGGGTAATCTGTTTTACTCACTAGTAATCCCCCCTTTTCTCCCCTCCACTATGCTATTTTGAAGCAAAATGTAGTATGACATCATTTTATCTCTAAATATTTTAGTATCTATTGCTAAAAGATAGGGACTTAAAAATATAACAGAATACCATTATGGCATCTAAAAACTTCAGCAGTTTGTTATAGTATTAAACATCCAGTAAGTGTTGCAATTTCCAATTGCTTCATAAGTGTGGCATCCAAAGAAGGGCCACACAGAGCAAATAAATATCTCTAAGTTCTCGCTCTTTCTTTCCTCTGACAGTTTATTTGTTGAAGAAAGCCAGGTTGTTTGTCTTGTGGAGTTTCTCAATCTGTTTTTCTTGATTACATCCTCGTGATGTCATACCATGTTCCTCTGTCACCTTTAGTACCTGTAAATTGGGTAGTTAGAGCTAGAGTATTAATCAGATCTGAGTGCACTGGGGTTGAGGGTGGGAGGGTCCATCATCATTGGTGGGGCCTTGAACTTGATCCAGAGGCTATTGTATCTGCATGGTTTTCCTCCTTCCATGATGGCTGTCCTTTGGCGTTGATAATTGTTACCTGCATCCATCACATCAGGACTCCCACAGCATGCCCTGAATGCTCTTGACACCTTGCACCCAGTTCACTCTTCCACAGCCCTCAGATCTTAACAAGGAAATGAGCTCCTTGGGGAGTAGTTTCCTCACCCCCCAACTGGGTCACATTCCCTTCTTAGGGCTCATTGTGCCTTCTACTTACCCAGCATAATCGTATGTTTATTTAGGAGTCTTTGCACAACTGCCCCACTCAATGGTAAGTTCCTTGTGGGCAGAGGCTGTGTCTGTTTTCCTTCTTGCTAGATTGTCAATGCCTGGCACTGCTCAGTAAGTACTGAATGAATGAATGAATGAGTGAATAAATGAGTTCTTTTGCTTCTGGACCCCTGGAAGAACTTGGAGAGGGGTTGGAAATGAGGTAGCTGCAGTGGCCCCCTGGAGAAGACCTGACTCTCTAAGACAAGGCTGCCTGCCTTAGACTCCTCCGACCTTGATACTGAATTTTAAAATGTGACTTGCCCCCGTCTGCACTGGGTGGCATTTACAAAAATAAATAACTCCTCTCTTTCCTCCTCCCGAATCCTGGGAGACACAGAATGTTCCATCTTTAATTACTGCCAAAAATGCAGGATTTTTCTTTCCTGGGTAATCAAATGTCTCCCTTTCATAGAGTCCTGACGCGCCTACTGGGGAGCCCTCCCCTCTGCCTTTGATCTCCTTGGAGAGGTCCACCAGTCACCAGCTCCTCATGAATTAAACAAAAGATGGGAAACTCGGGATTCTGCAAGAAGAAAGTCAAATGGTCCAAATTGTGCGGGGAGGTGCCTGCCAGGCTGCTGGGAAGCAGCCAGGAGATTTCAGGCCTGCCCCTTGCAGCTTCTTCCTGGGGACCCACTCAGGAGAGAGGGCATCGGAAGGCCACATTTTCTTGGAGTCCCGGGAACCCCTTGGAGGCAGAGGAGCAGGATCACCTTTGTTCCTGGGAGGAGGAAGAAAGGGAGAAAGGAGCCCAGGGCAGGCTACACGGAACTGCCCACAACAAACCTTCCCTGGCACTGACCTCAAGGTTTGCACTAACGCTGCTCTGCCCCAACCAAGGGGTTCAGAGAGCTCTCGGTTTTCTGTGCTGGCAGCACCAGGAACCTGCATGCCAGGCAGAGGGGTCCTGCTGTCCCTCAGAGGCGCACCCGAGTGTGTGAGAGGCTGGGATCACTTGGGCCGCTGGAGTAATGGCCGGCCTCGGTTGTGTTTGGCTGGCTGAATGGTCAGTGCAGAGTAAACTCACACCGTGTACAGGGTAGAATTCGGGACCCTGAATGGAAGGAGCTACCACAGTTTGTTTATTGGCTTCGCTTTTTTGGGACCTTCTGGGAACATGAATGCTTTATTCTCCATGTTTTGTTTGTCTACCTGTTTGGTTTAACACCAGCAATGATATAATTGGAAGCTAATGAGACCTTGTATTAAACTACAGCATGCCAAAGCTGCCTTTCCCTCCCAGTATGGTCTCTGAGGGCGCAACCTGGGGCGGTGTTAGTCTTACTGCCAGATGACTGCCATCACTATGTCCGGGCCCGTGCTGTGTGCTTTCATGACTTCAGTGGTAGCAGATCTTGGTCCTGTGGATCATGCTTTGTCCTCTGGTGTTCAGACAAGAGGTTGGCCCCAATGTGGAATCCAGGTTGGCCTGGCTGGTGGCAGTGTTCCCAGCATCTAGCAATGTGCTCAGGAGATGTGTGTGGGACGAGGATAAAAGAATGATCAAACCCTTTCCAGGATCCAAATGGGGTGTGATGAATCACAACAGCTGGATGAGCTTGACTTTCTTGCTTGGCTTGTCAACAACCCTGGAAGGTGTTTTCAGAAAACGATGTAGTGATATGTCACCCCTCTGGCACGTCCCCAGAGTTCATAGAGCTGATGCACACTGCCAAAGGGAGTGCCACATTTCAGAGGGAGCCGACTTTCCAGTTTTCTCAATTGTTGGGACCGTCATTCTGTGACTCTGGGCACCTGGCCCCGGCTTACTCTGTCCTAGTTTGTGTCTCTCAGAGCAACATCCTGGTTCCTGGCAGACCCTTGACTTTATTCTCTTTAAAGTTAAGCAATAAAGATGTGGATACCAGTCATTTATTTGGGAGGAGATGAGCATAGTGAGGGCATGCAAGCTAATAAAGGTTGTGCTAAGGAGCAGGTGGGTGACTGGGGCTCAATCCTTCTGGGCATATTTTGGAAGACTGTGAGGAACATACCAGGGAATTGCCCTCTATGGAGGGGCAAAGAAGCTAAGGTCCTTTTGTTCCAACTCCTTCCCATCCCTCTCCCCGCCACGACTGAGGGTCATCCCTTGGTTGTCACCTCCCAGGACTTCCAGGCTGCCTGATCAAATGCCTCTGAATTTCACCTCCTTATAACATGGGGATAATGATTTTGGCAAATATCATAGTCAATAAGAACAAGCCCCTTTCAATTCTAATTTCACACACACACACACACACACACACACACACACACACACACACCGTACAATATTGAGCATTAAACACATATTAAAGGATTTATAATTAGCTCTGCTCAGCACACGATGTTAGCTCTCATGTTCTTGGCAACTTCCTAGCATAGTGCGCTGCATGTATGTGTATTGGAAGGGTATAGGGTTTGGAGTCTGATAGACTTGAGTTTGAATTTTACTCCCACCTCTTTGTGACCTCCAACAATTTATTTATTCTCTTTAAGCCTCCTTCTCTGGGAAGTGAAGCAATAATGTCATCTCCCAGAGGTGTTGTGAGGATCAAAAGCGAGAACGTTGGTAAAGGCAGTCAGCTATGTATAAAGCACTGTAGAACGTGACTCATCACTTTCCTTCATGTTCTTACTGCACTCAGATCATTCATTTATTTACTAAATATTTATCAAATGCTTACTATGAGTGGGACACTGTCCTAAGTGTCGTGAAAACAACTGTGGACAAAATAGTCAAGAAATCCTTGCCTTTGTGGAGCTTAATTATTAGTAGAGGAGCGAGTACAGACAATAAACAAGATAATAAGCTCAATTTATAGTATGTTAGAAGGTGATAAATGCTATGGGAAAAATAAAGCAAGAAGGGAAATGGATAACACAGAGAGGGTATGTAGGGTGGTGTGTTTATGTGGGGCAGTTCAACGAGACTTTCCTAAGAAAATGATGTTTGAGCTCAGCTGGAGGAGGTGAGGGAGTGAGGTATGCTGGTGTCTGGGAGAACATTTCAGGCAGAGGGAGCAGTAGCACCTAATGTAGTGCTTCTGTTCGCACAATTTATCCCCTCAGCACCCTGGTTTCTGGCAATAGCCAGTTCCCGGGTGAAAGTGAAGAAAGCGAGGGTTTGTCTGTGGGAAACCTTTTCCTTTTTCACTCCTTCTTTGAACCCCTCTGTCTGTCTTTGCCACTATTATCTCCCCCCGCCTCCCCGAAGTTCAGTACCATCATGTTCTCTTTCTCCCTCCTCCCCATACAATTTACTTTCAGGGTAGTTTCTGATATATTTATACTAAAGTGTAAATGACTGATAAAAAACAATGTATTAACGTACATCAGGGAAAGGCATATTTACAACCTAAAAAGGAACAAGGCCCTTGTTTGACTTGAGCCATAAGAATCAATCCAATTGTAGAATTTAAGTACAGAATAAGTTGAATAGTTCAGTCTTTCCTACTCCCATGAAACTGCACACAGGCTGTGCCTTTTCTGCCTCCTGGTAGAAGGGGTGGGCATTGTATCCCTGCCAGCATGACGCTGAAGTGATGTCAGTGCTGGTTCCTGCCTGCTGGGGCTGGGGGCATCTTTGTTGAACATCCTGCCTGAGTCTTAACCGGAGGAAGGAATTGCTGGAGTGAGACATAAAGCCAGACTCTGTCCTTCAGCTATGCAGGTCTTGTCATGTATCCTGTGGACTGCCTCCCCTTTCTCCTTGGTGAGCTTGTGACTGGGGTGCTCTCCCTGTTCCAGAGGCCCAGCATGGTATCTTGAGGCAGCCCGGGGCCCCAGAAGAGCCCAGGATCGACCAGCCTCCTTGTGCTTCCCCAAGTCCCAGCACAATCCCGCCTCCCTGCTGAGGAGTGACTGGTCATGACAGCTGTCTTGGCTTAGGCAAGACTTTTTCTAATAAAAAAAATTAAAAAAAGGTGAAAACTCTGCCTTGAGTTTGAAATTACCCACAAAGTCACCTTTTTCGGTGCTCACAGACACACAATGTGCTCTGCCTCCGCTCTCAGCAAACCATATGCTGCAGCTGCTGCTGGCCGCGTCCTGGGGGATGGCTCTTTTCCCCTTCAGCAAGCCTCCAGAAATGTCATAGAAATTTATATGCTTATTCACAGAGCCGATAAAGCAGAAAACCGGCGTTTCAGCTATTTTTGTTTTGCTTTGCAGATGGAGAGTGGAGGCATAAATCTCTCTCTCATTGGACTCTGTGCCCCCCTCTTCATTTGCATCAGAGGCTGTTCAGCCCATGGTGGTGATTCTCTGGAGTTTGGGACCCACAGCTCCTATGCCACCACCCATCTGGAAGGCCTGACTGAAGAAAGTGTCAAATCCCCAGCGATGCTTACATTCACCTGTACTGCAGGACACCTTGGGTATCCCGAGGGAGAAAACCCTCCAATGGCCTGCAGCTCCCTCTGTGATGTCTGCCCCTCTGGAGGTGTGTGGGGGACATTGGGTGGCCACTTAGAGTCTACTTACAGATCCTTGGCACTGGGACAAGCATGCTTGCCTATTTGCTCCACTCTCAAAACATCCAAAATCCAACCACTTCTTTCCATCTCTGCTTCCACCTCCCGGATCTGAGCTCATAATTCACCTGGATTGTTACTGGCCTCTCTGCTGCTCCATGACATCTATAGTCTGATTACCATAGTAGAAAGAAGGATCCTTAACCCTATACATGTCTCTCCTCTGCTCAGAGCCCTCCTGTGATACCACATTTTTCTCAGAGTAAAAGCCAGACTCCTTACAATACCCTGAAAGGCCCTCTGGGATCTGAACCCTGCGACTGCCTGGCCTTACCTCATCTCTCTCCCTCACCACTTCTGCTCCAGCCACATTGGCCTCCTTATTGTATCTTTAACAAACCAGCTGTGTTCCTGCCTCAGGACTTTTGCACTGGCTGTTCCCACTGTATGGAATGCTTTTACCTCAGATATCTGTATGGCTTGTTCTTGCTCCCTTCAGGTCTCTGCTCCAATGCTACCCCATTAGAGGAGCCCTCATGGACCACTAGACTTAAAATTTCAGGCCTTTGCACTATCACAGCAGAGTTGAATAGTTCTGACAGAGACTGTATGGATCCCAAAAACCTAAAATTTCTGTTCCATAGATGTGTTCCTTTGCAGAAAATGTTTGCTAATCCCTGATTTAAACAAATTATAGTGTTTTTTTTTTAATTTTATTTCTTGCCTCAAGAGTTAGGACTAGAATCTGTCCATTTATTCAGTTTTTATTGACCAACTACTAGGTGCAAGGCCCCATTGTAGACACTGCAATAGGGAACAAGCTAAGTGGAGGTCCTGCTATCCCAGAGCCTACGTTCCAGTGGAGGAGATAGTAAACAAGCAAGTTAATAAATACATGTCAAGGGGTGATAAGTGCTATTGAGAAAATTAAAGCAGAGCATGCGAGTGCATTTCATGGTTCAGGATGGCTGCACAAGCGCTAGCCATTACCTCTAGTTCAACAACCAACAGGAAGGAGGGAGTGGTATAGAAAGGCATGGCCCTTCCATTTAAGGACACTTCCTGGAAGTCACATGGGCACCTTAATCCCATTGACCAGCAAACTTAGTCACATGGTTATGTCTATCTGCAAAGGAGTTTGGGAAATGCAGTCTTTATTCTAGACATCCTATTTTCAACCCCAATCCAGGAAAGAGTGTAGAACAGATTGAGGAATGGCTAGCACTGTCTGTTTCAACCTGACAAACTTACCTTTAAAGATTAACTTTTGAGAAAACCTTCAAGACCCCTTACCCCTAACACCCTGCCCCAGGTACATCTGTTGCCCTTCACTCTATGATTCCTTAGCACTTTTATTGGGATTGGACTGTTTCTGTATCTGACTTCCCACTGAATCCAAACTCCCTGAGGGTAGGGACCTTATGCTATTCCTCTTCTATCTCCAGCATGCAGCACTGAGCCTGTTGGTGCATAGTAGTGCTCAATAAATGCTTGTTGAGAAAATTCCCAAAGAAACCTAATATTAAACTTAGCGAATGTTTCATTGCATACCTCTATCCACTTTTTAAGGTGTTAAAGAGTAACTTTCATTAAAATTGATACACCACTAAGGAGTCCTAAGAAACCCTTGCAGTCTGAAAAAAATAATGACAGTTGATAGGCCATGACTGTTAACTGAACATTTTCTCATTTTTTTCAAGGCTCAGTTAAATGTAGAATGTGGTAGGAGCATTATTGTGCTCTGTGTTGTTAACAGAACCACACGTTTAAGCTGGAGATTTTTGCTCACTTGGTCAAAGTTGGTGTTGGCTATTATCAGCTCATAGCTGCCTCCTTCTCAGGAGTACTTCTCTTGGTGAATGGTATCCACTTTATCCAGAGGTATCTGGGAGGTTACCCCCACCCCCCTGCTTAGGGTGAAGGAGAGGCATAGTCTACTACCTCTGATAGGGGGTACAAAAGCCTGGACTCTTTGATTTAAGGGGAGGGAATGACTCTGTGGTGACTTTTCCTGCTCAAGGGCACCCCGTGGGATCACACTGAGGTATGTGGCCCAATATTCTTGGGATTGTTTATTTTAGCACCGGAAAGACCGCATTCTGGGCAAACTGGGATAGTTGATTGTCTTAGTCTTCTGCTGAGCCCACATCTCTGTTTTGCTGTTTTTCCTAGCCATCCCACTTCCCTCCCTCCACTGCAAGTTCCTCCAGAGAGCCCGCCCTCAATAAATTACATGCACAAGCATCTCATTCCAGCCTCTGCTTCCAGGGAACCGGCCTTTTCCAGTGTTCCCTCCTCTCTGAGTGCAGCCAGTTCTCACCAGGGCTCTTGGCTGCAGGTGAAGGGCTTCTGTCATAACCCATGGAGTTTACAGCTCAACTTGGCATTCAGGTGTTCTGGTGACTCAGTGCAAGTGGAAGTCATCCCTCTGCTGCTCTTTTCAGTGGCTACTTGTGGTTGCCCCCATATTTCAGCGCGTGGGTCCCCCTTGACATTCTTTACCCTTGGCAGGCACTGCATTCTTGGCTCGTCTCTCCTGCTATTGCTCTTTGATCTGAAACCAAGGCTGCTCCTTTCAGGCCACTGCTGATTTCTAGACGATCAGACCCTTTTCTTTCTGAGAGGTGGCACAGTGTGGAGTAAAGAGCAAGCTGGCTTCTAGCCCTGGCCCGGGGCAAATCTGTGAAATTCTTTATGCCAAGTTTCATGATCCCAGGAAAAAAAATGGCTTATTGGGTTATTGAAGAGATCATAAAGCACTTAGCATAGTGGCTGGCATGACCTGGCACTCAACAGAGGCACTTCCTCTGGGCCTCTGGTCCCAGGTTCCTCCCTGTGAGAAGAGGTGGCTGGCTTGGATGTTTGTTCTATAAGGCCATATCACTTCTATATATCTACTAGAGGCCTGGTGCACAGATTCGTGCACCAGTGGGGTCCCTCGGCCTGGCCTGAGCCCTCTCGCAATCCAGGACCCCTTGGGGGATGTTGGACTGCCGGTTTTCGCCCAATCCCTGCAGGCCAGATTGAGGGACCACACCGGTATGCATATAAGATCTTTGGTTAATCTCTTCCCACCCTCCCCGCTTCCCCCTTCCCTCTGAGATTCATCAGTCTGTTCAATGTTTCCATGCCTATGCATTGAGCACCTGCCCCCTGGTGGTCAGTACATGTCATAGCTACTGGTCGAATGGTCGGTCACTTAGGGTTTTATATATATAGACTGGTGGCCCAGTGCATGGATTTGTGCACATTGAAAGGAAAATAATTAGAAGAAATATTTTAATATTGCCTTTCTCTGTAATATTGCTATTTGCTCCACCATCCGCCTGTGAGGAGATCGGTGGGGCGATTGGGCCCTGCTCGCACCTGCCTTGGCCTGGCGCTGCCCACTCACCTGCTTCACCATCCCGCCATGGTCCCACTCTCGTCAGGGCCCATCAGGGCTGGCAGTACCTCCACTGCCACCTGCTTCCAGTGCCATGTCGCCGACGCCCGGCTTGTTCTGTGCCACCCCCTGGTGGTCAGCACACATCATAGCGAGTGGTTGAACTTCCAATTGAGACAATTTGCATATTAGGCTTTTATTATATAGGATGTTTCATTGCCTATGGGTTTCAAGAGGAGACTGTTGCCTTGGCTTCTTTGCTTGCTCAGCCTTGTGACTTGCCCCTACTTCTTGGAGCTTTCTGTGGACTAGGTTCTCCTCTCCCCGCTCCTGGGCTATTGCAGAACCCCTAACGAGTTCTCTATCCCAAGGCTTTTCTCCTGCACATCTTCCCCAAATAGCACTTTTCTTATATACTCCCCTCTTAAAGAACCTTCAATAGCTTCCAATTATAAACAAATTAAAGCTCAGATGTATTGGTTTGCTACTAGAGCCTCTCCATCCAGGAGCCAGCTCCACGTGTGGTCCCTTTGCACAGATCGTGACTATGACCTCACCTATCACCTCTTCAGATATGGGCCCTTCCTGGTCTGAGGTTGAATGGGGAATTAAGAAGGATGCTCAGTTCTGTCAAGTTTAATCTTGTCCCAAGGGCAGAAAATACCTGGTGCCCAGCTGCTGGGGAGAAGCACCTCTCAGCCCCCTTTCATGTCAGCCACCCATTCACTTTTAGGACACTCAGACCAGAGAGAGGTCCAAGGCTTGGGATTCATCCTATGAATCTTGGGATAAATGCCCAAATGAGCTGGGTCTGAAATCAAAGAATGAAATGGAATGGAAACTTGCAAAGTCCTCTGAGGTTTTTTTAAAGTCCAGTTCTGGGCTGTGGCAGAAAGGGGTGGTGAGGGGAGTGAAGGGATTTCCCTGAGGAGCTGAGGGAGGAATGGAGAGCTAAATGAAGGCAGATGAGCTGGCACAGCGTGGACACCTCAGGGAGCAGGCAGCGCTGCAATGAATAGAGATGGGCTGGCTCTGCATGTCAGGAGCAAAGATGGGTTAAACGTGGGTTAACAGCGACTGAGTCACCATTTTATCCTCCCCTAGGAGATGAAGGCTCAGTCTGCCACCTCAGTTGTGGGGAAAAAAGACATTTCAGCAGCTGGTCTGGGAGCCACGTTGTGGCTCTGTGTGGCTGTCAGTCCTCCCTGGGTGGGGATGTGATAATATAGAGCTGTCTGCAGGCTCATCAGCAACTCCCCTCTCTGCCTGCAGCCAAGCTTCAGAATCTGTTGGGGTTGCAGAAGGTACTCAGGGGCCAGATTCCTGCCCTGAGCCATCCTCCCCTGTCTGGGGAGCTGGACACATAGGAAACAACAGCTGGACAAGAGATCAGGCTCTTTTATTCATCTCTGGGCAGATTGATCCTGGTCTGAGATGGCTCTTGCTGGGACCCTGTGCCCTCTTGTGTTGCAGGTCATGGGTAGCCTTTGCAATTGGGCCTTGATGCAGTCACTTGTGGGCAGAGTTGCCATGTTGCACAGCTTCCAGAAAGGCAAATCTCAGAAAATACAATGTGAATAGTGTCCGCATGTGCTACATGGCAGCTTTGTCCACTGGTAAGCTGTTCCTTTGGGCATGTTCTCTGCACAGGAAAGGCCATACTTTTACCTTTAAGAAGCCAGCCAGCCTTGGGATCCTGCTCTGGTCTAGTTTGTACACAATTATGAAACAGGAGAAGTTTCCAGCTTCTCCTCCTGGCTTGTCCACACTCTAGTGGAACGGTATGCTAGTGTGTATTCCACCCATTGTCTATAATGCAAATATAACAATATTCCACATGCAAAAGAATGAAACTGGACACCATCTTACACCATTCACAAAAATAAACTCAAAATGGTTTAATGACTTAAACATAAGACTTGAAACCATAAAACTTTTAGAAGAAAACATAGGGGAAAAGCTCCTGATATTGGTCTTTCCAATGAATTTTTGGATAAGACACAAAAAGCACAGGCAATAAAAGAAAAAGAGGGAAGACTATATTAATCTAAAATGTTTCTGCACAGCAAGGGAAACAATCAACAAAATAAAAAGGCAACCTATGAAATGGGAGAAAACATTTGCAAGTCATATATCTGATAAGGGGTTGATATCCAAAACATAAGAAACTTATATAACTCAATAGTAAAAAACAAAGAAAACAAAAAAAAAAAACTCCAAACAACCTGATATAAAAGTGAGTAAAGGACCCGCATATATATTTTTTCCAAAGAACACATACAATGGCCAACAGGTACATTAGTGCTCTACATCACTAATCATCAGGGAAATGAAAATCAAAACCACAATTATATATCACCTTGCACCTGTTAGGATGGTTTTTATCAAAAGCACAAGGAATAACAAGTGTTAGCAAGGATGTGGAGCAAAGGGAACCCTCGTACACTGATGGTGGGAAAGCAAATTGGTGCAGCTACTATGGAAACTAGTATGGAGGTTCCTCAAAAAATAAAAACTAGGACTACGGCACTATCGCACTTCTGAGTGTGTATTTAAAGGAATAGAAGTCAGTATCTCGAAGAGATATCTATGTTCCCATGTTCATAGCAGTGTTAGTAGCAATAGCCAAGATATGGGAACAACCTAAGTCAGTGATGGCGAACCTATGACACACGTGTCAGCACTGACACGCGTAGCCATTTCTGATGACACGTGGCCGCTGAGGCGGCCGCATGCCGAAGATGAAACATTTGCTGCTCCTGAGGATGAAACATTTGCGAAATAATGTTTTTTCCTCAAAGTGACACACTACCCGAGTTATGGCTCAGTTTTTTGGCGAAGTTTGACACACCAAGATCAAAAGGTTGCCCATCACTGACCTAAGTGCATGTGGATGGAAGACTGAATAAAGCAGATGTGGTGTATATACTATCATCCAGCCATAAGAAAGAAGGAAATCTTGCCATTTGCAGAACCTTGGGTGAACATAGAAGGTATTATGCTAAGCGAAATAAGTCAGACAGAGAAAGACAAATCCTGTATGATTTCATTTACATGTGGAATCTAAAAGATAGAGTTGAACCCATAGAAGCAGAGTAGACTGGTGATTACCAGGGACTGTGAGGGGTGGGGTGGGTGAGGGAAATGGGGATATGTTGATCAAAGGGTACAAAGTTATAGTTATGTAAGATGGATACGTTCTAGAGATAGAAAATATTAATAATAATGTAGTGTATGCTGGAAATTTGCTAAGAGAGTAGATCATTAGCATTCTCATCACAAAAAAAGTAACTGTGTGAGGTGATGGATTTATTAATTACTCTGATTGTGGTAATCATTTCACAAGGTAGATGCATATCAAATCATCACATTGTACACTTAGAATATATACAATTTTATTTGTCAATTATTCCTCAATAAAACTGGAGAAAATAAAAAGAAACAGAGCGTGACCAGTACCCCAGAGACCCCTGTGTCCTTCTAGCTCCTCCCTGACTCAGGAGTGAGCACTCTCCCAACTCCTATCATTAGCGGTTACTCTCCTTGTTCTAGAATTTCATGTGAATGGAACCATAGAGGACTGGCTCTTTGTGCCTGGATTCCTTTGCCCAGCATGAGGCGTGCAAGCTTCATTCATGTTGTTACGTGTTGTAGTTTGGTCATTCTCATTGGCGAATAGTATTCCATTGCACAAGCACACCGTGATTTAATTGTCCATTCTGCTGTTCATGGGCGTTGTGGTACTTCTCCAAGTGGCGCTGGAGCAAATCGTGTTGGAATGAGTGCTCTTTGTTCATGTCTTTGTTGAATACATGGTGCATTCAGTGTACTTAAGAGCAGAATTGCTGGGTCAGAGAGTATGCTGGTATTCAGTTTTAGGTGACCTTTTAAAAATCATTAAAACATCATTTAAGAAACATCTCAAATATAGAAAGTTATGAGAAGTAATATGAAATACCCTCTGAGTTCCAATCCTTAGTGAGGACATCTGATGCGTTGTTCTTCAGTAAATGGGCTGGCTAGCCTGGGGGTACAGTCCATGCTTCACCCCTCACTAGGGGACATCATTTCAATAGCCTGCTCTATCGGGGTGCTCCTTTATTAATGAAGTTGCCAAGTGTGGTAGGAATTGCTTCCCAGGGTCACTCAGATTCCTTTTGCCAGGTCTGTGGGCCCAGCACTAGCTTCAGGGGCCTTTGCTGCCAACAGCCATAACCTCCAGTGGGTTGCCCTTGGACACTGATGCCTCCCTAGAGGCATGGAGAGCTGGAAGTGCCTAGAACTGTTCTGTCCCTTCCCCCCACACCCAGGGCACCCATAGCCAGTGACTGGTGTGGAATAAAAAATGCCGATTCCATTCCCTGGAGGCTGGACAGACTTTGAGGTGCAAGCTGTCCCCCAGAGCCTCTGCAGGATGAGGCTGGGACTTGGCGATTGCGTCCTCTCCTGGCCTCCTCCAATTTCCTGTTCTGCCTCCTCCCAGAACAGAAGACAGGCCTGACCCCCTCCTGTTTCAACCTGTGAGTTTTTCCTCACATTTTACCCTCTCCAAGCCTCAGTGTCACCATCTGAGACATGGGGACACTGAAAGTATCACATCAGAGGACTTGGGGAGGGCCTAATGAGGCAATGCTTCGAAAGCACTTAGCAGGCATATAGTAATCACTGAAATGGGAGCGCCTGGAGCTGTAAACAGAATTAATATGATGTGTGTCCTTTGTGTCTGGCACGTAGGAGATGGCCAGTGTGCTGCCACGCCTTCCTCTCTCACCCAGGGCGTGCAGTACAGGTACTTAAGGCTGATTTTTAATGCAATGAATAGTCGACACGGAAAGGCTGATGGGGATGCAATCTTCCAACGGCAAAAGAATAAAGAAACGTAAGGTGTGATCACCTCCACGTAACTCATTTCTGGGGTTAATTTTAATTTTTTTTTCTTTTCATTTGTATGTTTTCTCCAATAAAAGTTTTAATTAAAAAATATCCAGACCCTGGGGACTTATGATAAATTTCAGTGCAAAGCTCCTTGGAGAAAATGTCTTGGCTAAATAGACAGAACAGATTATTATTATTTATTATTATTTCCATTCCAAGAAATGGCGAACATTCTTTTGCACTTTTCTTAGTGATTTGTGGCTTCTGCAACTCTGGCCCGTGCTACAGGGAGAGGAGAGTGATGCCTTTTCGCTTTTAGAGATGCCCCGGGTTTGTGCTCAGGGATGGGAAGCAGGCATGCTGCGCACAGCTGTCTCTCCTCTGCGTTTATTACTGCGGCGTGTACCTCCCTGGGGCATCTTCCTTTTCCAAACCAAATAATTCAGACCCTGTTGTTTACCTCTGCAGAGGGATCAAGGTTACACCCATAGTAAAAGGGAGAAAAGCGACTCACAAGCTCGGCCCTGAGTCCCTCCCTGCCTTGGGGGGTGGCTGCCAAGTTATTCCCAGCCCTGGGAATTACCTTCCAGGCTTGGGAACGCTGGTCCTCTCAGCTGCAGAGTGATTTATGCGCCCAAGAGACCCCTCTCCGCCTTTCCCATGACTCCTTGTCTGAAGTTCACCCTGGCCAGACTGAATCCCCAAGCCATGAGGAAGCAAGTGGGGAAATTGAGGCAGGGGGGAGGGAGGGAGAGACTTGAGAGGTGTGTGTCTGGGGCAAAGGGGAAGCAGTGAGGATGACAGTATGCAGGAGCAGAAGAGGATGCAGCAGCGTCTGCCAGGGCTGCCTCTGCGACACACTTCTCTCTTCTCTCTCTCCCATCTCCTCCTTTATGTGCAGCCAGACACAACCTTCTCCTTTATGTGCAGCCAGACATGTAGAAAAAACTTCCTGGACCACTTGTTGGGGTTTGGGTCTCACCAAAAGCATAGCCTGGACCTGGATTTGAATGTAAATGGTTAATTTGGAAGAGGATTGCAGGAAAAACCATTACGAGAGTGAGGGATTGAGGCAGGATGGAAAGGGTCCAACAAAGGGTGTGTTATCAAGTCCGTTACCACCCCTGTGGGCAACTGGGACTCAGTCCCACTGGGAATTCTGGGAGGTGCTGTAGAATATGCACTTTAGGGTTATCAAAACCAAGGATTGAGGAGCTGGGCTGTCAGTCATTGGTGGACAGTTGCTCCTGGGGAGGCGGTGGCTAGATGTCTCGGAATTCTAGCCTGCTACAGTCACGGGCACAGTGGGCTCCTGCAGCCAGAAGCTCCCAGGCAGATATGCAGTGCTGGCAATTGGAAGTCAGGGTCACAGACATGGATATGTTAATTGCTCAGCGGGTGTGGGCAGGACACCATGGCTTCTGCTGCACCATACAACTCAGAATGGTCTTTCTTGCCTATGTGCTCATAGTCAGGGTTACTTTATAAAACAGATATTTTTACTAATTTCAGAGAGGAAGGAGAGGGAGAAGGACATAGGAACATCAATGATGAGAGAGAGAAGCATGGATCAGCTGCCTCCTGCACGCCCCACACTGGGGATGGAGCCCACAACCTGGGCCTGTGCCCTGACCGGGAATCGAACCGTGACCTCCTGGTTCCTAGGTCGACGCTCAACCACTGAGCCACACCAGCTAGGTGCCAGGGTTACTTTTTATTTTTTTAACTTTACTTTTCCCCAAAGAATTATTTGAAGAACACCAACTCAGAAATGCTCCACGAGCATAGTCCAGTCCTGGGACCAAAAGATGTGGGGGATCTGCTGCCTTTTCTATCACCATTTACAGTATCACATGATTCTCTCTTATGCTCTACGGCAATATCTTTCAGGAATGGAACCTGGTAGCCTTTGCTTACCTAGAGCGTCTCAAATGGAATGCCCGGCGAGCATTATTTTCTGGAATGCAGCTCTGTGGGACTACCGTTCACGAAACACCCCCGAAAACACAGATTTAGCAAATTAATCAATATCATGTCTTGCGACATCCCCTATCCACCTTACACGAAAGCAGTGTTGTGGGAAGGAGTTGGCACCTGGAGATGGATAGTGAGGACTCGTCTGAGAAGCCATTTAGGGAACATGAACGCCTGGCTCAGGGGAGATGGGACAGCTGCCTGCGAACGTGCCAGGAGTGCAAACGTCACAGGAAGCTGAATTTCAGCTCAAAGTCAGGAGGAGATTTTTTTCCCTCAGAATTAGAACTGAAAAGACCTGGCTGCCTGCATGGTCAGGCCCTAAGCTCCCTATCTCCAGGTTTATTTCAGCAGAGGCTGGATTTGTTCAGAATAGGGAAGTGGCACTTCTTGCCTTGGGTGAGAGTTCGGCCAGGAGCATTTAGGCCCATCCTGTCTCTCAGATTTTCTGTGCTGGGCTAGAAAGCATCGATTCCCAGCTAGCCTGGGAGCTACTTAAGAGACAAGTTGTTAACATTTCTCCATATTTCTCTCAATGTCTGGGCTGGTTCTGGGCATATAGCAGGCCACCAATTAAAATTATTGAATGGATGAATGAGTAAATGAATGGGTTTCTGGGGGCCCACTAGCAAAGCTCCACTTTGGCAGCCTGACATGAGATGTTTAGAACATGGTTGCCACACCATCAGACCATGCCTGCATAGATTTAACATGAGGCTCAAATCTGAGCATCACAAATTAAAGAGATATCCTATATCATAAAAGCCCAGCAACCATAACGGTGTAATGACTAGAACGACTGCTCGACCAGTCGCTATGATGTGCATTGGCCATTTCTCAGTCCTTCCCCCCTGACCCGCAGGCTTCAAATGCAGATGGTGAATGGGGAACTGGGGTGGGTGGCAGCGGGGCGGGACTGGGGACTGGAGAGTGGGCAGAATGGCCGACCTCTTGGTCCCTCCCCCCAGCCTGCAGGCTCTGATTGCAGGATGGTGAATGGGGAACCATGGGGAACCGGGGTGAGTGGCAACGGGGCAGGACTGGGAAATGGTGAGTGGGCAGAAGATGGCCCTGATCACAGGCTAGGCCTAGAGATCCTATGCGCACATGATTTCGTGTGCCGGGCCTCTAGTATGATAATAATAACTATGTACCTGCAACTTTGTACCCTTTGACCAACATCTCCCCATTCCCTCCACCTCCCTGCTCCTGGTAATCTCTATGTATTCAACTTTTTTAGATTCCATATATAAGAGATCATACAGTATTTGTCTGCTTATTTCACATAGCATAATGTCATCTAGGTTCAACCATGTCATCACAAATGGCAGGATTTAGAAGCTTGGTGCTTTAGTTACTATGATTGCAAACAAGTCACCCCCCCCCCCACACACACACACAACTCAGTGGATTAAAATAATAATCATTTCTTACATTCACAGATTTTGTGGCTCAGCAGTTTGGACAGGGCACATGGGGATGGTTTGTCTCTGCTCCATGGTGTTTGGGGACTCAGCTGGAAGCCCATAGTCTGGGGGCCGGGACCATCTGAAGGCCTATGCACCCACGTGTCTGGCGGCTGATGCTGGCTGACAGCTGGGGTACTCAGTTCTTATGCCCCAGGGCCTCTGGGTGAATTCTCTCCGTGAGCTGATTTGGGCTTCTTCACAGTGTAGTGGCTGACTGCCCAGAGTGAGCTTCTGAGAAATAGAGAAGCTGGATCCTTTTTATGACCTGCGCTAGGGAGTCAGGCATCAGCACCCCTGTAAGCTCTTATTCAGAACCATCACCAGCCCCACTCAGATTCAAGAGAAGAGAACATAGACCCCACCATTTGGTGGGCAGAGAGTCTGTCCCAGTGTTTGAGAGTGTGGGGAATTGGATACATATATTTTTTTGTTTACCTTTGAAAAATCAACCTGCCACATTGTGAGTCTCATATGCCCCCCTGGAGGGCTCTGTAGGGGAGAGTTGAGATAAGCCCCCCTCCCACCTTGATCAGCTATGAGGGCAGTGATAGGAGGGCCATGAAGCGGGCAGTGGCCAAGTTATGTGACATTTTCCCAGTGACCTTTGCTGGAGGGAGTAAGGTAAAGTCCCAACTTCAAACAGATCCTTGAAAAGGAATCTGAGTGTGACCTTCACAGAGGCAGCCTGGCCACTTGGGAACACTTGGCCCTTTGGGTGGGCTGGGACTTGGTGTGGGAGTAAGTGGAGCATTGTGACAGGAGCCCCCCTGCTGGAGAAGAACACATATTGAGTGAGGGCTGCATGAACTATGACCAGGCTGCTTCAGACCCTCTGCCCCAGGTAGGTACCAGCTGGTCCCCACACCTGAAATAATACCTGTCCCCCCATCTTCCCTAATATTGGAATTGTACCTATCCTCAATCCTACTTCCTCTGAGTGGAAATAATTGATGTGGGAGGTGATACCAGGAAGCACTGGTAGGAGGTAGGGACATGGGGCAGGGCAGGGAAGACAGATAAATCAGGGTGCACAAGGTAAGTAGTAGCTATTAATATTAATTTCAGGTTAGCCTGACTCTCAATGGTGCCCATGTAGACTTGTAGGCTGTTCTCCTCGACTAAATGCACTCTTGGCCCGCCATGCACTGAATCCATGTCTTCACACCTGCTGAGAATGGCTTCTCCGTGTTACACTCAACCTTCTAGCCATCCTTCAAAGCTTCAGCTTTGAAGACTGGACATGCCATTCTCCAATAGCATGTGCCTATGTACATGCTATTCCCTCTGTCTGAAAGGCTCCTCCCCTACACACCCTCTTTACCAGACTAACTTCTTCTTAGCCTTCATCCATTTGCTCAGACAAACCTTCCCTGCCTACCTGCTACCTACTCCCCCACATGGGTCACATTCCCTGTTGTATCACCCTACATTTCCCCTTCTTGGCACTTCTCCCAGCCCTCCTCATATGACTCATTAGGTAACTGGATATTTAATGTCCATTTCTTCAGCTAGGATGTAAGCTCCCTGGAGGAGGGACCTGGCCTGTCTTGTTCACCATGTGTGGCAAATACAGTGGATTGGCTTGTGTCACATGCAGGTAGGGTTCTGGAGACTTCTTTTTTAATCTTCACCTGAGGATATGTTTTTATTAATTTTGAGAGAGAGAGAGAGAGAGAGAGAGAGAGAGAGAGAGAGAGAGAGAAACATTGATATGAAAGAGAAACATTGATCAATTGCCTCCCGTACATGCCCTGACTGGGGATTGAACCTACAACATTTTGGTGTATAGGATGATGCTCCAACCAACTGAGCCATGTGGCTGGGGCTGGAGATGAGATGTTTTTTGTTTTATCAGTTAGAAAACTCATCAAGTCTTGGACTCAGGCACTGACTCACATGAGTGATGACACGCAGCAGGCTGAGCATGTTTTGTTGGGTGGGTCATGGCAGAGACAGTGGCTTTCTGACCATGGAGGGGTCCTCATTACGTCTGAGCCTTGGCAGCCTGCTCCTGCAGTTGTTTGGGGAGTTCATTGTTCCTGAAACTTCAATTGCCATATTCTGCAATTTGACTTTTCTGCTCAAATTAGTGAAAGTGGATTCTGTTCTCTGCAGCTGTTCATAAACCCTCTACCCGGCTTCATCTCCCAGATCTAAGATGGTGTCTAGTACATAGTTGGTGCTCAATGTGATTAATAAACAATCGAAAGAATCAAGAACTATTTATCCTGCAATCTGAAGACTGTCCTCTAGATGTGCTTCAGAAAGTTCAGGTCTATCAGGAAGCCCTTGAACCCTTTAGGTCCTCTGCTTTCTACTAACCATGAATGGCCTCTTGCCAGAGGTGTAGAATTTACCTGGATGGTGTCATTATTTATTTCAAGTTGAATTACAAGGGACCCATGGCCTTGGCAGCCCTGAATCAGCTGTGGGAACATCTGTCTTTAACCTTGAGAGATGCTTAAGAGTCCAGAAGTGAATAGAGTATCAGCCATTCCAGAGGGGGATACCCCTGGCTCAGTCAGTGACATCAGGGGTATGATTTCTGGGTTTGCCAGATACAGCATTATCAATGATACCCCCCACTTCTCCCTCCTGACTTCATCCAGGTAGCTGGCCTTCACCTGGGCCTTTGAGTGACCAAAGATCTTGCCCACCTCTACCTCAAGAGGGACCTGGCCAGACTCTACCTGGATCTGAGTCTTCAGAGCGGTGGAGAGGGCCATATTGCCAGCCCCAGTGCCAGCATCTACAGCAGGGTCTCCTTGTCCAGGAAGCCAGCTCTAGTCAGGCACCTGTCTTTGAGGAGGTGAGAAAGCACTAATTTGAGAGGCTTTGCCCCTGACAATGGATTTGCTCCAGCAGTGACTCATCCAGGGAGGCCCAGATGCTGGGTTGGCCTTGAGAGAGTCACTTTCTATGGGCACATTCTCCTCACAATCTGCTATGCCCAAATGGCCAGGACCATCAGATAGATGCCTTTGGGCAGAAAGTGGGGAAAGTACCCCAACTGACATCAGCTAAAGGGTTCTTCCATCCTACACAGAACAGATTCTCTGATAAGCCCGCAGGGAGGGGTGCATCAGGCAGTGCTGGGTGAGGTGATGACAGGTGTATGGGCCATAATCGCTCAGCTTGGGCAAGGCCTAGTGACTTGTGCAGGTGAATAAAAGGGTTTTATATTTGTTGCTTGAATATTTTTAATGTCCTGCCTTGGAATTAGATCAGGGGCCATGTGAAAGGCTAGGCAAGCTGCATGGTGCTTATCACTGCCTTACAGAAATTTCAAGGTTCAAGTTGGGATTTACCCAACTGGGTCATAGATCCAAGGATCTAGTGGGAGCTGAGACCAGAATGGGATGGAAATGGGGCTGGTTGGGTGGTGTGCAGATTCCTTTAGAAAGGTTGGCATGGAAGAGACACCATCCTGCTTGAATTGGTGGTTGGGAAAGGAATTATCCCTTTGTGGGGAACAGCTGCTGCACATGCCAGACCATGATTAACTGGACAGGGCACCACACTTGGCATTGTCCATATATCCATGTTCAAAACATTTAACAACTGGTAGGCACTGTCCCTGACCAATCAGTATGGACACTAGCCCCTGTGCTGTGGGCTTTAACTGTTTACTTGCTAGCTTGTGCAGAGGTCCACAGATCCTGGGGGTGTGTCTGGCGAGGGCTGGGCTGGTAGGAAGAACTGAGGTGGGTGCTCAGGCTATAGTTATCTGCTAACCAGTCCTGAATATGTCAAGAGTCAAATACCTGGATTATCTGTACCTTGGAGTACTAGATGACTGAGATTACAGAAGATCTCTGAGCTGTTGCTGTTTCAAGGCCATTGCTGAGAAGGGCTTGCTGGGCCACTGAGAATTGGGTATGTAGTGGGGGTTAGCCTTTCCCTGGCTGGGATGATTTTGGGGATTTACTTCTAGGCTGTCATAGAACTTATGCAGGAGTTGGGAGGAGCCCAGCTGCTAAAATAGTTGCAGCCATCTCCCACCAGTTGTAGGGTTTGTGGAAAAATTTCTCTGAGTTTCTACCTGGACATTAAAGAACCTGGCAAGTATAGCCTTGCTGCCCCTTCCCCATCCAGGGCCCAACTTGACACGGGCTCTTTCTGCAGGAGTCTTGGAGCTCCTGGTGTGTCCTACCTTCCAGGGTTTCTGGGTCCTGGGCTGGGCCTCTCCCCAGCTTTTGCCTGCCTTTTCCCAGGACACATTGGCCTGCCTGCAGTCGTGGCCCGGTGCTAGCCTCCTCCTGTCCCTCAGATCTGGTCACTTCTGAACACTGATGCCTGTTCAGAATTAGCTGGAATTTTGCCATCACCTGTGCTCTGCCGGGACTCACCAGTACTTCCCAGGGTGAGAGCTATTGCTCTGGATGTGACATTTCCCCAGCCTTGTCTCTCCTTTTCCAGGGGCCCTTGGCTTGCACGGAACTCTGTGGCCAGGCTTGGCCTTTCACAAACCATTTGAACTGTCAGATTAATGGGTTTGAAGCCCTGACTTCAGGATAGTTCAAGCAGTTGTCCCCAACTCCTGAATGACTGGCACAGCCTCTGCTTGTGGGGAGGGTCTTTGGTGAAGAGCACCTTCGAGGGACCTATTGATGACTCACCTGGAGCATGTCACAGCACCTGGAGACTTGAGCAAGGCCTTGTGAATAACTGAAAACAAAAAGCGTTGCTGGGCTCGTTCCCATACCCATGCTTTGAACCCTAAACTCAGGTTCAACATCTTTGTATTCTCAGTGGCTAGTGCCCTGGACACTGCAGCACAGTGGACAATGGGCTTCTCTGCTCCTGTGACACACACTTTCTTTTTACATTTTGCTATTTCTGAAATCAGGGTGGCCTGAGATGAGAAAACAATGATTGGAGTTGCTGCCCAGGCATTTTACATTATGACAACCCTGCCCCTCAGATCTTGTCACTTCTGAACACTGATGCCTGTTCAGAATTAGCCGGAATTTTGCCATCACCTGTGCTCTGCTGGTCACACCCAGAGTCTGGAGATTTAGGTAAGGACTTGAATTCAGGATTCCTGCCTCAAGTTCCCACTTTGATTTTCCCAGGACACATTTAAAGTAACCACCTAGAGGTGAGCCCTCAAAAAGTTAGTGACCTCTGTCCAGCCACCTTATATGTAATAGATGCTTGCTACCTTGCTCTCTATCTCCTCTTGGCTTGTGACTTGGGGTGGAGGACTGCTTTCCCCTGGCTCATTGAAGGGGGATGCCCCCATTTCTGAAATCTGTAGGAGCTCTGATCCTGAGGAAGCTACCTGTTGACTCCATGTGAGTGGCTTGTGCCCCCTCATTCAGCAGGTCATAACCTACATATTCTTAATTTAATATGCCAGCTACACCCCCCCCCCCAACACTACCTGCCTTGCCTTCTTTTCCCCCTCTTTTCTTATGACTGGAGGAAATTAGGACTTACATATCAATAGATCAACTAGTCATGGATTCCCCTTATTGGAGGATGGCATTGTCATCACCTGGCTGTTCATATTGATTTCTGGGAGTGTTCAGCCCAGCTCCTGGCACATAGTAAGTGCTCAGTAAATCTGTGAGTGATGAATGAATGAATAATTATGTATTAATGCCTTTGCCCCAGATAAGGCAGGGGTCGAATTTAACAGAAATCCTTCAGGATTGCTGCAATGTGTGCTCATTCGGGGGGCCGAGGCTGGAGGGACAGCAACTACTGAAAGCAGCTCTTTTCATGGTAAAGCGAGCAGCACATAGCCCTGCCTTAGAGGCCTAGGCTTGGTATGGGGATGGGGGGGCTGAACATGGGGGGACATTGTCCCTTCTGCCTCATTCAATGGGCCAAAGCAGGTCAGAGGGTTGAACACAGAGTCAAAGTGTGGGGAAATATACTTTGCCTCTTTAAGGAGAGGAGCTGCAAACTCTCATGGTGAAGGGTAAAGAATCCTATATAATAGGAGTTCCACTTGGAGTTTGACCTCTAGCTATGATGTGTGCTGACCACCAGGGGGCAGCATGGAACATGGTGGGCATTGGCAACATGGCGCTGGCAGTGGGTGGCAGTGGAGGTGCTGCTGGCCCCAATGGGCCCCAATGAGAGCGGGACTGCAGCAGGATGGTGGAGCAGGTGGCGGGTGGTGCCAGGCCAAGGTGGGTGCAAGCGGGGCCTAATTGCCCCACCTATCACCCCTCAGATGGCGACCAGCGGTAGCGGTGGGGGGGCAGGGCCGCTGCCCAGCTCCCAGGTGCTGAGGGAGCTGGGCCAGGTGGGGTGTGCCCTGGCCTGGATCAATACCTCTGCAGACAGCGACCAGCAGCTGGCAGGCCCTGATCGCCTGATCAGGGCCGGGACTGGGGGTGGGTGGTGGCGACCAACCTCCCACACACCCTGGCGGGGGGCTGCAACCTCTTGCTGGCTACCTAGGGTGGGAGTGACAGGGGGACAGAGGTGTGGTGAGAATGCGGGGTGTCCACTGAGCTCGCTCTCACTCCCCTTGCTACTCTGCCCGGGACACCAGGTGCCCGTGAGGAGCCTGCCCCACACCTGTGAGTTTGTGTAGGAGCCAGTCTGCAAGGCTGGCCAGGAGAGAGTGTGCTACCCGCCTGGCTTCTGTGCAGTGCCACTGGGCGGCCCAGAGGCCCACACTGCACCCCAGCCCGCGGCATCCGGCTGTGCTCACTGCATGGGGACTCGGGCCCAGTGACCAGGTGGAGGGGGGTGCGCAGGCGTCCGGGGGCCCAGGTGCTGCGCAGGGCCCAGAGGTTAGTTGGGACCTGCCCTTCCACACCAGATGCTTGTGCTTCAATCACCAGCCAGGCCTAGGGACCACACCCATGCACGGATTTCATGCACCGGGCCTCTAGTGGGAGTTATAATGCAGTCTGCCCCATGAAGCAAGGTTTTGACCAACTGTTGTCTACTTCAGTGCCAGCACAGAGGGCAGCAGAACAGAATGCACATTCAGAGCCTAGCACAGCGCCTGGGATGCTGCTATGTGGGGTAGACTTGGGATTTGAACTCAGGTCGTTCAGCTCCAGCGCCTGGGACTCTCCTGACACACCACGCTGCTTCCTCTCTACAAGTTCATCACACGCTGAGGCAGCTTGTCAAACCCAGACAAGTCCTGTGGCTATTTTTTCCGCTGACTTTTCACCAGGGGGACGCCAGCCAAACAGAGCTGGTGTCACAGGCCTGACGGGTGTCAAACCTTGTGTGTGAAGAACGTCCGCGTTACCCTCTCTCCCTCTCTCCCTCATCCCCCAAACACTTATCTCATTATGGAGAGGGCGAGGGAGAGGGAGGCAGCCTGGAAGTGTTTATTCTCTTCAGGAGCGAGTCTCTCTCCTAATTAGTAGGTGATTCTGTGAGATGAAGCCCAGGTGGGAAGTCAAGATGGGGGTCTGGAGTGGTGCTCCAGCCGCCCCTGATTACCCAAATCCCCAGCTGGGGTGAGGACCCCTCACGTGGAGCGGGAAAGCGGGGGAATATTAGTTTCCGATACAACGAGAGACAAGAGAATAATTCTACGAGGCCGTGTAGAACAAGCAGAGAGAGAAAAGCTCTTTGA
This sequence comes from Eptesicus fuscus, assembly GCF_027574615.1. Classification (NCBI taxonomy): domain Eukaryota; kingdom Metazoa; phylum Chordata; class Mammalia; order Chiroptera; family Vespertilionidae; genus Eptesicus; species Eptesicus fuscus. The sequence goes on from NC_072473.1 coordinate 135,536,130, forward strand.
GTGCAACAAGGAGCGGGGTTTTAAAATTTCATTTGCACAGCGGCAGGTCTTGCCAATTGGATCCCTTCCAGAAAGCAATCTGCTAAGTCTGACAGTCGGAAGAAATGCCGGGCTGCTGAGCAGGGAGAGGTGGGTTTTTTTTCAGGGTTTATTTTTCATCCAGGTCCTTTGTGAGCCATGGTTTTTTTTTTTTTTTTAAATTCCATTTTAAAAGAAAAAGACGTGCAGTGATCCTCTTTGTGAGGCGGGAAAGGGCTTCCCTGACCATCTGGGCCTCAGAGGGACTAGGGGAGAGGCGGCCTTTGTGTCGGGGCAGTCGGTGCCCGCGCGGTCGCCCGTTTATCTTTGCTGCCACTCATACCAGGCTGGCCTCGCTGCTGGCTGGCCCAGGGCACACGCAGCAGCTCGGAGCAGTCTTCCAGGTCCTTATCTGTGTCACAGGCAGGAGGTCGGGGGGTGGGGGCGGCTCTCTGAGCCCACCCAGAGGTCCATTGTGTTGGCGGCACAGAGCGACAGATCAGCACCACAGACATCTCTTTGCTCAGCCCGGCTCTTCAATGCACAGAGCTCCCCCGACCCTCTCTCCCTCTCTTCCCTTTCTTGCATCCACCCCCCTCCTGCCAGTGGGGCTGGGGCTTGAGGTGAGCATGGATTCTTGGCCGAGGCCAGCTGTTCCGAGAGCATTTCATCGCACACACATGCACACATGCACACACCCTCCTGGCCCTGCCTGTCAGCCAGGCTCCAGAGCCCAAGCAATCTTTTTATAGAAATGCTGAGGCTGTCTCGTGGCGGGTCCTTTGCCTGAATGCTGGGGCTGTTTTGTCCTCGGAAAATTGCGCTCCAGCAATGCTAGCTGAGGAAACTCGGGCACACTCTGCTCCCCAAGGGAGCAGACTTGGCAGAGAGAGCCTTTTAGCTGTGCAGGGGTTGGGGCTATTTGGGGGCTCATTTGGGGTGTCTGTTTTTACAGCTTACAGGGCTCCCTTTCACACATGGCATCATTTCATCCTCACAAGAGCCTTGTGATATAGGGTTACCCCATTTCCGTGATGTAGATCTGTCCCATTTCTTGGATAGGTGAACTGAGGCTCAGAGAAGCCACACTGGCCTGATTTTACTGGTGGGAAATTGAGTAAGAGCGACATGAAGTAAATTGCATATGCCTCATTTATTTCCATCCCAGCCCACGAGATTTCAGGCTACACTACCTGTGTCCTTTCAGACAGATATTTACAAGCTCAACATCTGTTGCTTTAAAACCAAGGTGACTGCTGGTGGAGATCACTTCACCCCACAGAGATGTCACAAGGAACCCCACAGCAAAGCTGCTTTATACAAAAAAAGGCAAGAACTTGGGGACCCAATGTCCCCCAGTGCTTTGTGGCACTTAAGACCCCCATAGGTGTCTGAGGCTAAGTCAACTGGAGGCCAGGGCTGGCAGCATGGGGTTGTAGAAATATACTAGTATATCTCTACCTAGATCTATTATGGCAATTAGTTCACGAGGACAAGAATTTGGTTGGGGGGCAAGAAGGGGCATTGGCAGAGCCACGCCTTGGATGTCTGTCACAGGAAGTGTCTAGAGGCACTTGTGTGTCAGCTTCTGCTTTAGGTGGGCATAGGTTTTGTAAGAACCAGCCACCCAATTCTGTCTTTACAAGAGCATGTCCGAGAGTCTGGAAGCTTAAGCTCAGGGGGATGGCTCAGGGCTGTCCTGGACACAAAAGAATGAGGTACGATGGTGTCACCAAGCCTGGCCCAGGCAGGAACTTTTGGACCGGATCTGTGCCAACAGCACTACTAGTTCAAATGCTTCTGTGTCAGTTGTTCCAAGTGTCCCCTGTCCCCTGGCTGCCCTCATGCAGCAGGCACAGGTCCCTGCCCCAGGGCTGAGGCTAGCACTCATTCTGAATGGCCAAGGCCCTGGCTGTCCCAGTTGTTAAATATTTTGAATGCCACCCCCGTGCAGCCCCACAGCTCACTCCCACAACCAGCATGGGTTTTTGCTTCCACCCACCCAAGGCCTCTGAGTTCAGAAATGCCAAACACTCAGCAAATTCGGGTTAAGCTGGCCTTGCCGCTGCGTTCAGTGAGCTGCGCCGCCTGGAGAATAATAGCAGCTCCCAGGATGTCAGGAAAACAGCCCCTGTTGATTTTCCAGCCCTTGAATAGCAGCTTCGTGAAAAACGTTTCTGATTTGTGCAGAGCCTCTCCCCTAGCCCTGGCCCCCAAGAGGACTGTGTAATGCTTCTTTTCATGTGGCAGGATCATCTGTGACCAGCGTGGGTTCTTTCTGTCAGATATTACGAGTGGTTATTACTGAAGCAGCCTAGCAGCCGTGCAGGGCTCACCCTCACCCGGGGTCTGGTGAGGCGCCGCTGTATCTGAATTTCTTCATCTACAAGATCTGAATCCAATCTAGTTGCTGTGAGCCTGTTTGTGTAGCAGAAAGGAAGGGGGAGGAGAGGGGGATGGGATGGGGGAGGCCCACGTGAGGTCGCTCATCCTTCCGGGAGGCTTTGCTGGTTAATGAAATCTCTGATTTGTTGGCTGGGGGAGGCCCCCTTTGGCTGATGTGGTACAGATGATGGGGACATCTCAGTGGCGTGTCAGGGTGCCAAATGGTGACAGTTTGGACCTGCACCAACGAAACAGGGTATTTTCCACCCTGATTGCCTCTAGTTCAAATGAGTGGGCTTATTTGAATCAGGTGGATCTGGGAAACAATCAGGGAGAAAGGCAGAGGCAGCCTTCAGCGCTGTGTGCGCACGTGCGTGTATGTGGTGGCGGGCCATCATTTATAATTCCACATTTATAGAATCCACGGGGCTGCGTGCGTTTTTAAGCTTTATTTGAATCCTGATGCTCTATAGACAAGCCAATTATTTCTTCCCCGAGGAATCCAGGCCCCAGAAGAATGGGGCCTGAGCCCCCCACCCGGGGTCTGTTGCTGAGCTTTGTGCAGGAGGAATATTTCTGCAGGGGGAGCACATCTTCCCATGGGGTTTCCCGTCCTGTGCGGGCTGAGCCTAGGTTCGGACTCCATGCTTCCTTCACAATATTGAGGAAGTAATTGGGGAGGGCATTTAAAAAAACAAGGTTCCCCAAACATATGCTTCAAACGCATAGGCATGTTAGGCTGCCTTAGTTGTGGTTTTCAGAGAGATTAAGAAGGATCTGGCCCTGCCCATCCCCCTACCTACCAACATCCTATCTAAGGATGGGGGCTCCATTGTCAGGTATAGCTGGAAAGGGTGCTTGGTGGGGGAAGGAAAGATGCCTTCAGCAAGAAGAGCCCTTCTACTTGGATTTATTTCAAGAGAAAATCCATGGTTTTCCCCCTGGGTTAACACCTGCTCCAGCACATACCAAACTGTGTATTGATAAGTTGATCAGTTGAAATAACACACTGGGAAGTCTGTCCAAGGCAGATGAGTCCTGAACACTCTGAGGCTAGCCATGCAGGCAGGCTCTACACCAAGAAGGATGATGGAGTGGAGAGGGAGGTTTGCGATGCCCTTCCTGGACTCTGGGGGCTGCAGCTGTGCTCCAGCCTTTCCCCCAGGTGCGAGGGAAGTCCGGTACATTGCCTGGAAGATGACTAACCCCTTGCAGGGCGTCAGGGAGGAAAGGGGCAGGTGAGTCTGTTTTTTTGTGATTTTTCCCCTGAATGCTGGAAATATTACTGCTCCAGTTATGTTCTATGAAGTAGGCACTCTGAGATCTAGTTAGGGTACTTTCTCTAGTGGTGTGGCCAAAATAACCTGCTTCTCTCCCAGCCATGTTTTTCATTCATTCATCCTGTTTTGATCACCCCAGCACCGAGCAGATGAATGGGGCATGACCCCTGTCCTCCAGGAGATTGAGATGTGGGAGTACATGCTAAGTATGGGAACACACACAGGCTGGGTATCAAGTGTCCAGGGTCCCAGCTCAAGAAGATCCTTTCTGGGGGATGGGGAGGTGAGTGAGTGGAGGAAGTGCATCACGAAGCCGACTTTGGCACTAAGCCTTGAAGAATAAGGATTTCACAGTGGAAAATGACATTCCAGGCGTTAAGCATGAAGGAATCGTTCGGCGATGAAGAAGGGAGAGTTGCTCTGATTATAACTGACATACCGATTTAAACATTTATTCACTCCAACCACACAAATACACACCCACACCCACATTCGTAGCACAAACAGCAGGGAGGGGGTGTTGTGGGGGCTCTACCATCAGCTCCAGCTGGAACCATTCTTATTGAAGAGGACTGCTTTTTCCCACTGAGTCTAGTGTCTAACGTATCATAGTATACTGCTACACCACGCAGACCAGTGACCTGTGGCCTGTGGTCAAGGGATGGCCTCACGGCTCTGAGGTTCCTCACGTAGGTAAAGGTGCCCTCTGCCTGGTCTCAGGAGAATCTGGTGACTATTCTTCCCTGGGCAATGTCTGACTCGGGTTCCCCAGGAAACAAGCTCTGGTTGGAGATTTGCATGTGGGGGGCATATAGCTTTTGATTAGGCTTTCCCCCCTATTAATAGGTTTTATTTTTTACAGCAGTTTAGGTTCATAGCAAAATTGAAAGGAAGATATAGAGATTTCCCATATACCTTCTACCCCCACACACCCACAGCCTCCCCTGTTATCAACATCCCTCAGCAGAGTGGTAGATGTTACAATAGATGACTCTACATTGACATGTCAGTAACACCCAGAGTCCGTAGTGTCCATTAGGCTTCACTCTTGGTGTACATTCAATAGGTTTGGACAAATGACATGTACCCATCATTATAGCATCATACAGAGTATCGTCACTGCCCCAAGAATCCCCCACGCTCTGCCTTTCATCCAATCTTGGCAACCACTGGTCCTTTGATTGTCTGCATACATTTACTTTTTCCATAACGCCATGGAAGTGTAATCATACAGTATGTAGCCTTTTCAGATTAGCTTATTTCACTTGGCACAGAAGGACAGAAGAGTTTGGGGTGTCGGGGGGGGGGCACAGGTAAGTTATCCCAAATTCCTCTAAAGCCAGGAAATTGAACCTTCCACCGGAGCCAGGGAGGGGTCAGATGAAGGTGGAGAGGGCCAGACTGAGGAGAAGCAGGTCCGTGACTTCCAGGGCAACTGGAAGACTTGTCTCCAATGTATAGAAATAAGCAGGATCCAGCTTTGTTGGTGGCCAGTCTGTGTGAGTCTCCTGAATGTTAAGACGGGATAAAGTCACCATTCAGGGTAGTCTTATGATACCTGCTACCCACGTCTACAGTCCTGCCAATCTCCTGGGCCACAAACCAACCCTGAGACAAGCTTGGGCAGGCTTCTCCACTACCTTTGGGGCTCAAAGTCTCCTCCCTGGTCATTCTTCTGCCCCATGCCCTCATTGCTCCCCAGGGTCCAGACAGCCCTCTTTTAGGGCCTCCAACCACAAAGGGCTGATCTTACGTTCTTTTTCACAAAATTTAGCTTGATTATCTACAACTGGGTGCAGACCTTTAAATCACAAAAATCCCTTTATATGCTGACGTTAGGAGGCCCGCTTTGGTCTGGCAGCTCCCCATTTTTTAATCCTTAAACACAAAGGCTGATTCTATCCAGCCTGGTGTGATGTCTTGCCTCAGTGGTGACTCACACTCCCCAAGGGAGCCTGAGCGATTCTCTCATACTTCTCTAAATACAGTAGAGGTAAAAACACAAGTTTAATCTCTGACAGGCTATTCTGTTACAACCTCTTGTTTCGAAGGTTAAGGTGTTATAGGAGACATCTGTGGCATATAAGATGCAATAACAAGCACTGTTTTTATTTCATATCTAATATTTTCTATGAGGGTTGGTGAGAATGACAGCACTTAAGGTGGGCACTTTAGTCCCCTTTAGTGAATGACTGGTTGACCCAGCTGCCGGGAGTGGTATTGAGTCTTCTGCATCTTCAGGGACTGCTTCAGCAGTAGGAACCCTATGTCGCACCTCTTCCTGGGGCAGCTCATTTCAGCTCAATGGGGGACAACTCTGAAGGGCCATTCTAGTTCCAGAGTTCCCTGTGGAGCTAAGGTCTTACTTTCTTTTGCTAACAGTGTCCTGGGCCCCTCCCTTTTTTGATGACTTTGTAATGAACTCACATCCTCTTTGCTTTCATATTTCCTCATCTCCAATCCTGCTCCAAGGGGCTATTGGCCTATTGTCCCCTGAAAAAGGCACCCTGTCCTTGGCTTCCTGGGTTTGTCTGTTGGTAATACATTGTAGTTCTGCTTAGCATTTGCAATGACAGTTTATAGAATGTGTGACAACAGGCTTCCTGTTGTCAGGGGAAAATTGCCCCCACCTCTTAGCAATCATTTCATATGAATACAGTCATGTACCACATAATGACGTTTTGATCAACGATGAACTGCATTATAATGGAGCTGGAAATTTTCTATCATTAGATGTGGTTGTAGCCATCGTAATGTCATAGTGCAATGCATTACTCACGTGTTTGTGGTGATGCTGGTGTAAACAAACCTATTGCGCTGAGAGTCATATGAGTATAGCACATACAATTATAGGCAGTGCATCATATTGGATAATGGTAATAAAGGACTGTTACTAGTTTATATATTTACTCTACTATACTTTAAATAATTATTCTAGAATGTACTCTTTCTACTTATAAAAAAAGTTTGCTCTAAAACAGTATGTAGTGTTATATACCAGCAGCAGCCTCATACATCTTGTGTGTACTGTGTCTCTTGATTACAGTATGTGGAGAGAGTATTTGGAGGAGAACAATGATGACCCTGCGAACAGCTGGTGACAACCATTACAACTATGAGAGAAACCATGTTGGACATCCCAGTCCCAGTTGAGCCTCCAGATGTCTGCAGATGTATGAGTGACCTGGGCTGACAGAGATCTGCCCAGGCAACCTACAGACTCCTGAGAGAAATAATCAATCATGGTTGTTTTAAGCCACTAAGCTTTGTGATGGTTTGTTATGTGGCAATAGACAACTACACACCCTCCAAACTGAGTGTGAGCAAGAGCATGAATGAGGATAAGTGACCATGAACTGTGTTGGATTGGTGACCAATGGTTGGGAAAAATAGACCTGAGTGTGTGTGTGTGTGTGTGTGTGTGTGGGGTGTTGTGTACATGATAAAACTGACTTGGGCTCTGTGGTTTGGTGAGGGGGCAGTGAAGTTCTAGAACTCTGCTGAGGCTCCACAGAACTTGACAGCACCCTTTAGGCATTGTATTTCCCTGCTGCCCAGGAGTCTGCTGGCTTCTGGGGAGATGCAGAATACAGAAGCATTAAGAGGTAGGATGTAGATTTCTCAGAGCGTCAGCAATGGCAGTTCTCCATTCTTCTAGTGAAGAAGAGAATGGTGGTCTTCATGCACAGGGAAAGCATGCAGCATCCAGGGAACCTCCCATCTCATTATCAGCACCAAAAAATGGCCCCTGAGGAGGCCAAGCCAATAGAAGGGGCTGGCCACTGTGACATTTTTTAAAGCCACCTAAAATCTATTTTTTGTGTTTGAGTGCAAGGTATCTATATATATAAAAGACTAATATGCTAAGTGTTTGACCGTTCGACCGGTAGCTATGATGCGCACTGACCACTAGGGGGCAGATGCTCAATGCACAGGCATGGAAACAAGGAACAGACTGATGAATCTCAGAGGGAAGGGGAGAGGGGGAGTGCGGGAAGAGATTAACCAGAGATCTTGTATGCATACTAGAGATCCGTGCACCAGTGGGGTCCCTCGTCCTGGCCTGCACCCTCTCTCAATCTGGGACCCCTCAGGGGATGTCGAACTGCTGGTTTTGACCCGATCCCCACAGGCCAGGCCAAGGGACCCCACTGGTGCATGAATCTGTGCACTGGGCCTCTAGTAAGTGAATAAAAGAACAATGCCCCATGAACTGTGTGGGCAAAGACTGTGAGGGGACGACTTTGAGAATGAAAAGGAGAAGTCTTTACATTATTAAGTTGATTAGCTAATAATATTAATCTCTCAAACTTACAGAGTGCTTCCTACATGCTAAGCACTATGTTAAGTGCTTTACATGCCTCATTCCACTCAATCCTCAGTATGATTCCTATGAGGAAGGTATTGTTATTACCCCAGTTTATCAGGTAGCTGAACTCAAAAGTTGTGATTTAGGTTAGCTTTTCTCCAGAAACAGACCCTGAGCCAAGCTTTGAATGCAAGTGCTAAATGTAAAGTGGTGATTCCAAAAGGCACCAGGAGGAAGTGGAGGTGGGAAATGAGGGCAGTGATGAGAACGTGACTGTTGTGGGCAACTGAGACCCAGTGCTCCTGGGGAATTATGGGAGACTGTACAATATGCCTCAGAGTTGTCCCTCCAACGGCAAGGGTGCGGCGGGACTTGTCCTCCAATTCCTGACCTTGTTGGCTGAAGATCGCCCTGGGGAGTCTTCCTAGTAACTTTCTTGGCTCTGCTGCCCTGCCCTGTGGAAAGTGGCATTTGCTCCTGCAGCTGGAGGAAAGCCGTAGGCTTCTTGCAGGTTCTTGTAGTAAGGAGCTGCCACTTGCATGGGAATAGTGAGTGCAGAGTGCACACAGCAGGGACTGGCTGCATCTGCCACATTAAGTACTTGCCCAGGGTCACAGTGATTCGAAGTCGTGGAGCTGCAATTTGAACTCAGCCGACCTAACTCCAAGTGTGTGCCCTTGACCCCTATGCTCCCTACCTTCTCTCTGGTGGAAAACAGCAGACATATAGACAGTGCCTTTTCTGGTGACCCATTTTAAATGGTGTTAAAATGATTCATTGTAATAAAGGGGAAGCCACAGCTTCCACACCTTGAAAGAACACCAGTGAGTTTGTAAAATAAATACATTCTGACACAGCCTTGAGCTGCTGCTGTTTTAGAAAAATGCTCCCCACAGACACTGACCTGCTGCTCAGGAGGCCCTCAGAGGCAGGTGCTGCCCTGGGTCGGCTGCATCCCCTCTGAGAGGGCGTGATTGGCCCCCTCCCAGGGGTGGGAAGTGAGATCAAAGGCCCTGTGCAGTTTCTCACTTTTGAGAGCTTGCTGAGCTTCGTCATTATAAATGCCTTTAGTGGGCTGCAGAGAAGTAAAGGGGCAAACAGCGTGTATGTCCAATGTGCCAGGCCATGCGGCTTGGTCAGTCCAGATGTCCATGGCGGGCAGGGTCCCGAAGGTGCCCCCTCCCCAGGCTCCCAAGCACATGTATGTAGGCTAGGAGGTGGGCAGCATGAAAAGCAGAATCCAGCCTCTGAAGGAGGGGAAAGAGGCAGGGCGGGTGATGGAAATGAGAGCTTGCCAGCAGGGCCCTGATATTTGCTGGCAAAAACCTTGGGCCTCAGGAAAGCACAAACCCCACCGTGGCAGAGGAGATTAACCCTGCTCCTCTGGAGAGAGCCTTGCAAATCTGGCCTCAGGCTAGAAGCGATCTGAAACTGCCTCAGAGCGCTGGGCCCCAGTGGGCCCACTTGAGAATCCAGACTACACTGTTCAGTGGTAGAGAGTTTGAGAGGGGCAGCCTCGAGGACACTTAGGGACTGAGGAGAGGCAGGATCTCAGTGCTGGCAGGGCCCTCAGGAGCATGCAACTCAGCTTTTATTCTCAGAGAAACTGAGGCTCAGCTGCCCAGCCCGTGGCTAATGGGTGGCAGAGCTGGGAATTCAAAACCAAAGCCAGAGGGGTGGCAGGTTGAGGAATCAGGTGTGGCCCCTACCCCCATCCTCCTCCATAACTCAGCTTTCTTTTGCCTGATTCTTCCTTCCCCCCTGCTCTCAAGCCATCAGTTTCTATAGCAGACAAATTTCAGAACAGGCAGAGAATGCCTCACCCATCTCCCTGGAAATGTATATTCTTTGAACCAGTCTCATCAGTATGATGAAGAAATAGGGAGCAGATCTAATCTATTGGCGTGTTTTTCTAATTACCAGATTGATTTACCAGAGAAGTCTCCCCAGGAATTTGACTTCTCTGCAAGGTCTTTGTAATCTCGAAATTTGTTCTCTGAAAAAAGCCAACCAAATCCACACAGATTTGGGGGAACCGGGTCCCTCTAATCAGGGCGCAGAGCTTATTTGTTTTCTAATGAAATCTGAATAGAATTGAACACACAGCCATTCAGTGTGGAGTGCATTCATATTTTTAATTAACAAATTAGGAGCTATTTTGCTCCCCTTTGAATGGCAGTTATGTGGGCCTGGTTCCTTTTTGGCCAATTTAGTCAACTCGGATGATTTTAATTATAACAGTCACGAGCACCAGAAATGTCTGCGTCTGACAGCTTCGCGACCTGGTCCATTGACTCTCATTTAAAAGCAAGTTTTCCCTGAACAGAGATATCTGAGAGCGCCAGTGGGCATCGAGAGAGGGGCCGGGGACTGTGTGTGCCCTGAGGCACAGGCAGAGACGAACCTCGTTTCTCATTTTGAGACCCATTAGTCCTTATTACAAGGTTGCCAGTTCTCCTGGGCTCCACCTTCACATTTTTAAGAAGCTGTGGCCTTCTTTCGAAGCACGTATGTGCAGGAAAATGGTCCCAGCTCTTAAGCCCTTGGCCTTGTCATCCTTTTCTCAGAAACTTATCCTTGCTCCTATGCTTTCTCAAACTTTAACATGTACACAAATCCCCTGGAGATCTTGTTAACATGTAGGTTCTGCTTCTGTTGGCTTGGGGTGGGCCCGGGATTCTGCATTTTCAGTAAGCATGCGAATGCTGCTGGTCCATGAACCATACTTTGAGAAGCAAGGCTTTAGCTGGCTTATCTGATTGGGGGAGGGGGGGAGACTCTTGTGTCTAAAAAGGGGCCAGTTGCCTGAAATGTTCTCACATAAAACTTAGGTATGGTGTTGATTAGGTTTGGATGTGGGAAGACAGGTGGAAGGAGACTTTGCTGCAGTCACAGTGTCTCCTGGGGAGTGCTGCAGCACCAGAGACACCCTTATCCGCGCCCCCCCTGCCGCCCCAATACACGAAACTCTCCCTCAACACATCTCCATTAAGGTGGTTGCCTGAGCCTGCAAGGCACCTTCAGTGGCCTTGGCTAACTATCACGGAGCAGTCAGCCATGTGTGTGAAGGGCTAATGATTCCGCTGGTTGAGCAGGGGTGTCTGGGGGAGGTCAGAAACTTTGTGGGGGTTGATGGAGCCAGGAAGCCACTTTGGAGACAGAGTATTCTGGAAACCAATCTGTCCCTCAGCCCTCACTGTGCCAGCAGAATGGATGCTGAATTAACAAAGCAGAGAGAACCTAGGAACACAATGTTCCCTGAGAGGTTGCAATCAAAAGGGTCCCAACCCCCACCCCCTGCTGAGAATCCTGTGAATTTATGATGTGTCAACAGTTTGAGCCCCAGCACATAGCAGTCTGATGGGCTACAATTAGGAGTGTGTGCTAAGCCCCTCCCAATCTCTCCATCATATATTCATGGAATTTATGTGGCATCAGCAAAGTGAGCCATGTGCACATTTGGGGCAGGAATTTTAGAACTATGATGTAATCATCCCCAGAGAGGTGGCCATGAGAGGAGAAAAGAAAAACAGTAAAGATGAATTAAAAGTCCCAAGCTTATTTGCATCTGGATTCAAAACAAATAAATGATGTGTTATGATTATCTTTATGACAATTTTGAGACTATTGGAAATCTGAACACTGTATAGTTAATGACATTAAAAATTTGTTAATTTTTGGGTACAATAATGCAATTATGGCTATTTTAAACAGAAAGTCCTTATTTTTAGTGATGTGTGCTGAAATATTTATGGATGAAATTATATGATGTCTGTGATTTGCTCTAAAATAATATAGGAATAAGAGAAGTAGATGAGGGTATGAGAGAAGATTGATCATGAATTGATAATTGTTGGGGTTGTGTGATGGGTAAATGGGGGTTTATTATATAATTCTATCTATTTTTGTAGGTTCCAAATTCTTCATATTCAGAAGTGAAAAAAAATCTAGCTCATATCATTCATTTTGCTGATACCACATGAATTACATGAATACATGCCAGAGAGGAGAGAGAGCTATCTCCAACACTGTGAAAGACATTACCATTGTTTCCCCTACCCTTCTGGCTGGGAAAACAGCAAAATGATCAGAACATGATAAACCAATCCAGTCACACCTTGGAGATGAATGAGGCTTCACTTTTGAAGAGGGTGTGGAGGCTTAGTATTTTACTCTGTCTGGGGAGAAAATACTAGTCATTTCTGGAATATGTCTCCAAAGCTCTGAATTATTTCATTTCTCTTTCCCTGTGAATCTCCTTTCGGCTTTTCAGGTGAATAAGACCTTGGGAATCACATTATTTATTTATTTAACCCTTATCCCTACCCAAGGCTGGTAGACCAGCTGCCCCAAGTAAGACTGACATTAAGAGTATTAGAGAGGTGAGATTCTGAGTTGGAAAGGTGGGCTGTACCATGTCCATTATAGCCAAAGTCAGCATAGCAGTAAACAACAGCTAGAGAATGTTCCAGTTGAAACATCCCTGACCCCTCTGCCTACAGCTCAGCCTGATAATAAATTGTGGACATAATGATATTTTAATCCTAAATACTTCCACATGTACCTCTTAGAGACATTCTCCTAGTAACCATAGTACAATGATCAAATTTAGAGAATTCAGAAATGTGACATTGATGCAACTATCATTTACTATATAGGCCTTATTCAAGTAATGCCAGTTGCACCAATAATGTGTTTTGTACCATTAATTTTTTGATCCAGGATCCAAACCAAGATCCTGTGTTGAATTTAATCAGATATTTTAAACTCAGCTACAGAGGACTTGAAACTTTTCAAAAACTTCTTTCACTTATTTATCTCACTTGATCCTTGCAATAGCTCTGTGAAGCAACTAGGGCACAGGTTAGCATTTCCATTTTATGGATGAGGAAACAGAGTCTCAGAGTTCAAGCCAGGAGATCTCTGGTATAGCCCTGGCTTTATACCAAGTCTGTTGGCTTTTCCTCCATTCCCTAGCAGATTAACGGGCAGATGAGAGCTCAGCCAGGCCTCACCTCTCTGAGGGTTTGGCCCTGCTATTGATGACACCACCCGTCACCCAGTTAACATTTGTCCCTCTGGTGCCAAGGACTAGACAAGCAAAAGTCTAGAAGAATACCAAGGTAGGCAAGACAGAGGCAGTGCAGGAGAACCCTTCCCACTCCCCTAGTCCTGAGAGCAGTGTTACTCAATAACATCTGAGTGCCACAGTCGGACAATGACTGGTTCAGGGACCAGTTTCTCTATATCCTGCAGGAGAAGAGGCTGACCTGATGACTCTTGTGGTCCCTTCCTGCCACATGAATCCAGAATGCTTCAGCTGCCCCACCCATAAGCCCTTTGGCCCTTACCACTTTAGTTCACTCCCCTGCATTTCTAGCTGCCAGCACCTCTGTATCTCTGTGTCCAAGGGTTTTGCTGCACTTGCACACCCAGTAAGAGAATTGGTGCCAACCTTCTACCCCTGTCCCCTCTTAGTGGAAGCAAGCCTCAACCAATGCATTGGTTGATAAATTTCCCAGCTTCCTTTCCCCTCAGATGGGCAAACTCTGAGATATAGGTGCAAAATATAGTCCTCAAACTGATGTCAGCTGGGATGAGTTCATTACGGGTGTACGATATGTATGGATATGTACAGAAATTGAGAGTAAACATTTAGGAACTTCCATAGTAATTTCACAGAATAGTTATAGATCTCCTGCACCTAATAATAAAAAAATAATTATCTATCTCTATCTCTATCTCTCTCTCTCTCTCTCTCTATCTCTATCTCTATCTCTATCTCTATCTCTATCTCTATCTCTATCTCTATCTCTATCTCTATCTCTATCTCTATCTCTATCTCTATCTCTATATCTATATATGGCTAATATGGAAAATGTCCCCTCGGGAGTTTGACTGGGAGACCAGGAGTTTGATTGCTCGTTATGATGTATGCTGACCACCAGGGGGTGGTGCTGAATGAAGGAAAGCCCTGGCTGGCAGCTGGCAGCCAGGGAAGGGAGGCCCCGGCCAGCAGCCAAAAGGCCCCGATCGGCCCTGATCAACGGTCAGGCTTAGGGACCCTACCTGTGCATGAATTTCATGCACTGGGCCTTTGGTAATAATAATAATAGTAGTAGTAGTAATAATCTATATAATAAAGAGGGAATATGCTAATTGGTCCTAACGGTGTCCCAGTGACTACCGGTGACCAGTCAACAGGCAGGAGCTGCTGGGCAGGGACGGGGGCGGGAACTTCCACCCCCAGCGCTAACCTCACACTGCCCCGCGGCCCGCTGCTGCCTGCTGCCGGGCCTGCCTACCCTCCCTACAACTCCAGATCTGGGTGGAGGCAGGCCCAAGTGGCCCCCCAGGGTCAGACCCATCCCCCCCTCCTGCCACAGCATGTCTCTGCAGCAGAAGTGCACCGAACCTCGCTGGGGGCCATGGCTAAAGCCGCCCTCCTAGCCTGCCTGGCCCCACCCTGGCTCGGCCCCCACCCCACTCCAGGAGATCGGAGCCCCACCCTGAGCATTTACAGCTGTGAAATGGCCACATTTAAAGAATGGCGCCAAGTGGGGAGGTTTGACAGTTACTCCCCCTTCGGCCTTGCTGCCCCCCTAGGGCCCTCCCTAATGCCCCACCCCCCCTCCAGCACCTCCAGGGACAACCACCACTTCAGGGCTGCTGACCAGAGCCCACCCCTCCAAGGCCTGCTGAATCCTCTGCAAAGCTTCCATAGCTACAGTCCCAGGAAACAATCATGCCCTCCTCCCCTAATCAGCACCTGCTACCTGTGAGGGTACCTATGGGCAGTTGGGGGTGAGCAAGCCAGCAGGGGAGGCAGTTGGGGGCGATCAGGATGGCAGGCAGAGTGGTTACGGGTGATCAGGCAGGCAGGCAGGTGAGCAATTAGGAGCCAGCAGGCCTAAACCAGTAGTCAGACATCCCCCAAAGGGTCCCAGATTGGAGAGGGTGCAGGCCAGGCTGAGGGACACCCCCCCCCCCCCCCCCGTGCACAAATTTTTTGCACCGGGCCACTAGTAATAATAATAATAAACTGGGGTTTGTATTTTATATGTCTTTGTTTTTTTCCAATTTTTTTTATTGATTAAGGTATTACATGTGTCCATATCCCCCCATAGCCCCCCCTCCCATACATGCCCTTACCCGCCAGTGTCTGTGTCCATTGGTTATGCTTATATGCATGCATACAAGTCCTTTGGTTGATTTCTTACCTCCATCCCCCATCCCCAGCCTTCCCGCTGTAATTTGACAGTCTGTTCGATGCTTCTCTGCCTCTGTATCAATTTTTTTGTTCATCAGGTTATAATGTTCTTTATTATCCATAAATGAGTGAGATCATGTGATATTTCTCTTTCACTGACTGGCTTATTTCGCTTAGCATAATGCTCTCCAGTTCCATCCATACTGCTGCAAATGGTAAGAATTTCTTCTTTTTTAAAGCAGTGTAGTATTCTGTTGTGTAGATATACCATAGTTTTCTCATCCACTCATCTGCTGATGGGCACTTAGTCTGTTTCCAAATCTTAGCTATTGTAAATTGTGCTGCTATGAACATAGGGGTGCATATATCCTTTCTGATTGGTGTTTCTAGTTTTTTTGGGATATATTCCTAAAAGTGGAATCACTGGCTCAAATGGGAGTTCCATTTTTAGTTTTTTGAGGAAACTCCATACTGTTCTCCACAGTGGCTGCACCAGTCTGTATTCCCACCAACAGTGCACGAGGGTTCCTTTTTCTCCGCATCCTCGCCAGCACTTGTCATTTGTTGATTATATGTCTTTGTTTTTGTATTTTTCCAGTAATTCATTTTTATTATATATTGAAAAGTGTCTGGGGACAAAAAAACTATTGGTCCACAGTGGCTTGAGTATTAAAATGAAAAAAACAACAACTGTAATTACTCATCATAGATAATTAGAGGAGAAATATTGTCCACCATTTCCCAGCATGGCACAGTGGGATTAAGCCCAGGTTGCCCCCACTACTCAGTGATGATGTTCCATTGCTTATCTTCCTTTCCCTGTTTCTCTTTTCCACTACCCTACAGTGCTTCCTAAGATATCCACCTACGTAAATGATTTACACGCAAATTCTTGTCTCAGGGTCTGCTTGGCGGGGACAGCATAAGACAATGACTTCAATTTCTTTCCAATTTATTCCAGGACCTTGTTACATCCTGTGATTTTCAAATGCTTATATGTATTTTAAATGAAATGCCTAAAGTTTCTCCATGGAAATACCTTTTAAAAAATACCTCAGAGGAGTGATAAACCAAAGAGCTTATATACTGATATGCAGAGCCCATGGACATGGGCAATAAGGTGGTGAAGACCTGGGGTGGGTGGGTAGGAGGGGCAGGATGGAGGAAAGGAGGAGAAAATGGGAGACATCTGTAATAATGCCAACAATAAAAAATACCTCAAGACTTGAAGAGAATTTATAATAATTCAGGAGGTATTTTAATTTTTTCAATCATAAGAAATCTGTATTCTCTTACATTTTAAGGCTAGTCAGTGCTCAGTGTTGGGTAAATCAGTGGTTTGGCATGTCATTAGGGACCCAGGTGTGCCATAAAGAGGCATTTTTCTATCCCACCCATGTCAATTTATTTTTTAAAAAGATTATGAGTGGGATTTCTGGAATGTGATCACCCATAGTGATCCACACTTTAATATCTACATGTCCTTCTCCTCCCTTTCCTCTCTTTTCCCCCCACAAAAGGCTCAGGTATTGCATATACTCTGTTTGCATCTATCTGCTCAGCCCCCAAGGTCTCAGACCCTGGGAGAGATGAGGACTTGGGAGCAGGATCATATACATTCTCAGAGTTTTCTAATACAGGGGATTTCAAAGGATCTGATCGCAAATCAAAGTAAAGAGCCACAGTCTTGGCTTTGTTCCCTGTTTGCAGTTTGTATATTTTATATTATGCATGGACCAGGGGCGCCCATGGTTAGGTCTGCTGGTTATAACCACAATCAATCAATCCCAACCTATTTTCAGGACCTGCCAGCTATCGGGACAACTTCCAGAGCTATTGGAGCCCACCCTCCCAACCCCCCACTTTCATTATTTAAAGACTAGTGAAAGGATGCAAAAATACTTAATGAAAGGGTCAGGTTGACCAAGCGACAGACTGGCTCAGGACTCGAGGCTCAGGCTTTCAGAAGGACATTAGCACCTTGATCTCTGAGGGAGGGCAGGCACACTGGGCACTCAGTCATCGTTTTATCCCTGTCATTGTAGATGGCTCTGGATAAGCCTCACAGCTCTAGTCTAATGCAGAAGAGGTGCCAAAGGGGCCAACAAGATATTTAATACTGATTGCTCTACTGCATTCTCAGTCTAGAACTTGGCCCCTAGTCAAGACACAGTGGTCACTATTCCCAAACGCTGTGAGCGGTGGCCCCGGGTGACACCCGTGGTTCAGAACACATGTGCACAGCAGCATAATTAGAAAGAGGGAGCAGCAAAACAATGGCCTACATTGTCACTTTCAGACCAGGGCTGCCCCATGAAATACAGGCTGGCCAGGTACATATGAATTTCAGATAAACAAATGAAAGTTTTTAGGATAAGTACATCCCAAATATTGCATGGGGTATACTTATACTAAGAGAGAAGCTTGATTGTTTTTCTGAGATTCAAATGTAACTGGTTATCCTGTGTATTTATTTGCTAAATCTGGCAACCATACCTTAGATCTCTGTTATCCATGTCCCTCCCCTCATATTTGGGTGGTTTTGTTCACAATGATTGCACCCGTGTTTTTCTTTGCAGGCCTGCTCTTAGGCTGCTGGAGCCGCTTAGCTTGCATATGTAGACAGTGGTAGACAGTGGAAGTGCCTAGGAGGTTATATCCCCAACCCCACCCCACCCCAGGGTGGACCTTAGCCAACCTCCAATGATTCTTGGGCACAGGACTATGAAAACCCAGCTCTCCTGCCTGGATTCAGTAGGAGAAGCTTCCTTCTGCAGAGCTGGGCCTGACATGGCACATGAAATTGGTTTTGTCCCTTGCCTGTCCTGCTGCCCTCACAAGTTTCTACTGGAAGCACTTCCTTCATAAGTTGCTTGCACTGGAATTTTCAGCTCAAGGTCTGCTTCTGGGGAACTCTGCATCAGATAGTTAAGAAAGGGAGAGGTCGTCAGAGGGTAGAAAGTGGGCTTATAGTGAATTGTGAAGAGGAAAGGGAAAGGCAGTGGGGACGCCTTCCAGGGAGAAAGGTCCTTGCTCATGTGGGAGAGGGAGGGAGTGAAATTAAGCTGCCCTGACTCCTTCTTGGCTTGGCCAGAGATGAAGAGTTGAAAGCCATTTGGCCTGTGGAGCGGAGCCTTAGCATCTGTATCCTTTGAGGGAACCCACAACTGTCAGAGGTGCTCCAAAGTGCGAGCTCATATTGAGGGTCTCTTAACCAGACATAGGCTCCCATTCTCCTTAGCTGCTTGTCTCAGTTCAGCCACTGGTAAGGCTTGTAGAAGGTACTCTAATATGCTGGAAGAACGAATGAGTAAATGGAGTCACCCTATGCCATTACTTCCCCAAGATATACCTGGTCAGAACCAGTCTCTCCAATTTGCTGAAAATGCACCAAGACACGGGACATTTTGAAGCCTTTAGATTCTTAAGATCGTGGCAGGGATGCCACCCACAATGTGTTGCACAGAGGAGAGTAAGAGCAGGCAGTGGCAGGAGGACTAGTGCTGGACCAGCTTGGGTCCCTTTAAAAAGTAAGGTCAGTCTCAACCTCGGCTGCATATTGAAATAACTGAGAAAGCTCTGAAAAAAATTCTGACACTTGGGTCTCATATCCAGGAATTTTGTTTTAATTGGTCTGGACGTGGCCTGGGCGTTAGGACTTATAAGAGCTTCCAAGAATTCTATTATTCAGCTGCAGTTGAGTGCCATTATATTAGAAATACCTCAGGGCACCTTACATTAAATGGGATGATGGTGTTCGTGATGGTCAAGGCATTTGGTTGATTGGGTTCTATCATTTAAAATTCTGGAGTATATGTGTTTAAGGAAATAAATGATTCTTAGATTGGAGGGGGCTGTTCTATTCCAGCAGTTACTGAAGTGGTTCTCAACCTCAAGCATGTGTCACAATCACCTGCAGGGCTTATGAAAATATAGGTTGTTGGGCACTGCCCGTAGAATTTCTGATTCAGTAGGTCCAGGGAAAGGCTCAAAATTTGCATTCCTAAAAAGTTCCCAGTTGATGGGGGATGCTGCTGGTCTGGGGAGCATACTTGGAGAACCACTGAGTTACTGTAAACTATATTTGGGCCTGAGCTACTTGAGAATGAATTTTGCTTTCATATATTCACTGCCCATTGGTTTATTCCTCAAAAGTGTCCTTAGGGACTGTGTATTTATTAGTTTTTTGTATGATCATGTTGAATAACAAACAGTCTCCAAAGCTCAGTGACTTAAAATTAGAAACATTTATTTCATATTCACAGATCTGGAGGTCAGCTACAATTCAAGTTGGGCTAGATTTGGGTTTAAGCTTCAGTTCGTGTTCCATTCTGAGGGATTCATTCTGAGACTCAGGTTGAAGAAGCAATGACTACATGGACAAGATCTTTTCATAATGAAAGGACAGGAGATTTAAGAAGTTTGGCAGAAGCTTTAAGTTTTAGCTTATAACTGACACACTGTCACTTTCACCCACATTCCATTGGCCAAAGCAATGCATATGGCCAAGCTCAAAGTCAGAGGATGGGGAGATATACTCTGTCCACAGTAAACAGTGTCAGAGACAAGGAGCAAAGGAAAAAATGATGGACAAGTAATATTATCTATCACAACCTGTTAGGTGTCAGGCTCCACATGAAGTCCTGGAGAGACCCAGTAAGATAAAACAGGGTGTCAGCCTCTGAGAAGCACAGATTAGCAAGAGAGACAGACAGACAAAGATAGAAGAGGGTGCTATGCTAGTACATGAAAAGTAGGACAAATGAGCAGCAGGAGCATAGAGGTGGGAATGACTCTCATTGCTGGGATATCTATCCTCCCACACTATGCAATTAAGGTCCTTGGACCTGTACCCAAGCTTCAGTTCTGGGATCCAGGACTGTGTGTGGAAGCAGCTGAGCTGGCCCACAGCTGCAGGGCATGGAGCAAACGAAATTGGATCTGTGCCTGGGCTGGGGCAAGTTTGTTCCAAAAAGTCCAAAGTGCCTAGTCCAAAGTTGAGAATAGCTGAGGGGAACTGTTTTGTTTTCTGGCACAGAAAGCAAGAAACACGAGGGAGCCATTGGGAAAGTGAAGCCCACGATGGAGGCAAGAGGTTTGAGGGTAAGGACTATTTGATGGGCTGCCTATTGCACTAAATTGGGGGCACTATGAGAATCATCAAATGGGAGGACAGGAAAGCTTTTCTAGAGAAGAGGGCATTCCAACTGGGGCATAGCTGGTGAGTAGGAGTTTGTTAACAGATGGAGGTTAGATGGTAGGAAAGGGATTGGGTGATAATTCCATGCACACAGACCCCTCCTTTTTGCCATAAAGTTACTGGAATTGTTATCTTTGACCAAGTCTCCCAACAAGCCAGCATTGTGCTTGGTGCTCCAGGCCACCTTGCTGCTCACAGCTGTATCTGTAGTTCATAGGTCACTGAAGTTTTGCCTCTGAGGTTCAAGGATTTTTCCTCTGTAAGTAGTTACTATTGAAATTATGTGGTTTCACCTCTGAGTGATTATGAGGCTTTGAGAATCTCAAATAGTATAACAAACAGTTTTCTGGGGATTGGAGCCTAGAACTAATGTCCCCAGTGCCACATCCTATCTAATAAAAGAGTAATATGCAAATTGACCATCACTCCAACACACAAAGATGGCCACCCCCATGTGGTCAAAGATGGCTGCCCCCATGTGGACACAAGATGGCCGCCACAAGATGGCTGGCAGGGGAGGGCAGTTGGGGGGGGTCAGGCTTGCAGGGGAAGGAAGTTGGGGGCAACCGGGCCAGCAGGGGAGGGCAATTGGGGGGGGTGACCAGGCCTGCAAGGGAGGGCAGTTAGGGCTGACCAGGACAGCAGGGGAGGGCAATTGGGGGGGGACCAGGCCTGCAGGGGAGGGTAGTTGCGGGGGGACCAGGCCAGCAGGGGAGGGCAGTTGGGGGGCACTAGGCCTTTAGGGGAGGGTAGTTGGGGGGGACCAGGTCAGCAGGGGAGGGCAGTTGGGGGGGACCAGGCTGTCTGGGGAGGACAGTTGGGGGGACCAGGCTGGCAGAGAAGGGCAGTTGGGGGGGATCAAGCCTGCAGGGGATGGTAGTTGGTTGGGGGACCAGGCCAGCAGGGGAGGACAGTTGGGAAGAACAGGCCTGCACAGGAGAGAAGTTGGGGGAGGGGACCAGGCCTGCAGGGGAGGGCAGTTGGGCGGGGGGACCAGGCCAACAGGAGAGAGCAGTTAGGGGTCACCAAACCTGCAGGGGAGGGCAGTTAGGGGCAATCAGGCCAGCAGGGGTGCAGTTAGGCACTGATCCGGCTGGCAGGGTAGTGGTTAGGGGGTGATCAGGCTGGCAGGCAGAAGCGGTTAGGGGCAATCAGGCAGGCAGGCAGGCAGGCAAGCAGTTGGGAGCCAGCAGTCCTGGATTGTGAGAGGGATGTCCGACTGCCCGTTTAGGCCTGATCCCACCTGGATCAGGCCTAAACGGGCAGTCAAACATCCCTTGAGGGGTCCAGATTGGAGAGGGTGCAGGCTGGGCTGAGGGACACCCCCCCTCCCCCGTGCATGAATTTCATGCACCGGGCCTCTAGTTCAAACATAAGATCTGCCAGGATTCTCTTCAACTGCTCTTACTGTGTGGGTTGGGGAGAGCCCTGCCCCCAAGAGTCTTTGTGTGGCTTCCAGAGGCTGGATCATGTTTTGGCAGGCTTCTATTTTTGGGGAAGCACAATAAATCCCCCAGGGTGGCATTATTAAATACTCAAAGTCAACATTCAAGGAATCTAGAGGAATCTCATGAAAATGAGACTTCTGGGGAGACTGCCATGACATTGCTAAGCTTCTGAGTTGGATGAGTTGATGAGGCCATCAGGACCTCAACTCCATCAAGAAAGGCATTTGAGATAGAAGGACAAACTTGTTCAAAGGCAAAGGGGTAAATGTGGCAGAGGTGTTGGGAGAACATGCTCAGTGAGACTGGGACAGTGGCTGCAGAGTGAGGCTACATGGTCGGGGAAGATGGTGGCTAAGAGGGTTAAACTTTCTCTTGCAGGTGGTGGTAACCATAAAAGCCATTAAAAGAGGAAGTTGAATCTTCCAAATTGTATCAGATTTCCACTGAAAGTCCCATGGATGATGGAGGTGCCTGGAGAGAGAGTACAGGAAATCCTTGTTAGGGCCATGTTGTTAGAAGCTGTGCAAGAGAAGATGCCCAAACAACATTTAATCTTTTCAGCAGGAATTTCGAAGTCAGCCTCCTACAGGGATAGAGCAGATGATGTAAGGGAAGGAGCAGGCTGGATTTCCACCCGCCCCCGCAATAATGGTGTCTTAGGCTTTGTGTGTTCGGTGCAGAAACGCTATGACAGTAATCACACGAAAAGAATCTGCACTTCCACCAAGATATATGTTCACTTCCACTTTCCTTTAAAGACACAGCCCTCTCTTTTCTGCACTTTTGATAGAGACATGGGTGTAAGAAATATTTCATGCTCCTCTTAATAACACTGTTCCAGACCCACAAAATGAAAAGAAATGATTTATGGCAACTGATACCTGGCCTCAATGTCAGAGAGTAATAGTAGGTGCTGGGATTGTGGAAAGTCAGATAGCCATGTCCAGATCTAAAAGGAGCCATTGGCTTCTCTGCTTTAGCTGCTGAGGCCAGATTTCCTAATTTTGCAAAAGAAATGGTAAAATATTTTAATATAGAATCTTTGAATTTTGAAACATTGGCTATTATTTCACAATTTTTGCAATGCTATAGAGACCAGATGTTCAGTGTGGACCCTGATTTGCACCTGTTCCTCCAGATCTTCACTGGGAATAGTGCCCTTTGATAAGAGATTGTTAACTTTCCTCAAGAGTGACACCTTCAAGACAAATAGGCATGGTCCAGATGGCAGGGCTGTATCAAAGGGCTAGAGGATTGGATGGGCATGGGGGTCCAGATGGTGGCCCTCTGAGAACTAAAGGGGAAGGAGGCCTTTTGCTCCTGGTTTAGGTCATTTGATGTCCCTGGGACTGCTCCCATGAGGTATTGGGGCCTGTTCTCCTTGCAATAATGCTTAATACCTGGAAATGTAGGTCAAGCAAGAGTCTGCAGGGAGGAGGAGGGTGGGCAGACAGAGGTCCAGACACCTAGCCAGAACCCACCAGAGCTGGGGGCAGGTAGGCTGGCTGTATTAGTTTCCTAGGGCTGCTGTAACAAAGTACTATCAAGTAGATGGCTTAGAATAGTGGAGATGGATTCTCTCACACTTAGAGGCCAGAAGTCTGAAATCAAGGTGTTGGCCGGGTCACACTCCCTCTAAAGGCTCGAGGGGAGGAGCCTTTCTTACTCTTCCAGCTCCTGGGGTTGTTGGCACTCCTTAATGTTCCTTGGCTTGTAGCTGATCACTGCAATCTCTGCCTCCAAATCTAAGCTTCCTCAGAGGTTTGAGTTTTCTCTTCATGGCTGTTCCTCAGGGTCAACCCGTGCTTGAAAAAACCCTGTAGAGATAGGGCACTTGCTACCCCCAAGGCAACCCAATTCATTTTAGACAACTCTAGTCTTTATCAAGTTGGTCCTGATGCTGAGTCAGAATCTGCCTCCCTAGCACTTCACCCCTTAATCCTGGTTTATCCACTTGGGGCCATGCACAAGTATCATTCATCAAATCATCAGCTATCAGAGCTGGAGGCCACCAAGGCCAACCCCTCATCTTAAGTTCCCTTTCTTGATCCTGATACCACTTCCAGAATTGTCTGCTGCTTGCGTTTGTCTGCTTTGAATAGTGTTTTATTCTTATTCCTTGCCAGGCTTGGGTACCCTTTCTGAAAAATCAGGTGGGTCTTGTCCCCAGGAAGGAAAGGAAGGTGGCAAAGGTGTTTTGTACAGGTCTAATGAATGCAGGATTCATGGCCACACTCGCGAGCTGGCAGGAGATGCATTCCCTGCAGATGGGGTGAGGGTGGCAGGCCTGTCTCCCCACAAACTTGAGACCTGCGTGTGACCCATGGTTGCAGACAGCTGCTGCTCTTCCTGTGCCCATCCCCAGTCTGATATAAAAGCATACCATCAATGTATTTATAGAACTAGTAAATAAAGAATAAATAGCAAGTTAAAGTAGGTTTTGATTGCCTACGTGTTGGTAGAACCCAGCTGGAATAATTTGATTCATGCATGGAAAAATGCCTCGGAAGCAGGACCTTTTTTTAGTGAGCCGAAACTGAATCCCTCCCGCTGCAGACAGAAATTTCTGCTTCTATAGCGTGGCTGCAAGACTAAGAATTAAAATCTAAAACGAGATTCCAAGAGAACTAATTATTTGCTCCCTTGAAATATACCAACTAGCCTTTTTCCAATCTTGCAGACAAAGCTGCTGAATACAGGGAGGGGTGAAATAGTTCTTTTTGGCAACTGGTGTCTTTTTGGAGGGGCATCCCCACCCCCCATGGAAGAGAATGAAGACTGTGTCATCTGTCAGACTTCTGGACAGAGCCCTGTGGCACAAAGAGCTGTGTTTTTAAGCAAAATTAGCCGCCATCTGAATTTGATTTCTGTTCCCAGTATCAAGGGACTGTGACTAATTTTGTATTCTGCAAGTGGTTTTTGAGGAATAAAAAAATGTATCCTTCCCACCCCCAACCACCCACTCCTTCAAATAAGGGTTTCCCTTTCCCAAGATGCCAGATTGCTTTGCAGACAATGCCACTCACTTGTTATGGGAGATTCTGGGTGAAGTTGGCATGGAAAAGGCGTCATTACTCCTGTTCTAAGCTGTCCTCTGGTTTAACAGACTTGGATTGATCAGTGACCCATGGCTGGCTGATAGCTGCTGCTTTTCCTGCCTGTGATGCCCCTCAGTCACACACACACACACACACACACACACACACACACACTCACACACACACACACACACACACATCACACACACACACACACACACACACACACACACACACACACTCACACACACACACACACACACACACACACTCACACACAAACACACACATGTGCGCACACATTCACACATGTATACCTGCATACATGCAGCCTCGATATGTTGACCTTCAGAGTTTGTTTGAAAAATACTTTTGTTTTTGAGACTGCCCCTCCTCCTCCCTGCCACCTTTATTTTCAGTTCTATCCTGTTAGGGAGTTTTTGAGGTGTGGCCCAGAGTGCCCCAATGCCTGCCTGCTGCTAAGGACATCCCTATAGATATATGTTCTTTCCCACTGGAGGCAACTTCCGTGGAAACCTAATTACCCATATTCCAATGATTGCCAAGACTCCAGCGATTGAAATGATGCGTAGCTTCTTGTCATTAGGACGCTGCTAGAATGGTCAGGGGTCTGTGCCTGTGATGGTTTCAAGACTGCAGTCAGAGGCAAGGACAAGGAGGAAAGAAAACTTCGCCAGACCAGGCACCCTGGACTGAAGATGCCCAGAAGGGGCAGTGATGGTTAAGCGTCAGTCTTGAGACTGGAGAGGACATTTGCACTCTGGAGCGAGCGAATACCTGCAATGTATGCAAAATGTCATGTACACATTTTAGGAGGGAGGAGAGCTTATTGTTTCATCAAATTCTCAAAGGGATCCTGACCTCTCCCTCAAAGATTAAGAAATTATTGGCATAGATAATAATTTTAGCATCACAGTAAATGATTTCTTACGAGAAGATACTCAAATGAGGAAGATAATGTAGTAAAATGATTGCATCAATCAGAATAAGTAAAACTATGCTGCAATAACAAATTCAGTGGCTTAATATAAAAAAGCTTATTCCTTACTTATGCTCCGTGCCTGACATGGGCTGACTGGGAGAATATGCCCACTGCAGTCACACAGACACTGGGGCTGAGGAAGTTCTCATCTCCACATAAGATTCTCCCATCGCCACAGCAGCAAGAAAATAGGTGGCCACAAAACCGTATGGCTGTTAAACTGCCACCCAGGAGTGTTCACGTTTGATTGGCTAAAACAAGCCACACAAACCAGGAGGGGACATGCTATCCATCCATGTGCCCAAAAGGAGAACCAGAATATTTGTGAACAGCCCTAATGACTACCTCTGTGATATAAAATTTTTTGAAAGAAAACCATAAAGTGTTCAGCTCATCTACTTTAAAAATTAAGAGCAAGGGACATAAAACTGTATTCAATAAATATAGTAGATAATAAAAAGAATTCCACTTCCATGTTATGTCCAATTAAGATAGAAAAAGTTAAGGGGAAAGAGATTGAAAAAGAGTGAGGGAAAGAAAGTGGAAGAAGAGAAGAAAGAAAGGAAGAAAATGGAATGGGCTTTTGTAAGAATAAAGAGGGGATCAAGGTCAAATGCCACAGCAAGATTGGCCTTTTTTGCCACCTGAACCCCGCATCTCATATCATTTCACCCTGGCCTCTGGGAGCCAGGCAGCCTTCCAATTTTGCCAGAACGCCATCTTTCTGCGGCGGAGGGGGCGGGGGGGGGGGTGGGGGGACGGGCTGCCGCCAGTGCTCTGTATGGGGCTCATTGTAAAAAACACACTTACATGTGTGTTCCATAGGGGCAACATTTGGGGGCAACAAAGTGAAGTTAAAAGCCAGGCATGGCCTGTGGGCCAGTTTTCCACCCCAGGTCATGTCTGTGCCAGCTACTAGGGTTCCTTTTGTGTTTGCGGACCACCTGCACAAAGGCTGCAGACCTGCCAAAGTGTGTCAAAGCAGCAAGGAGACCCTCCTTCCCTCATGCAGGAACATGATTCAGTGCAGGTGGTGAAACTATTACATAAATATGCTAAGCACATACTTTATAATAGAAAAGACTCGTTCGTTCTCTCTGTACGGCTGCATGTTTTAAAGGCATAAACTAGCCCCAAGGGCTGCTCTTCCCCCACCTCACCCATTTCCTGGGCTCCCAGAGCTGAGCCTTCCTTTAGTCCTAGGAAAGCAATGCTTATGTGGCTGTCCTCCCGTGGCCACCTGCCACTCTCACTCACTGCTCACTGCTAAGCAATGAAGAGGTCGGCCAGGACTTCTCTGTGCTCCTGGAGAGGTATTGTACCTATCTGAGAGATGGGAAAATTCAAGGGCAAAGGGAAGAATCTTGGGGGTGACATAGGACTTACTTGGGTGTCTTGTATTGTTCAGATCAGTTTTGGTTCTCTCTTCACTGGCATCACCGGAGGATAAGGTGGTGAGCACTTTGCCATTCAAGAGCTATATCTGTCAGCTGTTGCTGTTTAACAAGCTACCCCAAGATATAGTGGTCTAAAACAATGACTATTATTTCTCACCAGTCTGTGGCTTAGCCAGGTGCTTCTTCTGCGGTGGGCTGAGCTCTATAGATCTCCGTTGGTCTTGCTCATGTGTCTGTCCACAGCCAGCTGGTGTGTTGGCTGTGGCTAGCTGAGGCTTCTCTTCCTTTCTTCCAGCTTAGCCTGGGCTTTTTCACTTGGACATCAGAAGGTTCCCAGAACAACAAGAGGGCAAGTCCCCTTGCTCAACTGCTTTGCAGATCTGTGCTTAGGTCACTTTTGTTATTATCTCATTGGCCAAAGTAAGTCACATGGCCACTCCAGATTAAGGGGTAGAGAAACAGACTCTATTCCTTGATGGGAGGAGCTATAAGGTTATATTATAAGGATGGGGATATTGGGAGGGAAATAGTTTGTAGTCATTTGTGCAATCTTCTCTGGAGTGTGATCTCCTTGATTCCCTCCCACTCTGTCCCTCTGTCCAGGGCACACCATCTCTGGGTGTATATGACAGCAAAAACTAATCCAAAATAACAAGATTTAAACATAACTGGAAGTTCTTTCTCTCAGGTCTAATAGGTAGTCTAAAAGCCTTGATGGGATCATCAGAGAGCAAGGCTTCTTCTAGATCACCAATTTGCCACCCCAGACAACTTCCCTGTCTGCATTGTCTAAGAAGTCTCCTAGAGTGTCAGCAATCACATCTGCAGGCAGCAATATGGAGAAAAAGAAGGACATATCTTTCTCTTGTGGAACTTCCAATAGTTTCATGCACTCCTGCTTACATCTCATTGGTCTGAAATTAGCCATATTCCTGGGAACAGGGCACACCTACCTGCAAGGGAGGCTCAGAAAAAGCTGGCACATTGATACTCCTAATAAATTTTCTGTGACTAAGGAGCAGAATGGATGCTGGGATCTTTGCCAAGTGAGATCTTTCACAAATATGTTCTGTGAGTGTGAAATCATGAGACATCTTTGCATAAATCTCATTTGTTTAATCACCACACCTGGGGTAGATTGGTGTTATCCAGTTAGCTTCAGTCCAGGTAAAGGCACACAGTCCCCTTTGTAATCCCCTAGGCAAGTTGTCATTCCCTATGGTCCAGCAGCAGCTTCTTGGGCAATGCTTGGAGAGGGCACAAGACTGGCTCACCTACTTCATCCCAGGGTTGAGAATCATTTTCATTTCCCCCATGAGATATGACAATCACACAGTAAAGTTTGCAAATCTGAAGTATAGAGCTGGATGACATTTGATATATGTATGCATCCATAGCCACCACCCAGATCAAGTTATACAACATTTTCAGGCCCCTGACTCCAACCCAGAAGGTTCCCTCCTACCTACATTGCAATACTAACTCCCAAAGGTAAGTATGATTCTGATTTCTGTTAAACATTAAGGGAATAAGTTCTTTTCAAGTTGCCTGCCCAGGTTCTTTCACATGGGACCTGTGCTCTAGGCCTCTGCTCTCTGTCTGCCCTTTTTCTTCTTCTTTTCTCCTCCTCCTCCTCCTCCTCCTCCTCCTCCTCCTCCTCCTCCTCCTCCTCCTCCTCCTCTTCCTCTCTCCCTCTCTCCTCCTCCTCTCTCCCTCTCTCCTCCTCCTCTTCTTCTTCTTCTTCTTCTTCTTCTTCTTCTTCTTCTTCTTCTTCTTCTTCTTCTTCTTCTTCTTCCAACACTCCTCTCTCCCTGTCTACTGTAGTCATGGAGGAGAAA
Source organism: Eptesicus fuscus (assembly GCF_027574615.1). Classification (NCBI taxonomy): domain Eukaryota; kingdom Metazoa; phylum Chordata; class Mammalia; order Chiroptera; family Vespertilionidae; genus Eptesicus; species Eptesicus fuscus. The sequence goes on from NC_072473.1 coordinate 135,565,256, forward strand.
AATTAGTAATCAAAGTTGCAGCATCCAGGGTTGGATGGAGGCATGATGAGATATAAACTCATTCTGCTAAGGTTGACCAGAGCTACAATTATACAGTACAGTACCCTGCCTACCCGAGCTCTGGTTTCAATGCATCCAATCACCTGTATGGCTGAGACCTCCCAACAGCAGGTTATAAAACAGCATTAAGCAGTCATGCTCAGGTATCTGCTCCTCCCCTCTACTCTCACGCAAACTTTAATCACCCTCTGGTCCCGGTCTCAGTATCTCTCAAGGCTTCTTCATGCTACCTGTTCGGGTTCCCCTCCCATCACCACCACCCGGCTGGATATAGCCTGGGATACACCCAGTGATACAGCCTGTTCTCCCTGATGGCACCTGATGGAAGAAAGTCGATGATTTATAGGACAATTTGACATACACTTTGTGGCTGCCATGAGTGATGAACGGGAGGTATATGGAGACCCACGTTGGTTCCATCACATTGACTGTATGGTGTCGCGGTGCCCCATGTAGGAGCTGGCTGGAAGGGCAATACTGCTGTATTATTCTGTAAAGGCTTAGTTACTCAGCCTTTTTGGCTCTGTCACCCTGGCTCTAATTTTAGAAAGTTTTCTTTCCTTACTACTGATCCACAGTCCCTTATTTGCAACAGAAACCCACAGGTTTTATGTAAGTTTGGCACAAATGTATTTTGGCAGCAAAACCTGGTTTGAATGAAGTGAGGCTTTTTATAGTAATTATTTATCCCACTCTGTGTGACTATTCATATGTTTCAGCACAGCAATATTAATGAGTTTGATTACCGCCTGGGGAATGTTTCATCAGACATGATTTCTACAGGTCTTCCCTTTCTAATATATGAAAACTTCTCAATCTGAAATTTACCTGGCCTGAAGGGTTCTGGATAGAACTCTGTCTCATTTTCCCTTCATAGAAGATGCATTCCATTTCTTTAATTCCACCCAATTTTAAATAAAAACAATGACAATTATTATTATTGTTAAGTACAAAAGTACTACTTGTTTGGAAAAATTCAGACTATAGAAGTAGAGGACACTGGTTCTGCTCCTGATCACAGCTTGGTGTCTGTATTTTTTTTTTCTTCTTTTATACACATACTAGAGGCCCAGTGCATGACATTCATGCTGGTGGGGGGCGGGGCGCGGTCCCTCAGCCCAGCCTGCTCCCTCTTGCAGTCCGGGACCCCGTGGGGGTCCTTAGCGCTGCCTCAGAGGTGGGAGAGGCTTCCTGCATTGAGCGTCTGCCCCCTGGTGGTCAGTGCACATCATCGTGACTGGTCGTTCCACCCTTTGGTTGATTTGCATATTAGTGTTTTATGATATAGGATATACTGTAGGTGCAACCTGAAACACACACGTGCAACACACTGTAATACTAAATGCAATCATGCTTTGCACAGCCCTCTGCACCTCCCCCACCCCCACTTAAACAATGATTCAGGGGAAACCCCATGACAACACTTTATGTTTGGCAGAAGCTGTGGGTGCCAGGCCATATCCCTGGAGTCTTCCCACTTTCTGGTGTGCCTTCTAACTGCCAGGGTTCACATCCAAAGATGTGAAAGGCTTGAGGGCTTTCTCCAATGCTCTGCCAAAAGCAGGGATGATTGGAAATGCCTGGGAATTAGCCCAGGGAGCAGCCCTCAACCAAGGAATCTCAGGAGTTGGTGTAGAATGCTGCCAGCTCCTTCGTGGTGATCACTTGGAAATGTATCTTATAGCTCCCCTGCAGGAATGAGCTCCAGTTGTCCACAGTGATAACTGACTTGAGAACACACCTTTTATTGGCTGCCTTCCCTGCCCTATCTCCCTTCCCCACTCCCCTCCTCCTCCCACCCACACACCTCTCCTGCATTTTTTTCCATCTCTTGAATAAATAATTTGCTTGTTGCTGGGTCTGTTTCTACGGAAACCCAAACTATGACAATCTAGAAATTCCCTTTGCTTTTTATTAACTGCCAAGGACAGAAGAGTATGGATATACATAATTTCTTTAACCATTCCCCGATTGCAGTCCTATTATTGGATAATTATAGTGCTGTTAATTTTTCAAACAGATGAGGCTGTGGGAGACATCCTTGTGCATATATTTTTGAGTGTGAGCATGAGTATTTCTGAAAGACTCCTAGAGGTAGACTTTCTGGGTCAAAAGGTATGGGCATTTTGGATGCTGCATCCTTTTCTCTTTTAGTTTGTCTGTTCCATCTAGGCGAGCTCTGCCCTGCTCCTCTGCTCAGAATCTGCGTTCTCCTGGGAATTTGTGCCAGAACATCTCAGCTAGGGTGACCAGCTGTCCCCATTTTCCCAGAATGCAGGAGTCCTAGGACATGTAACTTTCAGTGCTAAAACCGAGACACTCCCCAGGAAACAGAAATAGTTGTTTTGTCCTAATTTTTGCTCCTTCGTCAGAGCCCTCAGATTCCAGAACTCCTGCTTTCAATCTTCTTCACTGGACTCCACATACAGCGTCTCCCATCCCAGTTGCCTCTGTGTTTCCCCTCCCAGCTCACAGGGCACCATCTGCTCTGATGAGCCAGCTTCACCACTAAACACACACATGTACACCTGCCTTTTCACAATCATCCCCTTGGCTGTGATTACATTGCCCTCTTATAACTATTTCCTTCTGAGCACAAATGCCCCTGCCTGGTGCCTTCTAGTGGCCCGGTGTGTTTCCATAATCCCGGTGTCAGGAGAGAAATTTGGCCACCCTGGCCCTCTGGCTAACCCATTCATTACTGTCTTCCTCATGGTTGTCTGTCTCCCCTTTCTATCTCTTGTTCTAGAGAATGCACAGTCTCCATCCCTGGGCTGAAATAGAATTTTTATCTACTCTTCTGTAAATTCTTTGAATATATGTTATCTTCACCTGGTGTAGGGGTAAGAGGAAGAGAGAACTGAGCTGAGAGATGGAGAAGAACTAACCGGACCTGAGACCTCAGTGTTTGCTTTGGTTTGGGTCCCCAGAAGCAGATCCTGACACAAGGATTTTATTGTAAGTAGTTTATTTGTGAAATGATCACTTCTGTCCCCATTGGGACCTGCACCATTAAATTATCTTTGTTGTCACTCTACTTCAAGCTGTTTCTGTCACAAGGAACCATAAGAATCCCGACTAACACACCTTTGCTACCTGCCCTCAACCCTAGCACTTGCTCCCTGTGTAAGCACCCATGTACTCATGTCTTGCTTTAGTGCTGATGGCATTTGGCCTTGTGGGATTTCTTGTTTTTTTCCCCAAGCAGCCTGAGGGCCTAGCTCACTGTGCGCACACTACATACCAGGTCACAAAACATCTGTGAGGTGAGTACTTAGAGTGCAGCTGATTGATGAGATTCAGAGATACTGAGCCACTTGCCCAATGTCACAGAGCTAGAACAGGATGCAGCAAAACTTGGATTTAGGTCTGGGTGACCTGAAGACTTTTTTTCTGACTTTCTTGCTGCAGGCCTGTTGCCCCTTACCTAAGTTCAGCAGGTATCATTGTAACTAACTCGTCAGCATCTTCTCCCATTAAGTGCCATTCTATTAGGTCCCACCCTCGCCGAATAAAAACATGTTGCATTCCTTGGTTTCCTTTTTTTCTGTGCCTGTTGGTTTCTTTCCAGATCCTGGCTCAGTTATTCTCGTGCATTTCCCCCATCAGCATAGAAGGTCCTTTCCCGCTTTAACGTGTGGCTTCTCAGCACACACAACTAGAAGGAACCCCTGTTGGTTTTGAACTAGGTCTAGCTGAGTATCAGCACCCCACACCACAGATAGGAAAGCAGAGGCTCAGAGAGGCGGGGTGAGATGCCAAGGCCACACACCTGGTGGTTGGCAGAGCCTGACTTGGAGTCTGAGTTTTTCTCGAAACCTCAAGGTGTGTCCTTAAGTACATAGCGTTTTCAGAATGCCTGGCGGTCTATACTGCTATCTAGATTCCCATGGGCAGGGAGCCACACGTGACCTCACTTGGGGGCGGAGCCGTGGTTCTTGTCTTTATCGGCATTTGGCAAAATGAATTCCCGTCTCCCCCGATGTGTCTGTGAAAGGGACTAACAGTCCAGTTCCCTGGGGAGTTGGGAGTATGAGAAAGGTCCAGTTCCACCTTTTAGTTATCCTCAGCCCATCTGGCCAGAGCCAGTCTTTCTCCAGGAGCCCGTCCCGTGCTTTTCCGTGCTGTGGCTCACGTGGCTTTGACACGTAAGGCCCGCAAAGCCTTGGGAGGGAAGGCTCCAGGGGCTCAGGGGCCAGGCACATGCAGGCCCTGTTCAACTGTCGCCCAGCAACGCCCCACACAAACATTTGCTGACAGGAAGAGGCGGGCGGCATTAAAGCTGCCTGACAGGGAGGTGATGGGGCAGCAGGGAGAGGCGGAGGTAGACAGTGTGTAATTGCCAAGCCGGGAGGCTGGCCTGTGGCCAGCGCATTGAGTTTAACCGCCTGTGTCACTGCCCTTCATCAAGGAGGGTGCTGCCCACGGCCATGTTTCCAGGCTGAGTGCTCGTCCTGGTATGGCCTGGGCTACCTGGGGAGGACATCTGCGGGGTCAGCTTTTGGAGTGGGTTCCCACCCTCCACCACAGCCTGGCAGGTGGGCGCTTCTGCTTTGATCTGCACAGCTGGTGGGCCTTTGGGTGCCTAAGCCTCCTTCTGACGCCCTTTACCTACTGCTGCAAGCTCGCTGTTCGAGAAACAGCCCCCACGGGGTCTACTTGGCGGCTGTGATCCTTTTCCCTGACGCGCTCATCAGCACCCCTGGAGCTCAGCCTCGGCCGGGAGACGGCGCAGAGGACACTGGCGCGTCTAGGTGTGTGTTGGCCCTGCTAGAAGCCTCTCCCTGGAAGGCTGAAGAGTCTTTCCTGCCTTCCTGTTCCTCCTCCTCGGGCCCACCGTCACTCATGAAGCTCCTGCTCAGCCCTAATAAATTAGCCACAACGCCACTTCAAACATGCTCACAGTGGCTGCAGTGAGGACCCAGGAAAGAGGCAGACGAGAGGGAGAGCAGAAGCAAAACTGTGCCCCAAAAGGCAGCCAGCCCCTTGGCCGATAGAAGGTCAACCCGACAGCCGGCTGTGAAATTGGATAGCAGTCCCGTCGCTTCCAAGACATAATTATTCCCAGGAAAGTGTTTTCAATTTCTAGATAAACCGCTGTTTAAGAAGCCGAGAGGACAGAGCTCGAACAGTGGCAACCGTCTGCGGCTTCCCCCAGCGGGCCCGTCATTAACCATTGCTCCCAGAGCTAAAGGCTGCGGCTCTGTCCCCAATTAACGGCCACATTCCAGCAAGCTCCCTGTTTATCAAGGCATTAGCGCTGACATCTGGGGAGGATTGAGCTCCCATCCACCCACACGAAGACCCACGGCTCTTCTGGCGCTTGCCTGCACAAAAGGTGGGTGCAGGGGGAGTCGCTGAGGCCCCCTCCGAGGCCAGCTTCTTCCCACTATGTCATTCTGTAGCCGGTGGAGTGTGAGCCAGGCAGCACTGTCCCTGCGCTGACACATATGCCTCTGTGTGACTCTGTGTGCGTTTGCACGTGTGCATGCACAACCAAGTGTGAGAATCTTGTGTTTCAGGAGGTGGGTGTGGGAAGGATTCTCCAAGGAATTCTCTGAGAACAGAAACAATTTCTCTCCCATTGTTAAGCCTGTGTGTGTAAGGGCGGGGGAGGGGGGAGGGCTGTGCAGAGGAGTGCTACAGCCACTCCCCTTCTCCTGTTTCTCCCCTTCCTTATGTCTTTTTTTCCCCCTTCCTTTCTACTCATTGTCATTAGAGCATTGATTAAAACCCATTTGCCCCCTTCTCCACACCAGTACAAATTCTGTTGACCCCCGATGTGCTTGGGGAACATGAGTCACGGTCCCCAGCTATCTCATTCCGAGGACCCAGGACTCCTGGGTTTGGGAAACTGTTCACTCTCCATCACCAGCCCTTCTCACATATGTCCCTGCCCCCAGCCCTGCCGAGCACTCTCCCATTTTCTCTCTGCCTTTCGTTCCTTCTGCTGAGCTTTCCTGTCTTCTTTGTGGCTACGTTCCTTAACTGGTCCCCTAAATGTGGACAGCTCCTAAAGCCCAGTGCTCAGCCTGCCCACTTTTCTCTCTGCTAGAACTACCCTCAGGAGCCAAGCCAAGCCATTCTTATGGGCTCAGTGGTGATGTCAGGCCCCTGAAATCTGCAGCTCTGGCCTCAACCTGTGGTCACTTTCACCTGGATGCCCTTATGGAACTTTGGATCCATATGAATCTAATCAAATCAAAGCTGGTTGTCACTCTATTCCTATACCCCTTCTCCCTCCTCCTCCCTCCTGCCATGCCACCCTGGGACTTGCCTGATGAACTGGAAAAAGAGAGGGATGGGCCCCTTTCCCTCGGGCTGGAAAGAAGAGCACCCCAGCCCCACCAGGTTCTTGACCTTTGATCCCTCCTCCACACAGCTGCTAGATTAATCTTCTCCTGCCAGGGGCTGCCCCACCTCTAGGCCTTTGCTGGTCAGTCTTCTCCTGCCTAGAATTGATTTGAGTGCGTTAAGAGATTAAATGGTATAGGCACCAGCCCTTCTGAAGGGGAGATCTGTTATTTTGCATGCAAAGTCAGTATTCATTCCCCATCTTCTCCCCAGGCTATGTGGTTCAAGTCAAGCCATCCTGCTGCCTGGGATGGACCACGGCCCAACGTGGCAGTGACAGCCCTGGAGATTTTTCTGGAGCTGTTGGGAAAGGGCACCTTTTTGATCACGGTTGCTCTAGAAATGTAAGTCTGAAACTGCTGGTGGTCATCTTGTCACCACTTGGGATGAGCACCTGGAATCGGCCATGCCTGAAGCCAAGTACCTTTTAATGTGTTGGTTGCCACTTTGTGTGGTGTTTCTCTGCCTTACAACCAAAAATGCTCCCTGCCCCATCCCTGAGACCTCTCTTTGTTTGGAGCCCTAGGTCCTAGCTTCCCCTACCCATCTTTTGCCTCTGACCGCATTTAGCTTTGTGATATTATATTGATTTTCATGTGGAAACCTATATCTCAGCCCTTACCACAACCTGAGGTGGGAATTATGACTGTCCTCTTTTTGCCAATGGGAAACTGAGGCATGGGACAGTTATATAACTCAACCAGGTATCACAGTTAATCAGTTGCAGAGGCAAGATTTGACTCCAGGCTGGCTTGCTCCAGAGTGCTTGCTCTTAACCGCTCTGACCTGCTGCCTCTTCAATGAGTTGCTGATAGATCACTTACTTTCCAGGTCCTTTAGGGTATGTTGAGTTCCTCCTATGTGCCCTGAGCTTCTACTTGGGATCTGAATTCCTCCTCCTGTCAGACTAGTATAGGTACATCATGAGCACCCTTGATTTATGTTGGACCCCTCACCTGAGCATACTTTGGAACAGCTAGAGAGCCTGGGTTATTTATTGCTATTCACAGCCATCCTGAGGGAGCCTGTCCTGTCCCTGAGTCCTCTATGAATTATGTAGGGGCCCCCTTGCCATTGTGGGTGGAGTGTGAGTGGCTCTGATCTCACATCTAACTGCTTTGTCTTAGCTGTCCCTTCACATCTGTACTTCCAGGCCTTGGACCCTCTGGAGAGCCTTTACCTGATGGCCTGTGTGGCCAGTTTGCATTTCCAGGCAAGAGAAGCTGGCATTATAACTACCCTTGGGATGCAGCCAATTGTCCCTGGCCTTACACTTTGCTGACTGCCTAATTTTGCAGAACTACGTAGCTATAACGTATGTGCTGGCAACAATCCCCTAGAGTCACAGATTTAGATTCAATTGATGAAAACCTTCCTCTCCCCATCTCCATTAATATAGCATCTAAGCCATGTTATTCATATATCATTTCATCACCACAACAGCCTTGTTTGTTGTTTTTATTCCCATTACATGGGTGACATAATTGAGGCTCAGGCAGGCTATGAGAGATGGTAAGATGAAGACTCAAAGCCACATCTCCTGGTTTAGGGAAATAGTCTTTGTCTTCTTGACATCACAGAGATTTGACCCTTTAGTGAAGCTCGTTGATTTAACAATTGTACATTGGGCATGTTCTGCCTGCCTGGCACTGAGCTGGGAGTGGGAAATACAGAGGTGATCACATTCAATATGGTGGTAAGAATAGAGTACTATGGGAACACAGAGGAGGAAATTGTAAATTCTCTTAGCTGGAGGAGATGCCAGTGTTAGAGAAGCTTTTATAGACATGACAGTCACTTGTTTTCTGTGATGCACAGACAGGCCAATTACTGGAGACATAGACATGTGCCCCCAGAGGACATGAACAAAGTTCTCAGGTTTTTCCCAGACTGGCTATCATGGTTGTTCACCCGTGAGCTAGGCCCTGCACACATATTTAAAAAATCCTCATTACAAATGCAAGATCAGTAACACACCCATTTTATAGATGAGAAAAATCAAAGCCCAGAAAGATCCAAAGGCTCAGCCCTTTTGCCATCTTCACTCTGGAGGCCCCTGTGAGATCCCCCCATTGTTGTGACCACATTGCCATTCAGCTTCTCTTTTGCCCAATCTTCTCCCTGACTCCAACTCAAGTGTTGACCTTGAGACCCATACCCCAGTAAACTTCCTCCAAGAAAATTTCCATCTCAAAATCTGTATCCTGGAGAACCTGATCTAAGATGCCATGTTATATATCATTATCTGTTTAATTTTGGTCATGTGGGAATAACAATGTCCAAAATAACAGTGACATAAATATGTCTGATATTGATTTCTCACATAAATGACCGGAAGTCACAATGACCAGGCTGGTAAGATGGTTGGCGTAAGGGCTGTAAGACGCAAGTGTGGAAATGACTCAGATTTCTTTGATCTTGTTGCTGTGCCCAACAGAGCTTCCAGTCCCAAAGTTACATCGTGGTTCAAGATGGCTGCTCAAGCTCCCCATCACATCCCTGTTCTTGTGGGCAAGAAGGAGGAGAATGCACTCACTTCTCTTCAAGAACCAATTCCAGAAGTTACTTCTGCTTATATCCCATTGGCCAGACTTCATCACATGGACACACATGGCTGCAAGCTGAGATTGAGGCATGTAATCTTTACTGGGGGAGAGGGGCATGGGTTCAGCTAAAAATTATGGGTTTATGTCAAAGAGAGAAGAGGAAGATGGATATTTACAACAACTAGCAGGTTCCAGATGTGTGCCCCAGGGAGGGTAGAGCTGTGTGTGGACTGCCTGGCATTCAGGGTACTCCTGATGGTCTTTGGAGATCATGGCTCATCTCCACACCTCAGTTTGGATTCCCACGAACAGTCTGCTCCTGCTATAAGGGCCTTTTGGCCTTACTTGAGGTCTCCTCAAAGGCCAAATCACATCACTTCTCCTCCCCAGAAGCTCCTGGGGGAAGAATGACCTTTCCTCTCACTTTCTCCCTCCCTTTCTCTTTGATCTTGTGGTTCTTTAACTGGGAATCTTTCAGTCTCTCCTGGGGCAAAGAGGCATCCCTTGTTTACCCACAAATAATTAACTGCTGTAGTCATTTAACATATACACAGACAGCATCACCGTAATTACAGAAAATATATTACACATCAGGCACATGGAGTGGGGGCAATTCACCACCCAGTGGGGCCTGGAATTAGAGGTGAATTGATACATCAACTGGCCCTGGGTTTTATCCCTGGCTGTGCCCCTTTGTGCATTCCAAGCCTTCTCTCCACCCCATGAAGCTGTGATGAGTGGCGCCCTCTGAGTGTACATATATTGCCAAGTCTCCCCCTGCACTCCCTTTTTGCTGAGACAGTAGAAACGGTGGGTTTGGGGAGTGCTGACTGTGTAATTGACCAAAGGAGAGGATGCAATAGAATAGGATAGAGAGGACAGCACAGCCCTGAAGGGGCTGGAAAGAGGAAAAGGAGGGAGGGAAATGAGAAAGATGAAGAATAACTGGGAGGAGTAGGAGAAATGGCAAAGGCAGAGGGATCAGCTCAGAAATCCTTCCGTAGGGTGTTTCTCAGGAAGGGCAAATAATGGTGAAGGTTTACAACCCAGAGAGCAAGGCTTGACAAGCCTCAGTGTGCACACATATCACCTGGGAGGAGAGGGGTGTTGTGAGCCCAGGCGCTCTGATTCAGTGGGTCTGGGTGGGGCCTGAGAGTCTGTATTTCTAACATGTTTCTGGAAGCTGCTGCTAGGCTGAGGATCACACTTTGAATAATAAGGATTTAAAGTAATTTTCAAATTCACTCTCTCCTTTAATCCTCACAATGACCCTGTTTTACAGACAAGGGAATTGAGGCTCACAGATGCCAAGTACCTTGTGTGAGATCCCCTGGCTAACCAGCCCACGGTTTTCTGTTTAGTATAGTGAACGGTGTCTCAGTGAACTGATGAACATTCTCGAATGTGGGCCAGGGAAGGATGGGTCAAGCTCGGGGGGTCAGAGGACACCTGGGATGTGACCTGGGAGTGTCCAGAGGCCTTGTTTTTCAAGTACCTAGAAGCCGAGAGGAAAGACATGGCTGGGGGTGGGGGTGGGGATAAAACGAGATAGGATTAAAAAGAGTTGATTATATCACCTGTTAGTCTGGGCCAAGTTGGACTCTGTTACTAAGCTGTGTGCCTGGAATTTCTCAACCTGGGTATCGGTTGTCTGCTGGAAAATGCTCACACTTTACAAGATCAGATCTCTGTGTTCTGCCTACAAATGTCTTGATTTGGATTCACAGAGGAGGAAGGGCTGACGAGTGAGTGTAAGCCTCTCAGGGCTGTTGTTTGAAGAGGGGCATCGTGTGTGTGTGTGTGTGTGTGTGTGTGTGTGTGTGTGTGTGTGTGTATGATAGGGGAGTATGCCGAGAGAGTTAGGCATTAAATGAGGTAATGTATATAAAAGGTAATGTATGTAAAAGGCTTAGCAGGCTCATTGTGCAACAGTTATTGAGAATTATATTTAGAAGCCATACAAGCATCTTGAAATGCGATGTAGGAGCTTGGTGGCATGGACCTCTCTGCCATGGGTCAGCAATGCCTCTGATAGCCATCAACATGAGATACCTTAAGGATGTTGTAAGTTCTTAAAGAACTTAGAGTCTATCAAGGAGACACTGAATTACAAAGAGGCTCCTGAGAAATAAGCCAATTTAGGCATCTTCAAGGAGTCCACATTGACATGGCAATTCTTCTGGGGTAGTCTGGGTCCTCTGAGAAGCAGACGCCAAGAGAGGATGAAATGTGCAAGGATTTTATTAGGGGATATGAGAGAGATAGGGAGGGACCTGGGCAAGGCTGGGAGGGCTGAGAAGCTGTGATGTGAATCTGACTCAAGTGAAGGCGACAAGACAGGGAGGTGTTTTCGAGCATTCTAGCCTGTCAGGCAGTCTCTAGAAGGTTCAGCAAGACCTGCAGTCTGTCCTGAAACCAAAGCCAGCTGTCAGAGGAGCCCTGTTTTTCACAGGAACAGGCCTGTTAGCACCACACCTCACTCAGCCAGTTTCGGCCCAAATGCTGTGATGGATTTCAGAGCTCTGCAGCTGGGGCCCTTGTGCAGTTACGTTCCCTGAAGTTGGAGGGCTGTGAGGCATAGCTTCCAGTGCAGTCACTTTTCAATAAGTTGTGTACCAAGAGGGAAAAGACCTTGAGCTCTCATTGGGACAGGGGCCCCAGGCCAATTGCAGTGCCTCACATGTAGTCATCACTCCGTAAATATTTACTAAATGACTGCAAAACTGGAAAGCTAATCCATCCTGAAGTGTTTGTTTTCCTTCTGCTAAATGTACCCCTAAAAGGAAATTAATTCCTTTATTTTCAAAAATTTCCCCTTTTATGACATTAATCTATATTTACAAAAATTGCCAGGGCCCGGTACAGTCCTCTGAGAAAGTCTTACGGGGCAAGAGGCGCCAGGACCTTCTCCACTCCGGGAGAACCTTAGTCCAGCAGAGCCACCTTGGGGTCAGATCAACCATGAAACAAGAATCTGAGTAGAGGCTCCCTTGCTTCTGGAGGGAAAGTCCCTGTACATCTTTCATCTCCGTGGCCTGCTGTCATCCTTGCCCCTCGACACCACAGGCAGCGCTTTGTCCCCTTGGAGGCTGTATCTACAGCAGAAAGCCTGCAGCAGACACAACAGCCAGACGAGAGAGGGGACTTTGGAACTGGGTAAGTACCAGGAGACTGGGCTTGCCATTAGGGTGAAGTGGCAGCAACTCAGAGGACCCAGCCTACAGGGCCCCCAGGACTCATGGGGTTCGGCCCGCAGGGGCAGCCTCTGCCCTGCTTTCCCAGGAGCTGTGGAGCCAGCCCAGATGCATTTTCCTCTGTCGATGCAGACAGATGCTGTGCATCCATCTTCTATACACGTGCTTCTGCCTGGAGAGGAAGATAAAGTGGCTTGTTTCTCCTGTACTAATACATTACTGTGGTGTGGCCTGTGGCCAACCAGCACTGATTATTGAGTGTGGGTGGGTGCATGTGCATGCATGCACGTGTGTGTATGCACGTGCATTAGGGAGACGAGTTGATGTTGAAGAGCAGCTAGTGTAAGGAATGGTAAATTTTTCACTTGACAGTTATGTTCCTGAGAATAAATTAAATAATAGCTACTTATATAGCACTTGCTCTGTGCGTGTCCTTTCTAAGCTCTTTACATGTATGAACTCATTTAACCCTGACAATGCCTGATGAGGAAAGTCCTATGATGATTCCTATTTTGAAGATGGAAAAGTAAGGCACACAGGGGAAATCTGCTTCTTATGTTAAAAAAATACTTCATGTCCTACATTACCAGTTACCCAAACCCCTCCCGTTGGTAGAGGACACAGTTCTTGGCACCAGGAAGAATATTTGGAAATGTGCCTTTTGGTGATCAAAGAAAGTGGATTATTTAGTCATGTTTTAGGAATTACTCTATGTCTTCTATTTTTGCTGTATTTACACTTGTTGACCCTTGAAAGTTGGTTTTCTCTAGATAGAAGCTATGGGTCAGGAATTCGGGATGGGCTCAGCTGGGTGGTTCTGTTTGGGGTCTCTGATGCTGTTGCTGTCAGAAGGGGGCTGGAGCTGGAATAGTGGGGGCTGGCCAAGCCTTGCTCTCTTAGGCTTCCTTACAGTGTGGTGGCCTCAGAATAGTGACACATAGTGGCTCAGGGTTCCAAGCCTGAATGTTCCACTGAGTCACGTAGGAATGTTCCACCATAGTTAGGCTTCAGGGAACATAGACCTCACCTCTCCATGGAAGGAACATCCAAGCCACCAAGCAGAGCCATCTTTGAAGCTCCAACCTGCCACAGGTGGGGTATGGCAGGGGTTGAGGACACTGTGGAGAGCAGCACCACAAACATCTCTCTTTTTCTTTTTAAAAAAATATATTTTATTGATTTATTACAGTGAGGAAGAGAGAGGGATAGAGAGGGATAGAGAGTTAGAAACATCGATGAGAGAGAAACATCAACCAGCTGCCTCTTGCACACTCCCTACTGGGGATGTGCCCGAAACCAAGGTACATGCCCTTGACTGGAATCGAACCTGGGACCTTTCAGTCTGCAGGCCGACGCTCTATCCACTGAGCCAAACCAGTTCCGGCAACCACAAACATCTCTTGACCCAGACTGTGTCTGATGGTTCCACCTCGGGCACCCAGCTGCTTGAGGGGACTTCTCAGTGCGATGCTAAATGGAGACTTGCCTGGAGCAGGAGAGGTCAAGGCTGAAGGAAGGCAGTGAGGCATGGGGTCCCAAGGATGGGAGGAGCTGAGTGACAGCCAAGCAGGAGGGATTGCAAAGCCAGTGTGACTCGGGTGGCCCAGATCAGAAGGTAAAATATTGGATCCCAGGGCAAGAGGAGCCGAGCTCCTACAGCCCAGTGGATACTGCAGACTCCGCTTTGGGGAAGGGGAGGGCCTGGGAGTGGGGCCCAGCCCAGAATTGAGTTCGCATTGAAGATGGCTGCCACTCTGGCAAGGGGCCTGAGGGACAGGGCTTTGAGAAAGAAAGGCAGGCCCTGGAATCTTTCCATTTGCCTGATTTGGCTTGATGTTACCTCCTATCCCATCCCCTGCCACTGTCACCTCAGGCAGATGGAAATAAGTCCTTCTCCGAGGGGTGGACCAGCTCTTGGAGTGGGAGGTGTGGGTATAGGCGCCGCCTCCCAAATCCAAGCCAGAGCACATGGCCCACAGCCAGGCCTGCATGAGAAATTGATTACGTGGCCAACTTGACCGCTGAAGGCCTCTGCAAGCAGAGAGCTGCATCCATAAAGTGCCGCCCCCTACGCCGGGCGCCTCCGCGGCCTCTGTTTGAAGGTAAATCCATCCATAAGCCTGCCGTCACTCTGGGCTTAATGTACATGATTTCTGGCATTTACAGCAGTGCGGCTCCGAATGCTGGAAGAAACTCCAGCAGAATAATTTGCCAGGGAAAGGCACGCAGCCTGGCAATTGCTCATGGCACATCTGAACAGTGTCGGCTCCTGGGAAAACAAGCTCCCTGACAACGCACGGCCCACTGGCCTCTCTCTGCCGCTAACCCCGCCGCTAAGGAGAGAATTTATAATGTGGAGATTGTGTGCTCTGTGGGTTTTTACTCCATGTACAGGTGCTGATGTTGGGTATTTTTGAGCCCTTGAGTCAGGGTTGGAAGCTGGGAGAGGGGGCAGTGGGTCAGGGTGGGCCCGGTGTGCTTCTCAGCTTGATGTCAGCATAGCAGAAGGTAGGAAGTCTGTCCTCAGGGCCCTGAGGGTTTTCTTGGAAGGTGGGACCCTCTACTTTGATTCAAGGTGAGCCTGTCCATTGGCTGGAGGGGCTAAGGGGCAGTCACCAATGTCTGCTCTGTGGCTGTCTGCTCCCACCTGAGTATTTAAGAGCATTCCCTGGCATCTTTCTGTGGCCTTCTCAGCAGTCCTCCCCCTTCCTCCTCTTCTGTTCTTCCGAATCTCTCTTCTTTTTCTGTTTCTGGATGTCTCACTTTCACCCTATCTCTGGTCTCTCTTCCTTTATTTCTTTCTTCCTGCTTTTCTCTCTCACCCTCCCTTTGTGTGTCTTGGCTTCTATGTGTGTTTGTCCCCAAATTTCTTGGCCTCTGTGTGTCTGTATATCTTTCTGTCTCTGACTTCCCATTGCTCCCTTCCTCTCCCTAACTCTGTATTTCTCCTTCTCTCTTTCCATCTCTCCTTCCCTCTCTCTGTCTCTGCCTGTCTTTCCCTGTGCTTCTCACCATTGTTCTTCGTCTCTGCCTCTCTTGCATGTCTTTGCCTGCCTCCCTTTCTCTCATTCAGTGTCTCTGTCTCGGTCTCTCCTGGACCCTGTGGCAGCACACAACCTGAGAGTGTGTCCCAGGTGGACTGTGGGGCCAGTGAGCCCAACACTATACACTGTTATACACGATTTTCTTTTAAAATTGTTTGCAGGTGTCCCCCTCCCCCGCTTTGCCCACCTTCACCCACCCCTACCTCCCCATCCCTTGTCCTTCATCAGATTGTCCTTGTCCATGAAGTATGCATACATGTTCTTTCTTTGTGTGTAGGCCATAGATATTCTTTATTATGTTAGAAAGATTATTATTTTTTATTTTAAAAATTTATCTTTATTGTTGAAAGTATTATATGTTTCCCTTTTTCCCCATTGACCCGCCTAAACCCCACACCCAGTAGCTCCCTTAGCCCCTCCTGCCAACCTTCCTGCCCAGTCCTCCCCGCCTGTCTGTTTACCATGTTTTGCTATGGATCTGCTGGCTCGGGGCTTTAGCTCTCTGAGCAGGTTGGAGGCATGCACACAGATGAGTGCACCCCAGAAGCAAGGTCTGTGGGCTGCCATGGCCATTTCCCTGCAGCAGGGACTGTGTTTTTTCCTCCTGCCTCCTTTAATTATTTGATTTGAGGGCACTGGTATCTATCCACATGATGTAAATATGTCCCCCTTGATCTAGGTTCAGGTGGTACAAAACTCTCATATTGGTTCCCCCTTCTGAAAAACTGTTTTGGGTGAGGTTACACACAGAAAAACCCCAACAAACCCTGAGATGAGAAGTCATGTGTAAGAAATTTATGAAGGAAGTGCTCCAGGGGACATGTAAGGGGATGAGGACAGCACTGGGAAGGCGGGGAGACAGGCAAAGGCAGGGAGGGGATCTCAGGCAAGGTCCTCCAAGGGAGATGAGGTCCTCCAAGGTCCTCCAAGGTCCTCAGCCTGGTGCTGCAGGGAACCCTGGAAGGCAAGTTATGCCTCTGAATTGTCTCGCCCCAAGGGAGGGACCAGGAGCCAGTCGTTTGTCAACAGTTGCCGGGGCAGAGTCTCAGGCATTTTCAGTTCCCCATACTTGTAGGCAGAGGTCCATTAGCCCGGGGGGCAGTCCTGGGAGGACAGACTACAGGTGCTAGTCACTGAAAACACAATCAAGAATGGGGCCACAGAAGCAGTTTCACTCCCACTGTCTCAAAAGACAAATCAAAGACAAGGCAAAATAGGTATGACATGTGGGGCCTCAGTTACTGGTCCGCCTATCCTACATATACGAGGCAAGTTAACTCATCGAATCCCCACAACAACCCTATGAAGTAATTAGTGTTATTATCCCTATTCTACAGATGGGGAAAACTGAGGCATCGAGAACTTGCTTCCAAAGGAGGCACTATGAGTAAATGGCAGAGCTAGGATTTGAACCAGGAAAAACTGGCTCTAGAGCTTCTATTTGTAACCATCACACTACACCCAATCTCATCCAACATGTGGTCTGCAACACATGGAAGTGATCCCCTCCCCCAGCATTAGAAACACTGACTTTCATCTCTCCCCAAACACTCCATTTTAGAAGTAAACTTTCAATGTCAACTTGCACTGATTCTTGCAGTGGTTTTGATGTTTCAAAAGCCTACATTTTGCAGCCGCTGGTCTTAAATTTGCTACCCTTTGGGACAAATGCCAAATTGAACAACACAAAAAGAGACCCCTAAAAAAGAGACCAACCACGAGTTCTCTGTAAACCTAGCCCCTGAGGAAAACCTTCGCCTTGTAGCCAACAACAGCAACAAAACCTTCTGTCTCAACAGGTAAAGGGTAAGGATGTGGGACATAATCAATTTACTTGGTGGCAGCAACCAGGCAGTGGACAAAAACTCCTCGGGGCATTTGTAAAGCCGGGGTCCACCTAACTAGCCTCCTTGTGTCCACTCATCTCCCTGACCAAACTGTAAGCGCAGAACACGAATCCCCAGAACTCTGTATAATTGTGACATACAAATTATATGACATTAACTGAGTGAGCAAATGGAGGTTGAATCCTAGCACTGACATTATGGAACCCCCAAATCCTAGTCTTTTTTTTTTATTACATAGGGGGTGCCATTGTTCACTCCTGGCCTCCTTGGTGCTCTGTGAAGGGACAATATTACCAGTAGTGGCAACACTATGGGCTGGGTGCTGTTTTGAGCACTTTGTAGGTGTTCAATACAAGAGAAAGTGCATTATCAATTCTGTGCAGATGTGGGAATTTCCCCTTGGACCACGAGGGAAAGGAGGTGGGAGGTGATGTTTAGGTGTGGCCTGAAGCAGCCTGTGGTGTATCATGTGATCTCAATATATGGCACCTTAAAAATGAAAACCTCTTGAAAGCAGGAGGCATTCTTCCCACGATATGCATTGTCTTAGCTTGGGCCAATTTAACAAAATACCACAGGCTGGGTGGCTTAAATAATATTTATTTCTCAAGTTTCTGGAGGCTAGAATTCCAAGATCAAGGTGCTGGCAGACTCAGGACCTGGTGAGAGCTCTCTTCCTGGCTTGCAGAAGCAGCTCAAGGTGTTTTGCTCCACACTTGCCAATTTGCTCTTAGTGGCTTCTCCAGGCCCCTGTTGCTTAGGGCCCCCATTGGCAGCTCCTATTTGCTAATAGCCCAGGGTGGTTTTGAAGGATAATCACACTCCAATGAGACTGGGATGAGCATGGAAGAGGAGAAGATGTTTCCTCAGGGATGTGGCTCCTCCAGCTCCCACACTTTCTGGATCGTTGGGGTCTGGGGGCCACAGTCTGGAAGTAGGTAAATGGGGTTTCCCTAGAAACCTTGGCCTTTAGCCACCTTTCTCTATAATTGTGTAGCAGACCATCCTTTTATCATATCTGTGCCTACCAGCTCCTAGTGTCCTGTTTCTGGGGATCTGCCTTAGGACAGTTTCACCAGCTTGAGTCATTCAAATACCAGTGATAACAATGGCCATTTTTATAAAACTTGCCATGTTCTGAGTTCTTTACAGATAGACTAACCCCTGGAGTCTTCAAAGCATCCCAAGAGACAGTGAGGTGTAGAGAGATTCTACATTCTTGGGCTTTCACACTGGAAGGAATACTTCCCACTCCCACCCACTTCATGCCTCCCCTTTTCCACATTCCTACAGGGAATTGTCTGGCTCCTGTGGGAACACTTCATTCACTGAAAAGAGTCTATAAGCACCTACCAGGACACAAGCATTAGGTGTTGGGATTCAGTGATGAAAAAATATCTGCCCTCAGCTAGTAAGAAAGACTGACAAACAAATGAACACTTTGGGTGGAAAAAAATCTGTGAAAAGTCAGTTCGCAGAAGTGGTGCCATACAGTCCCAGGGCATTGAGAGCTGTCTGCCCTTCAAATACTTGGAAAAAATTATAGTATTTTCCCCAAGGTGTCTTCCCTCTAGCAGAGGTGCTGCTCCCCATCCTCTTCAGCCTTTTCTCATCAGACTTAGTTCTCAGACTCCTCAATGTGCTGGTTGCCTCTCTGAATATGGGTTTGTAAATGTCCTTTCTAAAGTGTGAGACCCAGCCTAACTTAGAACCCTAGTTCATTTGATCAGGTTGCTTCACTCAGAACCTAGAGCTAGTCACACTTCTGAAAGTTTTTCAAATGAAATGTGTCTCATTTCATGTTGAAATGTCTCCCATCTCATTTTTATGCAATTGACTTTCTAAGCTGAATGTGACATTTTACATGTATTTCTGTTCATCTTTGTGCTAGTTACTCTCCTTTCCCCCTCAATATCCTCAGTCTAGGATCTTTGTTCTGTTCTGTCTTAGGAGGCTGAACTCTTCAGATGACATCACTGGGCTCCCTCGTCCTCTGGCTTCCTGTTGGGTGTGACAAAGGGAAATAGTATTGACAGTGACTGCATTTCTCTACCTATAGCCACGGCTCCTTTCTCATGGTCCTTTGTCATTTTGTCAAAGCTGTTCATTCCCGTTGCCCGTTCAAGCTGTCTTAGCCAAATTGAATTGGTTAAACCATAGGTATGTATTTCTCAGTTTTTGAGGCTGGGAAGTCCAAGATCAAGATGCTATTAGATCTGGTGTCTGGTGAGGGCCTGGTTCCTAGTCCACAGATGACTGTCTTGTATCATCACAGGGTGGACAGCAGAGAAAGAGAAAATAAGCTGTGTTGTATCTGTTTTAAGGTCACTAACCCCATTCAAGAAGGCTCTACCCTCAAGACTTGATTATCTCCCAAAGGCCCCACCTCCTAACACTATCACCTTGCAGGTACATTTTGGGTAGACACCAACATGCAGCCCATGACACAGGCTTAGGAGTGGTCAGAGCAACCTGATGTTGGTAGCCCCTGGGTGAGTCACCATTTATTGTGAGTTCCCTTAACTCTGCCTCCATCTCTGTAAATCGCTCCTTCATTATGCTCTTTTCAATTAAACCTTCTGAGTGTGTGACTTGTTCCCGCTGGGTCCCTGACAGATATAATTTAATTATCTTGACTTCAGCTCATCACTCCAGTTCAGTGAAATCTTTTTGAGGCTTAGTTTTCATCCATCATAATAGCTTTTTATTTCCAGCTTTGTTTTACCTGGAAACTTGCTAAACAAGCCTTATTTCCTGTCTAAAGTCAGCCAAGTCTTAACACTGCCCAAATTGTCTACAAGAGGATCTGGCGTGAAAAGCTCACCCTAAGCAGGGATCATCACCAGTTCCTGAACATATCAGATGTGCTTCCTCCCTCCCACTGAGGAACTGCCATTGAGAAGCATGCTAGATGGTTGCAGAGTGGGAGGAGAGGAGGCAGAAAGATATAGAGAGAGATGAGAGATGAGTCCGGGAGAGTGGCTGAGTCACATTAAGACAGGGCATCAAGTGAAGATCAGTGAGCTCCTGCTGCCTGTGGGAAGGAAGATGGTCTATGTGATAATCTAGCTCCTACAGATGTGTTGGGTTCTGCACCATTTCTGCACTAATCCAGTCAGTGTGAGATCTGGCCATATGGCTTTCTATTACTGGGCACTCCTAGTAAGCTGCCTTTATGTAAGGTTGATTGAATGAGTTGCACACAGAAGGGGTATTAAGGTACATTATAAGTCTTCATCCAAGTCACTGAAAAATATAATGCTGTTGAAAGCAAGGCAAGTAATGGAGTTTGGCTCGCCATTGGAGTCCTCCCTGAAGACTGACATCAATGTACATCAGTACTCATGGAAGATACTGCTAGTGCTCACTGCTATCCATATTGTTCTTTTTATTCCTGGTCACATGGCTAAACTTCACTTCCCAGCCCCTTGTTGCCAGATGGTCCTATATGACTGAATTCTGGCCAGTAGGTAGAATGTGGGCAGAGATGATGTACACAATTTCTAGTCCTGGCTGGCAAAAATCTCCCACACAAACTTCTCCTGCCCCTCGTCAGAAACCTTGAAGGCCAGAAATTAAAGATGGCAGCATTAGCCCTGGCCAGGTAGCTCAGTTGGTTGATCCCTGGTGTTAGGGCACATACAAGAATCAACCAATGAGTGCATCAATAAATGCAACAACAAATCTCTCTCTCTCTCTCTCTCTCTCTCTCTCTCTCTCTCTCTCTCTCTCCCTCTCCTCTCTCCCTTTCTCTAAAATATCAATAAATAATCATTTAAAAAAAGATGGCAGCACAATAAAATGAAGGGCCCATGTTTCCAAAATGACTGTATGGGGGCAAAGCCACTCTTGCTGATTACATTGTGCTGTGATGTAAGCAAACAATTTTGTCGTTTTAGTTACTGAGATTTGGGGGATGTTTATTTCACCAGTTAGCCTACCCTGATTAATACCAGAATAGGTACCAGAAGTGGGGTTGAAACCCACATAGACGTGCATAATTCAATAAACTATGCTATTAGCTAGCTCACTTTTGTTCATATTTTCCATAAGAATAAGCTGTGAGGTTTTGTGAAATGCTTTTCATAATTAAGAATTATGTGTATTACTTTCCCCTGAGCTATTGGGTGACTTACTCTGATTTATCTATAAAAAAGAACCAATGCTGGTTCTCAATGGTCTTCCCTCTCTCCCTCTACCACCCTTTCTTTTTTTCTTTTGCTGGAAATTCAAAAACCACTACTTTAAGAGTCTATTTAAATTCTCTTCTAGGACTCATCCTCAATTTTATGGTTGTACAATTTTTTAAAATCTACATTTCTCTCTCTCTTTTAAAGCAAGGCCTTTGTTCTTTTTCAGTAGATTTAACTTCCATGAACATAGAAAAAATATGTACCTCAACCACTTCACAGAAAGTGCCAGAACCTTATACCAGTTTAACTCCATTTCCTTCCACTTGCCATAACTTACATTAACTGAGTATATGCTATGTGCCAGTCTTCTAAGTACTCCATATTCACTCATTTTATTCTCACTGCCACACTATGAGGCTGGTGATTATTATTACCATTCTACAGTTGAGAACATTGAGGCACATAGAGGTGAAGTAATCTCCCTGGAGGTTTCTCAGTTTACCAGTGGCAGAGCTGCAATTCAAATTCCAGCAGTCTGCCCTCATGCACATGAGGCCACATGCTCAACCAGCATACTCTACAGTGTTCTCTACCAACCTCTAGGCTGGGTTTGGTTTGTTTTGATTGTTTTTCTTCCTTTGCCAAACATATCATCTCTACTTTTCCCTCCCTAGCAGTGTCCTGGTGAACAGAAAGAGGCACCCCAGCCCAGGGGGGTTCCACTCTCAGGCTGGAGAGTGAAACCCAGACTATCCACTTGCTAATCCCAACAGAGAGGAAGAAGGCATCCTTGGCCCTCCTGCCCAGCTCCCACATCAGTGGAACTCACCAAGACCACTATCTTGGACACCAACTCACTTGCTACCTAGTAACTTCCCTTGGAGCACTTGGGGGGCAAAGGAGAGGGAACATGCCTGCAATGTAATTAACACTATAATAACTTGTTTCCCCCTTGGAGAATTACACCATTAGCTGCTTCAATTGTGCATGAAATATAAATTACATTACTCGGAGGCATCATGTCGGAGCAGACACGATGCTAAGTGATGAGGCTCTCCATGGTACATCCCACTCCCCAGTCAGCAGGTCAGAGGGAACACAAGCTCGAGGCCTCAAACCAGCAGATCTGCCCTGTGATCTCCCTGGCTGTTTGAAGCTCGGAGGACCCACAGTGAAGAATCTTTCTTGGATGGTCCAGGAAGCCAGGTCCCAGGAGCATTGTCCACAGCGACTTTTCACTTTCTGAAAGGGTTTGAAGCTGTGGACCAAGCCTCTTCTCATCTCCACTCCTCCCCCACAGGCAGAGAAAAGGGGTTGCTTTCCATTTCACAGTGTGTGTGTGTGTGTGTGTGTGTGTGTGTGTGTGTGTGTAGGCTAGAGAAGCAAGTCCAGAGTATCAACCTGTCAGGCTGAGTGGGAAGCAGGTGGGCAAATCCAGTTGAGAAGGGAGGGAGGTAGTCCTTCACGAGCCTGATCCAAACTTGTCCCCGACGTTCATCCATCCTGCCATCCATTTATTCACCTTGCTGAAAGCGCTTGGATTCCCCATCTGGACCAGGCCCACACAACTCCATACTTTCTTTCACCGCCAGCTGTCTGGGCACTAACCTAAGCCAGCTTGAGACCCTCACTTTGTGTATAATTAGTGCTGAGTTGATAAGCTGCTGAGAAATAGGATGCATGGTTTTGGTCTGTCATCCTTTTTTGAGGACAGTAAAGGAACTTTTCAGATCCTGATGTCATGAGAAGGTGTCTTTGCTTTTTCAGAAGAGATACGAATTGATTTGTATCTATTTCCATTTGAGAGAGGAAGTGACACTGGGTACACTTAGCAATGGTCACAATTGTGCCTTTTATCTGAAGCCACCAGGCCTCTAATCCAGGGTCCAAGTTCTGTCCCTGTCCTAGTGCGCCGGTGCCTGGTCCCATGAGAGCAGTGGGAAGGGCTGTTCCTGGGCACCACCAGCAGCTGCTGGGAAGGCTCAGAGCCAGTCACTGCTCACCAGAATCGCTGTTAGAGAAGGACGTTTGGAAACCCAGCCTGAAGCTCCAAGAGAAATTTGGGGAAATATCGTGCAATTACCCTAATGACAGCTGTACAAATCACACAACCACCCCTCAAATCCCCCGCTGCTGAGCAGAGCCAAAAACAGAAAGAGCCAAAACCCACATATGGGTTCAGGGAGATTTCTGGAAGCTGTCCCCATGGAGGGCGGGGCAGGGGGGGCAGTGAAAAGGCTGCAGTGGCTCTGGTTCTGCCTGGGCAGGAAGAGACCACATCAGGACAGCTCCCTCTGGTATAAACCCATTCGGAGGAGCCCCAGCCCATGGAGGTCTTACCATCTGCCCTCTCTGTTCAGCTTCCCACCTCACACTCCCTCCTAGACCACAGCAGTCCAGGAGACCTGAACAGGGCCTACAGGGGACAGGGTGACAGCTGTCAGCTCCTGGTATTTCTCTGGCTTAGGAAACCTCCTCCATTCTATAAATCTAAATATTTTCTTATACTTTGATCAAGATCCAGATCAAGCCTGTCCTCCTTTTCTTGCAGAGCCGTCCTGGGCTCTCTCCTCCTCCCCTCCCCCCCCCCCCCGACACACACCCTGGTCAGAATGCCTAAAAACACTCAGTTGTGCTATGCAGTCCGCCTCTTGATTCCTGGTTCCCAGAACCATCGGCTGTGAAAAATCACAAAACTGCCAGATGGGGACAGGGAGGTTTCTGTTTCAGTTCTCTCTCTCTCTCTCTCTCTCTCTCTCTCTCTCTCTCTCTCTCTCTCTCTGTTCTAGGGACACAGTAGATGTTTAAGCATAGATCTTTAGTCCAGTGGGAAACTATTGTTCTTCAATTGTCTGATTGAAATCTAGGTAATTATGAATGGTTCCATTTTACAGATTGGGAAACTGAGACTTGAAAAGTATAAAAGTAGGTGACAGGTACTTGGTGTTTACGGAGCACTTGTGCCTGGTTCTGGATTAGGTACTGCGGCTTAGAGATAGGAAGAGGTCATCCCTGGCCCTGGGGAGTTTAGGAGGCTTACTGTTGAATGAGAGGGTGGGAGACTCAGCTTCCTTGCTTAGCATACTGTAGAAGAGAGAGTTGCATAGAAGCCCATCCCTGGGGCTCAGATCCTGGGAAGTCCCACACAACTTACTGAAAAGCAAAGACAAAAGAAGGAAGACTCTGCTTCCACCTCTTGGCTGGAAGGGTTGGCCCTTGCCTGTAGATTAGATGAGAACTGAAACCATATTGGAGACTGTGTGGTCTAGTGAGGAAACTGAAAAGATGACTGATTTTCTCATGGACAAGATGGCTTCTAATGGAATTCATGACAACAATAGCTACTATATTTTGAAAGGTCATCCTGTGGTAGGTCTGGTGCTGAATCCTTTGCTCAGATTATCTTTGCAGTAGAAAGGGGTGCTGGTTACCACTGTGGCCTGTTGTCAGGGTGCCCTAGGTTCCAATCCTAGCTCTATCACCATATCCCAGCTATATGACTTGGATGTCATTGAACCTCCTTTCTTCTCTGGTTCTGTCTGTAGAACAGGGATATAATAGTTTGTTCCTCATTGGGGTGTTGTGGGGATTAAATGGATTAACATATGTAGAGTTTAGAATAAAAGTGTAATCTGTGGACCAGCAGCTTCTGCCTTCCCCTGGAGCTCATTAGAAATGCAGGGTCTCAGGCTCTGTCCCAGACCTGCTGAATCTGCATCTTCGGATTGACAAGCCCCCCTCGGGGTTCACATGCACACCCAAAGCACTGGCCGGAACAGTGCCTGGGGCATAGTAAGTGCTCTGTAACTGTTGGCTGCATTAGTATTATTATTTACTAGAGGCCCAGTGCATGAAATTCGTGCATGGGTGTGTCTGTGTGTGTGTGTTTGTGTGTGTGTTCCTCAGCCCAGTCTGCACCCTCTCCAATCTGGGCCCCTCGAGGGATGTCCAACTGCTCATTTAGGCCTGATCCTACTAGGGCAGTCAGACATCCCTCTCACAATCCAGGACTGCTGGCTTCCAACCACTCGCCTGCCTGCCTGCCTATTGCCCCTAACCACTTCTGCCTGCCAGCCTGATCACCCCTAACCACTCCCCTGCCAGCCTGATCGATGCCTTAACTGCTCCCCTGCCGGCCCAATTGCCTCTAACTGTCCTCCCCTGCAGGCCTGGTTATCCCTAACTGCCCTCCCCTGCAGGCTTGGTCCCCCCCAACTGCCCTCCCCTGCAGGCCAGGGTCACCCCCAACTGCCCTCCCCTGCTGGCCTGGTCACCCCTAACTGCCCTCCCCTGCAGGCCTGATTGCCCACAACTTCCCTCCCCTGCCGGCCATTTTGTGGTGGCCATCTTGTGTCCACATGGGGCAGCCATCTTGTGTGTTGGAGTGATAGTCAATACATATTACTCTTTTATTAGATAGGATTATCCTATCTAGCCCTGCAGCACACACACAGGGCAGGAAACCATGACTCGGAGAAGGTATGCATGTGACCTTAGCTCCAGACAGGAGGAGGCAGGATTCCGGTGCAAAGAGAGGCAGCAAGCAGCCCACTGCCCCAAGAGCTGAGGGGCTGTCAATGTTACAATCAGGATGGCCCCAGGAAAACCATCACCTTTCCCCAAGTCTCTGTGATCCCTGGCTACTAACAGGCACAGTATCATGAAAACATGCATTTTTTATTGTCATTAAATACAAATGTCAGATAATTGACCATTTAACATGTACAATTCAGTGGCATTAAGTACACTCACAATATTCTGCAACCACTCACCACATTGTAGTTCTAGAATTTTTCCATGCCCCTGAAAGGAAACACCATTCCTATTAGCAGTCACTCCCTAGTCCCCTCTCCCCACAGCCCTTGACAACCACAAATCTACTTTCTGTCTCATAAATTTGTGTATTCTGGACATTTTTTGTAAATGGGATGAGTCAATATGTGGTCTTTTGTGTTTGGCTTCTTAATATAATGTTTTTGAGGTTCATCCACATTTCAGCATGTGTCAGAATTTCATTCCTTTTAATGGTTGAATAGTATTCCATTGTATGGAAATACCACTTTCTGCTTACCCATTCATCCATCAAGGGACATTTTGGCTATTTCCACCTTTGGCTAGCCTATATAATAAAGAGCTAATATGCAAATGGTCATCACGCCCTCACACCATCATGCTGTAAGGGCTCAGACACTCAACACTGGGAGAGAGGAATGGGGACCAGCCAGGCACAAATGAGCTCATGAGAGAGGAATGAGGACCAGCCAGGCTGCGGCCCAGGAGAGGGACAAGCTGCACACCCTGCAGTCCCAGGCGCCAGCAGCTGCACCGGTGCCTGTAGCCCGGGAGAGGGACAATGTGCACACCCCACAGTCCCCGTGGTCCCGGGCACCAGCAGCTGCGCCTGCAGCCCAAGAGAGGGACAAGCCACCCGCCCTGCGGTCCTGGGAGCCAGTGGCTGCACCTGCACCTGTGGCCCTGGAGAGGGACAAGCTGCCTGCCCCATGGTCCCGGGTGTCAGTGCCTGCGCCTGCGGCCCAGGAGAGGGACAAGCCACCTACCCTGTGGTCCCAGGCGCCTGCAGTGTGGCCCTGGGCGAAGCCCCCTGCCCACAGCCCCCTGCGGCTGCAGCTGGCCTACACCCTGGGTGCCTGTGGCCGGCCAGAGGAAGGGAATCCTGGGTCCTGGATGCAAGGCAAGGCAGCGGCAGTTAGGGGCAATAAGGCAGTCAGGCAGGCGAGCGGTTAGGAGCCAGCAGTCCTGGATTGCAAGAGGCAGTCGGACATCCCCCGAGGGGTCCCGGATTGGAGAGGGTGCAGGCCAGGCTGAGGCACCCCCCCCATGCACGAATTTTGTGCACTGGGCCTCTAGTTATGAATAATTCTGTGAACATTCATATACAGGTATCTGTTGGAAACCCTGCTTTCAGTTCTTTTGGGTATATACCTAGGAGTGGAATTGCTGGGTCACATAATAGTTCTTACTGAGGAACAACATGCATTTTAAGTCCCCATATGTGCTGGGCACTGAAAAGACCGTTACTATACAGAGGAAAACACCACTTGGATTCGGCCCTCGTGGCCCTCAGTACAGGGGTGAGTTCATAGGCCTTCCCAGGGCACTTCCAGTTCCCTTGATTGCCAGCCCAGGCTGGGAAGACTCCATTTTGCTTTCCCCAATCTGCACCCTCATTTGGGGAACTGGAGGAACATTTACTCCAGGATAAGCCAGCCCCAAAGATTTTTGTTGTTCAGTAATACTGAAGAAAACCAATGGAGCCTAAAGAAACCAAGTGGGAGTCACCAAATGTGTTGTAGTCCCGAGTGCCAGTGAGTTAAAAAATGTTGGAGGGAAGGGGAAGCCCGGAGAGAGTAAATTTCTGGATCTACCCTTGGGAAAGGAGGAATAACCTCAAAGCAAAAGGTGAACATTTCTTTTCGCTTTTAATAGGAACTGCTGGGCCACATCTTGCCTTAAGGAGTTTGGTGTTGAAGGCATGGGAGTGCACACAATAGGGGGTTCAGTGCCTGGGTAGGCACCATTCAGGGGCTTTCTGTGTATTCTGAGCTAATTAATGGCCTTTGGTAATTCCCCCAGATTCTTTCCTAGTGACCTCCAACCTAGTGAGGATCAATACCAGGTAAAGGCTATTGTGGAAGACCAGAGGGTAGGCCAGAATGTTCCTGAAGTAGTAATCTGGGCTCTCTCCCTATCCCAAGGCCAGTTGTGATAGGAATTAGGCTTTGTTGTTTCAGGTTAGAAACCAACACAGAGCAGAGAAAGGAAGGAGGAGGAGAGAGCCTTTCCCAGAGGAAATAATGACCAGAAGGGCTACAAGTCAGGACGAGGGGTGGTGGGCATGCAAATACTATTGCTAAGATTGTTGGGTAATGAATGAGGGAAAGGGGAAGGGTGAAAGGTCAGCAAAGGCTAGCCTCCTAGCTGTCTGGAATAATGCTTCCATTCCTTGACCCAGCAGAACAGGCTGTTTTTTTCTCTCTCTCCACTGTAAACACTCCAGCCTTCACCTCCACTGTGTACTGAACCCCAAAGTAGGGCCCTTATCTGCCTGCCCCTCCCACCAACCTGTCCCTGTTGCTATGGAAACTATCTGGGGTAAGGTAATCTCTCTCTACTTGCAACCTCCCTGCTTTCAGCACCAATCAATCAAACCCCCCAACCCCATCTCTCAGGGGGAGGTCCTAGGGGAGAGGGAGGAAGGAGAGAAATTAAAAACAGGAAAAAGAACAACAACAGTAATGAAAAATGAACAAAGAGAGGGGGTGATGTAATTCCAGCTGTTGATCAATTCCTTTTGTCCCTTCAGCCACCACACCCTTCCCATGTTTAACTCCTAAAGGAGGAAGGGTCTGGTGGGGGTTTTCTGGAGCCTACAGGCTGGACCCAGGGAAGTTTTTCTGGCCATGGAGAATTTGCCTTTCAACTGTCCATTCTTCTCTTCTGAAGGAAGGTCACTGGAATGACAAATCAGCCTGGTCATGGGTAATTAGAGACAGGCTAGAGCTTACCTGCCAGAGTGAGCAAGGTCATAATGGGGTTGACCACTGAGGATTTATTTCCTGTTGAAGATTGTATTTTTCACAAATGGCTAGAACAATAGTTTCTGCCCTACATGCTCTTCTGAAACCTTATCTTGCCCCCATGCAGAGGTGGAGCCTATGTCCTCTCCCCTTGAACCTGGGCAGGCCTCTGGCTGCCTCTACAAATAGTATGGCAGAAGTGAGGTTATATGACTTCTGAGGGTAGGCCAGAAAAGGCAGTACCACTTCTGCTTGGTTCTCTCTCAGGACACAATCCTTTAAGCTCAGCCATCACATTGTGAGAAAGCCCAAACTTCGTAGAGCGGTCACATGGAGATGTTCTTGACAACAGCCCCCACTGAGGTCCCAGATAACAGCCAGCTCAGCCCAGCCAATTCCCAGAACCAATTGAGAAAGCAACAATAATTTTTGCAGTTTTGTGCCAGTAAAATTGGGGTGGGTTGTTTTACAGCAATAGAAAAGTAGAATGAAGTACATTAGAAATCAGAAGTCTGGGTTCTATTGGCAAGATTTTCCACAAGCTCACTTCAGCATCTCAATTTATCTGTCACTGAAAACATATAAGTTTAATCCTTTCTCATAACCTGGTTGATAGTTTTGCTCTTGGTACACATAGCCATAATCAGTCACTGCTCTGATTATGAAATGCTGTGAGGGGTCTAGGTGGAAATTATGATCCAGGTGATGATTTTGTGCTCCAAAAGAAACAGCTGTCCTATTTCCACATGGTGCTTATCTAAGCAGTTTTCCCATGGATGCCAGTCTTAACTATGCCAGGTGATAACCTGCAGGTTGTCTATACTTCGTTAGTTACAAAACCAATGGATTATCTGTATGTTCTCTCAATACATCATTTTATTTGTGAAGTACTATCCAATTTTTTATCTTAGTTGTTCACCTGCTTTCTAGTTGATAGTCATCACCTTTCTTTCTGCTCAAAATCAAACTTCTTGAAAGTTGTATATATCAGTGGTTCTCAAACTTTAGCCTGTGTCAGAATCACCTGGAGGGCTTGTTAAAAAAACAAACCAGATTCCCAGTCTACACCTTAAGAATTTAAGATTCAGTAGATCTGGGGTAAGGTCCAAGAATTTGGGTTTCTAATAAGCTCCCAGATTCTGCTGATGCTGCTGGTCTTTTGGTAACACTGGTTATATTACCTCCATTTCTTCTTCTAGTTCCCCTTCGGCCCAGTGCAATGTGATTTTTCCCCTGCACCATGGTTCTGTAATAGTGAAATCTAATGGCTTCTGCTCATTCCTTACCCTCTTTTGACATCCAGGCATCATTAAATGCCATTGACCACTTTTTCCTTCCTGCAACTTCTTCCTCCCTTGCCTCCTGCTACACATCTCTTCTAGTTCTGAACCTATCTCATTGCCCTTTCTTCATCTCTTTCTTTTGCTCATCTCTCAAGGGTTAACATGCTCTAGTGTTCTCTTCTTGATCTGTTTTCAGACGTCACCCTTTATGCTTGGTTCCTACTGCCATCTTCCATCTGCACACCAGTACCTTCCAAATATATAACTCCACATAACTCCAGCTGTAACCTCTCTCCTGGGCATCTCTAGCTGGGGATCCTGTAGACATTCAAGTGTTCAAAACTATCTTCCCAAATTCTCTGGTAAACTTGCTTTAAATTCCTTGCCCCCTCAAAGCCAAATGGTTATCAGATCCTAGCCATAAATGTGCCTTTAATCCTCCTCCTCTCTGTTCTCCCCTTCTCCATCCCCCACACTTGTTCATATACCCAGTAGCTCCTGCCTGGACCATTACCATGGTTTCCTAAGTGCTTTTCTCACTGCTAACCTGTTTCCCTGCCATTACATTTATTTACACCATTACCAGTTATATTTCTGACATTGAGATCAGATAACTCAATTTCCTGATTTGAAGAGTGTAATGACTCTCCATAAGCATAGCAGACACTATTGGTTCTCCATCCTCTAATCTTTTGGCCATTTGTGTGGACATTGGCTCCCAGTGTGCCTTCACTTTCAATAGCCAGTGTCTTTTTGTTGAGGAACTGCCCCCTCCCCCAGGTGCCAATTGTTGTTCAGTAATACTGAAGAAAACCTGTGCCATGAAGTGCGGAAAGCCCAAAGTGGCTGGGGGCAGACCTGAACCAATGACTGATGGATGGGTGCTGTAAGTTCTTCAGCCCCCTTGCTCTAATTTGGACTTAGGGAGTTCATATTTGAATGTGGGAAACAAACTGGGGTAAGGTACCAAGTTACCCTACAGGATGGGACTAAATTTGCCTTTGGAGGGACTTTGCTTAATATGGCCCCTTGCCTTTGCTTCTGACCTTTCCCTACTCCATTTCTAGCGCTTCCTGGTTACATCTCCTAATAAATCATTTTCACAAGAATCCGTGTCTCTGAGTTTGTTTCTGGGAACCTGGACATAGACAAGAACTTGGAGGATAAAATGAAAACTCTTAAATTAGCAAATCAAAGCACTTCGAAATGTGGTCCTAACAGTATTTCTGGGTTCATCTTTCCCAAGTTCCATCTGACATTACAGCCACATCAATGACTTGCATTCCCAGAAAACACCATGTGCTTCCAGCCTCCTGCAGCTCTGACAGTGTGTTATCCCTTTGAGGCATGTCAATCCAGCTAATTCTTGAAGGCCCAGTACATATGTGAAGCCTTTTGAAATCCCTCTTCTGGTGTCACCACCACTGTTCCTTTTGTCTCTGTATTTTGTATATTTTCTTGGTACAATACTTACTGAGTTAATGCATATAAGTTTGTTTCCCACATTCAAATTTGAACTCCCTAGGTCCTGACAACGTAATTTTGGTATTCTTAGCAATTTGCAGAGTATTTGATTCTTAGTAAGTGCTTGTTATGAACTGAATTGTATCCCCCCAAAATATATGTTGAAAACCTAATTCCTGGTACCCCATAATGTGATTTTATTTGGAGATAGAGTCTTTACAGACATTGTGAAGTTAAGCTGAGGTCATTAAGGTGAGCCCTCATCCAATACAACTGATATCCTTATAAAAAGGGGAAATTTGGATACAAAGCCATGCACATAGGGAGAACACCATGTGAACATAAAGGCAAAGATTTGGGTGATGCTTCTACAGGCCAAAGGATGCCAAAGATTGCCAGCAAACTACCTGAAGCTAGTGGGGAAGCCTGGAACAGATTCCTTCTTACAGCCTCAGAAGGAGCCAACCCTGCCAACACTTTGATCTTGGAGTTCTAGTCTTCAGAACTGTGAGAAAGTACATTTCTGTTGTTACAAGTCCTTAATTCATGGCAGTTTGTTATGGCAGCCCCAGGAAACTAATGGTGCCTAATAAATGCTCACTAAATGAATTAATTTGACATAACACTTATTTGGCACTATAAAATGCCAGACACTGTTCTAAGTCTTATACAAATATTAACTCATTTAAGTCTCATAATACCACTATGAGGCAAGTATTGTTATTATCCTCATTGTACAAGAGGAGGAAATTTAGGCACAGAGAGGCTAAGTAACTTACCCAAGTTTACAGAGCAAGTGATAGAGTTAGAATTTGAAAGGCAGTCTGACTCCAGAGCCTAAGGACTTCACCACTATGCTATGCCGAATTAAGATAATTCTTGTAACAATTGTAAATAAGGTTGTCAGGGCAGGTAGGCAGAGGAGGAAACTGGGACAAAGAGGGTGAATGGCTGAGTTTCACTTGGGTGGTAAGTAGCAGAGGTGCAAATTGACCTATTTTCTTTGATTCCTAATCTAGTCTCCTCTCTACAAAGTAGAAGAGATGGGCCTTGAGAGTGCCTCATGATAAATACTCACATTTGAGAGTCATTGCCACTAGTCTGAGTATGAGCCAGTAAAAACAGGGCAGATAGTTGTTGTCAGGGAGACCTGGCTCCTGGGGAGGGGGACACTCTGTCGCTGGTTATGGACTAACAGTGGTCGTGTAAATTTTCATTCTCAGTGAGTGTAACTTCCATGACTGATGGTCATAGGTAGAATTGCTTGGGCTTTAGATTTGTGGACCAGATGCCCATAAACCACATTTTCATATAGAATACATGTCTGAGGAGAAGCGGGCATGTTTTAATCTCATGAGTTACGACACTGCCTCCCTCTAAAACCTGAGCCAGCCTCCGATGAGTGAAGAGGTTGCTGTGACAAGGGGAAAACCCACCCAATGCCTCCTAGTCTCCCTTTCACACTCCCTCCGCAGAGACCAGCATTTATTTACTCTGTAGGAGGGGAGGATGTTCTAATAGTTTTTAAAGGACTCTTGCTGCCTTGGAGTGGCACGAAGAGAAGAGCTGTGCACATGCAATTTTGGCCTGTTCAGTCATGATTGCAAATAGTTGTTGTCAGTTGAGTGGTTTATCAATGGATATGGTTGCAAGGGATGATGGTGGTGACGGCAGTGGTGGTAGTGGTGGTGGTGTGTGTGTGAGCATGGGCACATCTCTGCTTCTTCATAACCAGGTATTTTTAATGCTGGGTAATTTTGGGTTTGACCAAGTGGGAGGAAAGAAGGTGCTTACTGGAGAGCTTCCAGAGGATGGGGCCTGCCAGACATTGACAGAACCTATTGGCCAGCAAAGAGCAAAAGTTACAAATAAGCTTTGCGTCAGGAGTGGGTGCTATGGAGGTACCACCAGTGCCACTGGGGTGGGTGCAAAGCCTGGCAGGTGCTGATTTGAGGGGCTGGATTGTGGGTCCAGAACCAGGTGGGGACCAGAGTGGAGCTGGGACAAACACACTCACTTGGGCTTATGGGTGTTTGTTTGAAGACTGCCTTTACCCTTCCCCTAGGTAGCCTCATCCAGTCTCATGGCACTGAATCTCTACCAGAGGACTGCCTGATTCCTGTCTGCAGTGCATCCATCTCCACTGGGACACTGAACAGCTTGTCAAATTCAGACATGCTCCCCATCAGCCCCTGACTCGAGCCTTTGAGCCCACAGTCTTCTGAGTCTCCTTTTTGGCAGTTTCCAGCTGCTCGGGTTCTCAGACTCATTCCTTTTTTTCTCTCACCCCTTCTTGCAGTAAATCCTGTTATTGACAATACCTTAAATATACTAGTAGATCCAGAATCTGGCCACTTCCCACACTTTCTGTTCAGGTCACCATTGGCTTTCACCTGGATTACAGAAGTAGCCTCTCAAATGACTGCCTTTAGAGACTGTTCTTAACACAGCCATTAAAGTGCCCCTTTAGAAGATGTTTGACCATGTCACTTCGCTGTTCACTATTTTCAAGTGCCCCCCTGCTGGTGTTTTTGTTCCAGCATTAAGAAGGGTTCAGCAATCTGGAGAAAGGCTGTGTGTAGATTAAATAGGAGTCCAGAGATGAAAAGATAATTTTGAAGGACATTGGGGGTCAGAGGAGCCTAGCTAAAGAAAATAAGTTCTCCTTGTCTCAGGACCCCTTGCTTTTTATTAAC
The DNA here is from genome assembly GCF_027574615.1 of Eptesicus fuscus. Lineage (NCBI taxonomy): Eukaryota > Metazoa > Chordata > Mammalia > Chiroptera > Vespertilionidae > Eptesicus > Eptesicus fuscus. Next base: position 135,599,415 of record NC_072473.1, read on the forward strand.
ACAATTTGTCCTAAGGCAAGGTGGAGATATACACTTCAAAGGCCAGGGTTAGTCTATGGAGTCCATTGTCAGATTGGGGAGTAGCCTATGGCTGTTCAGGTGTTTTGCCAGTAGGAGGCAGTAACATATATAGGAAGATGCCCTGAGCTGTCTGGCAGCAAACAATCAATTTAATGCATCCTTTTTAGTTTGGGGGAAATGCCTCTAAAGGCTAACCATTTCCAACAGGCGATAACATATGTGACTCAGCCATTGTTGAGTCCCCAAGTTCCATCAACCTTTTGATGAAACACTTGCAATTATGACATGCTGGAACTGGCTTATAGCAGCCCCCCAATCTCACCCCAAGTAAAGCCAAAATCATTACAGTGACCTTCATGGCTCTATAGGATCTCCCCTCTCCCCACTGCCTGGACTTGATTTCCTACCACTCTCCCAAATGCTTTTTCCACCCCAGCCAAGATGGCCTTCTTGCCCTTCCCACAACAAGCCAGGCACACATTGGAAGGCCCTCTCCCTGGCCACTCTCCCTCCTCTCCATCAGCACTTGACACAAAAGTCACCTTCTCAATGACACCTTCTTAGACTACCCTACCAAACACTGTAAGCCTATTCTTTCCCTCTCTTTCTAACCCCCTTCCTGATTTAGTTTTCTCTATAGCACTTTTATCAACTTGCTATATATTTTACTCCCCCACTAGAATGTAGGCTCCATGAAGGCAAAGATTTGGACTCTTTGGTTCATCATTGAATCCTTAGGGGCTGAAATAAATTAAAGTACTCAATAAAAATTTGCTGAATATGGAAAATTAATTTATCTATCTCTTTGGATCTCATTGTACATTGTTAGTAACCAGTATATTTTCCCTCCCCTCCCTCCTTCCCTCCTTCCTTCCTTCTTTGTTTCCTCTTCTTCCTTTTCCTCCTTCACTTCCTCCTTATTTTCTATCTCTTGCTCTCTTCCTTTCTTAACTAAATAATTCTTACTATATCTTCAACTTCTATAGTGCTTTACAGTTTTTAACACCCTCTGTCTTAGTCCATTAGGGCTGCTGTAATACCACAGAAATACCACAGACTGGGTGGCTTATAAACAACATAAATTTATTTCTCACAGTTCTGGAAGCTGGAACTCCAAGATGAAGGTGCTGGCAAATTCAGTGTCTGGTTGGAGCCTGCTGCCTCATAGGCAGCCATCTCTCTGTGTCTTCACATGGCAGAAGAGATGAGGGAGCTCTCTGGGGTCTCTTTGATAGGGCACTGATCTTATTCCGAAGTGCTCCATGCTCATGACCTAATTATCTCCCAAAGGTCTTTCCTAATGCCATCACATTGGCATGTGAATTTGGAGGCCGGTACACAGTCTATAGCAGCTTCTCTCACACACATGATCTTGTTGAATCTTGACAACAACTCTCTGAGGCCAACCGAGCAAGATCTTCTATCTTCCTATGACTGAGGGCTTAGCCTTGGGCAAAGGAAAATGAAGGTGTTCTAGATGTCCCATAGCTTACTCTCTTAGCTCAGGGGTAGAGCTGTTCAGTCACAGCTGTGGTAGACAGTTTCTAATACTCTGACAATTTTTTTCCCTCCAGCTCCTGCCTCTTCCTGCTTCTCTGCCCTGGGCATGTTCAGTTGAGCACAGGTGCAACCAGGAAGTGCAGGGGATGTTATGAACTAAATATTTGTATCTCCCCAAATTCATACGTTGAGGCCCTAACCCCTAACGTGATGATATTTGTAAGTGGGACCTTTGAGAGATTAATTAGTTTTAGATAAGGTCATGAGGGTGGGACCCCCATGGAATTAGTGTCCTTATAAGGAAGAGAAGAGACTGGAGCTCTCTCTCTCTTTATCATGTAAAGGTACCAAGAAGGTAGCCATCTGCAAACCAGGAAGAGGGCCATCACCAAGAACCAAACCTGCTAGCATTTTGACCTTAGACTTTCCAGTCTCCATAACTCCAAGAAATAAATGTCTGCTGTTTAGGCCACTCAGCCTATGGTATTTTGTTCTGAGCTAAAACAGTAGTGGATAAATGCCCCAGTCCCTTCATCATTTGGTAGACAAAAGGCATGTTCTACATGGTTTCTGGAGGTACCCTTGGGGGAATTTAGTTGACCACAGGAGTATTATCCTAATAAATGCCTCTTTTATTGGCTCCTCTCACTTCCCTGCACCCTTGCGGTGCTTCCTGGATCATCTTCCAATCAAACCACCTGTATCTGAGTCCTTTTTCAGGGTTGGCTCCTGAGGGTACCTGTTGGAGTCAGAGTGTTTGTATCCCCACACAAAATTTATAACCTGAAACCTATCCCCCAAGGTGATGGTATTAGGAGAGGAGGCCTTTTGGGAGTGAATAGGTCACATACACACATACATACAGAGAGAAGACAGCAGCCTATGAACCAGGAAGAGGGTCCCTATCAGACACAAAATCTGCCAGTGTCTTGATCTTGGATTTCCCAGCCTCCATAACTGCGAGAGATAAATGTTTATTGTTTATAAGTCACCAGGCCATGGTACTCTGTTACAGCAGCCCAAATGGACTAAGCCAGAATCTAAACTGACATGGGAGGGAACCAAGTTTATTGATGATACTGAGAGAACCATTTGTGGCCCTGGACAAGGGTTGTTAGATTTTGCAAATAAATACAGATGCCCAGTTATACGTGGATTTCAGATAAACAATGGATATATTTTTAGTATAAATATGTTTTATGCAATATTGTGGGTACATTTATACTAAAAACTTTGTTGTTTATCTGAAAATCACATTTAATTGAGCATTCCTGCTCTTCATTTGGCAACCTGAACCGTGTTGGGAATGAGAGTGAACTAATAAGGAAACTGGAAATGATCACAGAGGCCTGTCTGGATTATGTGTGATTCTGGGCTCGATAAAGTTGATCTGTGAACTTTTAACCTTTAACCAACCTAATCTGGGAATGATTTGCATCCCATCATCCTTTGGGCACCCTATACAGCTGACTGTGAGAGGACAGTGAGAGACAGACATGACCCATAGAGGTTAAGAGGATGACCATGATCCCAGGGTCTATCCTTTGAGGTGAAAGCCCTACTGACCTTTGAGGCAGTGACCTTAAGAAGTTTCCCAGGTGGCAATAATAGGAGTAGCAGGAGCAGCAGTAGCAGCAGCAGCAGCCACAGTTGGCAGAAGCCCTTGGTCTGGGGCCTGCATTTATCACAGAGCCAACAGTTGGGAAAGTTTTAGTCATACTCCTTTCTTTGGCTGACATCTGTGTGAGAATGGTGAAATTGTACTGCAGAGGAGCTCAGCCGACCAGCTACTAGTCACTTCCCAGAGAGGCAGGGGCCTGGCAACTGCTAGCATGCTGAGCTGGGAAGCTGACCAGAGTGGATGGATCCAGAATTCCTAGGTTCTGGATGCTGACTGTAGACCTCACCCTGACCTAAGCATGTGACAGATATTATTAGCCCATTTAATATACTAACAACTCTGTGAGGTAGATAGAATTCAATTTAACAGATGAGGAAACTGAGGCATACTAACTCACATACCTCAGAGGTGGAAGATCCAGCATCTAGACCCAGGCAGTATGACAGCTGAACTGTGGCTCTGGGTCACTGTAACACACACCTCAGCACTGTTTCTGGAACCACAAAGGGCTCAGCAGAAGATGAATGCCCACATGGAGTCTGGAGGCATCCGTTCTTAGTACTGTCACTTTAGCATTACCATTACCCTCATCCTCCCATGTGCCCTGAAATGACCTGTGTCAGGAGGGATGCTGACTGCAGAGTGTCCAGGCTAGTCTGGCTTCTCCCTGAGGACACCTGGGCAACCCAGATAGACTCTTCAATGCCATGATTCCCTCTCACCACAATTGCAGTCATCCCCTGCCTCCAACTTGCAGACCAAAAGAGTTGATCACATGGCCAGCAATAGCTGCCAGGTCCCCAGAAAAATAAGCTTGGAGCAGAAGAGACATGTGAAACCAGGCTCCAGGCAGGAGAAAATACAACAGCCTTAGGTAAGGGAAAATAGCCCCTCTCCATTTTGGGGATGATCAAAGCTGACATGGGAAGCTGGGATTCTTCGGGTTTTGTTTTCTTTTAACAGTGGTTTGGCTGCTTGGATGAGAGCTGAATTCAGATGTTCAGCTGGTCAGGTAAAATAGGGCTCTCCAATATTGCCTGTACATTTACTGCCAACCATAATGAAGCCCTGAATTGGGGGTCCGGAGCTCCCTGGTTCCTGTGCACACTTATCTGGCCTCTTCCTTGCTCTCACCTCAAGCTCCAAAGTGTTGCTAACCAGGGCAACATGGGGAACAAGACAGGATGTGACCCTCCGTAGCAGATACTGTCATGCCCTTCCCTATTCCCTTGTTGGGTTCAGGCTGACTCCCAACTGCCAGTATCTGCATCTCTTTGCCTTCTAGAAAGTGTACCACCACTCTGCCCATGCACAGGGAGGAATTACCCCACCTTCACATGCACCCTCAACCAATTACTAGCTAGAATTGTATAAATACCCAGTCCATAGGGGGAGAATAACTCAGAGGTGTGTGTTCTATGCCAGTGCTATTCAACATGTGGTCTCCGGACCAATGATAGGCTGTGAAATATTCCTCATCCACTTCGAGATGAGTACACAAAGAGAGTCAGTGTTTAGGAACTTTTAGAACAATTTGACATTGCTGTGACATTTGTATTGTACTTTACAAAAGTATCCATCTACAGTCAATTGATAACCACACCAAACAACCTGGTACTTGACCCAGATACCTGGAGAAGCACTGTTCTCACTCTTTCCTAGTTTCCCTGTGGGATTAAGCGCCTGTTGCCACAGTGCCAGCTGGCTTGATAATGCACCCATTATTGGCTGTCTTCCCTTCTGTCTCCTTTCCCCATGCCCCATCAGTGTTTCCTGCATTTCCTACATGAACTACTTGTACTCATTTCTTTGTTTCAGGGTGAGCTTCTGGGGTAACCCAAATTCAGGCACCCTTCCATGGGCAGTGTATAAGGCTGTCCATGCTGCCATCTGCTGCACCAGTGTGCCATTGGTGGCTCCTTGACCCTTTTCCCAAGGAGTTAAGTAGCCTATTAAGGATGATAAACTTACCTGCCCACCCCTACTTCTTCCTGCCTCTATGGCCTAAGCAGGGGTCCTCAAACTTTTTAAACAGGGGGCCAGTTCACTGTCTCTCAGACCGTTGGAGGGCCAGACTATAGTTTTAAAAAAAACTATGAACAAATTCCTATGCACACTGCACATATCTTATTTTGAAGTAATAAAACAAAACGGCAAAAACACCCGCATGTGGCCCGCGGGCTGTAGTTTGAGGACCACCTGGCCTAAGGCCAAGGTCATTGCCCTCACTACCCTTTGCTTCTCCAGAGTCACACAGACTGGCCAAGGCTGATAGAAGACACGCTTCCTGGCACTTGGAATTGCTAATACTAAACGCCCGACACTACCTCCAAGACAAGCTCTTATAGAGCCAAGGCAGCTTCAAGGTAAAGGTCTGAAACATTAATTTATAGGCCAGAATGGCAAGTCAGGAAAAACCTGTTCTTTTTCTGAAGCCACTTTTGTGTGCACGTGGAATGCTTTTGTTCAGATACAAAGCGCCTGAGCGCAGTCTTTTATGCCCTGAATCATTTCCATGTGGCTCAGGGCCTCCCTGGACTTGAGCTCTATTATCCCTGGGCCTGTTAGATTGAGCACTCTATCTGGGGCCTGCTCCTTGGTTGTTTACAGATTTCTCAATCTGCCTGCTCAGGCTAAAAGAGGTCCTGCTGCCCATAAAAACCCTGTGGTTCTAAATCATTTCTCTCTCTCTCTCTCTCTCTCTCTCTCTCTCTCTCTCTCTCTCTCTCTCTCTCCCCCTCTCCCTCTCCTCTCTCAACTCAAGTCCCCAAAACTCCTGGAGCCCGAAATTAAAACCATCTTGAAAGCTAAGTTTTACTTCTCCATCCCATAACACATTTTCCTTTGCCTTTTTGATGTGCTTATGCAGGCACTTTAGTCATCCCTGTTGGCCACCAGCCTCCAGTGCCCTGCCGTACTCAAGGGGCTCTGTTGTGGAACAGTTATCTTGAAGCTCTTATAAATTCCTGAAAATAGCTTCCTCCTGACCTGGTAAGGCTGGTGTCAGCAGGTCAGTTGCACGAAAGTGCACACTGGCGCTTATGAATGTGTTCAGTTCTGGGGTTGTGGGTTGCTGGCACTAATGAACATACATTTAGAAATCCCTTGGTGATGTTTTGGATGGTACTAGCACCATGCCAGGGTTCATGGCAGCGCCAAGGAGTAGAGCTGTTTCAGACTGGCTGTTGGAAACTTAACTGTGATAAGTGAGCTACAAAGAAGCAGGCTAAGGCGTGGAAAGACATCAGACTCTTCAGCTGACTGCCTGGGTTTGAAGTCTGGCTCTGCCAACTGTGTGGCTTTAACAAGTAATCTAACTTCTCTGGACTTTATTGTTGTAAAGGGGTGATAATAATAGCATCTACCTGATAGAATTGTTCTGAGGATTTGATGAGTTAACATAAATGAAGTGTTCAATGCCTTGCAATGTTAGTTCTACTACTACTAGTACTCCTTCACCACTCCGTGATATTAAATAGAACTGATAGAGAGAAAATAGGGGTGAAAAGGGACTACAGTGATCAGAGAAGGCTTCCTGGAAGATGGGGGTTGGATTAGTCATGGAAGGGCAAGAAGTAGGTTATAAATTGTCATCAGAGAGTAGATTCACAGACTGTATTTTCCAAATGTGGTGGCCAACAATATCTCCTAGCCTGCAGGTGCTTCTACAATCTGACCTTAGTACTTTTCCAATTGAGAGGTGGGGTCTATGTACCTTCTCCTTAATTTGAGGTAAGTGGCTTGTGACTGCTTCATTCAATGGAACACAGTAAAAGTGATACTAGGTGACTTCTGAGGCTGGGGCATAAAAGGCAATGCAGCTTCCACCTTGTCACTGCATCACTTGTACTTCAAGCACTGAGCTACCATGTAAGAAGTCAGACTGCTCTAAGGCTGCCATGCTGTGAGAAAGCCCAAGTAACGTGAGCTTTCTTAAGTAGGTGGGAGTCACCCCCAGCCTTTGAGCCTTCCCAGAGGTTTCAAAAATCCTGGAGCAGAGACAAACCATCCTTGCTTGGCTTTGCCTGAATTTTTGATCCACAGTGTCCATAAGCATAATAAAATGATTATTGTTTTAAGCTACAAGGTTTTAGAGGACTTTGTTAAGCAGCAATACTGCCTGGAGCAGGAGGTGAAAGGGCAACTCCATTGGGAGGGCCAATATTAGTAAAGTTACTATAGAGGCGTAGTGAGAAGTCTGGGGGTAAGGGCAGTGATGAAAGGACTGTGGGACTTGGGGCGTGTTTTTCCCCATACCTACCCAACACTATTGCATCATGCTAGAGCAAGTAAGTATGGTGGACTATGAGCCATGATAGTTCCTGAAATCATCTGTGTAAATTGTAGAACACCAACCTTAGTTCCATTCATTCTTTGGGTGAAATTGCAAAGAATTTTGCAATAAGTAATATGAATTAAATTCATACAAAATGCCTATGAAATAAATTAAAAAGCCTTGAGGACTGACACTTAGGATTACATACCTCTCTTAGGGAGTCAATAGTTTATATTGAATCAGGGCAAAGGAGTCAGTCTGCTTCAAAGTCTGCTTCAGCCACTAATAGCTGTGTGACCTCAAGCAGATTACTTAATCTCTCTGATCCATTTTGGTCACACTGTACATCATGGCTAGATATGGATATTGGGGATCCCTGGAACAAGTGGAAGGGACATAGCCTGAGTGGAAAATGTGGAAGTAACAACCATAGCTTTTTCTCTGCTGTGAGCCTCAGAGTAGGTCAGGTTCTACAAAAATTTCTCAAGAATGATTCTGGCAGCCTGAGCCTCCAGCACTATTCCAGACTTACAACATCTCTTATCCGTATGACTGATTCAGCTTTGTGTTCTCGCATCTCTACTTAGTCTAAGACAGTGGTCGGCAAACTGCGGCCCGCGAGCCACATGCGGCTCTTTGGCCCCTTGAGTGTGGCTCTTCTACAAAATACCACGGCCTGGGCGAGTCTATTTTGAAGAAGTGGCATTAGAAGAAGTTTTTTTTTTTTTTAATATATTTTATTGATTTTTCACAGAGAGGAAGAGAGAGGGATAGAGAGTTAGAAACATCGATGATAGAGAAACATCGATCAGTTGCCTCTTGCACAACCCCTACTGGGGATGTGCCCGCAACCAAGGTACATGCCCTCGACCGGAATCGAACCTGGGACCTTTCAGTCCACAGGCCGACGCTCTATCCACTGAGCCAAACCGGTTTCGGCAGAAGAAGTTTAAGTTTAAAAAATTTGGCTCTCAAAAGAAATTTCAATCGCTGTACTGTTGATATTTGGCTCTGCTGACTAATGAGTTTGCCGACCACTGGAAGAGGATGGCAAGAGATCAGAGACCAGATCACATCCTGTCTTTCTCCTTTCTCCTCTCAAACTCTTCCCTCTTCCAGTTATAACTCAAATGCTCTCATACATGGCTATGGTTGTGATAGTGAATGTGTGTACATGGGAGGATATTCACATTAGCAGGGCCGGGGCTCCAGGACAATTATTTCCAAAGACTTCTTATATATGATATGCTAAGATTATCTGTTCATTACCTATTGTTGCACAACAAAATATCACAAAACTTAAGACAACAATCAGTTATTTTCTCATAATTCTACAAGTTGAGCAAGGCTTAGCCAGAACAGCTCATTTCTGCTCCTCCTAGCAGAAGCAGGAGCTGCTCAAACATTTGAAATCCCCCAAAGAATAGCTTGATTTGGTTAAGGTATCTGATGCTTCAGTTTTTACTACTGGTTTAATTCCTCAATTTTCCTACATGTGTCCTCTTCATATGGTTGGTTAGAACTTCTCCACAGAATGCTGTTCTTCAGGGTAGTTGGATTTCTAAATGACAGCTGACTTTCCCCAAAGCACAGAAGTTGAAACTGCTGTGCATTCTTCCTGGGAGTGGTTCCTTGTAACATTTGATTCTGCCTTCTGAGTAACCTTTCCTTTTTCATAATAAATATTCTTATTTGTATCTGAGTAGCTTCATCAGTCTGTTTCATTTCTTTAGGAAGTTAAGACCCAGAGGACTTTTTTATTTTGAATTCTGTCCTTGCAGTTCAAACCAATGTAATTCCTTTCAAAATGTAGAGGGTTTCCTGTGTACCAAGTTAGAAATGTACTCCATTAGACAAAAACCACATCTGCAAATTTCTTTGAGATAAGTCTTTCTCATTTTAGAATGCAAGTCAGAGCTGTGGGAGAACATCGTTAAGATTCCTAGAAAACATTTTTGTCTACACAAGATAGTCTACAATTTATAGTATTAAATCTTTTGAGAGCTCAACAAAGGATCTTATGGCTATACCCTTGATCTGAGCTTACTCCCTAGCCATGTTTTACTGGCAGCCTGGAGGCCAATTACTACTTTGAGACTTTTTTCCATAAAAGACTAGGGATAAAAAGCAGTTTTATATTTGAACCCAGCAAGTCCTGGCTCCTTTACATTTTGTCTAATTTCTTCTAAAAAACAGGATAGTTATTTTTCAGATCTTTTTTACTCTCCTGTATTTTATTGTTATTCATATGTTGTTTAAATTTTTAGTGGCTGTGATAGTAGAGGTTTTAGATAAAGTTTTAAGGAGAATGACATTGTAGCAAAAGGGAGTAACCATGCTTAGTTAGGACCTATTAAATCAATACATACTAAATTGATGCTTGTTAAAACCCACATTCCCAGGCCATCATTCAGACCTACTGATTCAGAAGGGGCTATGAGGCAGGAATCTACTTTTAATAGACCTTCTTATACCCACTACATGTGAAAACATTGTCTTACATTATTCTCTCTAGGCACTCATTTCTGCCACACACCCCCCCCCCCACACACACACTTGTGTCTAGATTCTAGTCCTAAACCTGATATCTCTGCTTCTTCTTTTACTCTCCGTATGGCCTGGGTGGCAAACAGATGGCTCACTCAAATAGAATATGCATTTAATAAGGAAACTGTTTAAAATTATGTGGGCAGGGTTTAAAGACACTGACCAAGCTTAGTGCTGTACCTACAGCTAAGTAAAAGTGGGTTGCTGTCATCACCACTAGGAAAGACAGCTAAAGTTGTCTGAGCTTGGAGAACCTCAGTATCATTTGACCTATTCTCTAAAGAAATCCTTCTGGGCCATTTAGTGGGAAAACCTTGTGCAGGTTCTCAGGCTGTGGAGTGGGATCCCACTAAGTAAGGTATCTGTCTCTAACAGGTGGCCCCAGGGGACTTTGAGAAAGACTGGCCTCAAATTGTCCTCAGTCTCTTTTGCCACTGCCTTTGTAGGATTTTTCTGTCTTTGGCAGCCCAGAGGCCCTCCTTTCTAGGCAGGAAGAGGAGACAATAAATAAATTCACACTAAGGTGCTAGAGAGTGATAATAGCTAATCCCCTCCAAGAGCAATTGCTCTTGAAAAAAGGGATAGTTTAGCTCAAAAGAAAGACTGTCTCCTGGAAGAATACCACTCTTTGGTGCTTGTATGGGAGTAATGTATGGGCAGGGCCCTCTGAAACTCTTCAAATAAACCCCCTCTTCTGCTTTTCTGTGAATCCTGATGTTAAGCGTGTTCCCCAAGAGGCTTTCAAATCCGTCTACCTATGGACACTCCATGAGGGAATGGCTATCTTGTCTTTTTTGTTCATTGCTGTATTCCCAACAGCTCTCTATGCATTTGGTGAATGAATGAATGAATGAATGAATGAAACCTCTCTTCAGGAACCTGGCTCCTATTGAAAGTGAGACATACCTGGCATCTTGCCCCTCCCCTTCAGGATTCCCTGTGGCTTGCCTGAGATTGAGCTGAAAAATGATTTTTCATACACGTCGCCCTCATTATAACATCATTCCTCAGAGCGAAGACCTGTATTTAATGTGATGAAAGGTGATTTAATGGAGCTGAGGAGAATGAGGCAGAAAGCAGACAGCCGTTTCAGAAAAGCAGAGCAGGCTGTCCCTCCAAGGGGAAGAAAAAAAAAGAAAAAGGGAGAAAAAATCCAACACCTTCCCCCAGAAGACACTGGAACAAGAGGACGTTTTGGTCAGCTCCATAGGAAGGCAAAAATGAAAGCCAGATAAACTCAGAGCCCTCCCCTCCCTGGCAGCAGATAACTAACTTACCATTTATTTACCTTGGAGCTGATTATGTACTGGGTTCAGGCAGGCAGGGAGATTTTATTGACATTTGGTCTCCCTTCACACATTTTTGCGACAGCCAGACATCAGGGACTGAGCTGCAGGATATTAAAGGATTTGGAAAAGTTATCAAGGAATGGGACATATTTATCAAAGCCACAGTGATATTAGAAAGCTGGGCTGCTGCTACACCTGGGTCTGTTACTTGATTAAAAAAATAATAATGATTCATCCTCTGGCTGTCTTTTGCACCTGGGTGAATGCTGAACAGTTCTTTGGGACCACCCTTGGCCAGGGATTTGCACATAAAGATCCTCTTTGAGTCTGGCAGAAAATTGTGGGTGATAGATCACACCAGTATCTGGGGGTGTGCTCTCCTACTCATACACATGCTGGTGTGATAAAGTCATGCATTCAGCAGGAAGCTCCTATCAGTGTACTACCTGCCCTGCCCTGGGCCAGGCCAATGTTCTCTGATCATCTTTGATTTCCAATAGAGAGTTGTTCAGAGTTGGTTGAGTGACAGGGAAGGATTGGTGCACATAGGCTACATAAAGTGTCCCTAACTGCTTCAACCTCTGCATTTATGGTGAATGCATTTATGTAATACAGAAATTCTCCATCTTCCAACAACCAGCAAGTAAGACTATACCATGAGTCACCTCTATTTAGCTCTCCCCCCAATTTTTTCACATGAATTATTCAGTGTATGACTGTTTCAATATGTCTGTCTTTAAAAAAAAATTCTAGATGAACTTAAAGCAGCAAGAGGAAGTGCCTACATTGCAAAAATGATATCTACCTGCATATTTATCTTAAGAGGCAAGTCTTTAATGCATTCACTCAGGTGAAAATATCATTAACAGCAAGGACTGACCAACTGCCTCCAGGATCCATGGGGTTAATCTGGGTTTTGCCATCTGATTCCAATCCATCAGGCCTGGCTATAAATCCCTTATATGTCTGGGTGATAAAAAGCAAATATAAATTTTCAAAAAATTTAACCTTGCATGGTATATAAAGAGAATACATAATATTCTCGGGCATAAATATGTCTCAAGACAAACTCATTGCATATACCCAGAATACATAATGGATCTTAGTGAGACATATTTTTCCCATAGCAAGAAAAAGCCAGAAATTCTACAGTAAACTGTGCCATTTCGGCAACTCTGAGATAAGAGCTGTGTCTCTAATTTGGGGCTGAGGGAGAGGCAATCTGGCTGAAGGGGGACCTAGGACTTGGGCATATGTCTAGGGGACCTAGGTCACATCATTTTATGTAATTGGGTTCCAATTTCTACTTCAGGAAATGAAGGAGGCTGATCCAGAAACTACTAATTTCCAAGATAGTGTTTATCCAACTTTAGTGTCCATGCAAATCCTCTGGGGTCTTGTTTAAATGCAGATTCTGATTGGGTAGGTCTGGGGTAGGGCCCAGAATTCTGTATTTCTAACAGCCTGGTATGATACAGATGCTGCTGGTCAGAAGACCACACTGTGAATAGACTGTGAATAGCCAGGGTCTAGATCTTTCTGGATCTGATGATCTAATGCAGTGAACCTCATCTTTCACCTCCTGCACACTGAAATCACATGTGACAATCCATTATATAGAGTAGGTGCAATTTACTGACATGGTGTGTCAGAGACTCATAGCCCTCTCCGTGGACAGGTGAGGAGACCAAGGCTGATGGGACTTTTACAGGGAAATGGACTTTTACAGGGAAATGGGCTGACACCAGTGGGACTTTTTTCTTTGTAATGCTTCTTTACTAAAGACCAGATTAGTGGTTGCAAATGCAGATGCCTACGTGGACACAGGTGGGCAGCACAAATCATAAATCAGAACTATGTTTGCATATTTAAATATACAGGTATATATTTTCCTTCCTTGAAAAATTATGCTTTTTCACATTTTTCTTGAAATTCATGGCCATTTTTTTTCCTTTTTGATAGAGACATGATGCAACAGAAATATTTACTCATTGAAATTTAATAGGGCAAGAGAAGCAGTGAAGCCAAGCCTATGTAGAGCCTGATATTTGTACAATTACACAATACTTTTACTTTTGAAAATGTACAAACATGTATAACTGTGAGAATACATTGCCATCTATGCCTGAGGGTGTGGGAAGGAGCCTGTTCAATGAAGGGTCCTAAACTTCAAGCTTCATTAGGTTCATGGGACAGCCATCCCTTGCACAAGCGAGGAACAAGAGATAGAACAGGTGGAATCTTTACACACAACACTGTGCACCTCAGACAAAAACTGTACAGCAAAAACCAACCAACTAACACTGATGAAATAGTTGGAAAAGTTTAATTCAAATAATTCCATGAAAAAGATGAGTCCTTCTATTGTGACCTTGATCTCTGACAACAGCCAGGAATAAGACCCAGATGGCTGTGACCCTAACTACTCATTAGTTCATTTGCTCATTCCTTCATTCCTTTATGCATTCATTTGACAAATACTCTTTGAGTGCCCCCTCTGGGCCAGGAGTTGTGGCCTGCTGGCTAAATGTGATTAGTAAAGAGAACAGCACTGGTGATTACCCATCTGTCTTTCCTGCCTCCAAGTTTTCTTTTCTCACTTCCCCCAACCCCAATGAGACAGAAACTTACTTGTTGGACTGCAAACAGCTAGATGGGTGTGTGTGCTGAATTCCTGAGAGAGCCTGGCACAGTGTGTGGGGTTGGGGTGGCGGGGACAGGACATCCCCATAGTTTTATTAACATTAGGCAACAAAATAGCTCTCTCTTTCTGAGAGGATGGGTCTATTGAGAGGCACAGGGAAGGATTGCCCTACAACTGCAGCCCTGGGTCTCTCAGCTTCTAGGGAACTCCTTACTACTTAATCGTCCTGGCTTGAAATACAAGGGGTTGAGGGGTCAGAGTTTGGGCTCTGGGATTTGACTGCTTGCATCTGGACCTATGGAGAAGTTAAGGTTATCCTTCACCCCCTTTTTGTCATGTGGGCATGATCATGATGCTTGTTAGGGGCGTTGGTTGTGAGAAAGCAGAGAACACACACAGAGTGTAGAGAAAGCAAGCCCTCCTTCCCCCAAATGTGAGGCATTGCCTCTGGGGCTGCCGATGCCATAGCAGTCACCTACAAGTTAGTATGAGTTAGTGAAGGCTTTGATCAGGGTGAGAAGAGAGGGGTGAAGTTATTGGGGAGGGGTGCCGAGATAGATGAAAGGGCCAACTTTTTGCTGTCGGGACTCATCCAAAGAGCAGAGTATGAGGTGCTCTTGGCAAATTTGAGGAAGAAATTGCAATGCACAGAATTTGAAGGACTGAAAGCTGTGCTGGTTACCTCCTGGAAAGGCCAGCCCCTGGCGCCTTTGCTCCTAGCTGACTCTATTTATCCAACGAAACATCAAACTTGTGTCCTCTCATTAACCCTTTGTTTCTTCTTTGTTCCTCATTTAGAACCCCCACACTCTGATTATTTTTAGAGCTGTGAGAAGTCAGAAGTCACTTGTGTTTACAGAGAAGCCTGCAGCCTTCAAAGGCAGGAGGGGAGTGTTAACAGCACCCTGCTCTCTCCCAAGCCCCAGGTCCCGCCTTTTCCAATACATTCTGGGGCACTTGTCTCAACAGAAGAAAAAACACAAAGGAGAGAAATCTTTTCTCTCTCTTAGATGTTTGCTTTCTCAGTTTCCCCTGTGAGCTGCTTGAATTTAAAAAAAGTATACACACACACACACACACACACACACACACACACACACACACACACACACTTTTATGTTTTTTCCCTGCAAAGTGGGGAGAACCAGGCAACTGCCTATGCAAGTCAGAGTTTGTGAAACCTGGGCATTCCTTCCATCCCTCCCTCCCAATCTTCTTTCTCCCTTTCCTACTGATTTCTCCTCAGTACATCAACCTGCAACCTCCACACCGGGCCAGGGATGAAGCCTTGAGATGCTCTCAGAATTATGAGTGTACCTCAGGGGACAATTCTGACCAGATCCAAAGTCTTCCACATTTGAACAGCCACAGCCATATTGTCATCTCTGTGACTAAAATGTCTGCTTTGATGATGTGCATTGAGGGGGCTTAGAAGATCTATATCCACCATCTCTTTTTCAAAAAGAAGGTGCTGAGGTCCAGAAGGTAGAAGGGCATTTCTAAGGTTCCCTTACAGGGCTCTTCCCACAGAAATGAGGTCAGTGTCATCCTATGGCCCTTCAAAGTGTTACTAAATGAAGCCACTTTAAGCAGGTAGGGGGCAAGAGAAAGCAACTGAACCAATCAAGGTGTGTGAATTAGTACTACTTAGAGTGGAAGGTAGGGTTTATGTTGAATTCCCCTAAACACCAGTGTTGAGACTTCTACTGCTTTTGTTGTTTTCAAAAAGTAGTAACATAGGCTCTGCCTAAATTATGGCCATGCTAGCAACATATTTGGGTGGTTGGATGTGAACAGAAGGCTGTGTCTACATTGCACTAAGGCAGGACTGCAGAAATAATAGTCCTGTAGCTCTGAGACTATCTATGTGAAAAGACACACACAGATAGACACACACAGACACACACACACACACACACACACACATACTTTTGTGAACAGGGATGCTCATGCTGATGTTCTCCCAGACCAACATACAGCTCACATGGACTATGCTACGGCAGACACACTGCTATGTGTTCTTCTTTCATGCACCCATAAATATATGCAATATTTGTGGGAAAGACTGTCTCCTCCATATTTGAGGGTCTAGGTCACAAAACATCAGTCTCTGAAGTGGAGTCTAATAAAAACCTACCTAGTATGCATGACTTTACTTATCTATAGAATATTCCCAAAGCTGACCACATCTCAGCTACCCTCTCCAGTATTTTTCATGTTGGAATCCCTTCAAGCTGAGCTGCGTTTTTTGCCACACAGTAGTTTTGTGATCTTGGGGACATAGCTTAAATCACCATACCTCAGTTTGCCCTTTTGTAAAAAGAGAGTGATAATACCTACTTCTTGGTATTGTGTGTGTATGGTGGGGGATTCACATATAATAATAAGATGCTAGCTATAAACAAACCCAAACTGTGCATGGCCTAGGAAAGGAGCACAATAAATGTGAGTTCTCTCTCCCCTTCTTGATGAATTAATAACATTTTAAGTATGTTGCTGAGGCAATATGGTAGATTTCCTATATTATTATTTCAGTAACTCTCTTATGTGTTTCTGTATTTATTCATTCATTCATTCAGGCAGCAATAAACTAAAACAAAATTTTGGCCCTCATGGAGTTTATAAAGCTACTTGATTAATTATAACACAATCTACATGATATAACTCATAAAAGAAGGAAGCAATATTCATAGAGTCTAAAAGAAAGGGTAAAAACGTGTCAGCTTCAATATATCTGGAAAGGTGCTAAAGTCTGTTCAATTCTCTATGATTCTTGTTTCCATGGTATATCCGTTAAGAACCTTTTGATTTTAAGTGACAGAAAATTAAACTCCAACTAACTTAAACCAAAATGGAATTTATTAGCTCATTGCAGGGGGAGTTCCTGGAATAAGTAGGGGCAACCATGTGTGGTTGGAGCCCACATGGCATAATTCAGAGAAGAGAGATGAGGAGAAATCAGGTCCTTGGTAGCATGATTTGTGTTGCTGGATCAAACTTTACTTGAAGCCCACATGTTAACTTCATAGCAAACTGGCCACCCAGCAAAAAGGCTTGCATGGTGGGCAGTGTGCTATCAGGGAATTCTATTCGCTGCTGGTTCATTCATCCCCATTCTCCCTGGACCAACTCAAATGTCACCTTCTCTGTGATGACTAACTCCCAGTGCTGGGTTTCTTCATTACACACCATATACAAATAATATGTCACACTTGGAATGAAATATAATCATGTATATCGTGGTCTTCTCATGTGATTGCCAGCCTCCTTAGGGCAGGGGCTGAGTCTTCTTCAGCACAAACTTGGCAAGTCACTTAATGTCTCTGGGCTCCAGTTGTATCATCATTAAAATGTGGGTCCCTAGGCCCGGTAATTGCATCGGGGCATGCAGTGAAAACCATTGCAGAAGATTGACAGAAGCTCCTTTGGGTGCAATGTTGTAATAAATATAAGTAGACAGATCCTGGTAGCAGACATTTTTGTGACACACACAAGCTGTGTGACCTTGAGCAGTGTACCCAACAGCTCTGAGCTTCTCAATTCTCACCTGTAACCAGGAAATAAAGGGAGTTATTGGGATCATAGTGCTGGGCACAAAGCCTGGTAAACCACAGGGGGTAATACCTGATAAAACCCAACCTAATTGCAAACAGAGCTGCAGTGTCTTTGGAAACCCAGGCTGGAGGCACTGAGACAGTCCAGGGCAGGGCTTGGAGCTGGAATGTCCTCCCAGTGCATGGCAAGCTGCCTTCATAAGTTGCTCTTCCCCGTACACCTGGTGATGGTGATGAGCATAACTCATCCTTCTTGCAGTTAATGGCTGGTGACATTTTGAAGACGGCTGCCTGGCTTCGGTTTTGCAGGCAGCAGGGGGATTTTAAAATGCCCGATTGTTGTCAGGCTCTACAAAAATACAAACCAGAATTGCATGCTGCACCTGAGAGTAGATACAAAGTCACCTGAGTGAGATGCAGGGTGCCCAGAGCCCCCTCCCTGCTAAGTCACTGTGAATGGCAGTGGCAGGAGGGGCTGCTCAGATAGGCTGAAATGGTGGGTCAATTCTCTATGGATAGGAGAATTTTGTGGGAACTTGAGGATTAAAATTCCACATGCCTGGCATCAATATTCTATGCTCTTGTTATAATTCTCTTTGTGAGGGAGAGAACGCAGCTCTCTGAATTCTTGGGTGAAGTAAACTACATATCTCAGGGATTAAGGGGATTTCTTTGCTTATAAATCCCACCCAGTGTGGAGGAGCATGGTAGGGGTGGGGCAACAGGGGCTGGAAGGAAGGCTCTTGTCCTGCCAGCAATGGTGACAACACATTAGCCCAGTGTGATTTTGCTGATGTGAACAACACAAAAGGTGGCCTGGAGTACTTGGGTTGACTAACGAAGTCCTTATAAGAAATGGCAAAAGTCAGGCTGGTTTGGTAAGTACCATAAACAGCTGGAACCCCTCCTGACACCAATATTGTCTCCTGCATCTGAAAAGAAAAAATGCAGATATTTGCAGAATATTTTTTCCCCTCAGATTTGCTACTGAGTGGATGTCTCCACTTGTTTTGTTCTGCTGCAAGGAAAGCAATGCAGATAAAAGACTTAGAACGAACCAGGTGCTTTCATGCCAGGCAGAGCCCGGTTGAGCTGAGCTGACTACTCTAGGCCCCCCCCCCCGCCCCCATCATCCCCTTTTCTCTCGGCCCTCCCAGACACCACTTTCCCTTGGGGAGAGAAACCCTGGAAGAATCTTCAGAGGTGGCAGGTGGCCCGTGTTGTGCCCCTGGCACGATGGGGCAAGCTGCCGTGGCTGAGCTCTTGCTGGGGAATCTGTGCTTCTCACCTCTAAGACTGACTCCGGTGTGGCCGAGACTAAGCACAATGTCTTACTTGGTGTCAGCCTGTTCCCTAATGGGTAGCAGCTGATGTCACAGAATCAGTGTGATGATGAGGCATGATTAGAAGGCGCCACTTCTTAGGCGGGCCTGGGGATCATGGCCTGAGTACAGAATTAGTTCTCAGCCCTCCAGGGAAGGGGCCAAACCCCGCAGGAGAGGAGCCCCCACTCCTGCTAAGGAAGCAGAGGTAATAACTAATAACCTTCCCTCGGCCCCGCCTTCCCCTAACCTTGTCGTGAACCGTGGTTGTTTTGTTCAAAGAAGTGCTCGTGCAACCAGGCTCACTTTAATGAAAAGCAGGCCCTCACTCACCACTGCCCCTCCTCAGGCAAGGGAGATAAAAACCTAATGGCATGTCAGATCCTTGATGGCAAACCCGCCAGGAAAACAAAATTATCAGGGTAGAGCGGAGGCAGCGGACCGTATCTGCTTTTGTACCATAAAATAACATAACCCGATGACCCCCTCATTTGCTGAAGGGGCACCCGGCTGGAAACACTAAGGCCTCTTGCAAAAGTTCCTGCTGCCTGCCACAGCCACAGAGCTGCTCACAAGCAACCTTGCTGCCTGGCTCTTTTTTCTCTCTCCCCTCAGGCTTTTCAGTCCTCATTTCAATATCCAAGGCATGAGGCCTTGATGACAACACGTTTATCACCACACCGTGTTGTGAGACTCTGACAGGAAAAGGTCCAAAGTTTTCCTATGTGCGTGTGCGCACACACATACAAACACACACATACACATACACACACATACATACATACATATACACATATACACACATACACACATACACACACACACACACAACTCTACATTGAAAAAAAAAATTTTCAAACCATCTCCATCAGAGAACAAAGTTAAAACGTTATCTAATTGCATCCAAGAGATGTTTTAAAACGACTTCAGATACTGAAGAATTGTAAAAGCCCTTTAAAAACAGCCCTCTTGTCAGAACAGCATAATAATCCTGGAGAACTTTTCAAGTCTGGCTGCCATGGTTATTTTTCTCTCCCTTCTTCTATCCTTCTACCCCTCCCACCTTCCACTGTTCATAAACATCTATTGAGCACTTACCATAAACCATGGCCCAAGACAGGTTCTGAGGAAATCTCCTCGAGCAAGACAGAAATGGTCCCTGCATGATTCTGGCCACCTATCTTGGCAGAGGCTGCTTCTTAGCCCCACCAGTGTCCTATATGTTCTTCTTCCCCAATAATAAACCCCCCAGTTTTCAGCTGAATGCATGAATCTCTATAATAAAAATTATATGTCCCAGCTTCTCTTGCTGCTATGTGTGACCATGTAACTAAGTTCTAGCTAATGGGCTGTAAACATTTTTGTGTAATGCTTCCAGGAAGTATTATTAAAGTAAGGGAAGCATACTATTTCCTCCATTCCTTCTTGTGGGTTGGAATGTGGATATGATGTCTGGAGTTCAAGCAGCTATATAATACCACGAAGTAGAAGTCATGTACAGAGAATGGTACAGGAGCAAGACAGAAAGAACCTGAGATTGCAGAGCCACTTTGAAAAACTAGCAATTTCTTATGTAATTAAACAGATACCTACACTACTCTCAGTAATCTCATTCCTAAGTATTTACCCGAGAAATGAAAACCTATGTCCACACAAAGATTTGCAGACAAATGTTCATAACAGTTTTTTTAAATAATAACCTCAAACTGGAAACAATCTAAATTTCCATCAATAGATGATTAAACAAATTGTGTATATTAATATAATGGAATACTACTCAGCAATAAAAATAAACTATTGATGCATACAACAAAATGAATGAATCTCCCCAAATTTTATGCTGAGTGAAAAAAAAGAATATATACTGTATTACACAAAGAAATATATACTGCTTGACTCCATTTATATAGAATTCTAGAAGAGGTAAAAGAAACTCCCTCTAAAGCAGTGGTTCTCAACCTTTCTAATGCCGCGACCCTTTCATACAGTTCCTCATGTTGTGGTGACCCCCAACCATAACATTATTTTCATTGCTACTTCATAACTGTAATTTTGCTACTGTTATGAATCGTAATGTAAATATCTGTGTTTTCCGATGGTCTTAGGCTCTACAGCAGCGGTTCTCACAGGTTGAGAACCGCTAGTAGGGTCGCCTAAGACCATGGGAAAACAGATATTTACATTACGATTCATAACAGTAGCAAAATTACAGTTATGAAGTAGCAACGAAAATAATGTTATGGTTGGGGGTCACCACAACATGAGGAACTGTATGAAAGGGTCGCGGCATTAGGAAGGTTGAGAACCACTGCTCTAAAGTGATAAATGTCAGAACAGTGGTTGCCAATGAAAGGTGGAGATCAGCCAGAAGGGGCATGAAGAAACTTTCTGAGATGATGGAAATGTTTTATATCTTGGTTGGGTTGTTGTCAAAACTCATCAAATTCTATGTCATTATGGTATATGTATTTCACCACATGCAAATTATACAATAATACTAATAATGATAATGCTAATAATAGCCTGGATCCCGTTGACTCTTTTAGCCCCGGCCTACCTTATTTACATGAGAGAGCTGGTCATAGGAGCCAGGGCATAGGTGGGGGTTGACAGCAGGGTTCATCTGAGTGCCACAGTTTATAAGAGTCTCCCCCTGGTCCTGGTTCCAGGGTGTCTCCGTCTTGAACTCACAGCACACTCAGCAGACCTCTTTTCCTCCCCTCACACCTGGCTGTCACCACTGTCAGTCCATTGGGCAAGCAGGATCCCACTTTGTGGGGTTCACTTTGATCAGCTGAGTGTGCTGTGTGTAGTAGCACTATTCTCAAATGCTGGTAGTAGGACTATTCTTAGCACACCGCCAAACCCCAGGAGGCTCTGAAGATGCATGAGGCTGAGTAGCAGCTGCAACGTGGCTATTACCAATGCTATTATCATCATCATTATTGCGGGAATGCGGCTTTTGTGGTATGCCAATCGGGGGATGTTTAAAGGCCTTTTCCATAATTGGAAGAACCAGTCCAGGGCATGTGTGGGTTTCCATTTGGAGTGAGAGTGACCTCAGAGGAAGCATGTTTCCTCGCACACTAGGGGCTGGCATTTCTGGTGGGTTCAGTTGGCAACTGCCTGCACGGACAGATTTCAGTTTCATACTCTGTCCTCTCCTCCTATTCTGTCCAGCTCTGCCACCTCTGCCTCACCAAGCAGTCCCATTATCAGCAACCACAAATTCTACAATTAGAGATTCATTCCTTTGAATTTATAGTTTATCTGCTATTAAAATGCAAGTCCTCCTGCTGTCTTTCCTAGAATTGTGTTTCTTTCTACATTTTCCCTTTTAAGAAAAAAAACTTGGATACATATAAAGCAGCATGATACGGCATTAATGTGGAGGTAACATCACAGAGAAAAGGTGGAGTGAGGTCAGTGAGGACAAAACGAAGATAAGAAAGGTAAGTACTTCCTGTGTTTCCAGCATGTCCTGGGTGTTGGCACATGTTACGTTTTCAGGGTAGCCCTCTTCCTGAAGTTATATTTCACAGCCACTTGGCATTTACTATGTACCAGGCACTGTACCAAGAGCTGTATGAAAGTTGCCTCATTTAATTATCAGAACAACCCCATGAAGTGGGTATATTAGTATCCACATTTGATAGAGAAGAAAACTGAGGCACAGAGAGATTAAATAACTTGCTCAAAGTCACATGGCTGGAAAGTAGCAAAGCCTGTATCCCAACCCCAGTCATCTCGCTTCAGAGACTGTGCTCATAAGAACTTTTATGCAATCATAAAATAACAGGTTATTGCTCCCTCATCATTGGATGATCCTAACTGCCCAGATATCTTGCTTTTTCATTCAAACACTATTTCCTTCAAATAGCTACTTCGAGGGTGATCTCACTATTATAATTTTCTTTCCACAATGAAATGTTTTCATTTTCAAGATGCATCTGCATATTCCCAGGATTTCATTTCCCTCCCAAGTTATTTTCCCAAAGGAAAAATATGTAGTCTGTTTTGTTTGAAAAATCTAAAAGCACAACACAAGAACAACAACACAAAACCCCAACCAATTGACGTTGTGCTGTCTTTGCAACTCAGAGACCCTGGGACCCAAGGCACAGCCTTGTAGACCTCTGAGAAACATTTCCTGGGATTTTAGGGTAAGGATCCTGGAATTACAAGGGGAAGAAACCCAGAAATATTATTCAACTATTGTGCATCAGAGCCACAGGCAAACAGGAGGAGACACAACCCTGAGAGGCAGAAGAGAAATATCTGTGTTTTTGATGGAAGAAAAGCCAGTACCTAGAACAGTTTCTCATGTTTGTTGGGGTGATGGTGGAAGATGCTGGAAGCTCTTGGCCCCAGCAGTGGAACTTCTACAGACCTGGGCATTTGGGAATCTGCCAAGGTGGGGGTGGGGGTGAGATTTTGGAGAACAGCACCTAGAGTCTTTTCTTCCAGAGAAATGAAAACCACATGTGTAACTAAGGAGAAGCATGCCATTCCATGGAGAATTCCCTACTCATACCTGAACAGAATGAAAATCTTCTGTGAACTTCCTGCCCGTGTCCTTATGCTAATGACTCTGCTATTTCATTGTTTGCGTTTGCCACAGGAAGGGAGGGTCCTGCTTCGGAAAGATGAAGACAAACAGGACCAGGCTTCCCACTGGCTTGGGTGGGGGTGGGAGGTGGGGAAGGAATGGAGGGGGTGAGACAGAAACAAAAGTACAGTAACTTCTGAAGGGTGTAGGGTGGGGGTAAAGGCCGGGCTCTGAATAAAACCAGATCGTGCTGTTTCATTGGGGGTATAATGACATCTATAGCTTCCTGCCCTCATAGCCCTCTGCAATCAGACTGGGATTCTGATCTCTGACCTGAAGGCCTAGTCTTTCCGTGGGGTCTGGATCAGGGGTCAGTCAAGGCTAGCATCCCACTGGAGCCTTCCCTGAAACACCATTGCCCACCTCTAGCCATAGCAGCTCAGTCTGACTCTAGCATCTCTCAAAACTTCATAGTACAGAACCTCACACCCTACCACAATCCTGTAACCCCTTAACATTCCCCCATCTGGTGAGACCTCCACTGTGTTTCACTACCTTTTGAGTTCAGAGGACCTATCTATACTTTTTTATAGCTGGTTCCACCACCCAGTATCTGCCTAGTCCAGTGCATGAATCCCCAGTAGCTTGAGTCTGGTCTGTTCCATGCTATGGAGCCCTCTTTCTGACTACTTGGTGCTTTAGATGGACTGAACTCACTCATAAGTGACTGGGCATCTATGTTCACCCAACCTTGTGCAACCACAGGATTACCAAACCATCCTCCAAGGCAGATATCATTATTCCTGTTAAAAACAGCTCAGAGTGGTTAGGTGACTTCCTCATGATCTGCAGCAACCTTTCCTAAAGTGGGTTCTGTAGAACACTGGTGGCATGGTGAAAAAAAAGTCAGACAATATCATATTCCATACCTCAGAACAGACATATACATTAAAGGCTCTGAGAACTATTTGACTTTTTCTTTAAAACAATTGACATCACACCCCAATGCCTAACAGCCCAACTCTTTTTCACTGTTTTAAAAAACCTTTCTCCAATTTATTTGGCCATAAAACATTTTGCCCATGTAACTTGTAATAGATTAAATTATTATAGAACAAATATGTAACTTCTGCTCTAAACTTTCATGGAAAGAGTATACTTCCTTGTCTCATTGATAAATGGCTTAGCCATCTGACTTGCTCTGGCCAATGGTATGAGGGTGGCAGTTCCAGTGTGCCGGTTTCAAGCCTAAGCCTTAAGAAACAGCACATGTTTTCATTTGCTTTTTATGCTTTTTTCATTCCCCATGCCTCAAGTGGATGTTCTCCCTCCATCCTGGACCTCCGAATGAGATACATGGAGCAGAGCTGCCCCAGTCAACCTACAGATGAGTGAAAAATAAATGCTAATGATTGTATGCCACCAAGTTTTGGGTTGTTTTTTAAATAGCTTTATTATCTGTGGCCACAGGTAACTGATACACTATTCCTATTTAATGTGCCATGGAATCCTAGCACTCAATGAAATGCTGAGTCACTGTCAGTAAATGACCAAGCCAGAGTCACACTCAAGTCTTCTAGTTCCAAAGCCTGCTTGCCCCACTGCATTAAGCTGAGGGAGATAAGCAACAACAGCGTCCAGATAGGCTGCCCTGAGATAGTGTGTTTTGGGGATTTCTTACTGCAAGAAGAAAGATAGGGGTGAGGGTCATAGAGTCTCCAGCTGGTACTTTGAGACAGGATTGAAGCCCTCAGGTAGGGCCACCAGAGGCAAGAAACTCATAGATGGCTGTTGTAGCCTGCCCAAGGCCAAGTCCTTGGAGTCACTGGATTGCCAAGGTTATGATTGCAGATTTTGTTAGGTCTGCTTTCAAGTTCTTTCCTTTCTTAAACCTGCACAAGCACATTATTTCCAAAGTCCTTGTCAGAAGCCTAAATTCGACCAATTTGCTGAGTCAGTACAAAGTGCAGAATTGATGGTACAGAA
Organism: Eptesicus fuscus; assembly: GCF_027574615.1. Classification (NCBI taxonomy): domain Eukaryota; kingdom Metazoa; phylum Chordata; class Mammalia; order Chiroptera; family Vespertilionidae; genus Eptesicus; species Eptesicus fuscus. The sequence goes on from NC_072473.1 coordinate 135,624,724, forward strand.
AGACATTAAACAACCTACAGCCCTTTAGACCATGTCAACAGATCATCCGAAGCCTCAACTGCAGAAACATTTCATGAAATCCCTGAAGTTTCTCCCCAAAGAGTAGGAATGCCTTTCTGTCATTTAAAAACAGATGGAGGCCTAGCATGATTTTTACTCCAGCTAGGGCAGTGGATTCACCTGAGCTAAGCTCTAGAGAGGGTCAGTTAATCTTCATCCAAGAAATATATCTTGAGCACCCTTGGGTAGGGGGTGCTGGAATACACTACTGGTTCTGTAGGGACCCAGCCCAGAGCTGAGAGAGAAGGGTCAATGACAGTTACAATGCAGTGTGCTGAGGTTGTTGGCGAGGTCTGAGGAATTTTTATAGGCAGACAAGTAACTATCAGGGGCTGTCCTTATACAGAGGCCATTATGAAGCCTCCTCTACTCTGCCAAATAGTGTGTTTTTAGGATTTCTTACTGCAAGAAGAAATACAGATTATAAAGCTACCCTGACAGTTAAGCAGGTACAATGTGCACAGAATGGGTGTGATTCTTTTCTATAGTGTGAAGTCTGCCCAGGTACTATGATGGGCCGATGGAGTGAAAGAGCTCCAAAATGCCAACCTAAGGTGAATAGGGGCATGTCCTACGAGGTAGCCCTGGAATGTGATTGGAAATTAAGAAATGCTAAATTAATAAATCTAATCACTTGTCCTAAGCTCTGTTTGGGAAAAGACTAAAATAAAAAGAAGTTTGTCAGTTATGGAGATTTCTGAAAAAATGACACTTGACACCAGGAGAGGCCCATTGAGCAACTCTGGAGGAGAGGTCTTGGCTCAGGATCCTTGAAATTGTGGGTTTCCTCTGCCCAATAGCCAAGAGCAGGGCTCTGAGACTCTGGTGAGGCAAGCAAGGCACAAATTCAAGGAGATGCTCACTGTTAGAGTCATGGAAGTGCAGGATAGATACTTGAAAGGTGCCTCCCTTGCTTCACTTGAGTCCCAGCCCTGACAGAGAGGCTAAGGCTCCAGTTCCAGACGTGGGAGGTTGAAAGCAGAGCCCCTATCACTCAAGCAGCTAAATTTGCATGGTACATACTATAGCAGACACTGTTGTGTACACACATAAGCACTCGGAACTCAACATTCCTGTGTGTGCCAATGTAAGCACATGTGAGTCTCCATGTAGGGCAGGCTGGAGAGGCAGGAAATTAAGGCCACTCTTAACCAATGACAGATGGGAATTGGTGGATCAAAACTCCAGTTTCCTCACTCCTTAGGTGGAACAGCTCCAAGAGGGTCTATACTGCCTCCCAGAGGTTCCTGAGGAGGAGAATGAGTCCCAATTGCCCACAGTGATGACCTCCATGACATGTCCTTTATCAGTTTACCCCTCTTCTTATCTCAATACCTCACTTCCCTACTATATTTCCTGGAATCCCTTTCCAGGTAAACTATTTGCACTCCAATTCTTATCTCAGGTTTTCCCCTGGGGAAACCCAAACTCAGACACTTGCCTTTCCAACATTCCCAGTGGAGAAGCCATGTGCACTAAGGCTCAGCCAGTCAGATATACTTGCCATAGATTTGAATCTGGAGCCAGCGATAATGGGAAATTCTTTCTGGCAGGAGCCATGGTGGTTGCAACATTTAGTTTCCAGCAGACACCAATGATAAAAGGAGTCAAGTGTCTGTCATCTGTTGGCAGTACAGGCTGGTGCTCTGGCTAGCTGGGGTCTGGTTCCCCGGCTGCCCTCTGACCCTACCTGCTTTCCAAGGCTAGTTCCACAGCTTTCCTGGCAATTTGGTGAGTGAACCATCTAATATTGCTTTAACAATTCCTTTAATGCTCCAATTAAGCCAGACTTTGTTCTAAACACCAAGCCATCGTCAGCTAATGTGGCTGCCCAGATCATTTGCTCATAAGCAGAGAATGTAATCGTCAGGCTGGCGGGGATGTTTGGCATCACTCTGCATTAGTCTGATTAGTCATCCTGTTTTGTCGATTTAAGTCTCTGTTGCGCTGGAGGAGTAAGCCAATCCTTTCTCAGGGGACTGAATGCATCCGGTTCGTGAGATTGCCAGGCTGAGGGTCTGATTGCTACCAGCAGCAGATTCACCAAAACACCACCTCAGAAGAGAACAGGCAGGCATCACTTCTCCATGTCCCTTGAATCAAGGCTCTTTTCACTTGAAAAAGCAGCACTAAATGTTCCACCTATCACCCAATCAGACTCACACTCGAGCTTCCCTTTTCAGAGCAAGACTGCAAATGCAGTGAGCTGGGGAATGTGCCAGTAGGAAGATCTTTCTGAAAATATTCTGTGCAGAGAAGAGTGAGGACAGAACACTAAATGTGCAGCTTTGAGCTACCACTAAAACTCCTTAATGCAGTGAAGGGACAGAAGAAGAAAAATATTTTCTTACTCTCTTCCTTCTTCTTAGTCTTGATAAAATTAATGTTGCTAAGTGCTAGTCTCCTCTCAATATGTATAGAAGAAACAGGATAGGATAGGATAGGATAGGATAGCCCAGGGTAGGATAGAATAGAATGAGTTGACCTCACTATAGGCAAACAAAAGCATTGCATTTAGTGGAAACAAATGCCCTGCAGCTTTACCTCCAGCAAAGAGGGTGAAATTAAGAAAAAAGAAAGTTCCCTTGTTGCTTGAGAGTGACTGAGTGTGTGTGTGTATGGGGGGGGGGGGCAGTGGTGAGTCAGGAAGGCCCTGGTTGGATGAAGCTACATTTACACACTGACACACTCCTCTCGTTAATATTTGCATTGAACTACCATTTTCTGTGCTGACATTTTGCATCTAGTTAAATGCCAGCAAATCCAGAGAGATGTGCCTTTGACCTGTGGTTCTGCACTTTTGGACAAGTATCGATGCTTTGTTTCTAATTTCAGATATTCCACATTTTGTAGTCTTTCACCTCAGATATATTTTTAACTGGATAAAATGCTTCATACTTCATATCATCTCTGCTGAACATTTAATTGAGAAATGTGTTAAAATGCATTTGGCTTAAATGATCTAAGTGCATGCATAGATATTTCCTTTATGAAAGTAAAATGGCTTTGAATAATTTTTGTTATTATGAGGGAATTACAGAAAAATTTGCCTTAAAATGCTAAATGTAGTATTTTTAAAGAACTCATGGCTTTGCTAAACAAGAGGAAGAAAGTACTTTACAGAGTAGGGAGAGGGTGTGATGTAGTGATAGAACCTATAGGCTCTGGAGGAAATAGCGTTCAAACCGTAAGCCCACCACACCCTATACCCCTTCTCAACATTTTGGGGTTGTGACCCAGGGAGTTTAGTTGGTCTCCTCAGTCAGATACTTTCTGAGAAGTGATGAACAGCTGGTCTTACGCAGAAGGAGGGGTTATCAGACAGAAGTGTGGACCTAGGCCCTGACCCCAGCTCCTAGCTTCCCATCTCTTGGCTGCCGTTTCTCCTGAGACCTGCCGAACTACATGCCCTGGGGCCTGTGAATTAGCCAAGCTTCCTTACTTGAAGCCCCTTTACTTTAGCTAGCTCTAGAGGCTTCAGTTTTCTGAAATCAAGCAATCTTTGATTAAACTGGTAGGCCCCTAACTTCCAAGAGAATTGAGTACCAAATTGCTCTAAAGCAGATCCTATTTTCTCAGGAACTTTCATTCTAAAATAAGAGGTGTACCTTCATTTAAAGAAGAAAAAGATTGGCAATAGACTGAATTGCATGTATTTTGGTTCATAAAACTTGAGCATTATGGTCAGACCCCAGAATTCAGGCTTTTGAAATCCATGAACAATATGGAAATTGCCCTTTAAATCCTTTACTCTTTCTTTTCTGGGTTCTAAAGAATTTCTCCTATGTTTACAGTCTCCTAGCTTTACATTTATAGGTTCTCTGGCTTGGCTTCTGACACTATTCATTCAATCATTCAACAACATAAAACGTGAATTAAGTGATTAATAGGAAAATTATCTTTAAGGAACTCAGTTACTAGGTGAGAGAGCCAGGAAATTGATGAGTATAACAGAATAGTAGAGATCTGGTTGAGGTGGTTGCAAGGTAGTCTGGGAGTTCAGAGAAGGCATAGAGATGAAAAGGGTCAGAGCCCAGATCTGAACCTGAACACTCTATCCCCTAACCTGCATTCTTAGCCACCGTACTCAACTTTGTCTCAATATTTGGGCTTTCTGGACAGGTGTGCAAGTGAAAAATTGTTCCATAAACATCTTCCTTCCCATGCCTGTCAGCCTATGTATACAGGCTGCCTAGAAATGTGAAGGATATATATATATATATATATATATATATATATATATATATATATATATATATATAGTGTGTGTGTGTGTGTGTGTGTGTGTGTGTGTGTGTGTGTGTGTGTGTGTAGGGGGATTCATCTGAGTGAAGTGTGGTGATTTTCCTACTCTTCTTATGTTACACTTTCCACCACACCCCCTGCCACCAGCACAAGTTGGGGTCTTCAGGAAAAATGCTGTGACCTGTGCAATGAGAGACTGCCAGAAGGGGCACTTGGCAACTCTCCTCAGAGCTGTGATCCTGAGCTGCAGAGACTTGTGGATTGCCCATGCTAGTGCACTGGAATTTCTGGGAGAGCCTGACTTGGCCTTAGGAGTCTAGGGGTGTAGGAGAGCAGAGACCAGCACCTGCTTCCTGTCTGAAGAATTCAGAAGGAGAAAGGGTGGTTGGGATCACTCATGATGGCAGGTAAGGGAGACTGGGCAGGAAGGCGTAGCAAGACAGTACTGCCAGGACTTGGAGTGACAAAGGTGAGTGAGCTTTCAGGGGACCAAATGAGTCCTGCAGAAGGTAAGTGTTTGCTGGGAGAAGGGGCCCCAGCAGTGAGAGGCCATGTGGTGAACCACATTGGGCGGGAATTGAGGAGGTGCCACATGAGTTCAGCCAGAGAAGTGCCACTCACACTTGTTTGGGATGGTGCAGTGTTGAGGGCCTTTTGGGCTCTCTCAAGCCATTATAATATGCCCCACAAGAGGGCATCATTTGGGTCTCTTTTCAGAGAGAGTCTGATGAAGGGATTATGGGAGGGCCAGTCAGGTATGAAGTGTTCTTCTCTCCTATCCTTCTTCCTAGGTTCCACTGTGTCAGAGAAGGAAGGAAATAAGACCTAGGAACAACCCAGGGGAGGGGCTAAAGGAACGTGAAAGCACAAACTCTCCTGTTCTCAGTGCAGTTTCCCAAACCTCAAGCCAGGCTTGAGGGGATCAGACTAGGCAATTTAATCCCCAGAGGTGCTGGAAGTTATGGAAGCTGGTAAAGATGTCAAGGGATAGAGAGAGAAGAGCAGATGGTTACAGGTGTGAAAGCAGGTGTTGCAGAAAATTCTGTTTCTTATTATTGCTCCATCCACTGCAGTCCATGTAATAGCCTAGTTTTATACACATCTATGAACCAGCTACATGCACATTGAGTCCTTTGAGGAGAGGGACAAAATAATCCTCATTTCACAAATGAGGACACTGAAGCTCAGAGAATTTAGGGTCCCTTGACCCAAATCTTTAAATTCAAACCATTTATTTCTTGGTTAAGTTCATAATTTTAGGATTCCTTATGTCTTAAAATAGGAAATGCCCAGAATTAAGTTGTCAGCATGAAGTCCAGGAAATCTCTCCATAGGTATGGAAGGAGCATCACGGGCGTGGGTCCTCTTATGGAAAGGGGCCATAGGTTGGGAGTCTTACATGCCTCCCTGATGATGCAGCCTCAGACAGTGATGGGAATGTGGGCACATGGAATGACTTCACCTCTGGTTTTCATGGTGCTAGCTACTAGTGAGCACCCAGCTGCTGTGGTAGAGGTATAGTAGGGATGGCACTGGGCAGAATTCATAGCATTCCCAGAAGCCCACCATTTTGCAGGCTACCAGAAGAGCAGCCTTTGCCTTTTGTCTTTCCCTTTAGGTGCCTCTGTGTCTTGATGTGATGTATGAGCACACATGTACATATATATACAAAGGCTGACATACTCATTGCATGCACATGCACAATCACAAATACACATGCACATGTGCAAGCAAATGCAGACTCACATGCACACAGACAAATGTGCACACATGCATACTCACAGATGCATATCCATGCACATGCACACATGCAAGCTGATTTTCGCAGACACCAGGAAATCAGTTTCATTACTTCACAGGCACATCTCCTTTATGAGTCAAAGTGGCATATTGGGCTCAGAAAGGGGAACATTTTCATTCCTGAGATAGCTAAGTGGTTTCCCTGGGGAAATGATTCAGAAAAATGTTCCTTCAAAAATCAGAACATTCTTAAAGGAAAATTCCCTACCAAAACATTTGTTTTCTTGACATCGAGAAAAGTGAAGCAGCCCCCTCTCCCTTCCTTGGTTCCTTCATCTTATAGTGCCCTATGAGTGCAGTTTCTAGTTCAGCCATCCCTTGTTCTTCTTAGGACTTGGATGGTCTGAGGCTCCCTCTCAAAGGAACTCCCCCTCAAATAAATCCAGGAGGGCTGTTCTGAAGTCTGTTGTATATGCTAAAGGAATACAGGTATTTGTAAATGGTCATCTGTAGTGTTTGAACCAGGGCCAAATGACTGTCAGGGAGAACTGTGAACAAGGGATAAACAGGGTTGGACCTAAGCTTCACAGGGAGGAAAGAGAGGCAGAGGCAGAGGCAGAGAGAGAGAGAGAGAGAGAGAGAGAGAGAGAGAGAGAGAGAGAGAGAGAGAGAGACCCAAGCCAAACATTAGGGAAATGACAAGCTTCTATTAAGCCAAGGGGGCTGGACTCTTTAGCCATGTTGTCAGCCAAAAGAAACTGACTTCTAGGCAGAGCTTCCACATGATTCCATTGGAATACTTCCTAAATGCTTGTTCTTAGAATATTCAGCTTCTCATACTGCCTTTTAGTACACTCTTAGACTCAGTCCACATACTGACAGAAGCCCAAGTCATATGGAGAGGCTATGGGTATGTGCTCAGGTGGACAGCCCCAGCTGAGCTCCCATCAACCACCAGCCCTGTGAAGGTGCCATCTTGGACATCCAGCCCAGTTGAAACTTCAGAAGACCCCAGCCCCATACACTATCTGGCTGCAAAAGCTTAAGAAACCCTAAGTGACAGCCATCCAGCTGAGTCCAGTCAACTCACAGAACCCAATAGACTATAATAAATTGTTTTAAGCCACCAACTCTTATTTGTTACCCAGTGACAGTATCTGCAAGAAGCATCCACTTAGTACAATCATGAGGGGCTAAAATGATATCCTCCTAGCACTGCAGTCTCACTTATTGTTTAACTCATTGGTATTTGTTGTTGCCCCAATTCTCATGGAGCTGTAGGGAGGAGGGAGCCACTCCATCGGAGACCTAAGGCTCAGCAAGCTGGGAGGCTGCAAGCCGGCTGTCAGAGACCCAGCTTGGAGCAGTCTCCACGTGAGGCAATTAAAATGTGAAATTTAACCTTTAAGAAAAGAGCCTGACTTTACCTTTGCATCTTGGAGAGTTGGGATTCAGAAGACTTGCCAAATCCTTTCCTCTATCCTGCCTTGATCACATTTCTGTCTTCTGTTTGGACATAGATCTCAGACATGTGTACACATGGAGAACAGGGTCTGACGCCAAGAACACAGAGCGGCTCAGCACTGGTGTTTCTCCTCTTAGGAAAAAAAGAAAGGGAAAATAAATAATGAAAAATAAAAATAAAAAAGGGTGGAAGAGAGAGAAGGAAAACGGAGGGAGGAGGAGTAAGTAAGGAAGGAAAGCCTAAGGGAAAGGAAGGAGGGATGAAGGTAGGAAACAATAACGAAAGAGGGGGGTAAGAATGAAGAAATAAGGAGGCAGGAGAAGCAAAGAAGGAAGGAAGAAGACAGATAATAAGAAGAAAGGGTGGGAAGGAGGGATAGAGGAAAGAAAAAAGGAGAAAGGAAGGGAAAGGAAGGAAAGGGAAGGAAACCAATTGACAAGGTAGCACTGCATTTTTACTTCCTGCTTTACTGAGTGAAGCATTCCCTTCATCAGAAGCAGATGTACCGAATCATGTCAAAGTCTACCTAGGCAGGAAGCATCCATTTAATTTACCCAGGTCACGGCAAACATGTTGTCATTCAGCATGTGGAACTGTTTGAACTTACAAGGAGTAACCCAGCAACAGCCATCACCCCATGTGTCTGCTGTGCTCTGATGATACCAAAGCAACGGGAATGGAGGCTCATAATTTCACAAGGTGACAAAAAATTGAATTCTGATATTTCACCTCCACCTGTGAATGAGCAGGGAGGCCAGCTGAATACACAAATTCCTTGAGCCCATGGGAACTGCAGGAAGGCCCTGCTCCATTGTGGTCAGGCTCACCCTCCTCTCTACCCAGGCCAGCAGCCAACAATGGGCTCTGCTACCAGCTTCACAGTTGATTTTTGTAGGTGAGAGCACACCCCCTGCATCACTTAACAGACTTCCTGCAACAAGGACCAGGGGAAAAGAAAGATGCTGCTAAGAGCTCAATTCAGACCCCGCTATTCAGAAATTTGGATTTATTTATTTTGTCATGGAGAACCAGAACTGATATTAATCTTGGCACTATCCTTGAAAAAAAGTCATTCATAATAATACAACAATAATATGTAACATTTACAGAGTTCTGACTCTGAACAAGGGACTGTCTGCAGTGCTTTACATGGATGTCTCATTTAATCTTTAAAGCAACCCTGTGAGGAAGGTCTTATTATTCTCTCCATTTTACAGGTGAAGATTTTGAGACACAGAGAGATCGACTTCCCCAAGGCCATACAGCCTAGATTGGAAACCCAAGGAGTCTGATACCAGAGCCATGTTCTCAACTATGTTTGGAAAGGCCACTCCCAGTTTAGTCAAGAATTCAAATTGAGTCTAAGGACTCAAAAATTATTTTAACAGTACCCATTTCTGTTCTTAAAGGAAGAAACTGGCCCAGCTGATTGGTCTTCTACATTCATTAAGCCAGAGCTACTCTTTGACCATCCTGCTATCCCTTATTTCACACATGTAAAACAAATAAAATTTCATTTCATTAAAAAACACACCTTGTATCCAGATTTTCCACACCTTTAGACAGAGTTTGCCATTGTTATTCAGTCACTGAGGTTTTTCTCAAAGGCCTCAGAGACTAGACTAATCACAGATGCGTCTGAAGGCATCGCCAGAGTTGGGATGCTTTAAAGCGCCATCTAGATTGGCAATCAGGGGCCAGTGTCATCAGCTGCTGACCTCCAGAGCAGTGAAGCAATGGGTTGAGAGCCCTTGACTTCCACTTCTGTTGATGGGCACAGTTGGTGGCCTCTGGACGTTGTCTGGAATCCAGCAGCTAAGGAGAGATTCTTTGAGCTGGAGGCAGCCAATTCAACTCATATGTAAGGAGCTAAAGGAGAATGTGGAGAAAAAAACAGAGGAATTTGGGGTACTATTTTTAGCGCAGGCTAGAGCTGTTATTGGGTTATAAAATGCCTCTGGGCCTGAGTTTGGGGGCAGGTGTGGAGGGAGGAAGGTGACTCCCTCCCTGTCTCTGGGAACAGATTGTGGGCCTTCTCTGTGAGCAGTGGGACTATCAGCTGATGCTAAAACATCCTGGCTCTAAATTTGGCAGGGCAGGCTGAGGCTACCTGGAATTTTAACCCAATATCCCACCCCTCAACTATGTAAAAAGACAGTCTCATTTTTCTCAAAAAACAAACAAACAAACAAATAAACAAACAAACCACTTTCAAAAAAAAATTTGCTAGCAAGTTGCAAAAGTTTTCCCTTGAACCATTTAACTTTGGGGATCATCTGTTTTGGGGTCTAGTGTTGCCAACTAGATATTTCTAGAGAAAATAAGAAATCATATTTTCATGTGTAACCTCTTCATTTTAAGTCAATTTAATTCTAAAAATTTTTTAAAGCCATGTGGGCCAAAGGAAACACATCCAAGAATGTAATTTAGTTCGTAGGCCTACAATTAGCAATCTTAACAGAGCCCTTGCCTCTTGCAGAGATGGGGAAACTGAGGTAGAGAGATGGAGAGACTTACCTTGAGGATCAGCAGATACCACCATTTCCTCACCCACCTTTATGATTCAGTGGGCTCCATTCACCCCAAGAGTCAGTCTGCAGCTCTTTGCCCAAGAGTTTTTTAAAACTTCAAAAGGCCACTTTGCCTGTGCAAAGTAGAAGTACCGAGGAAGTAAAACCCTCTGGGAGCAACCAATGACTCTAGGGGAGGGGTGTGTATAAATGTCTCGGCTCCCTTGTCCCTTGGGTGGGATAGCGCTGAGTTACATGGTCTATACCTTTCCCAGAATTTTCCCCAGGATGTTGAAATCCAATTGCTCACCGTGGTGGCTGGATTAATAACATACTCATTACTGTTGCCTTCTCTTCTCTGTCATGCTGCTTTGTGTCTTTACCAGAGTATCTTGCATTTCCCAAATAAACTAGTTGCACTTAAATACTGTATCAGAGTCTGCTGTAGGGAGAACCTAAACAAAGTTCAAATGTGAATAGGTATGATGGGCACAAAGAAGAGAACACCTTTCTTGGGTGCCTTTCGACACAAACATTACAATTATAGGGGTGGGATATTTCTTCATACCAGTGTGAAGTATCCCATAACCAGTAGGATAAATCTGGGTCTAACTAAGGATACCCCTTAGTTCTATGGAGGCAAGGAGAAGAAGACATATGGACCTTTTCGTGAAATAATAGCTTTAAGTACATAAAATACAGAGAATCACAAAGGAAACAAATTATATTTAAATAGTTATACAAATATTTAAACACCAGATATGTGATAAATGCACATGTATTAATGGATTAAATATGACATAGTGGCAGGTCTAATAACTAATGTAATTTCCAAGTAGTGCTAAGGATATTTCAAGATATCTGCAACCATTATTATAATATCATCCTATATAATAAAAGGCCAATATGCAAATTGATCGAATGGTGGAACAACCAGTCACTATGACAAGCACTGACCACCAGGGGGCAGATGCTCAACGCAGGAGCTGACCCCTGGTGGTCAGTGTGCTCCCACAAGGGAAGTGCCGCTCAGCCAGAAGCCGGGCTCACAGGGAGCAGGCCTAAGCTGTCAGATGGACATCACTCGAGGGCTCCCGAACTGCAAGAGGGTGCAGGCCAGGCTGAGGAACCCCCCCATCCCCTGAGTGCATGAATTTCATGCACTGGGCCTCTAGTATAAAAATATTTATGATTTCTCTAGGTGATAAACTCCTAGACACTACTAATACAACCGTGGACTTCCTAAATGCAGTCAGAGGTTAGTGAAAATAAATATATTTTTCTATTCAAATTGACACACCCCGAAGGGAGTCCAGTGACCTAATATTAACACCCCCCCCCCCTCCTTAGAAATGAGGCATGGGGTGGAGAAAGCCATTTCATTGCTGCCTTCTAGTTTCTAGGGGGGATGTCAGCCTTTCATCTTGTGGAAAATTGCTCAATTGTCCCTACTGCCACATTCTTACCACCATTTATTTAACACCTACTGTGTTTCAGGCAATTCATTTACTTAAAAAGTCTATTTAGGCCTTCAGGTACAGGGAGGTGGTTAATCATACTCCTTGATTCATAGTACATAATGAACTCCAGGAAATCGCCGGGGTTATAGGCTGCTTCTCACTTCTTGTTCTGCCAGCCTCACATGGCCACAAGAGGGCTGCTTCAACTCCCAACATTGTGACCATGTGCCAATGGGATGATATGAGAAGAACAAGGACAGAAGTCAAAGGTTTGACACTTGCCAAGTCTTTCCTCTTAATAAACAAAACAAAAAAACATTCCCAAGAGTCCGGCTCAGTAACTTCCACTTACATCTCTTTGGCCCAAGATGGGTCACTTGCTTGCCCATAGGTGCAAAGGAATCTGGGAGTAAGCACTTTAACTAGGTACATCATCTCTCCAAACACAATTTGGGTTCTATGAGTGTAACAAGGAAAAAAAAAGGATAGTTAATGGGCATTTAGCTGTGTTGGGCATAGTTTTATTCTGCCTCTCAATTTACATTTTGAATAAACTCAGAAAAAGTCATTGAGTGTGGGTCAAGGGGATAGCTGTATAGCCAGGGACTAACTACTCAAAAACTACTCATCTTTTTTCATGTTGTCTCTCCTTATCTCCCAAAGTGTACTTGTCAATAGATTTGTGAGATCTTTGGATGAAAGGTTGAGAGTAGAGTAACTCAGCTTCAATGAAATGACAGAGAGGGGTTCTTATCTCTCTAATTATCCTCTAAAGCCACAAAGACCATATCTTTCCAAGGTTATAATGATGTAGCAAATGTTGTGGGTACCCCACCTATATTTTCTTAGCATTTACCTATCCTGTGCACTCACCTGTGTGTATTTGACTACCAGCTTTCTCTGGCAGCTATACTTCACTATTCCTGAGCATTCAACAAGTTTATAGGCTTGCAGAATTGATGCCAACTTCCTAGAACAGCCTTCAATCAATGACAGTCAGGACTTGGTAGATAAATACCCTAGCTCCCTTGGCCCTCAGGTAGAGTAACTCTAAGATATATTTTCTACATTGTCTCCCAGAGTTCCCTAGTGGGATTATGCTCCAGTTGACCATAGTGATAACTAGTTTGATGCAACCTTTACTAGTGGCCTTCTCTTCCTTGTTTTACTTCCAGTGATGGTTATTTTTATATGTCAATTTGTCTAGGCCATGGTACCCACTTTTTGGTTAAACATTAGTCTAAGTGTTGCTGTGAAAGCATTTATTAGATGTTTGATATAAGTCAGTAGACTTTGAGCAAAGCAGATTATCCTCAATAGTGTGAGTGGGTAAGTGACCCTATTAATCAGTTGAAGTTCCTAATAGAACAAAGACTGATCTTCCCCCAAGCAATAAAGAATTCTATCTCTATATGGCCTTTGGACTTGAGCTGCAACATTACCTCTTCCCTGGGCCAGATTTCAGACTTTCCAGCCCCACCCCACCCTATCACCCTACCCCACCCCAATTAGGTTAAGCAATTCTAATCTCTCTTTCTCCCTCTCTCTTTCTCCTCTCTCTCTCTCTCTCTCTCTCTCTCTCTCTCTCTCTCTCTCTCTCTCTCTCTCTCTCTCTCCTCTCTCCTACACACACACACACACACACACACACACACACACACACACACACACCCCTATTGGCTATTGATTCTGTTTCTCTGGAGAACACTAATATGCTTCTTTATTCCCTTAGTGGTCTTTCCCAAATAAACCACCTATATTCAAATTCCTGTCTCAGGATCTGCTCCCTGGGGGAGTCCAAACTAAGTCAGACAGGCCATTTGCCAACCCAGGGACTTGATGGCCATATTTATTATCAGTATGGATGATGGGAGAGGATAATCCACATCAACACTTTGGGTAGACACTGACGAACACAACTTGGTTCACAGTAATGGTGTGAATATCAGAACTTACTGCCTCCTCTACCATAAAACTTCCCACCAGAACTCTACCATTGATGCAACTCAACTACTAACTTTCCATTTCTGAATGTTTCCATTTATATTTTGAAGAGAAAGAATTCAGCTCATGTGTTTTTATCATGTGTTTGTCCCTGGGAAAGTCAGCTATGGTCAGGAAAGTGATATCATGTGTAAAAACATGGCTGTTGAGTGTGTTGGAAGCAAACCCTGTGTTTGAGTTGGGCGATTTTTAGAGAACAGGGACTGGGCAGACACACTGATAAGCATCTACTATACGGATGTTGAAGCTTTCTGCAAATTCTAAAACATAGCATTATTAGCAATTATAATGACAAAGAACACAAATGAGGCTATGCAAATGGGGTTACTTGTGGATAAATCTACATCCTTATAAATGTAAAAGCATAATTCACTCTGAGGATGAACTTATTGTCAGGAAAGATAAAATTACTGCAGATTTTATTCAAGGGAGGAGCCTCCACATATCTGGGCTTCCTGCAGGTGAAGAGAATTCAGCATATAAAAATGGAATGAAAAGTTAAAAAGGTATTCCAGCTGCATGTGGAAAAATATTATAAATACATCTTAGTTGGACAATAAGATTAAGGCATTTTGTGGGTATGGGCTTCTGTAACTGTATTCTTTTATTGTGTAATGTGTCAACAAGATCTAGAAACACTCCCACAAAAAATCATGTATGTATTGTCTTTCTCCTCTGCCTTTCATGGTGTTTTATCCTTCTTTGATGGTACCCATGACATTGTGACTCTGTAACAAGGTCAATAACTTATTTGGATTCTTGTATAGGAGGTTAAATATATTTGGACCTATTTTTATGGGTATGTCAGTGTATCTCCTTCACCCCATCTGTATTTATGTTCCCAAGGAAGGAGAGAGAGGCATGTGCCTTCTTGGGAAGGAAGAGGATTTGTTTTGAGGGAAGCTTCTTCCATACAGGAAGAGAAACATCTACCCCTTCCAGCCTTGATGGAGGATGGAAGGCATAAGAGAGAGGGGAAGGGAAGGAACATGGTTAAACTCTTGCCTTACCACTCTGGTTGAGAATATCAGCAATAGTAGCACCATTGTGCTCCCCATTTAGAATTCGGGTGTGGAGATTGCCAGGCAGAATGGACCCAGGGCACCTGGTTATGACCATATATGATGGATAAGGGGGGGTTACTATATTGGCAGAGGGAACAATGTGTGCAAAGGTTTTGAGGCAGGAGAGATTTTGGTGTGTTTGAGAAACCAAAAGATCAATGTTGGGGAAGGATGGGATAGCAGGGAGGGGTTTGCTGTGAGAGGTTCAATGCAGGCCTTTAAGTAAGAAATGATATTTCCAGGTTTATTTATTAGAAATCTCCCTTTACCTTCTGGGAGAATTGGGTAATAGATTAGAGGGGGCAAGAGAAAAAGTGGGGGTTTGGTTCTGTAGCCAAGGCAAGCAACCAGTTCGGAGTGGTAGAGATGTTGTGAAGTGGACAGGTCCTTAAAGTATTTTAAAGGAAACAGGGTTGAGAGTTGCTGGCTAGGGGTGGTGAGGGAAGGGAGGGGACAAAGCAAAGCAGGGACATCTCTGATACTGGATACCAGCAGGGAATATCAGGGGAGCTGGTGGGTCAGAGGACGATCACACACTCCTAGGGGGGTAGTGAGAGCATTAATTAGTTCATATTTGTCTGCATATTTTCAGATAAAAGAGGCTTTATAATCCTCAAATGAAGCATGAAATTTTGAGCTGAAAGAGGCCATATAATGCAAATGAAGATGAGAATGGTTAGGATGAGTGGACTGGGGTCATTAGTCAATTACAAGGATCTTGAATATACCCAGTTAGCATCTATCAGAGACTGGGCACATATGGTGGTCACAGAGTCTTTCAATGACCAACTGTCAACTCCAGCTGAGATGGGTTCTTTTATTTAAACCTTAAAAAATAAAAGCTGTTTCCGTGAAGACAGTACAGTACCTACCATCAGGTTAATTTCTTTAAAAAAGAAAGAAGAACAAAAGGACAGATTGAAGGGATCTTAGGCAGACTATAAAAATCATTAAAACTTCATTTAAACCCGAGGCAACTTCAACAATATTTAGAGATGTTCTCCCAGCTGAACATGTGCTGAAATGGAGGGAGGAAGATGGGGAGAGTGCAGGAAGGCCTGGGGCAGGGTAGGGGTAGTAAACCATTCTTCCCAGGAAGCAATTCCAGTGGACAGAGATTAGATAGAAGTTTCATCTTCTGGACATTTGATGCTTGCCCCTCTCTTTTATCTGAACATTCTTTCCCAGTTGCTCAGATAAATAGTCAAAAATGATATTAAAATGCTAGTTAAGAAGCGTCACCCCCAACAAATCCTGTTCATCAAAATGTTAGTGCTCTCTCTGGGGGCCCAGCGTTCAGTTTGTCAACAAGCTGAAGCCGCTGAGCTGGGGCTTCGCGAGGCCCAGGAGCATGATTTAATTAATATCCTACCCATAATACCTTGCTAGGTTTATGCAAACAAAGCCCTGTCACTCCTCACCTTAGGATTTACCCTCTCCTTGAAGCAAGCATTTATTTACACACAGTTTGACCTCATAATAGTGTTCAGCAGATGTGGGTCTTACTTATTTGCATTGTTTTGTGACAGTTGCAAATTTCATTAGTGGCTCAGGGATAAATCCTCTGTGGGCTGCCCCAAAGATAGGTGAAGTAAGAGGGTTTGTGCTAATTAATCCTCCCTCTTCAGCAATGCTGGATATTAATGACAACATAGTGCCCCTTTCAAAAACTGCCTGTATTAGTTTAAAATTTTGTGGTTACAAGTGGCAGAAATGGACTCTTGGCTACCTTGGGCAAAATGGGATGTTATAGGATTAATATTGAGAGCTTAGATAAATGAGAGAAGGCAGGAAAACTGGGCAGGAACCCAGCTGGGAAGCAGGCACTATAGAGGTCAGGACAGGGCACCACTTCAGGGGCAAATAAATCTTTTTCAAGCCCTCTTGTGGATTTATGTCACTCCACTCATCATTTAAGTTCTTCCCAGAAGATTAGGATACCCGACTGCCCTTAAATGGATTAGGATAGTGAAGGAGAGCCCTCATTGATTCCCATAGGGAGTGAGCAGGCCCCATATAATCCCCCATCCTTGTTGCCTGCCCCCACATAACAAAATAGGGGAGAGGAAATTCCCTGGTGGGTTGCTAGAAGAGGTAAGAGGTGTGCATGACCAAAGTATGACAAGTGTCTAGCATACTGTGTGTTGTCTGTGAGTCAATGCCAGTTCTCAACACTTGCAGGCATTAAATATTTTGCTGAAAAAACATCAGATCTAAAGAAAAATGAGGGGGACTGGAATTATTCCATTCAACAAAGAAGACTCAAGTAGGGGTGGGGTTAATGGTAGGCAAGCCCACCATCTCTCTGTGAAGGCAAAAGCACTGTTGGGCTGGGGACTTGTGTTCATACCTCAGACCAACTTAGTTGCAAGGTGTGTAGTATGGGGAATGTCATCCCATTTCACACAGATGAGAAAGATGGGTCTCTCTTCCCATGCTTTTCATTCTGTGGCAAGCTACTTCTCTAGGAGGAACTTTTGCTTGA
This sequence comes from Eptesicus fuscus, assembly GCF_027574615.1. NCBI lineage: Eukaryota > Metazoa > Chordata > Mammalia > Chiroptera > Vespertilionidae > Eptesicus > Eptesicus fuscus. The sequence continues at coordinate 135,641,757 of NC_072473.1, forward strand.
CAAGGACTGGACTTGAAAATAATGGCCAGCTTATTTTCATCTGTACTGAAAGCTAAAATCAAAGAGATGGGCTTTATGATAGACACGCTGATTGGGCAACCAAATGATAAAATGACTTCATACATTCACTTATACTGCATATCTATGATGTACAGTCTACATACAGGGTGGGACAAAAGTAGGTTTACAGTTATGAATACATGAAACACAGAGTTTATTTTTTTTATTTTATTTTTTAATTTCTTTATTGATTAAGGTATCACATATTTGTCCTCATCCCCCCATTCCCATCCCACACCCCTCCCCACACATGCCCCCACCCCCCTGTTGTCCTTAACCGCTGGTTAGGCTCATATGCTTGCACACAAGTCCTTTGGTTGATCTCTCCCCTTTACCCCCATCCTTCCCTACCCTCCCTCTGAGGCCCGACAGTCTGATCCATGCCTCCTTGTTTCTGGGTCTGTTCTTGTTCATCAGTCTATGTTGTTCATTATTTCCCCTAGATGAGTGAGATCATGTGCTATTAGAAATATACTTATAAGAACCGAAAATGAGACAAGCAATAATGGTTATGGTGACAGGCAAATGAATCAGTGTGTAGTGAGTTTCTTTCTGGGCCAACAGTTCTTTTGAGACCCAATTTCAATGTCCAACAGTTCCTTATGTGTACATGTCAGCACTGACATTACAGTTCTGGATGGTGGACAAATGGTGGTAATGCAGGTCCGACTCTCTCTGGTTTGGTCCTGGGCAACCTGCAGTGATGCACAGCTGCTAACTGCTAGTATGGGAAGACCACATCAGCGTCTTCCGTCTCTGGACTGCTTCTCTTCTGTTTTCATGGCTGGAGTAGTCCTGTAGATTCCTCTCTGTTGCTGGAATCCACATGGTCTCAGAGTTGTTTTCTGAAAATATACAAACATATTCTCGACCAAAAGTTAATAAAGAAATATTTTCTATAAATTTGACTGGGGATCCTTTTTCATTTTTTGCCCAAATGATTTTCCTCTGGCATGTTTTGTCACCTTGTGTGTTTTTCATGGGTGTCTTGCTTTTAGCCTTACAATTAATTTTCTAAAGTATTAATTTTCTAGATGTAATTTACTTACAGGATATTTTTCCTTACATGATATTCCTCTACTATCTCCTCCTTTTTTGATTTAAATGTTAGGAGGCTTTTGAAAATTTTATAATGTAGTCTTGATGGCTTTTAAATTTTAATTTTTTTGCACTATAATATTACTGTTTTAGGTTCCAGAGTTTATTCTTATATTATTATTTATTAATTATTATATTGTTTTCCATACCAACAATTGTAACCTACTTTTGCTATACTCTGTATTAGTGGGCAGAATATTTTATGGGCAGTGTTTGAGAATTAGGCAGGTGTAGGGAGAGCCTTCCCAAGTACCAGGCTGTACTGGACAGGCTATTTCCTCCTCTGCAGTGGCTGATTTTCAGTAAAGGGGAGTCTTGTCTATAAGGGTGGAGGACACAGAGATTATAGGAAAGACTTTCCAGACAAGGGTATTTTAGTTTAAGGGCAAGACTAAGAATGGGACTAGGGAGTGTAAGAACCTTGAAGTCCCTAAAGCAGAAAGAGTAAGGCTGGTATTAGGGTGATGCTGGCTTCATAGAATGAGCTTAGAAGGGTTCCTTCCTCTTGAATTTTTGGGAATAGCCTGAGGAGGATAGGTTTTAGTTCTTCTTTGAATGTTTGGTAAAACTCCCCTGTGAAGCTGTCTGGCCCTGGGCTTTTGTTTGCTGGAAGCTTTTTTATTTTTTTTTTAAACATATTTTATTGGGGAGAGGGATAGAGAGCTAGAAACACCGATGAGAGAGAAACATCAATCAGCTGCCTCCTGCACACCCTCTACTGGGGATGTGCCCACAACCTAGGTACATGCCCTTGACCAGAATCGAACCTGGGCCCCTTCAGTCCGCAGGCCAACACTCTACTGAGCCAAACCAGTCAGGGCTGCTGGAAGCTTTTTGATGACTGCTTCAATTTCCTCCATAGTTATCGGCCTATTGAGATTTTTAGATTCTTCCTGATTGAGTTTTGGGAGGTTGTATTTTTCTAGGAATATGTCCATTTCCTCTAGGTTGTCTAGTTTGTTGGAATAGTGTTGTTCATAGTATTTTTAAACAATCCTTTGTATTTCTTTGGGATCTGTTGTTATTTCACCTCTTTCATTTCTGATTTTGTTTATTTGGGTCCTCTCTCTTTGCTTCCTGGTGAGCCTGGCTAGAGGTTCATCAATCTTGTTTATCCTTTCAAAGAACCAGCTATTGGTTTCATTGATCTTTTGTATTGTGTTTTTGGTATCTATGTCATTTATTTTTGCTGTGATCTTTATTATCTCCTTCCTTCTGCTCACTCTGGGTTTTTCTTGTTGTTCTCTTTCTAATTCTTTAAGTTGTAGGGTTATATGATTTATTACCATTTTTTCTTTTTTTAAGGTAGGCCTGTAGAGCTATAAACTTCCCTCTCAAGACTGCTTTCACTGTGTTCCATAGATTTTGGATTGTTGTGTTTTCATTGTCATTTGTTTCCAGGATGTTTTTAATTTCTTCTTTCATCTCTTTGGTATCCCAATTATTGTTTAATAGCATGCTATTCAGCTTCCAAGTGTTTGAATTGTTGTGATTGTTTTGATTGTAGTTTATTTCTAATATAATGCCATTGTGGTCTGAGAAGATGCTTGATATGATTTCATTCGTCTTGAATTTGGAGAAACTTTGGCTGTCACCCAATATGTTCTCTATCTTTGAATATATCCCATGTGCACTTGAAAAGAATGTATATTCTGTGGCTGTGGTGAAATGTTCTGAAGATTTCAATTAAGTCCCAAGACCTAGCAAGTCATTTAGGATTGCCATTTCTTTGCTTATTTTTTTGTCTAGAGGATTTATCCAGTGATGTCAGTGGTGTATTAAAGTCCCCTACTATGATTGTATTGTTGTCAATCTCTCCCTTGATATCTTCCAGGATTTTTAAAAAATGTATTTGTGTGCTCCTGCATTTGGTGCATATATGTTTACCAGGGTTATATCCTCTTGATGTATCGATCTCTTTAGTATTATGAAGTGGCCTTCCTTATCCCTTGTTATGGCCTTCACTTTGAGGTCTATTTTGTCAGATATAAGTATTGCTACCCCAGCTTTTTTTTTTCATTTCCATTTGCCTGGAAGATATTTTTCCATCCCTTCACTTCAAGTCTGTGTGAGTCCCTTGTTCCGAGGTGGGTCTCATGTAGACAGCATATATATGGGTCATGTTTTCTTATCCATTCAGCCACTTGATGTCTTTTGATTGGAGCATTTAGTCTGTTTACATTTAAAGTTATTATTGATAGGTACTTTTTTGTAGCCATTTTATTTTTTTGTGCCTGTGTTCCTTCTCCCTTTTTTATTTCTTCTTTTTATACCAGTCCCTTTAGCATTTCTTGCATTGCTGTCTTGGTAGTGATAAACTCCTTTAGCTTTTACCAAACCCAGATAAAGACAACATAAAGAAAGAGAACTACAGGCCAATATCCCTCATGAACATAGATGCCAAAATCCTCAACAAAATTCTAGCAAATCAGATCCAGCATTACATTGGAAAGATCATACACCATTACCAAGTAGGATTTATCCCAGGGATGCAAGGATGGTACAATATCCGCAAATCAATAAACGCGACACATCACATAAACAAATTGAGAGATAAAAATCACATAGTCATATCAATTGATGCAGAAAAAGCATTTCACAAAATCCAACACCTTTTCTTGATAAAAACCCTCAGCAAAGTGGGAATAAAGGGATTATACTTCAACATAATAAAAGCCATATATGACAAACCCACAGCCAACATCATACTCAATGGGCAAAAACTAAAACCATTTCACCTAAGAACAGGAACAAGACAGAGATGCCCACTTTCACCATTCCTGTTTGACATAGTACAGAAAGTGATAGCCATAGCAATTAGGCAAGAAAAAGAAATAAAAGGTATCCAAATTGGAAAAGAAGACATAAAACTGTCATTATATGCATAATGACATGATAGATACTGTACATAGAAAACCCTAAAGACTCTATCAAAAAATTATTAGACTTAATAAATGAATTCAGCAATGTAGCAAGATACAAAATTAATGCCCATAAATCTATGGCATTTTTATACACCAATAGTGAACTTACAGAAAGAGAGATTTAAAAAACAATCCCATTTACCATTGCACCAAAAAATTAAGATACCTAGGAATAAACTTAACAAAGGAGGTAAAAGACTTGTACTCAGAAAACTACAGGACACTGAAAAAAGAGATAGAAGAAGACATAAACAGATCGAAGAACATACCGTGTTCATGGATTGGTAGAATCAACATAATTAAAATGTCCATATTACCCAAATCAATCTATAGATTCACTGCACTCCCCATTAAAATACCAACAGCATATTTCACAGACCTAGAATGAACTCTCTAGAAATTCACCTGGAATAAAAAAAGACCCTGTAGAGCTGCAGCAATCCTGAGAAAGAAGAACAAAGTAGAAGGGATCTCAATACTAGATATCAAGCTGTATTACAAAGCCACTGTTGTCAAAACTGCCTGCTACGGGCACAAGAACAGACATACAGACCAATGGAATAGAACAGAGAAATCAGAAATTGACCCAAACCACTATGCTCAATTAATATTTGACAAAGGAGGCAAGAACATACAATGGAGTCAAGACAGTCTCTTCAATAAATGGTGTTGGGAAAATTGGACAGATACATGCAAAAAAAAATGAAACTAGACCATCAACTTACACCATACACAAAAATAAACTCAAAATGGATAAAGGACTTAAACATAAGATGGGAAACCATAAAAATCCTAGAGGAATCCACAGGCAGCAAAATCTCTGACATATGTCGAAGAAATATCTTCACCAATACAGCTCCTAGAGCAATGGAAACTAAAGAGAAAATAAACAAATGGAACTACATCAAAATAAAAAGCTTTTGCACAGCAAAAGAGACCATCAACAAAACAACAAGAAAGCCCACTGCATGGGAGAACGTATTTGCCAATGTTATCTCCAATAAAGGTTTAATCTCCGACATTTACAGGGAACTCATACGACTTAACAAAAGAAAGATAAACAACTCAATCAAAAAATGGGCAATGGACCTAAATAGATACTTTTCAAAAGAGGACATAAGGAAGGCCAAGAGACATATAAAAACATGCTCAAAGTCATTAATCATCCGAGATATGCAAATGAAATCGACAATGAGGTATCATCTCACACCTGTCAGAATGGCTATCATCAATAAATTAACAAATGACAAGTGCTGGCGAGGATGTGGAGAAAAAGGAACTCTCGTGCACTGCTGGTGGGAATGCAGACTGGTGCAGCCACTGTGGAGAACAGTATGGAGTTTCCTCAAAAAACTAAAAATGGAACTCCCATTTGACCCAGTAATCCCATTTCTAGGAATATATCCAAAGAAACTAGAAACACCAATCAGAAAGGACATATGCACCCCTATGTTCATAGCAGCACAATTTACAATAGCTGAGATTTGGAAACAGTCTAAATTCCCATCAGCAGATGAGTGGATTAGAAAACTGTGGTACATCTACATCTACACAACGGAATACTATGCTACAGTAAAAAGGAAGGAATTATTACCATTTGCAACAGCATGGATGGAACTGAAGAGCATTATGCTAAGTGAAATAAGCCAGTCAGAGGAAGATAAATATCACATGATCTCACTCATTTTGTGGAATATAATGAACAACATAAACTGATGAACAAAAATAGATCCAGAGACAGAGAAGCATCGATCAGACCGTCAAACCTCAGAGGGAAGGCAGGGGAGGGTGGGGGTATGGGGGATAGATCAACCAAAGGACTTGTATGCATGTATATAAGTATAACCAATGGATCCACACACCAGGGGGGTGAGGACATGAGAGGGGGTGCGGTGGGGGGGGGGCAATGGGGGAATAAAGGCACATATATAATATCTTAATCAACAAAGAAAAACAAAAACAAACTAACACACAAAAGAGTAAGGCTGGGCATGCCCTGGGAAAATTCTGTCCTTTCCACCTGAGAAGTCATCTTGGAAGGAAATAAATGTTTAGAAGCTTTTGAGAGCAAATGAGTAAGAGGGCATAATCAATAGCCAAGAGGGGAGGGGACAGTTCCCTATGCCTCCTTGTTGGCTCCTAGGACTTCTAATCCCTTTGGCATGATGACGACTTCCAAATGTGTATCTATCTCATGGCCAGACCACTCTTTGACTATGGACTCATACATCCAACAGTCTCAAAATCCACACATACACAACAGGACTCTTGATTTTCACCTCCAATCTATTACTTTTCCACTAATACTTACCATCTCAGAAAATGGTAAATTCCCAGTTGTTCACTCTCAATGCCTTCTTTTCCATCACCCTCCTTCCTCCAAGATTGGATCCATTACAAAGTACTTATGATTCTCCTTCCACAAACACATAGGATATCTAGAATCTGTCTCCTGTTCTCTACTCCCATGGCCACATCATTAATGCAAGCCCTCTTTATCTCTTCCTTTGATTTACTATAGTTTTTTTCATAACTGGTATTCTGCCTCTTTTCTGTCTGGAACAGATTAACCCACCCTCTATATCCACTTATCATTCAGATATCAGCTGAATCTCACTTTCGAAGGGAGACCTGCCTCTGAACCCCTTTATCTGTTGGATAAACTCCAGCTACAAGTAACAGAAGCTTAATATAATAGTGATTTAAATGAGATAGAGGTGTATTTCTTGCTTGTGCAAATGCTCAAAGGTGGACAGTACAAGGTGGGTGTTTGGCTATTCTCCTCCAAGAACTCCTCAGGAATCCAGACTTTTTTAAAAAAAATCTGCATTATCAAGGTCACTTTATGGTCTAAGATAAAGTGGTGCTGCTCTGGTTCCAGTTATCACATTCATGTTTCAGCTAGCAGGAAAGATGAGGAGTAAAAGAAGGGCATGCCTCCTCCCTTTAAGGGCACTTCTTAGAAGTTGTGTATTCCATTTCCACTTATACCTATTGGTCAAAACTTAGTGGTGATAGCTGGCTGTAAGAAAGTATGGGAAATGTTATATTTATCCTAAGTAGCCATGTGGTCAGTTAAAATTGGGGTTTTGACTATTAATAAAGGAAATGATATTGGGGTGCAACCCTTAGGTGTCTCTGCCAGAACCCCAATCTATGTGAGATTCTCCTCGTATTTGCTTCCATACCTTCCTCTGCTCCTCCTTCAATAATCTATCCCAGTTATACCTGCTCAGAGTCTATTTTTCAATGCTAGACTTTTGAGTTACATGACGGCAGCGATAAGACCAGTTTGTTCTTTTCTTTGTTTTTAATGGCTAGGCACACAGTAATACTAAACAGATATTTGTTGAATGAATGAATGAAAAATGAAATGCCTTTAATATGGGTTCCCATAGCACTAGGACATGTCTATGCTACAGCAGCCACTAGATTGCAAGATTGCAGTGTGTGTGTGTGTGTGTGTGTGTGTGTGTGTGTGTGTGCACACACACACACACACATTTTTGTTTCTATTGGGGTATAGGAAATGGGATGAGAAATGTCACATTGGGCTCTGTCTCTCCTGTGAATGTCTCTAATCTTCCTGAAATGGTTTTTGCATTGTAGTGCTTTAAAAATTGGGGGTTTATATTAAACATAATACATACTTATTTAAACATTAATAATGATCATATTCTCTGAGGTAGGTTAGATTAGTGGACCAAATTCCTCATACCTTCTCTATCCTCCCTACCTTTTGCTGGGCCCTTTGACTTTGGGGCTTGGCCATGTGACCTGCTTCAGCCAATGAGATGTTAGCAAAAATGAAGTAAGCAATACAATAAAATGTACTTGTGTTGTGCTTTCTCTCTCTCATGTCTCTGCCATCACCATGAGAAGAGCTCCCCAGGGAAATGATTGCCTCTCAGTTGACCCATGATCAGCAGACTTGAATCCAACCTGAAGCAGAGCTCCCCAATGAAACCCAGGCCAAGTCAATCAACTCACAGCCAATTGCAGATATGTGAATAAGAATTGCTTTAAGTCACTGAGATTTAGGGTGTTCTGTTTTGGTAGCAATAGCTAACTAATACAACCCCCTTCCTCTCTCGCTTGCTCTCTCACTCCATTTCTACTCCTTAAAATTATGTAATTGTGTTTATGTCCTTTCAGATCTTTATTCTGCTGTGTGCATAAATTTCTGTGTATGTAATCACCTGTGTGACTAAACTATGAATTTCTTAAAAACTGGTACTAGGTCTTTTTCATTTTTACTTTTACCCCTTGAAAGTACTGTAGAATAGGAAAAGAGGTTTTGGCATGTAACATTTCTACCAGTAACATACTAGTTATGTGACCCTGGCTAAGCTATGTGATCTTTCTATGCCTCATTTTTCTTTTCTGTAAATTAGGAATATTAAAATCTACTTGACATGTTTGTAGACAGAATTCTAATTGGTAAGTGTAAATCTCCTAGCAGGGTGCCTGGCATAGAGTGTGCATTAAAGAGCTGTCATCTTTCACAATAGATAGAGAATACATGTATGTTGCTGCTTAAGTACATGTACCTGAGATAAAGAGCTGATGTGGACAATGAGATGGTTCAGGACCCCCTAGTAATGGAAGTCACTGTCTACTCTTGAAGATCATCCTGGTATTGTCACTGTCCTTTGCTTTGAACTAATCTAACCTCAAGACCAAGTTTCATGGGAGGACAAGTAGCTTGTTCTTTGGTTGTCAGCTGGTGGAGTGTAAAAGTACACACTGGTCCATCATTCTGGAGCCTTTGGCTGTGGGGACAGCCTCAGTCCATTGGGAAAACCACTTAGCTATCATTGCCTGAGCCCAACAGCAATCCACAAGTCATGATAATGCTATGATCTCCATATTGCAGATGAGGAAACTGAGGATTTAATGATTTACTAAAAATGTAATGCTATGATCCCCATTTTGCAGATGAGGAAACTAGAGAGATTTAATGACGTACAAAAAAACACACAACATCAATTTCTGGGAAAGCCAAGAGTGGAGTCTTAATCTAGTGCTTTCCTGCTATACAGCACTGCCTCCCAGACTGTCAGGAAAATGATGTAATCTGACCCAAGAATTTTCTTCTGGAAGCTACCCCCAGCCTGTCTATCTGAAGATAAAAACAACCACAAATCAGTTTACATCTTTTACTCCCTAGCCTGTTCGAGCCAACGCTGAATGGTGCCAATTTGCCTATGGTGGTTTTTATGATGTGGGTTGGGATCACTAGGGACTGTTCTGAAACCATCAAATTCATTTCAATTAGAAGTGTAACTTAATGTCCAATTTTCAAACCAGATTCCCTAGGTAAAAGAAAGCCATTTTGTTTGCTGAGCTGCCTCAACCCAATGAACACTATTTCTGGGTACCAATTATGCCCACTTGTGTGTGCTGGATGGAGTGTTTTCTCCAAGTTAATAGGAGGTGCAACTCAATCAAAAGAGGGGTGGGAGAGTCAGTATGGAAAATGGGGGGAATGTATGAAATTTGAAGCAGTATAGATCAATTCCAGAACATTGCCCAGGGATTCCTAAAAAGAACACAGGGAAAAATAAATTCATCTCCTCCTTATTAACACTCCAAGCCCTTAAATGAGTCCTGATGTTAATCCCTAAGAGAAGCCTAAATGCCTATTTCAAATTGCTGCCCCACTTGTCTTATAAAACAACTTGTACTTCTTTTTATTCTCTCCATGTTCAAAAATAAAGGAAATTCCTTTTGCAGTCTAGGGCCAAGGAACAACCCAGGCCTGGCTTTGATTACTGAAAGCTGGAGAATTTTGAGTGAAAGCTGCAGCCAGCTGCCAGCCTTGTTATTAGCAATAAGCATCAAGCCATTCTCGGGAGAGCAGGGGCCTTTTGAGAATGTCAGACAGCAGCCTGAACCTCCCCCTCTACAGCACCTGCAGTCACTGCTGGAGGTACAAGCCTGTCCAGAACTCCATTTCCCCTTGGCTGAATCAGCAGCCGTAATCAACAGAGAAATAAGCTCTTATATTGATATAATATCTACCTACAAGCAACTCAAATTGCCATGTTTCTGTTTAAGATTCTACAATGGCTCCCCATTATCCCTCAGAGCAAGTCCGAAAGCCTGGGCTTATTGTTCCAGGTCTTGTGACAACAGACCCCACCTTAGTTATGCCGAAGCTTTTTTCTTTTCTTTCTTTTTAAAAACAGATTTCCAAGCTAGACATTCTTCTACAGCCTAAGAGGGTTATTATGGAAAGATCTCCAAAGCTGTAAGGCTTGGTTCAAAGCTGAGCTACAGGACTGGAGCAGGCAAGTTACTCACCCTTCCCAGGACTCAGTTCCTTTCTCATGTATAAAATGATGCATGATGCATTCAGAGTAGATGATCTAATCTAGCACATCCTTTGAGGATCCAAAATCTTACATTTTTTTCTCTGTGTCAATAGTTCTTTCCAATCTTTTTCTCCCTTTCTTGCTAGAAGAGCTAAGATGCTCACTTCTCAGCCAATCTTTCAGCTGGCAGTTGCCAAGTGATGCAGTTCTGGCCAATAAGACATGAGGAGGTTTGTTGCTGTGGCAGATGGCTGTGGCACCCTGTCTCACATGACCTCAACCCACCTCTGATTTCAGCCGCAGCTGCTGAGGACAGTTCCGTGTTGTTTTGACTCACACCATGTAGACAATGTCCAACTTCAAGTGTGCACTGTGCATCTTTCCAATCTCTGCTCCAGGGTTTCGTTGACATTATGTAAACTCACTGGGCCTGCACATAAGCAAAGCCTGGAAGTGTGGGATTCATGCCCTTGGGGTTGCCTCTTAAGCAGTGGGGAACAGGGCTTGGTTGGTAGATGCTCCACCTGTCTTTTAGGAGTACAATTCTGGGAGAGATTGTGTACATTTCCCTTTCCCTCTACAGAACAATGGTCTTTTGCTTTCTATAAGATTCTCCAATACCTTTGTACTAGTATATATAGACAAAATGCAATCTTGGTTCTCCCTCCACAGTTTGATTCAAATTGAGTGGTATTTGTTTATATTTGCAATAGTCCCACCCTAGATTGGGCCTTCAAATATTCTCATCAGGGCTGCTGAAATAGCCTCCTAACTGGTCTCCTTGTCCCCCATTATGCCCTGTATTATGCCATCCCATACACTGCCAATGAGTTATCCTTCTAATGGGTGAGCCTGAGCAAAACATTCCCTGGCTGGAAATCTTTCAGTGAATTTCCTTCTGCCACAGAATAAAACTCAGATTGCCTCTTTATTTTACTTTATTTTCTAAATAAAATAAACAATGCACTATTGTGATATTATGCCTTAGACTTACAGACGTCTATATTTGGCTCATTCTATCCCCCTTCCAAACCCTCTCCTCCTCAATAAAATGCCACCCCCCCAACCCCATTTCAACCTTTGGATGCTTTCCTGTTCTTCAAATGCCACATTGTACCCCAAAGACTTCCTAGATACCTTCAATTAAAATTAACATTTTCTCCCCACCCTTCATTCAAAGCAATAGATACTTCTAGCATTCATCAGACCTTCTTTTGCTTTGTGTTTATTTATGTATGTGTACTCTCTTCTCTGCTAAGGTGTTACCACTTTTATACATCCCACTACACAAAGCACTGACCTTTGTATATATAATGTTACAATGCAATAATAATAGTAGTTAACAATTACTGTGCACTCACCATGTGCCAGGCACCATGCTAACCTCATTCCCAACATTAACTTACTGAGTTTTCACAGCATCCTGAAGTAGTCTGATATCCCATTTCCAGATGAGGAAAGCAAGACCCAAAAAAGAGCCACTAGCCCAAGTTACTACAATTTAGGGAATGTCAGAGCTGTGGTTCCAACCTTGTTTTCCTTCCCTGCAAGCTCCAACTGCAAGAACTACTTTCTTCTGTGAGTCATGGATGTTAATCTGAAGGAAGAGTGAATTTTTAGGAAGGTTTGAAGAAGGAGCATTTTACCAGGAATCAGACTATCTGGGCCCTAGTACCAGCTCTGCTGGTTGCTTTGCTATATAAACTCTACCAAATGGCTTCTGAGTTTCAAAATCCACATTCACAATTTGAGGATAGAAATAACTCCAGTCCTCCTCCCTGGAAGAGCCTTTCGTGGGGATGGCATGAGCTAGCCTTTTGCTAACAGTGAGCACAGCAGCTACAGGGCCTTGCAACATTGATGAGAGACCTGGGGAGAGTGAGGCAAGGAATGGTGTGGTGGTAATGTTGTGGGGACCAATACTAGGTCTCAACAACTTCAGTGTTGCAAGCAAAGCTTGAGTAAGCACTTATGTGTTTCCTTTTGTGCTCTAGTACCAAAATTGTAAGATAGAGAGATTTTCATGAGCATCTTCTTACCTCTTTTCATAAGGAACCTATCCCCATCTTTCTACTAAAAAACCTAATTTCTTCTTATGTTCTAAATTCAGACAGACAACAAGGCTAGAAAGAATACCATAATCCTTGGTTAAAGTGATAACTCATAATAACCTGATGTCTAACTACCATGCAGGGTATTTTCATTTTAATAGGGAATCCTTGACAAATAAAAGATCATCTCTATAAAGAACTAAATATATAATGGTGGAATTTTAGACACTCTATTGATTGGCAAATAAAGCTTTTACTCAAGTTACCCTACAGAGGTGGTTCTAATTGTGCCTTTTTATTTGTAAGGCAAGCTAGAAATGGCTGTTGTACCAGGAAATTGAGTGTCAGAGATGTGATGTAACCTGCCCAAGGTCACTCAGCGAACTGGTAGCAGAGTTTGAAATAGTTCTACCCTTCTGCCACTACCCAGGGTGACATGAATGAGATCAAAATATGAAAGGCCACTCCTGTAATACCATGAACTCACAAACATCAGACTGTTCTCTTGGCAGTCTGATGGATTAAGAGATCAGCAAATGGAGGTCAAGGTCTGATGGGCTTAGGAAATTGTTCAGTCTAAGATCATCCCTGAGAGTGGTTCTGCACAGTTGTCTTCTAGACCAACTCTATGATTCCAAAGGATGGAGCCTCAGGTGGTGACATCCTGAGAGTCTTACCAGCACAGGCAACAGCCAAAAGACTCTGGCAGAGCTTCAGCTGGAGTGGTAGCTTCGAGAAACCAAAGGTCTGCTCCAGAATTAGAGAGCCCACAGCATGCTGGCTGTGTGGATCCAGGAGTGAGGCAGAAGGGCTGTGAAGGAAATGGTTGTTTTCTTCCACCAAGGTGCTAAGCAGTTCAGGAAAAATCCTTTGTTTTCTCTGCGTCTCAGGTTCTCAGACAAATGGAGGTAAGCCTTTCCTCACCTACCCCAAAGGGTTGTCATGAGGTCCCATGGGGAAAATTCTCCAAATGTAAGTGCCACAGAAATACACGGTGATGATGAAAAAGATAAACTTCTTGTAGAGCACACAGTAGCTTCATGGAAGGAACCTGTATTAGTTTCCTCCCACTGCTGTAACAAATTGCCACAAACTTGGTGGCTTAAAACAACACATATTTATTCTCTTCGAGTTATGAAGGGATTCATTACTGGTCACTTTAACAATGCATAAACTTCTTTCATATACTTATATCAAATTGATAAATAATTCTGTTGAGAGTTAATGTCATTTTCTTTTTTGGAATATAAACTCTCTGACAGCAGGGACCAATCTGTGTTTATCTGTGCTTATTCCTAGCACCTGGAATGGTAAATTGGTGGTTGATAATATTTAAAATAGATATTACGCCTAAAGGAGAGAAAGGGCTGAAAAATGATGGGAGGAGGAAGGGGCTACATGGAGAAAGGCAATCAGCTTCTTTGTAGTTCTGCCTGGAGCTCATCAGATGTCAGGAGGCTCTGCGCAGCCAGGAAGCCTTGGGCAAAACTGAGAACCAATTTTGCCTCTGGATCTTTGATAGAAATGCACTGCCCAGATCCTCTTCAAGGAAGGTCTCACTGCCCAGCTGCAAGAAAGGTGGTCAGCAGACAGCCTCCAGCCATCAGCTCTTCAGAGAGCACCTCAGTTGCAGAGAGAGATGTCTGTCTTAAGATCATGCCTTCCCCTGGGATGGGCCACTTCCCACAACCGAGCATTGGGGAGTGTACAGCACCAGCCATTTGTGCCCAGCATGATACTTTCTACAAGTAATCCTTGCCCAGAGCACCCTGCTGGGTTGGTCAGACTTAGGCATGCATGACAGCTTGACCCCCTTCCCCACTCCTGTTTTCTTCCCATCTCTTCCACAGGTGTTGATCTTGAACAAACATCTTGCCTCACAAATTCCAATTCTGCTTCCAGAGAGCACAACCTGTGACAGGAACAAAGACTTGAACTTATTCCAAGTTCAAGTTAATGCTTGAGTCTCTCTTTGGAGGTTCAGGGACCCAGAACCACCTTGTTGTTTTCCTCTCTGGCAGTTTAACTCTGCAGTGATGTTAATGTCCTGACTTAAGCCTAGGAATGTTCTGAGCCCATTTGTCCTGTGGTCCAGACAAAGAGAGCTGTTTATCTTTCAACTTCACTTAGAACAGTAAATAAAAAACCTCACTAATTCAGACTGTTCTTATTTGGAATTTGTGATGATCCAGAGAGGGGCCCAGAGGGTGTTTGTTTACTTCTGTATTATCAGGGGGAAAAAAGAGCTTGCCAAGTAAATGGAGAATGTGAGCATGATTGTAAGGGAACCATTTCAACAACTTTAAGGAGGGAAAAAACATTCACTTTAAAAGCACCAATTTACAGGCAAAAAATTCACATGACGTTCTTATCCATTTACTAAAGCTGATATCAAAATGTTTTTAAAGTAACTCATTGGTGGTCTAGTTGACATCACTCTATGAACTTAAATTCAATTTGACACTTGCTGAGCTCCTATTTCCTGCAGAATATAAGGTAGAGCCTATGGAATATACCAAGACAAAAACAATGTAATCTCTACTCACAAGGACTTTACAATCATAGTGGATATTATCACCACATTAAAAATGTTGTTTTGCATTTCTTCTTAAATGTTTTACAAATATCTGGTCTCAGACTCATGTTTTATATATACTATTTATGCAGTAATTATATGTTGAATCAAAGAACTCTCAGTCAGATTGACCTCCCCCAGTTGCTGGTCACCCAGCACCTGCAGAATTTGGTCCCTAGAGCCCCATCAGGTTGTATATTCCTTACTGTAGCACTATCACTCATTCACTCTCCCAAAGCTGTATACATCACAGAGGAAACCCTCACCCACAACAATCAGCTGTGATCTCAATCTTTTGGAAAAAAAGACCCTGTTTAAAATGGCAGTCATGACCTTGGCTCAGTGTGCTTCACAGGGACAGAGCTGGCTGGGTTTCTGGCCTGCGGCTGAGCCTGCAGGCATCCAGAACTTCCAGACAATTACCATTCCCCTGGAATTGCCCTCACTCCTGATTGCTATTTGTTAATTAAAGAAATCTAGGCTCCAGACTATATTACCCACCCATATGTCACATCCGATGTAACTAACGAGTTCTCAGCAGAACAGGGTTTTTTTTTTTTTTTTTTGTGTTTTTGGTGTGTGTGTGTGTGTGTGTGTGTGTGTGTGTGGCAACATTGTTAAATTTGATGCACTATGCTTCTCTCCATAGAGAAGGGTTCCCTTTCTCCCCTGTGACTTTTCAGCTGCTGTGCAAATGCTTGAGCTCTGCCAGCTATAATTCTGTAAATTTTCTAGTGTCACTCACGAGTTTTTTACCTTAGTCGTGCCACCTTGACTTTTTTTTGCACTTACTAACTTCTCATCCAGAGAGCCTCAAACACTTTCTAAACTCTTTAACTATTACCAGTCTAGGGAGACAGTCCTTTCTCCTTCTGGCAGAATAGATTACTAAAAGGGCTTGTCTAAGGAGACTCATCTAGTAAGAATTGAGTTTATTCTATTTAATGGAATGCAACAACAGTCTGGCACCAACTTGGGTGCTTTGGGGCAGTAAACAGATAGGATCCCTGCACTCAAGATATGGTTTCATTGGAGAAATAATATAAGATTTCTATAGCATTTTCAGAAACAATATATTTCATTCATTCATTCAACAGATATTTATTGAGCATTGGTATTAGTTAAGGTAAGGGCTAAGGCACTGGAACAAAAGGACCCTCTAGTGTAGTGGCTCACAAAACATAGGCATTCAATTGTCTTTCATGTAACAGTTTAAGGTCGGTGGTCCAGATTTTGCAGGTCAAGTCAGCTCTATGTGGTACTTCAGGAATCCAAGTTCCTTTGTTCTTGTGCTCTGTCACCCACTGCAGTGATGGCGAACCTCTGACACGCGTGTCAGTGCCATTTCTGATGACACGCGGCCGCTGAGGCGGCCGCATGCCGAGGATGAAACATTTATGTTATTTAAACTATAAATATCGTGAAATAATGTTTTTTCCTCAAAGTGACACACTACCCGGTTTATGCTCAGTTTTTTGGCGAAGTTTGACATACCAAGCTCAAAAGGTTGCCCATCACTGCACTAGGGTGTTGCTCTCATTTCAAAGGTCAAAGCCTGGTTAGGGGCACATTTGTGTCTTAGCTTGTGGGAAGGTGAAGGGGAATTTCAGGGCAAGCAGTTTTTAAAGCAAGTGGGGCAAAGTCGCTTTCATCTTTCACTTCCATTCTATTGGGGAAAACGTAATTGCATGGTCACATCTAGCTGCAAGAGATGCTGGAAATGACATCTTGTGTTTCATGTGCCCTGAAGGAAATGGAGAATGGATTTTGAGGAGCAACCAATAGTGTCCCATAAGTATCTACTATATGCCAGAGACTTCTAGATTCCATGGTTATAGTAGTGATTAAGAAGACATAGCTACTGATCTCAAAGAGCTAAGATTCCAGGCAGAAAGAGAACAATGAAATAAGTACTTATATAGTTGTAAAGCAGGATGGAACCCAAATCTCATACCATGGCCTGTGCTCTTAAGCATTATGCTCTAGGAGTCCTGGACTGAAAATCTATGTCTTTACAAACACTCCTATGTTTAACATTTGCCAAAGACTTCCCACAGCTTAGAATAAACTCCAGATTTTGTTAGCACCACACTGGGAGAACTGACCCTGCCTGCCTGCTTAGCTTAGTTTTCTGGACAGTTTGCTCTTGAGGCAAAGAAGGATGAAAGGATTGTCTTCTTTCAGGAAACTACAAGTAGTTTATCATGACTGAAGCCAAGGGTTCAAACACTTCTCTGCTTAACATTTGCCAAAGACTTCCCACAGCTCAGTTATTGCTGAGTCCCATCTTACCCATGCAATCAACATCCATCTCTCTCAAATGATCCTGTCCCCTTCCCCACCAGGGAAGGGTGCAACTACTTGGTGTCCTGCCCCCAATAAGAGGGTGGTAATATATCAGGATAATTACTTTACATGGAGCTTTGAAACACTGAGGGAAGGACAATTTTGGGAAGAGTTAGAAGACCTGGATGTCCTGCTATCTCTGTCCCTTGCCAGCTGTGTGACTTTGGCCAAGGCCCCTCTAATCTCTGAGCTTTAGTTCAGTCATCTGTAAACTAAAGTGCCTCATTATGACAGCTGGTATCTAAAGTCCAATGGACATCTCCGGTCCTGTGATGAGGCTGAATCTTAATATAAGGAAGCATCCACAACTTGGTTCATTTCTCAAAGGGCAACAATTGACACAATAAGGAGGCAAGTGGCTTCGACAGTCATGTTTGTTCAGCAACACTAAGCATACTTCAGAGACTGCATTCTCCCACAGTTCAGACCTGCAGAGTAGTAGCTCAGCCTTGCTCTGCCCTGCCTTGTGAGCCTCTTCTCCTCTCAACTTCCCCTGATGACTATGGCCAAGAGTCTTGCTTTTCTGCCCTGTCCAGGCCCAGCCCTGCCTCCCTAATTCATCCCCAGTCAGCGGACTCTGTCCTCTTCTCCAGCAACTCTTTTTCATGCCCATGTCAGCCTTGCTAATTATTATTCAATCCAAACACCTCTGTCATTCTGGCATTTTCATTGATTCAAATTAAGAGTCAGTAATAATTAATGCAAGTTGTTCTCCCATACTCATTCCCTGACTGATGGATTTTCAGTGTCAAAACATTAACCTTTAGGTTTGGAACCTTGATGCATTCAAACCCCATAAGCACCTGATAAGCAAGCAAACTATAGAACCCTTCCCTAAATCAGCTCTGTCTCACAAGCCCTTATTTATCTATGCAAATAGATATTTATATTGGGAAAGAAAACAAACATATTAAAAAAGACACATACACAGAGAACCAACCTGCCCATCACTGAAAAGGTGGAATTTGGAAACGATTAAGCAATTCTTATGCCTCACCTGAATAGGATTGAAGGCATTCAACTGAATACCTGGAATAAACACTAAGAGGAAATATGGAGACCCCCTTAGGAATTTGGTCAGACCCAGGGAGAGGGACAAGACTCTTCTAAGCATGAATGAGGTATTCCAGCTAGTTATTGTTGGGTAACCAACCACTTAATCATTAGTGGCCTAAAACAATAGGAATTAGTCATTTGCTCACAATTCTGCAATTTGAGCAGGGCTTGGTGGGTAAGGATCATCTTTACTTCATGCAGCATCATCTGGGGTGACTCTACTGGGGCTAGAAGATCCATTTCCAAGATGGCTCACTTATGTGGCTGGCAATTGGGTACTGGCTTTTAGCTGGGAACTTAGCAGGGGCTGTGGTTCAGAGCCTCAATTCTCCTTCATGTGGCCTCTCCATATGCCTTTGGATTCTCCCAGCATGAAAGCTAGGTTCGGACAGGGAGTGTGCAAGAGTGCAAGCCCTAATGTGCAAATGATTGGTAAATTCCTGCTTCATGCTTGCTAGTGTCCCATTGACCAAAGCTAGTCAGTCACATGGCCAATTTTTAATTAATGTGGGAGGGGACTCCAGAGGAAAGGCAATAGTATGAGGCATGGTTCATTGGGGGAGGGGAAGGAAAGACAAATATGTTTTACCACAGTTGATAATTGGGGAGGAAACACTAAAATTAACTTTCTTTAAACACAACAAGTATCATTCTAATATGTTTTAGCAAATGCTGTCCAATCATATCTTTTAAAGAAGAAAAAAAGGCAGGGTCAATTTAGTTCTTTATAGTTTTCTCTTTAATAATACTGAGGAGTCTGGTGGTCTCAGTATCTCTAAGGTCCATTTTGATTCCAATGTTTCATGACTCCTTAACCCAGTGGCTCTGTCTTTCTCTCAAATTCCCCATCAGCTCTTACATAAGGACATGTTTCTCATGCTTCAGCCTTTAGATATAGAGGAGATTAAACTTGCTGGATATTTGAATTAAACCAGAAGTTTCCAAATGTATAAAATCAGAGGGGTGGAAAGGAGCCATGCCATCACCTGACCCACTTCCTCATCTGAGAGAGGGGAAGAAGCTGAGGACCCCTCTCATTGTCATTTCTGTCTGTTCTATGTCTCTCTGTCTTTACTCACTGTATCTTTCTCTATTTGTTCTCT
The DNA here is from genome assembly GCF_027574615.1 of Eptesicus fuscus. Lineage (NCBI taxonomy): Eukaryota > Metazoa > Chordata > Mammalia > Chiroptera > Vespertilionidae > Eptesicus > Eptesicus fuscus. Next base: position 135,661,287 of record NC_072473.1, read on the forward strand.
GTGTATCTCTCTCAGCTTGGTTTTGGTTTCTTTCTCTTCAATCTGTCTGAATTCTGCAATCTCATTTCCTTTATGTGAATCTCTCTATGTTTCTCTCTATGCTTCATTCTGCATGTGTGTCTCTCCTCCTGTCTTGTCTCTCTCACTTCTCTCTGTCTTCTCTGTGTTTCATGTCCCTAAGTCACTCTCTAACAGCGTGTCTTCAAATGTTCCTACATCTATATTTGGCTGCCATACATGGTTTGCTCTCAGGTCCCAAATCAGGGTCTCTGCCCTGCCAGCTGCCTGTGGGTGGCCCTGGGCCTCAGTCTGGGGTTCCTCTCTGGGCAGGCTTGGTGTTCACAGCTTCTCTGCTGTCTAGACCCATCTCAGACTGACAAAGAAAGTGAAGCTTGAGGGTGAGTGGAAATCTTTTCATTTTTATATTAGTGTATGGATGAGTGTGTGTGGCACTCACTGATGGTTATTTATACAAAGGCCATTTTGCCTTTTTACTTACTAATTAGAACCTTGGTTTGGTTTGTTCAGAAGCAATGTACCCAGTATCAGGGGCTACATAATGATCAGACCAAGACAACTAGAGCAATTATATTTTCCTTCACTGTTGATTGGTATCTTGTGACCTAGTTCCGGCCAATAAGATGCACAAGGATCTGTGATGGAGGAACACTGGAAAATACTACCTGAGGATAAAGGCATGGGATCGAGGACTATGCAATGGACGGGCCTTGTTAAGTTGCTGAACCAACCCTGTAACTGTGCACATCCAGACTACTTGTTGAGTAAGCCATAGGTATACTCATTGCAAAAGGCACTGTTAAGCAGATTTTTGTTGTTGTGGTGGTGCTGAAATATATCCTAACTGCTATTTCATACTGATGCTGGAACTTGGGCACCTTGCATTGGTCCAGGACAAATTTTTCAGATTGCAAACTTACCACTGAAAAGCTTGACTTCTTAAAATCTATAAAATTTATCTTTAAATATAATGACTTTAATATGAATTAATGTTTTATTTCAGTGATAAAAGAATTGAAAGAGAAAGAGTTTAAATAAGTTTCTACTATTTATTGAAGAATTTAATAAATATATATTACGTCTATATAATTTTAATTGATCCATGGTGGAGAACTTAAAGAGCTTACCCCTCCTTAGTATACTTTGTGTTGGGAAACACTGAACTAGATGGATGTTTAAGATTTTTTCCCCAGCACTAACATTCTGATTCTAAGTAGAAAAATGTATTGGAGTTTTTTGCCAATATTAAGAGCCAAAATGGTGGCCTCAGCTAGCAGTGTTCTAATTTGAGGGGGCCAGGTCAGAAGCACTGAGGACAGGAACCAGGGTGGTATACCAGCTTCCTGCCTGTTGTTCAAGCCCACACTGCCTTTCTGGGTCTGGGAGCATTTTGCCAATACCATGCTTCACTCATGACCCTGAATGAAAATCTGAACACACTGTTCTGTGGAAGTAAATCAGAAAGCCCCTGTTGCAGAAACCTGTCATATTCTGGCCTGTGGAAAGCTATTTCTTACGCCCTTCTAATTCTCATTTAATAGAACAGGATCAATGACTGAGAGACAGGTTGTCAAACAATGGAGGACTATATACTGAGCACTGCCACAGGCAGAAGTAGTCATTCAGTTCAGGACTGTACCATGGTCACACAATGCCACCAACAACAGAGGCTCCTTTATGCTTTCATTTGGACACAGAGTGTGGGATAGGCTTGGGCATCTATAGCCAAAACAGTGCTTGACAAGGAGCCATAGCCCCTCTCTGGTTCCTCGCTCTCTGCTGTCCAGGTCAGTAGATGCTCTTTTGGGCAGGTCTCCAAGCTCAGGCAAGTGCAACCTCTGACAGAATTGCTGGAGGGGGACGGAGAAAGGAGTCTTGTAGCCAATGATGGGTGGGTAATGCCTATGAATGAATTCAATGTACACAAATAGCCCTTTTACAATTTGTCTAGACATGAAATACAGAAGGGAGCTCAGCAGAAAACATCAACTGTGCCTATACACCTAACTGTTTCCAGTACCATGAAAGCAGTAGCAGTTGGAGGTATTTAAGGCAGCCACAGTATAACAAAAAAGGCTCTGGATTTGAATTATAGCTGTAGCATTTACGAAATGCATGGTCACATCTACTCTGAGCCTTGATTTCTTCATCTTTCAAATGAAATGCCATTGACCCTGTTGGTTGCCTACCAAGTAACTAATTTTCTTCTTCATCCTTTCTTACCAAACCTCAACACTATTCAGGAATCCTCCTTGCTCAGGGAAACCACATGCTTCAGAGGAAGAAGGCCTCAGCCTTTTCCCCAGAAAGCAGAAGACTCATGATTTGTCTAAGTTAAATATGATGGCCCTATTTCCTTTGGTATCAATTGATTAGGCTTTGGTGTGTGATTTAATTCTAGCCAATGCTATGTGAGGGGAAATCTGTTGACATTTTCTGGGAATGACTTTGATGAAAAAGACAGATGCATGAAAATAAAAATCCCTCTTTTTTTATTAGATCTTGTGGTATCTGCAAATGACTTCTAGAACCATCTTACAACCATGAGACGATCTTAGGAAGGATAAGACAATACACCAAGAATACAAATGGAAAGAGAGAAGGAACATGAGACCTAGAGGACAGAGTTGAACCACTGAATTAACCAACCCTAGAACATCCTCACTCTGGAACTCCTTATTACGTGAGATAAATTCTTTGTTGTTTAAATCAGTTGCATTGGGATTTTCTGTTACTTGCAGCTTAAGATAATCCAATTCATATAAAGGATTGCTGCCACAGTAAAGATGAAATAAAATGATATGCGAGAGTGCCAATTCAAAGCCCATACACTAGGCCCATAACATGTATTGATTTGTGTATTCAAATAGCACTGTGTTACAATCTCTCTCAAAATCACCCGTATTTATGTAAAAATAGTGCAGTGTTGTTATTTTTTTGTTTGAAAATTTTCTTGTCTTTGGCTCTGTCTGAGGGACACCACCAAACTGGGCCATTGTCCAAACAATTCAGTATTTGACTTACTTCCCAACCTCTTTCAACTGTTGGTCCAGAAGTATTTCCCAGAGAATGTCTCCCAGCCAGAATGCATAGTGTGGGACTCTGAGCATAAAGACAGAGACTCTGATTTTTGGACTAAGGATAATTTCTCCTAGAAAGAATCAGGACATCTTGAAAGGCAGTACACAACTTTAGAAAACATGATACAGGAAATTTAGAATTAACTGTATGTGGAAATTAGTCTTATAACCAAGTTAAGGACCTCCAAAAGCAGCTCCGAGTTTACAATTTCAGAATTCTTGTGTTGTTCATCCAATTTGGGAATTAGTACATAGACTCCAGATGAAACAATTTGACAGCACAAAGCAATGTACAGTATAAATATTCCTATTTCCTATGTGTCAGCTATTTCTAGTGAGTAAATATTTACACATTTTCCTCTCCCCCTGCAGAAAGCAGTACTCACATATATGAAGATAAATATTTTGGTGTATGTAAATATTTCCTTGCACAAGCAATATGATCTCCAGTCATGGTTGGGGCATGTGTGAAGACAACCAATTGCTGTTTCTCTGTCTCTGTCTCTCTCCCTTCCACTCTCTCTAAAAATCCATGGAAAAAATGTCCTCAGGTGAGGATTAACAATAAAAAGAAGGAGGAGAAAGAGGAAGAGGAGGAGGAGGAAGTGAAGGAGGAGGAGGAGAACACCTGGCTTTGAGTCTCAACTCCACCACTTTTGCATTGTTTAACTTAAGGCAAGTTAACCTCACTGAGCCTCTATTTCTTAGTCTGAAAATGGAAATGCTAATATTAACTGTTTCTCAAGATTGCTGTGATGATTAAATGCTATATTGACTTGTAAAGCACAAAGCACAATGCTTGAAAAACAGCAATTGCTTTAAAAATGATGGCCACAAACCCAGTTAGTTGTGGGAAATAAACAACAGCCAATCTGGGTCAATTCATTTACATGAAATCTCCCTGTTCCAACTTCTGATCTTGAGTTCATATTGCCCAGGTCTTCCAGATGGTACATGGAGAGTTGGGTTTGGGGCCTGTGGTTCCTAGTCCCATAAAGTCCTACTTTTTGCATGAAGTTATCATATCCCCCCAATTGTACTTTCCGTAATTTGAAAACTTCTCTTGCTCTTGGCCATCAGGCCTTTCAGCATTCATTAGACCTGGTCCAACGATGTTTTCCAGTACCCCAGGCCCTTGCAACACTTTCTCTACACTGCATAGGGCTTAGCCAGTCAGCCTCTCAACTCCTCCCCAGGGCTGCCCCACTTCTGCTTCCTCTACAACTTTTGATATACAGGAAATTTCTCTCCTTCTTTCCATTTATTGTTCCCAATGAGCATGCTTGCACCAAGAGTCAGTGCAGGAAACAGAAACAATGTATGTATTTTAAATGGAAAGATACTTAATACAGGAAATTAGGTGCTTTCAAAATCACTGAAGTTAGGAGGGAGAAAGTATTTTGACTTTCATATCATAGGGCACACACCACTACAACTACAGTCCAGAAGTCAGGAAACATTTGCTCACTTCCTTCACAGCCACCCACATCCACATAAAACTGTTGACCAGACAGTGGATTATGGAGTCAAACTGCTCCCAATAGTCATGTGGGCAGAGCCCACTTGGCCACCTGAACTGCCTCAGAGAGATGGCCTCCACCTTCCTATCACCTTCCCAATCTCCCAGGGCTGTATCAAATTTTCAGAAACATATTTTGAAATGAGTCTGCAAAATGTAGTTTTTAGATTCCTAACATCTCCAAATAGAAGGAGTTTTAACTGGGGTTTAGGAAAAGCAAATCCAATTATCCAGCACAAGTCTCTTCCACAGGCCTGTTCTGAATTCCCTTTATGAACTTTTGGGTGAAGGACACCCTTTATCATTCTCTTGGACTCTCTCTCTTAGATTCAGCCCATATTTCAGGTCAGGAACCAATTAAAAGATAATAAATGATTATTTAAGAAAGCACTCCTGAGTACTTACTATGTGTCAGACAGAGTAATAGGCATCAAAAACATAGAAAGGAATAAAATTTGGTCTAAGCTACCAAAAAGTGCATAGCTCTAAAAGGTAGAGGGACAAGAATGTAAATGATGCTGTACAGAGTGATATATGGTAAGAGAGACATGTGTATAGGATTTTGTGGTAGCAGAAAAAGGTGTCAAAACTCTGCTAACGGGGCTTTGGAGAAGATAGAGGGGGGAACAAGGGGGAATGCCTCACAGGAGAGGCAAAGGCTGGCATGATACTTGGAAGACATTGCTCTAATTATCTACTGCTGCCTAGCAAACAATGGCTTAAAACAACATTTTATTTGCTCGTGATGCTGCAATCTGGGCTGGGATAAGCTGGGTAATTTTTCTGCTGGTCTTGCTGTCAATCACTCTTATGGCTGAATTCATCCGGTAGTTTGGCTTGGGGCTGATTTCCACTGAGTTTTTCATTCTCACCATGTAGTCTTGGGACCTCTCCCTAGCCAAATAGTTGCTCCACGTGGTCTCTCTAGTAGGGTACCCAGACTTCTTAAATGGTGACCCAGGGCTTCCAAGCAGATAAAGCAGAATATTTTAGGTTTTCTTAAGTGTTGGGCTAGGAGCTGTCCAAATGTCACTTTCCCTGTTGGTTAGGTAGGACCAGCCCAGATTTAAAAAAAAGGAGATTACGCAACGGCATGAATTCCAGAAGGCATGGTTCATTGGGGTCGACACATGGTTGACCAGATAGATGAGGATGGGGGAGGCTCCAGGCAGAAGGAGAAATATGAGTAAAGACATGGTGTAGTGCCCTAACTGGTTTGGCTCAGCAGATAGAGCGTCGGCCTGTGGACTGAAGGATCCCAGGTTTGATTCCGGTCAAGGGCATGTACCTTGGTTGCGGGCACATCCCCGGTGGGGGGTATGCAGGAGGCAGCTGATCGATGTTTCTCTCCCAGCGTAGTTTCTAACTCTCTATCCCTCTCCCTTCCTCTCTGTAAAAAAATCAGTAAAATATATTAAAAAAAAAAAGACATGGTGTAGTGAAAATACATGGTGCTTCAGAGAAAGTTAATTACTTTAGGGCTGTGGTTAGGAGGATATACAGGCAACAGGGAGTATAATAAAGCTATGGTGCTGGCTTCCTCAGTCATGACTTCTACTTGGTCTTCCTTCCTTGCCTTATCTGACTTCCCTGGACTTGATTTGCTTCTTAGCAATGTCTTCTGTTCTGCTGGACTCCAAATTCTAGCTCTTCCTTGATCATATGAATTTAGAAGCTATGTTAGAGACTGCTTTTCTATTCTTCTTGGGCACCCAATATAGAATTTTGGACAAGTTAATTAAAAGAACAGGATTTCATATAAACATAAAAATAATTTATATTTGACTCTGCTTTAATTTGATTCCCACAACAACTGCTCAAAATTGGATGGGCAGAAAATATTTATTTTTCTGGATGGGGAAATCAAAGCTGAGGAGGCATTGACTTGACTAAGATCTCATAGTTAAGTGGAAGAAGCACATGACCCAGGCCTTTTAGCTCCAAGCCAGTTATAAGCAAAGTATGCAGGCCCTGCTGCTGTCCCATCCATACCATCTGTACCCACCTGAGTTCACTGTAGCTGAGGTGAATGGTTCTAGAGCACACTATAGTCTCTCACCCACCCACCCACCCAAGGAGTTGCATCTCTTAGCTTCTCTGTTTGATGGCTTGCTCCAGTGTCATAGGAGCTTGCTTAGCTTAGCACAGACCCAACTGGGAAATGTGAGTGAGTTAACAGCCCAGAGGCAAACCTTCAAGCAATGGGGGACAAGGGGTAGTGAATAAATGCCCCAGCCTCCCCATTCCTTGAGGTGGGTTCCATGGGGTTTCTCAGCTGAACCCTGGCAGATGCTCAGAACTCATTAGCACATGCTAAATCAGCTTTCCCCCCTTCCCTGTCTCATTCTCTCTGCTTTCTTACTCCTAGTCTGTGGGATTACCTTCCAAATAAAATACCTGAACCACATCTTGTCTTATAGAAGGCTTTCAGGAGAACCTGAACTAAGGCAGTACACATGTATCAGGAAAGTCAAAAGCACTCAGAAACATTTTTTCCCATCCTCTAAACTGGACTCAGATAACTTCTTATGGCAGTGAGCAAGGATAAAGGGCACACGATCCCCTTATCAGACACCTCCTGTCAGATTATCTTCTCTGTCATAGGCGGTTTGTGGTACCTGCCAGTCTGGACTATTTTTTTGTATTGGCTACTTTGCTTTGCTGACCAGCTGGCACTGGGCATGAGATGAGCAGTCTTAGTTCCAGACAGTAGCAGATGCTGCCAGGTCACCAACTTCTGCCAGGAAATCCAAGGTAAGGAATGGGTAGGAGCAGGAGACCAATTTTTCCCCAGGGGAAGAGGAGAGTTCAATCACTTGCCATGGCTGCAATAATTCCCAGTCTCTTTCCTGTGTCCTCCAGTCAAGAGGGGGGGCCTGGCTGATAGAGATGTCAGCTCAATGGTGACTGATCTATCAAGACAAGCTTAGCATGGCATGGTGCCATGGGGAGTGACAGAGGGGCTTCAACCAGATGCCAAAGGGCCCACAGGCCCAAGACTGACATGCTGAACTGTGTCTATCTGGGTGTGCAAAGATGCCATCTGTGAGTTATCTTCAAGAACAGCTGTGTTCTTTCATTGATTCATTCATTCATTGATTCATTCATATAATATTTATTGATAATGCTTTTGTATTTGGCATTGTGGTTTGAACTAGGCATACAACATGAACAAAGTAGATGTGATCTCTCCCTTCTTGAAACTTATAATATAGAATGGAGGCAGATACTGATTAAATATCAAATATACATAATTACATGGCAGCATGGGGTCTTCTTTTCCCCATTTCTCATACCCACCTTCTATCTGGAGTCCAAGCCCATATACAAATGGTGTGTTTTAAAGGTGGAGGAAAGAGTCTTTTAGCATGATAAAAGCTCCAGAGTTGTGCCAGGAGGCAGGTAGTCATTGGTAATAATAATAATAATAACAATAACAACAACAACAACAACAACACACAGAAATTCTGTTAGCTGTTGGTATTCTAATTATGACCAGCATTCCTTCTCTGCCAGCAAAGGGGCGATAGGTCAGTAAGTAGTAAGACCCAGAAAGAGTGGAGGGAGCCTTTATGTACAAGGAGGTGTAAATGCTCAATGTAAGCTTTAAGAGTGACATCTCTCCTTTTCCATGTCTACCTCTTCCAAGCACCTACATCCCAGGGGTAATTAGCAGAGGCCTAAATATGGGGTTTTAATCTTTGGAGGGAGGTGGAGTATAGGGCAGTTTATCTTTCTGGGTATTCTTTGTGCTTCTCCCAGAGGCTGGCCTGGGTCTGGGGTGCTGATATGGGGGCTTGTCTTTCCTGATTATCTAGAAATGTGCCAAATCTCAGTTCCAGTCACTGATGGTCTCCGAGGCTACTCGAGCCCTGGTTCTTGCACATGCCACTTGGAGCAGCTCTTGGGCCACTAAACCCTTCTTCCAGGGGAACTCCACAGCTGTCAGAGAGGAAGAGGAGAGGAGGTGTAATAGCTGGCTCAGATTCACTTCAAACCAGAAGGGGAACAATCCCCATTACATTATTAATCCCCAGAGCCATGTAAAGTTTCATCTGTTTTCTCTCAAAGATTTTTTACAAGCTACAAAAACTGCAAGACCTACAATCAAGCACTATATTTCACATGTGTGTGAAAATCCTGGGGGAACTGCTGTAGGCCTGAGAACAGGGAACATGGGTTCTAGACTCAACTTTGTTACAAGCCACTTGTGTGACAATGGGCAAGTCACTTTTCCTCTCTGGTTTCCAGCATCTGTATTGGTTAAACATCACGATGTAAAAATACCCAGTCTCAGTAGCATACAACAATAAACAATAAGTACTTCAGATCTGGGGGGGGGGCAGCTGGGGTTTGGCTGAACTAGGCTAAGCACAGCCTGGCAGCAATATGTTAGATTGCAGTGTCTCTGCTTCATGTCACAGGACAGGGGGCTGACTGGGTTAAATCTGCTCTACATGCCTCTTCTCCTCCTGGACCAATGGGCTAGGTGAGCATGTTCTTCTCTTACAATAGCAGAGGCACCAGAAAGACGTGGAAATATGTGAGGTCTTTTGAAGCTTAGGTTCAGAACTATTTTAAGGCCCATTCCATTGGCCAAAGCAAGTCACTTGGCTATGCCCCAAATTAATGATCAGGGAATTAAACTTTGCCCATGGAATTAAACACTGCCAGAGAATTAAACAATGCCATGAGGCAAGGTTGGGTAAAGCATTTGGGCCATTCATTCAATCTACCACACTCTCCACACCTATAACATGAGTGGATCATCACATCACATGGTTTCTTGTCCTTGCAATAAAAATTCATATAGCCTAAACATTCCATAAATCTAAACAATAATGTAGAAACAGTATAAAATAATATCAGTCAGTGAAAGCAAGCAAGAAATAAATCCAGTTTGTTTTAGCAAAACTTATCTGAACATATGAATAAATTACAACCAGATATGAAGATGTGCTTCTCAAAATCTGCCCACTTCACTCAAATCAGGCAAATTATTTTTACAAGCTCAGCATATGTGAATGTAACAATGTAGGAAGGCCATGCTCCAAATTCCCACACCTGTTCTTGCCTCCCTAATGCCAGCAAGGTGAGTTAACCTGCAGCAGAGGTCAAGAGCCAAGCCTCTCCCAATGTGTACATGTTTTCTATTTTGGAGGCAAACGAAGCAGTTTCCTGCCAGAGAATATGCAATTAAGAAATTATATCAGCATACTCTCTTTGCTGAAAGTGTGAACTTGATAGAAATCAGAAATGCAAATGGTATTGAAGTACGGTTAAAACTTCCATTTTCCAAAAGGGGAAAAAATTAATTGCTTTTATACTTACCATAGTGATAAGCCAGAGGCACATGCTATACACAAGAAGCAGCATCCAAAAAACCTTCCTAAAGGGAGAGGGAAGGGTGGCAATAAACCTCCCCTAGAAAGCCTCACGTTCCTCATTGCAGATGTTCACAGCATATAATTTTTTCGCTGTGCAGTTCAGGGACCTGCCAAGAGTTTCAGCTTCAACTTACTTCTATGAAGAAGGTTGGAGAAGGAAGGAGATGTTTGGGAGACTACTCCTAAATGATAAAAGAAGAGCTTACCCAGAGAGTATGTGTCTAGACTCCCTTATTTGCTAGGGGAAAGATGACAGTTACTTTATGAATTTTTATTGCAAAGACATCTACAGCTTCTCAGCTTTATGGAACACAAAGGTGCAAGAATGCCCCTCAAGACTTAAACCACATCCACCTTATTCAGAGGTGGACACCCAGGAACACCCAGGCTGTGTGGATTGGGAGGTCTTCTGGGAACAAGGTGACAATTTGCTCTGGTTTGCCTGGGACAGTCCCAGTTTATTCCTTTGGCTCAGTTAGCAACCTCATTCATTTTCAAAATGGTCTCTGTGTACAATAGTTTTGGAAAACTTTGCAAATATCTACTAAAGCTGAAAAATATGTCCAGCAATTCTACTCTAGGTGTCTACCCAATAGAAATGCATGCATATGTTCATTAAAAGGGGACTTACAAGAATAGTTATAATAATCATAGACTTGAAACAACTCAAATAAATATCCTATATAATAAAAACTTAATATGCTAAATGTCTGGTCGACTGGTTGGCCACTCAACCAATCAAAGTGTAATATGCTAATGATATGCTAAGGTTGCTCAACTGCTCGCTATGACGTACACTGACCACCAAGGGGCAGACAGTCGACCAGTCGACCAGTCACTATGATGTACACTGACCACCAGCAGGCAGACACTCCAACCAGTAGGTTAGCTTGCTGCTGGGGTCCAGCCGATTGGGACTGAGCGAGATGGGCCAGACACACCCTGGAGCCCTCCTGTGGTCCCTCCCTGGCTGGCCAACCTCCTGTGTCTCTCCCCGACCCCGATCGTGCACCGGTGAGGTACCTCGGCCTGGCCTGTGCCCTCTTGCAATCTGGGACTCCTCAGGGGATGTCAGCGAGCCAGTTTCAGCCCGATCCCATAGGCCAGGCCGAAGGACCTCAGTGGTGCACGAATTCATGCACTGGGCCTCTAGTCTATATAATAAAAGCCTAAGCAACTGTTATGTTGGAATGACCAGAACGACTGGTTGCTATGATGTGCACTGACCACCAGGGGGCAGAGGCTCAATGCATGAGCTGCCCCCTGGTGGTCAGCATGCTCCCACAGGGGGAGCACCACTTAGCCAGAAGTCAGGCTCACGGCTGGTGAGCGCAGCAGCGGTGGTGGGAGCCTATCCCGCCTCCGCGGCAGTGTTTTGGAGCAGTGAGCCGAGTGGTAAGGAGCAGCGAGAAGGCGGGTGGTAGGGAGCAAGGGGTCTCGGACTGCAAGAGGGCTCCCAGACTAGAAGAGGGCGCAGGCCGGGCTGAGGGACCCTCCACACCAGTGCATGGATTTTGTGCACTGGGCCTCCAGTCTATCAATAAGAGAAGAGATAAGTAAAACATGAGGGAATCACACAATGGAACACTTCATAGCAACAACAATGAACAAACTGTACCTAAATGCAACAATATGGATGAATCTCATAAGCATAATACTGGGTGAAAGAAATCACACAAAAATAATAGTACATATCACATGATTTCATTCATACATAATTCAGAAACAGACAAAATTAATCTATGCAGTAGGAAGTCAGAATACCATTGGATATAGGTTGAGTGTCTACCCATGAACCAGGAGGTTTGATTTCTGGTCAGGGCACATGCCTAGGTTGCGGACTCAATCCCTACTAGGGGGCATGCAGGAGGCAGGTGATCAATGATCATCTCTCATCATTGATGTTTCTATGTCTCTCTCCCTCTTCCTTCCTCTCTGAAATCAATACAAATATATATATAATTTAAATAGAAAAACACACATGCAGAAAAGTGCAAAATCCATGAGTGTCCAGCCCAACGAATTACCACAAAGCAAGTGTTACTTTGACACAAGTCAAAACATAGAGCATTACCAGCACTCTGGAAGCCTCCATACCTCTTTCAGTTGTTTCCCTTCCCTCTATTCTATCTGTCCTAATACCTAACACCACACTTTACTTTTGCCTGCCTCTGAAATGTGTACATAAATAGACTTATACAGTCTGGACTTTTCTATGTTGCTCCTTTTGTTCAATATTATGGTTGTGAGATCCATCTGTATTGCTGCATATAACTGCTCATTGTTCATCCTACATGTATGAATATATCCTGATTTATCTATCTGCTCTTCTGCTGATGGACATCAAGCTGTTTTCAGTTTGGCTGCTCCAAACCATATTGCTGTGAATATTCTGAAACATGTCTCAAGATGCACACAAGGACCATTTGGTGAGTGATAGCAATGGTACCATGGCCGAAAAAGATTTCCTCATTGTTGTGTGACTCCTTGGACAAATGAGCTCTGGTGGTGTCTGGACTTACTATGGGATGCAGAGAGAGAGAGAGAGAAGGGTAGCAACAGGTGCTAGATAAGAGACATTGCAAGATGGGGGTTTGTAACCAAAGTGAGTTTAACATTAAAAGACATGCCTTGGATTAAGAAAGCTGTATCTAGTTTGTCAAATAATTGATTTTTTTTCCTTCAGCATGCTGGAGTGTGAATGAAAAAAGGCCCCTAATACTAGTACCAAGGATAGTCACCAGCTCTGGCCCCTCAGTGAAATTTCCCTTGGCTACTCTAGGATGGTCTTGGGTGGGCCTGTCCCAGCTCTACCCCCATGATCCAGAGGCAACTTTCCTTCATCCACTCACCCACTTACACATGGCTTATTTTTCCCAGCTCAGTCCCCACTACCCCACAAAGTCAGAGCCCTGTCTCTGTCAGTGGCCCCACATCTTTCCTCATGGGTCAGTTACTAGCTAGGGTGACACAGTCACTCTGACATGCTCTTAGCTGCCCTCTGCACTCATTTAGCATTCATTCATTCTTTTCTTTCTGTGTACCCCACTCCCCTGACAACCTGGCCAACTCTGACTTCCCCTTCCTCTGAGAAGCCTTCCCTCACTATGTTCAGGTGAGGCAAGCCCTTTGCGTTGTGTTCTCCTGGGACCCTATTTCCTCCTGCCCTGGTCTGATCCCAGTGGTCTATACTGCTATTGCTTGTTTGCTCTCTGTTCCCCACAATGAAGTGTAAGCTCCTGAGAGCAGGGCTTGAGGCTATTTTGTTCCCCATTGTAACTCTGGGGCTGAGCACAGTGGCTAGCATGCAAGAGGGTTGCTGGTTGGGAAGGGGGCCGGGGTAATAGCCATAGAACTCACAGAATCTAGATTCTCTTGTTCATCACAGTTTTTCTTTGCCAGATGTAAATTGCTCTCTAGGTTCACCCAAAGGCCATAGAAGCTATTTCATAAATAAGCTTAATATCTACCTTTGTGTTTTCCCTTTAAACTGGCAGCCTCCATACTCTCTCAGCACGATTTTGTTGAAACTATATTAATACATCCTATAGCACTCTACACACTTCACAGCCTCATGCACTTTCTTAAAAAGTTAACTTGTTTAATCTCCATAACAACCTCACAATATAGGTATTGATCAATTTTAAGGGAACAAAACCCAAAAGCTTAGTATTTGCCACATGCCTGTCACAAAACTGGATTTGAACTGAGGTCTGCTGGTCTCAAAGCCTGTGTCTTTGACCACTTTGCTCCTCCTGAGCTCTCTCACCCTTGCCTCACACCTTCCCTGCTCCCCTTGATATCTGTACACATGATTCATCATTCTGGCTATACCCCTCAGACCTGAGTGACCAGCTGGGATGCCTGCCTTCCTTCCTTAACCCCATCTCACATTTGTCTTTCTGGGCTGCTTCAAGCCACTCTCAGTATAATACTGCTGCCTTACCCAGCCCAGCCTGGGTGAACTGACACTTAGGAATATGCCCAACTGGGCTGGCATTCCAGCTGAGTGTGCCCATATTACATGGGTAGAACCCAAACACACATTTCCCCTGACAGACACCTTCATTTAGTTCTATAGCATAAACTGGCCATGGTCCTACCACATTCCCTCTGGCTTGAGCCGTGCCTTAATAAAACAAGACAACAAAAACATTATCATCAACAATGACATAAGGCCCCAATGGCTACCTGCCTCCTTTCGATCCCAAGCCTTATTCCTCTTCCCACTTTTCCCCCAGCCCTCAGGGACCAAGATGGGAAAATTGTTCTGTAATCGTATTTCACATACACATGCACACAATGGAAGCATTCCTCTCATCTGGTTATCTTTAGAAACGGTGGGATAGAAGGGGGTATTAAAAAAATCCCCCTCTGCTTCCATCTTGGAAAAAAAGGCAGAACATTTTGATTCACTACCTTATCTTTAAAGAAACCCGACATGGAAAAGGCAGGGAGATAAGATCTATGACTTCACCAGCTTGTTCTCTGAAGTTGTTTCAAGCCTTACCATCCCCCAACAGGCCCCTTAATTTCCTGTTTTCAATATCTAATGGCCAGGAGTATTCGGCAGCCCAGAGTTAAGTGAGCCTGGGGGGTCAGCGCAGGAAGCTGACCGGAGAGGAAGCTTTTAAGATTCTACCTGGAATCTGGCCACGAGTCAGGAGCACATCTTCTTAATTTAAATTTTATTTTTACCTTAACATTGTGGTCAGCGACTCTGGATGGTTTGTGGTCTCAGAAGAGCTGCTGGTTTGAAATATCTTAAATACAATTTGAAAACTCATGTATGTAGCAAAACTCTTGTTATGTAGCATTTCATAACAAGAATTCTTGACAACTTCTTTCTTTCAAGATGCTCCAGATGCCTCCCAGACATTCTCGTGTCAGCTCTTGCCACCTCCCATGGTGAAGGCCAAGGACCCAGTACCATCTGAATCATTTTATGGAGGGAAAACAGAGACACCCACTTGTTCCTGCTTACACAAGAAGTGGGCACAACATTGTGACAGGTGTTTCCCCAAGCCCTAACTAGCTTAGGGTGGAGTGTGTGTACGTGTGTGTGTGTGTGTGTGTGTATGTGTGTGTGATATGGGTCACCCTGGTCACTGCTCTGTCTCTTCAATCACTGGAGGATCCTGGGGTAGGCTCTTGTAGGTTGCTATGGTAATACTGCCAGCCACTCTCTTGCCAGTCAGGGACTGGCATCCCTTGCAGGGGCACAACACAGAGACATCTCCATCTGCTAGGCTCACCCCCTATCTGAAGGACTGAGCACATGGTATTTCCATGCATAGTGAACTTAGTGGGGCACTAAGCTTGGTTTGTCACAGCTGGGCTTCCCTTTCCTGATTACCATCCCTTCTACTTCCCAAAGGCCAGAGGCGTGACCACATAGTGTGGATTTTAGGCCAGGAAACAGACCTGCCACTTGCTGTTGAGGGGGTGGCCCTCTCTGTTCTGGGTCTGGAGCTCATTCTTGGGGCTCCCTGCCTACAAGGCTCATCTGGGGAGGTGCTGCCTGCTTTGGGGGTTGTATGAGTCTTGCTGTGAGAATCTTACCCATATTCATGTTACTGAATGCCATCCAAGTTTCAAACACCAGCTTCTTCATTCCTTTACCTCAGGGCTTTCTTAAGCTTTAAAGTGTACTTGCCTGCTATTGCTGCTGGGGGGCAGAAGTGCCAAAGAATTAACATCCCTCCTAATGCCCCAGAGAAACCCTATCTATTGACCAACAGGACTGGGTACATAAATGCCCTGGCTCCTTGCCCTCAGGTGGAAGAACTCTAAGGCACCTGCTCTACACAGACTTGCAGTGTCCACATAGTGGCAACTGGCTTCATGATGTCCCGTCTCACTTCCCCACCCTACCCACTATTGTGTTTTGCAATCGCCTGCCAAATAAACTGTTTGACCTTGAATCCTTACCTCAATTCTGTGACTGGGGACCCAAACTGAGTCAGATAAAAAAGTTACCTGTCACACCAGCCACTAATGGAGCTGCCACTTCTAAACTGAAGACAAAGATTTCTGAAAACTCTCAATGCCCAGGGGCTAAGGCTGGGGTCTTCTCTGCCCTCTTCCTAGCCTTTTCCCTCTCCCTTTTCAGTATTTTATTTATTTATTTATTTATTTATTTATTTTAATTTCTTTATTGATTAAGGTGTCACATATTTGTCCTCATCCCCCCATTCCCATCCCACACCCCTCCCCACGGATGCCCCAACCCCCTGTTGAACTTAACCGTTGGATAGGCTCATATGCATGCACACAAGTCCTTTGGTTGATCTCTCCCCGCTCCTCCCAACCTCCCCTATCCTCCCTCTGAGGCCCGATAGTCCGATCGATGCCTCCTTGTTTCTGGTTCTGTTCTTGTTCCTCAGTCTATGTTGTTCATCATTTCCCCTAGATGAGCGAGATCATATGTCACTAGATATATAGTTATAAGAACTGAATGTGAGACGAGCAATAATAGTTATGCTGACAGGCAAATGAATCAGTCTGTAGTGAGTTTCTTTCTGGACCAACAGTTCTTTTGAGACCCAATTTCAATGTCCACCAGTTCCTTATGTGTACATGTCAGCACTGACCCCTCAGCTCTGGATGGTGGATAAATGGTGGTAACGGAGGTCCGACTCCCTCTGGTTTGGTCTCGGCCGGACCCAGGGGCACGGCTTCACCCGGACTAAGGGGAACGTGGCCTCACCCAGACCCAAGGGGCGCGTGGCCTCACCCGGGCCCGGGACCCAGCCTTACCCGGATGGATCCAGGGGCACACGGCCTCACCCGGACCCAGGATCCGGCTTCACCCGTACCCAGAGGCGCAAGGCCTCACCCGGACTCAGGGGCACATGGCCTCACCCGGGCCCAGGGGCACATGGCCTCACCCGGGCCCAGGGACCCAGCCTCATCCGGGTCCAGTGGCGCGTGGTCTCACCCGGACCCAGGGGCGCGTGGCCTCACCCGGGCCCAGGGACCCAGCCACACCCTGGTCCAGGGGCGCGTGGCCTCACCCGGACCCAGGGGCGCATGGCCTCTCCCAGACCCAGGGGCGCGTGGCCTCACCAGGACCTAGGTGTGCGAGGCCTCACCCGGACCCAGGGACACATGGCCTTACCCGGACCCAGGGGCGCGTGGCCTCTCCCAGACCCAGGGGCGCGTGGCCTCACCTGGACCTGGGACCCAGCCTCACCTGGATCCAGGGACACATGGCCTCACTCGGACCTGGGGGCACGTGGCCTCTCCCAGACCCAGGGGCGCGTGGCCTCACCCGGACCTAGGTGCGCAAGGCCTCACCTGAATCCAGGGACACATGGCCTCACCCGGACCCGGGGGAGCGTGGCCTCACCCGGACCTGGGTGCGAGAGGCCTCATCCGGACCCGGGACCCAGCCTCACCTGGATCCAGGGCCTTTTCAGTATTTTCAATGTCTTGCTCCTTTACCCCCATCCTTAGTTACATGGTACCATAAATCTAATACAAGACACTAATTTATATTTTACAGATGACAAAACTGAAACACAGGGGGTGTGGGGCAGGGAGAGATTTGCCCAAATTCACTTGATTTGTAGGTGGCAGGCTAAGCAGGAACCAAAACCAAGTATCTGGATTTATGGTCCAAGGCACTTTTTCAAGTACAACTTGAAAAAGTGCATGTGTAAATTTGGCTCATGGGCTTTTGTTCTGAGCTTCCCTTCTTTCCCATTCCAACAGAGTTGAGTCCCAAATGTAGATTCCTCAAAGGGGACTGCTGAGATACATCATTTAATCAGTGTGTGGGGACTACACTCCCTCCTGGAACCAGACTGGGCCCCCAGTAGGATGACCACAAAGATCCAAGTACTTGGTCACATAGGGCTTAGCCGGTAGTAAGGCAGAAGATATAGGGGACAGTGAGGATACCACCTGCCCATGGAAGGGTTTCTGGCATTCACTCTTCCCTTGACTTAAAATACTGCTCCTCCCAATATTCACATGGCTCCGCCCCTCACTTGCTTTTGTTTAAAAGTCACTCTCAGAGAGACCTTCCCTGACTACTGTCTAAAATACAGTCTCCTGTCCATTACGTCTTTACCCTGCCTTGTTTTCCTCTCAGCATTTATCATTATTTGATGTTGTAAAATATGTTTGCTTATTGCCATCCCTTTCACTCCCACCACTAGAATGTGAGCTCCATGAGGACAGAGTTTTTCCTTTGTCCACTGCTCTATTCCCAACACCTGAAACAGTACTAGTACATTCTAGAAGCTCAATAAATACTCAGTGAGATGAATTAATGAATCACTGAAAGGAAACAGACAGGACAGGTTAGTTTTTTTTGGAAGGTAACAAATTCAGTCAAGTGGGGCAGAGGCAGAATGGGCCCCAAGCCAGGCACTCCATGGCCTCCTTTCTCTACCCTACGCTGGGCTCATTGAATCTCCAAATAACATAGGACTCATAAAGCAGAAAACAAGGAGAAGCGGAATGGATTATCAATGGAAATAGTACATCCTCTCTTCTCTTCCTTCCTCCCTCTCTGCCTGCTTCTTCCCGGTCTCTCCCCAGAAACTGTGAACTGCTCTCTGAACACTTGGATGCACAATCAACCAATTGTTAAGTCCTCGACAATACATCATCAACGAGCACAGCACTATAATTAAAAGTAAATCCAGATCAAGCTCTTTAAAATAGGATCTAATTTAATTGGTGCATTTAATCTATCACTGTCACTCCACCCCAACCAGTAGAGAATGTCATCACAGCAGTAGGTGGTGAGAGACTTAAGCGGCCCCTCAACAGAGTATCCCTGGTGCCCCAGGCCTTGAGAATAGCTGGGAAGAGACAGGCAGTGGCAAGCCTGGAAAAAGGAGAGTCCACAAAAGCCAGGGACCACATGGATGCCAACTGGAACTTGGGTGTGGCTACTGTGGACCTCTGACTGGACATCTCACGGCACTTCCCTGAAAGGCCTCAGGAGGGGGTCCAGGCAGGGACTATCCCTGCCAGCATATCTCAGAAACAAATCTCAGGGTATTGTGTGAAGAAACCCAAGAGAATTAAGCTCACATCCAAAAGACTAGAGATTGGGGCATAAACTGTCTGTCTGGCCCTCTGTATTTCTCTACTTTGTGTCAGCATTAGTTCCTGATAGAACTCAGAAAAAAAAAGTCTTATTTTTTAGAGTAATATAACCCAAAACACATATTATTTGAGCAGTAGTAAAGTTTTGTGGTTAAGAATATTGGCTTAAAAATCATATATAAATCTGCTCTAATCCTAAATAAACTACTCACTAGTTTGTGAATTTTAGAATATTTTGAGTCCCCTTATTTTCCTCTCTTCAAATTAAGGGAAATAATACTGACATCATATTTCCTCACTGAAGTTCAAGTGCCATGCTTAGACTAGCAGAAGCTATTGGTGCCCTACCCACATGCCCATGGTCCACCCTGTAGGTTAATGGCAGGCAGTTCCCATTCAGTTTGTGGCTTCCTGCATCCTTCTGCCTGAGCATGTTCTTTAGCCCTGGAGTACACCTCCACCAGTGAGAGCTTGGAGTTGATGGATAGAAATTCCAGCTTCCACACACAGGCATGTTTCAAATAGCCTCTCAGAAGCCTGAGTCCTAATTGCCCACCATGGTAACACAATCATTTGTTCACCCTCCACTGGTTTCCCTCCCTTCTCTCTCACTGCTCTACCCCTTCACTGTTCCTCCTGGATCACCTCTCAAATAAATTATTGCACCTAAATCCTCATCTCAGGGTCTGCTTGGGAGGAATCCAAGCCCACACACTGGTGTGACTCAAGTGCTTAAGAAATGGCACCATGTTACTTTTATAGTTTTTAGATACTTGAAATTCAATTGTGAATCTCTATCCCTACATTTTTTGTGATTTTTCTTTATTGATTAAGGTATTACATATGTGTCCTTATCGCCCTACATTTTGTGTGCATCCATTAAAAAAATTCCCTTGAGGCCCTCCAGGAAGGAATCCTTTTCCTGTGGGTTCATGTCACCTCTATGCTCTGTGGTTCTAGAAAGTATTGCTGAGTTAATGCTTTCAACATCCTTCATGACTCCTTGGACCCATACAAAGATTGACACAGGGAAAGGTAGATCACATAAACTGTATGTGAGTGTTGGGTTTTTATGAGTTGAATTGTGCCCTCCCCTCCAAAGATTCCTCCAGTACCTCAGAATGTGACCTTATTTTTGAATAAGGTCTTTGCAGATAATTAAGTTAAGATCAAGTAATTGATGTAGGCCCCAATCCGATATGACTGGTGTCCTTATAAAATAGGAGAATTTGGACACAGTGATACACATACAGAGGGACAACACTATGTGAAGGTTGGAATTATGCTGCTACAGACAAAGAACCATCAAAAGTTAGTAGAAAGGCCTGGAACAGATCCTTCTTTCATGCCTGTAGAAGGAACATGGCACTGCCACACCTTGATTTTGAACTTCTAGCCTACAGAGCAGTGAGATAATACATTTATCTTTTTAAGCCACTCAATTTGTGGCATTTTGTTATGGCAGCCATACCAGACTAATACAAAAGGGTTATATTTGTGTGCAGCTTTTGTGTGTGTGTGTGTGTGAGTGGATACTGTGTGTACAGCATGTGGATTTCTATGAAGCTGGTGTCTTGCTGTGTGATCCTACAAACTCCTAGATAAGATCTGTCTATGGTATTTGCAGCCCAGGATAAGCTTTTTTCTTTTTCAGTGTTCTCTCACATTCTCTTTCCGTAGCCCTTTGTCCCCAAAGTTGTGCTCTCTCCCTTCTCCTCCTGTTGCCCTGTGGCTACCAAGTTTCCAACATGGCTCCATGGGGATCTATGGTAGATCATCTTCAGAAGGCCCTTTTCCTCAAGAGATTCATTCAGGCTCTGCCCTTACTTGCAATCAACACCCCATCCTACCTAATACTAGACAAATATGCAAATTGACCGTACCTTCGCTATGCCCGCAATTGGCCAGGAGGCGGGGGGGGGCGGGACTTGGGGTGGCCGGGGTGGCCGATTGGGCCAGCGGGATGCTGAGCTCGCATCGCCAGTGGCGGCACGAGCTCAGCATCTGCGCCATGGCTGTGCTGCGGCACAGAAGGGGCCTCTGGGGCAGCGAGCTCACGTCCCACCTCGGACCATCAAAAGCGGGGGAGCTGGGTGCCTGTCCGCTCAGGTACCAGGCCTTTCAGAAGCCTCCGCCATGCTGGAGGCTTCTGAAAGGCCTGGTGCACCAGCGATCAAAAGCAAAAGCGTGGGAGCTGGGTGCCTGTCCGCTCAGGTGCACCAGTGGACAGGCACTCAGCTCCCCCGCGATCGAAAGCGAAAGCGTGTAGGGGACCCTACACGTGCATGATTCAATCATGCACTGGGCCTCTAGTTTAACAATAAAGTCAAAAGTAGGTAACAGACAAAAATCTTACCCCTCTAAGAAAGAGTGGCAATCAAGAAATGATCTAGATGCAGGAATTTCAGCCCAGTGTACTCAGATCACTTACTACCTTCACCAGAGAGTGCTACAGACTCCTTAAATTCCATGGTCTCAATACTAAGCTCACCTGCTGTCATTTATGGCTGGCCAATTATAAGGACCTCCTGGGCTGGATATCCTGTTTTCCCCTTAGGCCAGTGATGGCGAACCTATGACACGCGTGTCAGCACTGACACGCGTAGCCATTTCTTATGACACTCGGCCGCTGAGGCGGCCGCATGCCGAGGATGAAACATTTACTGCTCCCGAGGATGAAACATTTGCGAAATAATGTTTTTTCCTCAAAGTGACACACTACCCGAGTTATGCTCAGTTTTTTGGCGAAGTTTGACACACCAAGATCAAAAGGTTGCCCATCACTGCCTTAGGCCATCCTTTGGGCTTCTCCACTTTGCTCTGAGCCCCAAAAGGCTAGCCTTTGTGGGGTGTATCAAATGGGTAGCCCTGCCATCTGGCTCTGGTTAGGTTTGGCCAATGGTCATCTCTGGCAAGAGCTACAAGGATGGGCATGTGAAGAGGTTGGAGTATTTGTTCCCCTGGCTCCCTCTTCTTCCCTCCAGAGTGATATTGGCCCTGGCTTCTTTCTTCTACCTAAACCCCAGCTCCTGCCCAGCAGCCCTTTCCTATAGCCAGGGGACTCTCTGATGTCTGGGAACTCTTCCACTCCTTTGGAAAATGCCATCTGTTTCCTGCCCAGAGCCTGACTGACACACCTCCTAATCATGATCTTTGGGCTTCAATTTCACCTGTCACCATCCAATCCACCCTGCAAGCTGCTCTGTGAGTGTGCTTTCTAAAGCTCAAAACATGTCACTATTGAAACACTGATGGGCTGCCATTACCTCCTGGGGGCTACAGTGCTAACACCTTCTTTTGGTATAGTCAAGTTCCTGCACAGTCTGGCCCAACTTACATTTTCGCTAGCTCTCCTACTGCTCCTGATAAAGCAGCCAAAACTTTGGCCACACCATGGTGGGCAATTGGGAATCCTTCACTGCACATGTTTAGCTTACACAGGGCTTGCTGCCTGTGCTCCATGCAGTCCATTGCTCCTTCTTCTGTGCTTGAGGAACATGTATCCTTCAAGTCTTGGCCCAAATTTAATGTGCTCCTGGAATATATCACTGATCTTCTACCTCTCCCAGCCCAGGATGAATTACATGCTCTCATGTAGCTTATATAGATCTCTGAGACAGGGCTTATCCTGACAGCTAATGGTTAGGTTGTTGCCCTGTTTGTCTTTTTCATAGGTGGTGAGTTCTTTGAGGATAGAAGTATCATGCCTAATTTCATCTTTCCGTATGTAGCATGGGATGTTGATGCCCTGTCCTGCATCACCTTGGACCATATCACCTTGATCAACCTGAGCTACCTACAGCCATGGTGGGCAGCTTCAAAGCACACTGACAAATTCCTACCCCAAGAGCCTATCTCTCTTGGCTTCTGGGCCTCAGGGTTTCCTAAGCATCTAAGGAGCTTTACTGTGTTGCAAGTACAAGCCTGAAGTGCAGGGGAGTTAATATACCTGGGGCCAAAGGAGTGAAGGGCCCTAGGGATGAGAGTTGGTGGATTGATGCATCAGGCTTCAAGGCCTATGGAGAGAAGATTCCCAGCAGATTTTACACGGTGCTTCAGAGTCCTCAGGGAGACTGCATCCCTGTTGTCCACAGCAGTAAGTTGCTCATTAAAGCACCCATCATAGTTTTTTCTTCTTTTTATCTCTATTTCCTCATTCCCTCACTTGTGCTTCCTTTGTATTCTCCAGAATAAACTGCCTTTTAGACCTTGTCTCAAGGTGTGCTTTTGAGGGAACCAAAACTAAGACAGGTTCCTCAACAGCTACACATTGTCCTGAACATTGTAGGTGCCCAATAAATGTCATAAGAATGAGTGATCAAGAACACAAAACTTGTTGGTCAAATTTGTACACATGAGGACCACACTGATATTCAGTAACTATGTTGTTTTGAGCAGTCAGGTGCCCTCCTAGCCAGGAAAATGCCACCCACATCTATGGGGGCAGCCTGATCATTCTCCCAAGCGAGCTGCCTGTTGGCGAGACTAGTGCAGACAGGCAGTTCTGATTATGTATGCAAATGCAGGTCTGGCCTTGCAGCTTAGGTGAGAGCCACATAGCTCAGCTAAGCCACCCTGGAGAAAGAATCTTACAAAGAATACTAAAGAGCATCCAAGTGTGAAGTATGAAAACACATGAGTTTTCTTAAAAAAATAGGAAATCAAATTGTACTTTCATTTTTACTTTCTCACAAGTTGGCAGCCCCCAAATAAGTCCTAAAAAGCAAAAGAACACTTTACCCAGATTTCTGACCTGGATTTAGAGCAACCATCACCTTCATTAGAGTGAACCTCATAGATTATATATCTATTCCCAGAGATGAGTCCCAAGGGCATGGCATAGAGGCAGGCCAGTGGGGTCTGGGTAATTTCTATCATTACAGAGAGCATGTGAAGTCCAGGTAAGGTATAGTCAAGGAGACCCACTAAGAAAACCAAAGGCTTGGAAATGAGGACCACAGAGTTAAGGAATGGCATTACAGGCTGTAAGAACATCATGTGCAAAATCATGGTGTAGTTGAAGGAACAACAATTCTCCTGGCTACTGTGTGGGTGTTAGTGATGGAGGGAAAGAAGTAATAAAGGGAAAGTAAACAGGGGCCCAATCATAAAAGGCCCTGTGTGTCTTGCCAAGAAAAGTCCCTGAAGGATCCCTGAAGGTGGGAAGAGGAGGCCAGTCTGAAGACTACTGCAATAGTCCACTTGAGTGCTAAAAACAAAACAAAAACAAAAACAAAACAAAACCGGCAGCGCATGGATAAAACCAGAAGAGAAGGATTTAAGAAGTTTGAAAGAGGTAAACTGGAAAGAACTGGATAGGGGGTGTCTTACGCTAAGGTTTTTACTTTGAGGGACCAGCTGAAAAGTGCGGCCCTTCATTGAATCAGTGTATCCAAGGGACAGAAATGAAAGAAGCTATTTTGGTGGTGGTGGTGGTAGATGAGCTCATTTCGGGGTTAATGGATTCAAAGTACTGGTGGGGACTTCCAGATGGAGGTGTCCTGTGGGCAATTGGATGGATGGTTTCAGAGGAGACACGGATTTTGCAATCATCAGTAATTGCAATATAGATAGTAATTGAAACCATGTGAGCTGATAAATTCATCCAAGGTAAATAAACTGAGGGATAAACAAAGAAAGTTGAAGTCAAATTTCATGAAAAATAAACATCAGAGGAGTGAGTCATGTAAAGGAGAGCCTGCACAGGAGATGGTGGAATTGTCAAAGATGTCAGAGGAGAATGAGAGATGATATAAGGAAAATTAACAGAAGTTCCGTAAATTGGCTAACATAATCAAATTATGCAGAGAGGTCTAGAAAAGTGAAGACAGAAAACTAGTCTCTGTACTCTCTTACCATCGCAGTAAGTTCTTGACTTGGGGTTTGGAGCTTTATATACACCTGTCAATCATTGGTGAGAGGAGGGTTTATTGACCAGTTTATGGGCAACCCAAGCCCTTTGTCTGCACTCCTTTGAGTCATTTAACAGTTTATCAGCCCTTCAACTAAAGGCTGGACAAGGGAAATAAACTTTTCCCAGTCAATTTTATGACATAATCTATCAGTTCTTTGGAAAGATTTAGCAGAGGAATAATTCAAAATGATTAGTTGCTTTCTGGTTGTTGTTGGATTATCTATGAATTTCATTGTTCAAGCTATGGCTGATGGTCTTTGTTAGAGTTAGCCATCCTCTTTCACTACATACACAAAAGAATACCTCATAGATAAAATATCTCTATCTCTATATCTATATCTATGTCTATATATCCACTTAAAACTAGTAGAAAAAGCATGAAGAAAT
This sequence comes from Eptesicus fuscus, assembly GCF_027574615.1. NCBI lineage: Eukaryota > Metazoa > Chordata > Mammalia > Chiroptera > Vespertilionidae > Eptesicus > Eptesicus fuscus. The sequence continues at coordinate 135,686,658 of NC_072473.1, forward strand.
AGAAGTGTATATTTAGCAAGCCTAGGGGAAGGATAACTTTCTGTGTGTTGAAATTATAGAACAAACCAGAAAGAAAAGACAAACAAGCTTAACTTCAAAGTTAAAATATTTGTTTATATATAACTAATATATATGCATGCAATATTTAAATAATACTTGCAGAAAAGTTCTTTCTTCTGTAGAGATCAGAAAATGGGGAGAAAAGAAACACACTTGGTTGCTAATATTTCAATGAGCAAAGAGCTTGAGCAGATAATTCACCAAAGAGAAAACACAACTAGTTCACCAACATTGAGAAAAATGCCATACCTCATTAGTAAGGAAATAATTGGAAATTAAAATAATGAGGTGTCATTTACCCCCAATAAAATTTCCTAAAACCTTACCTAGTGTTGTTGAGGATGTGTTGAAATTGTTGCTGATGACAATATCAATTAATGAAACTCTGTTGGAAGGTATTTAGGTAAATACAAATTAAGATCCATTAAAATGTTCATATGCCTAAACTCAGAAATTCCACTTCTTTCCAAAGGAATCTAGTCTAAGTAAATGATCATAAACACCATATGCATGGGGAAAACACTATATACATGGGAATGCGATAGCAGCAGAATCACAAATACCAAAATCTAAGCTTTCAGCTACGAGGGACTGATAGAATAAATTGTAGTACATTTGCCAGATAAAACATTATGAATCCATTAAAAATGATGGCTAGGAAGACTAGATAGCACCATGGGAAAAGGAACGTCACATAATGTTAACTGAAAAGAGGAAGGAAATTTGCTCAAAGCTGCATATGATAATTGCATAGATTCATGCTCACAAACACACACATAAATTAAAACATGTAAAAAGGCAAGATGAAAATACACCAAATACTATGTCACATTGTTGCTTTGGGGATGATTTTTCTGAATTTTCCATATACCATAATGGTTATAAGCATGGATTGGAGGGATCAAATAATCTTGGGTTCAAATCCTAGTTTTATCATTTACTATGTCATCTTGAGCAAGTTATTTAATCTAAGCTTTAAGGTTCCCCCTCTGTAAAATGAGAATTTTAACATCCGCCTCAGAGGAGTGTTATGAGAATTAAATGGAATAGAGGAAAAGTGCTTGTCATTGTGCCCAGAACATAGTAACGTAGCAATAAATGGGAACTTGTATTATTGTAGATATTATTATTTAGATAATGCAAAGAACTCTATAATTTTAGAAACTTGCTGAACCCTATAAACTGGGAAGTATGCCCTAAATCCAAACAATACTGTTTTTCATTTCCTGCCCTCCTTTCTTCACAGACAACTACCAAGAAGATTGTCAAAGAGTTAATTTTAGAAGGCAAAAAAATGATTGCTTTGCTTAACAAATGTGAACTTCCTCATTTTTCTAGTTTGTTTTTGTTTCAAGTTGTTTTTATATCAACACCACCAGGGCAGGATGTGCCAGGTGACAAAATTGGGAAATTTCACATGGAAATAACTCTCCCCATTTCACACAGTGAGATGCCAGATCTCAGGGGTGCCAAGGAGCTGGGTCACCCATTACATCCAGTATTTCTCCAGACCCAGGGAACTCCTTTACTTCCTCCACACTCTTGAACCTTTCTTTCTCCCTCTGCAGAGTGTTAATAGCCACCAGAGATTTTTTTGGACACTGTAGCAAGAAGCAAGAAACCCCAGTAACACATGGTTCGGAGGACCTGAGTAAGGGAGAGATAGAGAGAGAGAGAGAGAGAGAGAGAGAGAGAGAGAGAGAGAGAGAGAGAGAGAGAGAGGGGGAGGAGAGGGGAGGGGAGAGGAGAGGAGAGAAGAGGAGAGGAGAAGAGAGGAGAGGAGAGGAGAGGAGAGGAGAGGAGCGGAGAGGAGAGAGTTGTAGGTGGGGACTTCATGAGAAAGACCAGCTAGGGAGTAGGTGAAGGCAGGACCTTTGTTATAGTCAAGGTCTATAGTAAATTATATTGGGTAGATGTGTACTCTCTGGCCAAGATCTGTCTACATGTGAAAGTTGTGAGCTCAGAAATTTTCTTCCCTGATTACTATTTTTATGCTCTCACTGTTTCATCCCCTTTATCGAACCTTCTTGTGTCCACCAGGCCTCAGCAAACACTCTCTTCTCTTCCCTTTGAGACTGGCTTTGGACTCTACTGTTGATCATTAGCTTTGTGGACTTATCAGCACCCTCTCTGGTCTTTCTATTAGAGCGCCTGAGTCAATCCATTTCCTCCTCCCTGATAGCAGTTACATTGTTGGGGAAATTTTCACAATTGTGTCCAAGAAGATTATAAACTGATTTTATTCCATCTCAGTAGAACTATAGACAAGGGGCAGCCATTTTTTACCCCACCTAGGAATTCCCATTCTCCCACTGCTAGCCCTCCCCCCACCTCACTTGTATTCCTTAAGTTATCTGCTTCCTTTTCTTCCCTCCTCAAGCTCACAGTCCTATAACTATCTCCCTCATTCCTTTTAGGTATCCTAATATCCTAATTCAAAGACAAAAGAGTTGAGGCATAAATTCCCTAAATTCCAATGCCCTTGTCTTCAAACTTTACCTTTTCCATTTTTCATCTGTCTCTGAAGAAAAGTATGCCCTCTCCTTGTCAGGAATAATTCCTTTTTCCTTGTGAAGAATGCCATCCTTCCCTGGTTCTTAAGTATCTGTAGCTAATGTGTAGTGAGCAATTCATTCTGTGCCAGCCACAGTTCCAATATTTTATCTTCTTTAATATTTATAACAACTCTAAAAGGTTTTCTCTATTATTACCTTCATTTTAAAGGTGGAGAAACTAAAGTGCAAAGAGAAGTAATTTACTCGAGGCCACCCAGTAATGATTGGACAAGTGGGAATTCAAACCCAAGCTATCTGACTCCAGGGCCCATTATCTCAGCAACTGTGTGATGCTGTCTCTTGGTTTTCTCAGGAAACTTGTTCAATCAATTATTTCTTTTCTTTAATCTCTTCAATCTCTCCCTCTCTACACATTCAAGTTATCTTTCTTCCTAAAATAAACATTTACTTATTTAGTAAATTACTTTTTCCTCTTCCTCATGCTCCCTGAATCTTTCCAATACTGAAAAACCTACAAAAATATGTAACATGCTCTCTTCTCTGATTATTATTTATTCTGCAGATTTTGTTTTCCAAGATGTCCACAACAAGGTTTCCCATGCTCCCACCTGCTCTGCTTAAAATGTCACATCGAAAACTCCTTTCATCAAGCGATAAAGTTTAATCTGATAAGGGATTAATAGCCAAAATTTATAAAGAACTCATACAACTCAACACCAAAAAAAAAAAAAAAAAAAGGGCTAATTACAACATGGACCTGAATAGACACTTCTCCAAAGAGGGCATATGAAAAGATGCTCAGTGTCACAAATCATCCAAGAAATGCAAATTAAAACCACAATGAGCTATTACCTCACACCTGTCAGAATGGCTAGCATCAATAAATCAACAAACAAGTGTTGGCAAGTATGTGGAGAAAAAAGGAACCCTAGTACACTGCTGGTGGGAATGATGACTGGTGCAGCCACTGTGGAAAGCAGTATGGAGGTTTCTCAAAATTTAAAGATGGAATTGCCTTATGACCCAGCAATTCCACTTCTGGGGTGTATATATGAAGAAGCCCAAAACACTAATTCAAAAGAATATATGCACTCCTATGTTCATTGTAGCATTATTACAATAGCTAAGATATGGAAGCAACTCAAGTGGATAAAAAAGCAGTGTTACAGATATACCATGGAATATTACTCTGCAATAAATAAGAATGAAATATTAACATTTGTGACAGCATGGATGAACCTAGAATATATTATGCTAAGTTAAATAAGTCAGTCTTAGAAAGACAAATACCATATGATTTCACATACATGTGGAATCTAAAGAACAAAATAAACAAACAAGATAGAAACAGATTCATAGATACAGAGAAAAGACCTATGGTTTCCAGAGGAGAGAAGGTTGGGGAACTGGGTGAAAAGGGTAAAGGGATTAAGAAGTACAAATTGTTAGTTGCAAAATAGTCATAGGTATGTAAAGAACATCACAGTGAATATAGTTAATAATCTCTATATATAAAACCCTAATATGCAAATAGATCGACCAGCAAACAACTGAACAACCAAACAACCAGTCGTTAAAATGTGCGATGACCACCAGGGGGCGCACACAGAACATAGTGGGCATTGGCCGTGGCGGGATGGTGGAGCAGGTGAGCAGGGGTGCCAGACCAAGGTGGGGCACTGGTCGCTGTCATCAGGGCGAGTCTCTGGTGGTTACTGAAAATTTTTTGCTCTCGTATACCGCGATCCCACCAGGCACTCGCACCTGCTGCTGGTGCTGGCCTCATTTGCACCTGCTGCTGGCACTGAGCCGCCACTCACACCTGCTGCCGGCGCCCAGCACTGGCCCCGATAGCTCAGCACTATTAGTGGGTGCAAGCAGCAGCTGCTGGCCCCGATCGCCCCGTAGGGCTTCTCCACTTCCCCCCTGCTCCTGAGGGGCGATCAGGGCCGGCAGCTGCCTCTTGCACCTGCTGTCAGCCAAAATCCCGCTCGCACTCACTGCCAGCACTGGTTCCAATCTCTCGGCACCCTCAGTGGGTGCAAGCAGCAGCTGCCAGCCCCGATTGCCCCTGAGGGCTTCTCCACCTCCCCCTGCTACTAAGGGGTGATTGGGGCAGCAGCTGCCACTTGCTCCCACTGCTGGCGCTGGCTTCAATTGCTCTGCGCCATCAGCGGGTGTGAGTGGGGCCGGCACCATCAATGCATTGGAGCAGTGGCGGCAGGAGCAGGGCTGCCAGCAGACAGGGGACTGGGGGCTGCGGTGGGAGGGGCTGGGCAGAGGTGCAGATGGGCCGAGACCCACCCCTGTGCCCACCACAGCCTTGCGGCCCACAGTTACTTTCAAGGTGCACAAATTCGTGTACTGGGCCCCTAGTATTGTAATAACTATGTATGGTGTCAGGTGGGTACTGGAAATATTGGAGGATCACTTTGTGAAATTGATCCTCCAATGGTTATATGGCCACTATGCTGTACACTTGAAATAAATACAAAATAATGTTGAATATAAAGTATAATTGAAAAATAAAATTAAAAAAAGAGATGAGGTTTATGTTTCTTCCCCTTGAATACAGCTTCCACCTAGTGTTTTTGAGATTGTCACTTTTGGAATCCAGCTACCATGCTGTAAGAAAACCCAGCAGCCAAAGGAGATGCCATGTGGAGGTTCTCTGGCTGATAGCTCAGCTAAGGTCCTAGCCAATAGCTGGTATCAATAACCAAACATGTGAATGAAGACATTTCCAGGTGGTTCCAGCCCCTGACCTTTGAGTCTTCTGGTAAGGCCCTGACATTGTGGAGGATAAACAAGCTATCTCTGCCAAGACCAGTTCTGAATAGTGAGGGACAATGAAGTGATTATTGTTGTTTTAAGGCACTATATTTTGGGCTAATTTGTTATACTGTAGTAGTTACTGGAATAGACTCCAACAGTTATCAATCCTAATGGTATCTTTGTGGTAGTCATTCTCCAGATTTGTCCTTAGCATTTACCTGAGCCTTTCCTTTTCCTTCAAGTTCCTCTCTTCAATGAATAGAAGTGACTAAAAAGACATGACTAATGCAAAATGGGATCATGGTTTGGACCATGGGAAAGAAAAAGGGACGTTAGTAGAAAAGCTGGCGAACTTGGAATGAAATCTGTAATTTAGTTAATAATATTGTACCAATGTCAATTTTTGGTTTTGATAGGTGTATTATGGTCATGTACCAGTAAGTCATTATAATTATGGAAAGATGGGTGAAGGGAATATGAGAATGCTGCATTATTTTGTGCAACTTTTCAATAAGTCTAAAATTATTTTAAAATAGAAATTAAATAACAAGAACAGCACACAAAATAATGACAATATTTATTGGACTGGCTGGGAGCAGGGAGTCAATCAGGGAAAAAGAAGACAAATGTAAAACTTTAGACAATAAAAAAAGAAAAAAAATTAAAAAAAATCTCTCATCTCTTGGCATTCTTGTTTCCTCTTTCTTTGGTTAGTCTTTCTCAGTCTCCATTGGTAAGAGTACACAGTGCCTCAGAATGTGAGTGCATTCGGAGATAGAGCCTTTAAAGAAGTGACAAAATTAAAATGAGGTGGTTAGGGTGTCTTTATAAGGAGGTGGAAATTTAGACACACAGAGAGACCCAGGGATGCTTGCACACACAGAAGGAAGACCATGTAAGAACATGGTGCGAAGGTGACCATCTGCAAGCCAAGGAGAGAGGCCTCAGAGGAAACCAACCCTGCTGAAATTTTGATCTTGGATTTCCAATCTCTATAACTGTGAGAAAAGAATTGCATATTGTTTAACCCACCCAGTCTGTGGTATTTTATTATGGCAGCCTGAGCTAACTAAGACACCAACTTTGCCTGTTTGGCTGTTTTACCCAGAACCAGTCAAGGAAGGAAGTGTGTCATCTGGGGTAGTGGTGCCCCACCTCCACACACAGACCTGCTTCTTTTCATGAGTGTTAAGAAAAAATGTGGGCTGGCTGAACCCAGAACAGAAGCCTCATAACCCTTAATGCTTCCTTGCAAACTCTTACACATATTCCTCATAGAATTTCGCACACTGTCATTGACAATTGCATGGGTCCTTTCAACAGGGAAAGGACAGCTAGCTATACAAAATATGGTTAACACTGCCATAGCATCTACTTTGTTCCAGGCACTATTCTGAGCACTGTGTGCATATTAAGCCACCTAAGCTTGCAAATTAGGTTATTTTATTTATCTTCTGCAGTGGAAAGAGCAATCCCCACCTCCTTCAAGGATGAAGGTTTTCCCTCTCTCCTTGCTGGGAGGGCTGCCTGCAGATGACTGTAGTCTCTGAAGGAATACTGGTACATCAGTTAAACAGAGTCAACAACACTCTTCCAGTGGCTGATCAATGTGGAGGTATAAAGGACAGATCCCTCCACTTAACTCTGGACCATTCCAGTTTCATAGCTGCCTGTGAGGTAGGCTGAAGCCTTTGTCATGACTCTCTTCTCTCTCAGCCACTACCCTGCTTCCTTCCCTTACCTTCCATGATCACCAATCACAAAAGCACACTGTAATGACCTTTTTGCATGCTCATCTCCAACTCAGGGTCAGCTTCCTGGAAAAGTGAACCTTCATCACCTCCCTTTTACAAATCAAGAAACTGAAGTCCAGAAAGGTTCCACAATTGTCTCAAGGCCACACCATTAGCAGGTGATAAAACTGGGACATGAACTTAGGCAGTCTGGCTCCAGAATCTACACTTTTAATCATGTAATCCTGCTTGATGGATAACTGAATGCCAACGCTTTCTATGATAGAACGTGACCTAGAGAATGTGGCAATCTGGATTCTCCCCTCCTGTCTCTCTACAAATCTATTAGAAGCCAGCAAAATGGATTTCCTCAGGGGTCCACCAGGGCTCTGTTTTCCTAAGAGGCAACCCAAGGGACCACCCACAGAGGCTCTCCCAACACCTGCAGCCCAAGTGGCTCTTTCCAGGCCAGCAGTTATGAAGACAGCCTTCCTTCCTCTGACCTGGCCCTCCCTGCTGCTGCCCAGCTCATGTAGAAACATGGTGTAATTGCTCACCCTGCAGAAGCGAACCGAATCAGCGCCCCTCTGCTGACAGCATTAGTGACAAGTGATCGCATCAGGACACTGGAACAGCAGCCAGGACCCGGCGCCTGTGTTATTTACTGGTCCATCATGTATAATTTCAGAGTTTAATTTTATCTTCACAAACTTACAGGTGCAAAATGCAGGATAAAGTTCTTTAAGGGGCCCCTGTGAGAAACCAGGCTACACTTGTCCTTCCTCCCCACCCCCACAAGAGCTCTCAGAGAGGCTCACTCAAATTAAATCATTATTGAGGAGGAATAATCCTGGTAGGTTCAGAAAATCAGTTTTAAATTCAGCCTGCTAGCAAAATTCTGAATGTATTTACTTTCTAGACTTTATTTCTCCATCCATATTAAAGCTCCGTGGCATTATCAATTATGGGTTTATTGCAAAGCACAATAGGATTCAATCTGGAGGAATGCTTCAGGGTATGTCTTAGGAGGACGATAAAGCTAATAGTAATGGGTCTACAACTTCTAAGGCTAATTTTCACAGTTACAAATTTCATAAATAAATAGAAAGCATGTCAATTTCCAGTCACCCAGCTTGAGGTCTCTCATACTGATAAAACAGGGCATTCCATCATACCCAGAGATCAGGGGGCTCCTGTTTGAGTCTTGGTGTGTTGGGCTGAAGTTTCTCTGATCCTCCCAGGAAGTAAAATGATGAGCAGTTCTTATGGAGGCCTTTGAAACCCAAACTGTTGCTCTTCTAGCTGGGTCATGAGCTGGTTTGGATGAAAATGGACACAAAAGCACAACCGTTCCTGGAATCTGGGAGGCCAGCCTTATAGCTTCAGCCCAGAACCCGGTCACACTCTAAGCCTGGATAGGATGGGCTATCATGCATTAATGTTGCAGTGCTTAAACCAGGCTTCAGGGTTTCAGGCAGTATGGAGCTGTGTCTGATATAGTCTGGGGCTTCTCTTTCCTTTCAGGAAAGAACAGGCAGCAAGAAGAAGGAGGTGGTGTCAGGGTCCATTTCTATGCTCCTGGTTATTCTTAGCCAAGTACCTCTTACATATTGAGGATTGGCCCTACCTATTGCCTCTGTGATGTCTAGACTTACACACCTCCCACCTGATGTGGTGTGGTATCAGACACTCTGGTCCCCAGAGTTGCATCCTCTTGCTAACCTTAACTAATGGCAGTCAGTTTCCTGTGAGCTCAGACTCCTTTCCAGTTGGCATCATTTCATCTTAGGTATGAATCTTTAGTCTTTCTACTTTTCACTCCAGGGCTTCTCCCATGCTGCAACAGCCCTGTTGGCTGCTCAAGTGCAACACAAAAATGCACTCACAGAGGCAATCTTCAAACAATATGAGGACAGGAGTTAAGGACAAATGTTTCCACCTCCCTGTTTTTAGTTGGATAAACCAGTCCAGAAGCATCCACATACTTCTCAGGGTATCCTACAAGGGCTAAACCCTGGCTGCCTGTGGAAGCAACTTTAACTCACATTTACATTCATTTTCCTCCATTTCTTATCTCCCTCTTCATGTTCTCTCTTTCCTGATTCTTAGGATCACCTCTCAAATGAATGCGCAATACCCAAGTCTTAGTCTCAGGTTCTGCTTTCAGAAGAATCAAACTAATGCAGATTCACTCCGTAAAGTAGGGTAAAAGCAGAGCATCTTCCAATAGCTCCCCTATTCACATGTAAGTTTCATCAGGGGAGTTATTTATCACCTGGGAAGGCAAGGAGAGAGGAGAACTAAGAGATATAAGAATATGAATGGGAGGAGGGGTGGCAGGGAACAGGGCAAAAGAGGCCCTGGGGAAGCCGGACTCAATGAGAGTGATAAGAACAAGGGCAGGCAGCAGGGAGTGTGCCTTAGGTTGTGTGTGTGAGTGCGTGTGTGTGTGTGTGTGTGTGTGTGTGTGTGTGTGTGTACAGAAGGCTGCACAGCTTCCAGGCAGCGTGAAAGGACACCCTTAAATAAGGAAGTCTTGGATCTTAGAACAGCAGGCTGAGGTAGAGACTTCATGACATTCATTTTGTGTGGGCCTAAATTCTGACTGGACATAGCTTCTGTCCTCAACAGTGACCTCTAAATGCCAGTAGTGCCTATGAGAATGTATAGTTACAGCTGTCCCACATGTGGTAGATAAACAACAGAGCCAACATAGAGATAAATTGATAGATGTCTCAGGAGCCTTTAAAACTCAACTCAGTCTGAAAACGGCACATATTGATAATGGTTGACATTTCATAAGAGATTGCCAGGTACCAGGAACTGGTCTAAATTATTTATCATGTGTTAGCTATTTAATCTTCACGACAACCTTATGAGGTAGGCACTATTATTATCCCTTATCTACAGACGAGGAAACTGAGGTTCAGAGTAGCGCAATAACTTATCTGAAGTCATGTAATTAGTAACATGCTAGATGAGGATATGAAGACAAGTAACATATGATCAAGGCAAGGTGTTTAGTGCTTTAGTGACATAGGTGTCATATGAGACACATTTCTGGCTCTTGAGAACTAAAATTTACTAGGGGAGACAGACATTTACACAAATAACAACATATGAAGAAAAATGAAATAAACCCCATAATAGCCTCTAGGGTACCATTCTCTGATTCTATGGCTTATGTCTCATTGCAGCTTTTATAGGAGCAGGTACTTGGAAATTTTTGGGAGGATGTGCTTAAGGTCCCAGGAATAGATGATGTTCAGCTGATGTGTTAATCCAAATGAAGTCAAGCCTTCACTTGCTGAGTAAGGGTTGAGATCCTACAGGGTTTCCTGTTGAATCACCTACATTGTTTAAAGTACAATGGTGTGTAGATTCAGGGGTAGAGAGTAGCTCTGCTATGCACAAAGTGAGTAAGTGAAGGAAGACCTTTGAAGGGAGAGGGAGCCTAGGAGAGGCTCACAAAGAGAGCCCAGGATGAAAGAGACCACATGGCCTTTGAGAGAGTGAGACCCTCAGTTCCTGAATTTCCATTCTTGGCCCAAATTTACAAAAGACTTGATATTCTCCATTTTCTGCTTTTGGGATTTTGCAATCTGTGTATTTACAAGTAATCCTCTTTCTTTCTGGAGTCAGCTTGAGTGGGTTTCTTTTCCTTTAAACAGAAGAATTTTTTATTATTTATTTTTTAGATGAAATAGAATTAACTGTCACAGTGTGGTATACTAATAAATAATAAGATAACATATTAAAGAAGGCAGTAGAATATGCATAATAAATATATTAATAAAATGTTTTTTTCTAAAATATAGAAGGGATAGGTGCCAATGTACAATGTCAACATTCTGACTCCATGATACAATGGGTCAAAAGGGAGTAATAAAAAATTTTTATACAAAGAAATACTAATTGTAAATCAATGCTTATGAAAAGATTAACTTCACAGTTACAATAGAATTTATTCATTCAGACATTAAAAATATTCATTGAGCATCAATTATCTGCCTAGAACTTTGTTAGATTTCAGAAATATAGAGTTGAACCTGTCATAGATGATGCCTTCAAAGTGCTTACAGTCTAAACATGCAGGCAATAAATTAGACAATAACACCTAGAAATTTGGGAAAATGTTGTAATAAAACATTATAATAACAAGTACACATCAGAAATGAAACTCCCAAGGTGCCAGGATCAAATAAAAAGTTAAGCCAGCATAATAAATCCATAAATTGATGGTGTGGAACCTGAGGAGTCTATCAGAAAGAATATAAATTTTAGGAGCTAGGGATGAGAGTTTGAACATGCATATGAAGTCAGAAAATATAGTTGTGGGTCCTCATAAAATGGGAGGGCAAAAAGTGAGGTCTTAGCATAAAGCTGATCCTTATAACAATGAAAAAAGCGTATTGGACAACTTTTCCATCAGTTCAGGATAATGACAAGTATCTGCTTCTCTTTTCTCAGAGCTCTAGGTAGTAAATTTAAAAAAATGTAACTATGCATGGTGATGGATGTTAACTAGACTTATTGTGATAATCATTTCACAATAGATACAAATATCAATTTATGTTGTACACTTGAAACTAATATAATGCTATATGTCAATTATATATCAATTCTAAAAAACCCTCAATGACAATTCAAAGCCCGGTGGAGTCTGAATTTACACTACATGTGTAATATAGGCATTCCTCAAGCCATAAAATTACATAAAATATGGCCCCAGAAAGCAAAGGCAAAACTCCTCTGTAACAATACTGCCAAATTTGAGAGGTAAAAAGGCTCACATCCAACCTCATATAAAAGCCTGTTGAATATGACTTCATAGTAAAACACTTTACAAATCAGGTGAGGACACGATTCACCATGCGGAAGAGTCAGCAGAGAAACAAACCAGCAAATGAAAATATAAACATCCCAAGAACTTGAGGTAATAGAAAAACTAAGTAAGACTGTAAACAAATTTAAAATAATTAAATCAAAAGAAATGTAAGTAATAAGAAAAGGATGTGATACTATGCTTTAAAAAAGCAGGCATATTCCCAAAAGAAACAAATATAACTTGTGGAAATGAAAAAAAAAAAGGTAAAATTAAAAATTTAGTGAATGAGCTCTATAAAATAAGAGACAAAGCTGAAAAGATGGCTAAAGAAATCACAATGTATAGTGAAATAAAGTGATAAAAAACATAAAAGAAGGGTTAGAGAACATAGAGGATATAATGAGAAGATTTGACATATATCTAATAAAGTTGCTACGAGTAAAGAATAGAGAATGCAGGGATATGCCTAGATTAGAAATACTCATGGCAGAGAACTTTAGAGAATTAATGAAATCCACAAATCTTCAGATTCATAAGTACAGTGAGTTCTGAGGGTAAATGAAAGTTAATCTACAATTAGGTGCATCATAATAACAAAGACAAAGAGGAAATCTCAAAAGTAGCCTAACAGACAAGGAAACTTATTTACAAAGAACAATAGTTGAATTACAGCAGAAGATTTTGCAGCAGCATTAGTAGAGACCAGAAGAAACAATAGCTAAAGAACAGAGAAAAACATAACTGTCAATTTCAAAATTATATACCCATATAAATTATTATTCAACAATGTGGATAACAGTGACCAAACTTAGCATTACTGATAGTGGGTCCACATGCGCTTACTGATATGATGCAATATGAAGTAGGCAGTGTTGCTTATGAAATATTCTTGTGAAAAACGTCTAACCTAAAAAGAAAGGAACATGGGGACTCTTCAGGATTAAAAGAGTTTTAAGAGACATAAAAACTAAATGCAGTATATGGTGCTTGGACTGAGTTTTGAATTGAACAAATCAGCTGTAAAAGATGATTTTTTGGAACAATTGGAGAAATTTGCATATGGACTAGATATTCCAAGATATGAGGAGATACTGTTCATTGTGTTTAGTTTTATGACAGTAGCATTATGTTTATTTTAAAACTCTCTTCCTTTAGAGGTGCATATTTGAGTATATAGAAGTGTATATTAGTCAGGATTAAGTGGAATAACATAGGAAAAGTGAAAAGTCTAATAAAGGAAATATTTACAAAGGTGTGGTCAGGACTTAAAGAAACCAGCAATGTATGATGAAGCAACCAGGAGGTATAGGAGTTCCCAATCATGGGTCTTAAGGGAAAGAGGAAGGGGCAGTTACCTGGATGTGGAGAAAGAGCTGTGACTATAGTTCTAGAACATCTCCTGACAGAGCTGTGCCCTTCAGTGGAGAAACACAACCACTGACAACTCTCAGCTTACCTTCTAATCTTCTCCTGGATCCTCCTATTGACCAAACCTAACCAAAAGCCAGAGTGTAACAGAAGGTCTGGTGATGCAGTCCCTAGAAGTCAGTTTCTTAAGAACAGAGCACAATAGAGAAAGGAACAGGGGGAAAATTATGCACAGGGGAAAAGTGAGGATGCTGGTAATGTACTTTAAACTACTATAGAAAAAAAATAGATAAATATGGCATTTAACAATTGCCATATGAAGAATATGCATGCTTTCTATATTATTTTTCCACTTTTCTGTATATTTGAAACTTTTCTTTCTTTTTTAATATATATTTTTATTGATTTCAGAGAGGAAGGGAGAGGGAGAGAGAAAAACATCCATGATGAGAGAAATCATTGATCAGATGCCTCCTGAACGCCCCCTACTGGGGATTGAGCCCGCAATCCAGGCATGTGCCCTTGATTGGAATCGAACCCGGACCCTTCAGTCTGTAGGCCAAAGCTCTATCCACTGAGCCAAACCAGCTAGGGCTGAAACTTTTCTTAACAAAAAGTAAAAAGAAGTGGGGTGAAATAAATACGGTATAGATATTTTAAAAACAAAGTCTGAGAGAATTTACACTTACAATCTTAACTGAAAGAATTATTAAAGGATTTATTTCAGAACTGGAACTCAGAAATTAAACCTAGAAGAAAACAATATAGGCTGTGAAAAACAATGATGAGTGATGAACTTGGTAATCAGATGAGTAAATCTAAATAAGCATTAACCATAAAAAATAGCTGGAATTTACATATCAGTATGTAAGGTGATATTATAGGATTAGGCACAGAGAAGAAGACATCTAAAGTAGACAGGAGAGGAGGTGAATCAAGAAAGGCTTCCAGAGAAAGAAAGTGACAAATTGACTGAGTTGTAAAGGTCAAGTAGGATTTACCAGAGGGGATCGCACAGGAGCTAGGCGGGCTCCAAAGCCATCTTTCTGCCTACTCATTTTAGCTCCCATTATCTTCTCATTGGCCAAACAGAGCTGGAAACAGGAGAGCAAAGGAGTCTGGGAAATGTAGTTTCACAGAAGGGGAAGGGTGGGGAATGGATCTGAGAGCAGAGGGACAGTTGACAGGTATAGTATATATGTAAATGCACCATTGTTAGTTTGTATCCCAAATTGACAAGTCTGTAAGACACTGCTGACTGTGTGATTTGGAGACAAGGAAGTTGGCTTGATTTTCCCTCAGTTGACTGTGGTATCTTTAGCTTCAGAATCTATTGTATCTGATTGGGGTTGCACAGACTGCTGACATACATATCACACATCACAGGGATAATATTTTACTAGTACTTCCTAGCATTTTGCCCCCTCCATCTCTGCTTTTTGTGACATCTCTGGCAGCAGAGATAATCCAGCTCCTCCCTCTGTGGCACAGCTCCCTCTTGGAGATTCCACCATGATTCAAGCTCCCCTTGGATGGCCTCAGCTCCTCATCTCCACAAAACAATCTCTTCCTTGTGTCCCCTGAGCCCTCAGTGGTAGCAGCTTTCTGCTGTTGCTAATCTCTGGGATACCTCATCATTCTGTTTGGCTTTTTCATGCTTCTATTTCCTGTGTAACAATTTCCTGAATTAATTTGAAAGGCTTGCTGAAGTTTCTGTTTTTGTGTCTGGACACTGACTGATGTACACACAAAAATATGAACATAATATGGATGCATGTCTTTTTAAAAATTCAGATAGTTACACATGAAGCTTGTTCATGGCTTTTGGCATTTGTTTCTCTGTGTGACTTCCCATTGTTGCAGCTTGCACTGGAGGTGACACTCAGGTCACCCTCTGATCCCACAAGTGAGAACAGTGTCCTGTATAAAAGGCCTCAATTAATTTTTATTGCACATACATGTAGGAAGATACCTGCTTGGCCTCCATGTGAGAGCCATAACTCTCTTAAATTGATGTGTCAGCGAACTAAAACTCAATATTTTTTTCACACATTATATTTTACAGTCAGAGGCCCTTCCCTAATCGGAATAAAGCAATTTGGCTCCCTGTCATTGCTCACTGAAAACATATGAGCTGGTTGGCATTTCTAGCAGCCCAGATTTATCAGGGTCTCTGATCGAGTGCACAGGAGGTTCAGGGCTTTGGCATGGACAAAAGTGAATTTTTTATGACCACATTGTGCTGCATCTCTGCATAGCTAGATTTATCCTTTCATTTCAGAAATATTTGTACTGTCTTGAGTACCAAATCTACTTCAGATTGAAAAGATTCCACATAGTTTGCATGAGGGCTTGGGGTCATTCTTTCTATACCGTATAAGCTTTAATTTCCATTCTATAAAAAAAATTCCCTGGGTTGACCTCTTCAGCATCATGGGGTTCTGGAAGTTAAGGCTGCTGTCTCCTGCATGTCAGCTGTCTGCAGTACTAGAGTAGCAAAGACAGGACTTTTGGAGTCTTGAATCCAGGCTCTGCCCACAAGACCTTGTAAATCTATATTAGAACACAGAAACCCCGATACAAGTGTGACTGCTATCCTCATAGTATCTGTAACAGACAGTGACAGTGTTCCCTTGGATCCCTTTTACTGTTTCCATGCACCCCTCTGGCTTCATTGTGCTTGTGCCTGCTCTCCACAGAAGGCTGTCCTCAGGCAATTGGAACCACTCTGACCATACTGGTGGAGAGCCAGAAATGTTTAGAAGTTTATGTACCCCCTGGAATGTTCCATAAATAATGACTGATGAGTGAGGGAGTATAAAACCTACTTTCCTTGTTTGGAGTTCCAACAGAATCTGAGGTGTAGCATACACTCCAGAGCTCTCTTGTGGGATCAGGCTGAGGCTGGGACTTTCCCTGACATGGAACCTTTGCCTCACTTCTTTTCCCTCATGTCCTACTTCTCCCACTCCCTTACTGCCTTCCCAAGAAAGTATTTCCTTAATAAATTGTTCACACCCAATCCTCATTTCAGCATCTATTTCCAAGGAATTCAAACTAATAGAGTATGTTAAAAGTTTCTCATTCCAATCACGTATCTGATGATACCACATTCCTTTCAAGTAGTCAAGAAACATCTGCTTAATTACTTTTAGAGATGGGCAACTCACTGCCACCAAGGATAGAAAATCCATGATGTAGGCAGCTTCAAACATTAGAGAATCATCCTACCTAATAAAGATGGAATATGCAAATTGACCATAACTCCACAACAAAGATGGCAGCACCCAAAGCCAATAAGGAGGGAATATACAAATTGATGTGACAAGGTGAGAGGTGGAAGGTGGCTCTGGCCAGAGTGAAGGCAGAAAGGTGGCTTCGGGCCTTAGTGAAGGCAGAAAGGCAGCCAGGGGAAGGAAGGCCGATTCTTGCATGAATCTTGGTGCATTGGGCCTCTAGTCCTATATAATAAAAGACTAATATGCAAATCAACCAAACAGCAGAATGACTGGTCGCTCTGACACATACTGACCACTAGGAGGCAGACACTCAATGCAGGAGCTGCCCCCTGGTGGTCAGTGCGCTCCCACAGGGGGAGCGCCGCTCAGCCAGAAGCCGGTTCATGGCTGGTGAGTGCAGTGGCAGTGGCAGGAGCCTCTCCCACCTTTGCGGCAGTGCTAAGGATGTCCCATTGCCAGCTTAGATCTGATCCCCATGGAGAGTGGGCCTGAGGTGTCAGTCGGACATCCCCCAAAGGCTCCTGGACTGTGAGAGGGAACAGGCCAGGCTGAGGGCCCCCCCAGTGCACAAATTTTGTGCACCAGGCCTCCAGCTTAACATAATACCTGTGAGTGGCCTGGGAGGTCATCTAGATTAGACTCAATCTTGATTTGAGAATGTTGTTAATGCCCCATCCCATGTTCCCTCAGCACACTTGAGTCTTCTGAAGTCTTGGACAATCTTAGGCACACTAACAGCTTCCAATCTCAAGAGTTTGTCCTGCACTCCTGATTTCACTCTCCAGAATCATAAGCACAATCCAGAAATCTGGGTAAGTCAATGTTCAAGAAAGGGACCCTGATAAGTGAGCGACAGGAGTTGGTACATAAATATCTCATCCTTTAGGTGGTTGATTCTGAGGTGTGAACCACGTGTTGTCTTACGTGACCCACACAGGATTGAACCTAGTTGCTCTGAGTGGAAATCTGCTCATTAACTTACATTTATTATCTTCCCTCCATCATTCTCTCCACTCCTTCACTTGTCCTTGAGACCATCTCACAAATAAATGACCTATACTCAAGTCCTCCTCTTAGTATCTGTTTTGAGGACATTCAAACTAAGACAGAAGCCTAGAGAAGCTAAAGGATTTCTCTTTCCTCTGAAAAGGCTTTCCCCCAATTAAGTGAACTTCCCATCCTTGAATATTCCCTGAACTGGCAGAATCAATTCATGAAGGATCGTGAGTTCCAGGTCCTTGAGCTCTAGGCCAGGGTTCCCAACTTGATTCCATGCCACACACAGAATATTTAAGTTATAGTTTTGTTCTGTTCAGTAATGCATTACTTGAAACTTTATTCAATATATAATTTTTATAACTCATTTACATAAACACACCGTTTGTATTTATGTTTATATCATATGTTTTCTCAGGATACATTTTCTACACCATAAATTGGATTATTGTATTGGTTTGTATCACCTGTGTTACTAGTGAAGGGGTTAGTCAAGTCTCCTGATCTTCAGGCCCACAAATATTAGCCTATTGTGGCCATAGACAGTCCTACTAGGCTTCCCTAAGAATGCAGCAGAGAGACTTTTAGGCAAAGTACCTCTACTTAATGTCATATGGCTTTGACCTCCAACCCCCATGTACTTGCTATGTCAAACTTCTGGATCTGGAGAGCACGGCTGGATTTTGGCAAATAATAGAATTCCATTGATCCCCTGGGTTAAGGCCCAGACTAACACACATCTATGTGTCATTCATTCCCCTGTTCTGTCTAGTTCTTGCCATAGTCCTTTGGGTGTAGAAAAGGCACTTTTGTGACATCAACCATATGGAACAAGAAATCTCAAAAGGTTGCACCCGAGAGAAGGTCAAAAGACCCTCATTATGCACATGCAGAGCTCTCTAACCTCCAGGTTAGCACAGTCAAAGCCAGGCCGCCCAAACATGGAACCAATGATATCCCTGTCCTTTATCCATCTCTACCAGTACTCATCCTCCCCAGAGGACAGAAGGAGGAGAAAGAAACCTTGAGCTCCCCCTAGAGGTTACATGTTTCCACTTACCATTTCTTCATCAAGTGTTGGGAGATCTTGAAAAATAAAGATACTTAACTAGTGGAGAACTGTTATGTAGGGGCTACATATTAGTAAATACATATTGTATATACCTCAAAATTACATACATATCTGAACCTGTCCTGTAATAACTAAAACTAAAGTATGAACTGTATTATTTGTTCAATGTTTGGGAAAATTATTATCAAGGGTTTCTCAGTAAATACTACCATAGTTTCACCATTGAAAAACAGAACTAAGGATAATTATAAATTGGAGATAAAGTAATATATATGGTTATCTAATAAAGAACTAAAGAACAGTATTTCACATCTTATTTACTACTGCTGGGCATACATTTAATGGGGTGTGGCCATTTTTACTCAGTTACCATTTTGAATTTAAGAAGAAGGAAAACAAGCAAATGTAGACTTTACTATTTCCTGTGGTCACCACAAGGCCAAAAAGTACTTCTGTGCAAGTAATACAGCTAAAGAAACAAACCTTGGATACTCATATTATGTTGTACTGGGTGCTTGATAATTAAGAATCTTTATGACCTATATGGCCAACCAATCTGAATGTAGAAGTCTGAACTTCAAGTACCAACTTGTCCACTAAATAGATGACTGAGCTCAGGAAAGTTGCTTATTATCTCTGAGTCAGAAAGTCCTTAATGGTTATGTAGATCTAATCATAAGCACTCTACAACTCACAAGGTACTTGCTGAATAGCACATGAAAGAATTTATAAAACTGGAAATCTTAACCCATTTGTGCCCATCAATGAATGGCTATTTCTACTGAGGGGCTACACTAGATACACAATTGTGTAAAGACTGCTTTGGTATCTGAAGGGAGGGGGCCTGACTATAGGACATGTTTTCCTTCACTTAGCTTGTACTGTTCTTTTTTGAAAAAATTATATTATAAGCTATGGAGATATTGGTAAATAGATAGGCAATAGGCAAAGAAGATACAAGATTACTAAATAAATATATATGTAGATAAATAGATAAACATTTTACTCCAATGTCCACAAAGACAGGAATTCACGTGTTTTGCCTATTTTAAACATGCACCTAAAAGAACAGTTGATTAACAAATATTTATTAATTAATTGTTTTGCTATTTCTTATATACTTTTCTCTCCAGTTTCCACAGCTGGAAAGATAATCCCCAAAGGAGAGCCCTTGCATTTTCTAAAAGAGAAGTAAAAGTGGTTTGTATAAAACATGCACTAGGTACTCGCAGAATAGATGCTCATCTTTGGATATGAGATAATGGCTAGGTCCTGATACTGAAGACCAAGAGGGTCTTTCAGCAGAAGGAAGCTCCAGCTGGGAACAGTTTTCTTTGTTGTAGGCATGGAGGGTGGAGCTTCAAATACTATGAGCACAGAAATGTCCAGGGTAAGATGGGGACTCAAATTGGCTTCTCCAGATGAGTCTATCAGGTACTTTATCAAGTTAATACATCAGTATACACACAGGGTGACTTATGAAAGGGTCATGGGAAGAGAAGAGCCTGGATCAACCCAACCCCAAACCAAGCAGATACTTGAGCATGGAGATCCCCTACACAGGAAGAACCTCCTGGGGTTGGAGAAATAGTTCTCTTTTCCAAAACTCTAGACTGGAGGGAGTTCAAGAGTCATGGGAGAAGAGGAAATGGAGAAGGTAGGTATAGAAAACTTTGTAAAAGAGTTTTACTATAAAAGGAAAGGGAGAAATTGGTTGTAGCTGGAAAGGTATGTGATTCTATAGGGAAAGAAATATGGAGAAACCCAAGAAAGGAAATAATTGTAGGAGCAAAACCTTGGCTAAGCAATGAGGAATGGGACCCAGTTTACACTTGGAAGAGTTGGCCTTAGAAGGACATAGTTTATTGGATTTATCAGGAAGAAACATGGAGTACAAATGCAGGTAGGTAATCAGATGAGGTGGTAGGAATTAGGAAAGTTCTTTTCTGATTGTTTCTCTCTCAGGGAAATAAAAAAAAAAAACCATACAAGTTCATCAGCCAAGAAGGAGGAACACAGAAGAATTGCTGGATGAACACAGAGGCCATCCTTTTGAGAAAGGATGAAAAAGTATGAAATAGTTATCTCAGAGAGAGGGGAGAGCAAATTGACTGGAGAAATGAGGCTACACTGAGGCCTGGCTTGAGATCTGCCATCATAAACTTCAAGTGAGACCAGTCAGCAATGGTTGAGTGTTTCTCACCAGCTACCTTCAGCTACTTAGGAGCTAGGGTGGAAGAAGTGATATGCTGGAATGAAACAAGGCTGAGCTTGTATAGCAAAGGCAAGCAAGATAATGGAGTTGAGAACATACAAGGAACTGACATCATGTACAAGGAGTAGTGTACATAGTGAACAGACTGTGGACTCTAAGGTGGAAGAGTTGGAGATGGAGGAAGTGAATGAGGTAAGGTTCAGAGAAAAGTTGGCACAGTGACAGGACTGGGTCCCAAGGTGGATTGAAGTGAAAACATTAGAGGAAGTGAGCTGGGATGATAGGAGGTGGGAATGTAAGAAGTTTGAAACTAACATTAGAGAATGGAGTAATCCTTGGTAATGAAACATTGGAAATGGCTGAGATGAGTGTGGTAAAGATCACAGGAAGTGAAGATGTCAAGGAAATAAGAGGTCAAAATATCAGAAGGACTCTCCATGTGTATTTTGACATGGCAAAAAATTAAGTAAGTTGCAATGGTGGAAGAAAAGACAGTGATTCTGGTGAAAAAGTCTTCAGTAAAAGGTGGCTGTGGGGTGTGTCTGATCAGACAACAGAAGATGACTACAAGGACAGTGCGGCAGCCATGAGAATACTCCTCTTAGACCTTTGGCTGTGGGGAGTATAAGTGACTTATGGCCCTAGCTGCTGTACTCTGAAATCCATCACTGTGTTGAAACCCTACCTCCCACCAATTGCTCCCAGCCAGTGAGTGAGCACATACTGAGTTAGCTTGGGGAAAATTCAGAGCCATTTAGGGAGAGGGTCCTAGGGATAAGAAACCTGGAAGGATGGGAAATCTTGGAGTATCCAAGATAAATGGAGATGTGGGGCATGACAGGATAATTCTTCGTGGTCTCTTGGGATGGGCTAGATGGTCAGTTGTAATTGTGGCTCCCATTCTTGAGACTATGTGGTGTGTTATAGAACAACAAGTGGTGAGAACACCTGGAGCCCACAGAGCTCTGGGAACCCTTCTTCAGGCCTGTTTTGAGCCTTTTCAAAGCTAATGGAGGGGAAGCCCTATCAATGACATATTGAGCTCTGTAGGTTTTGCCTACATAGAGTGTTCAACAAACATTTACTATAGATATATCCACTATGTGACAGACACTGTGCTAAGTGTTAGAGTCACATCAGTGAATAAGAACCCATACCAACCTTCAAGAATCTTAAAACAGAGAAAGAGAGTAATGAAACATTGGAAATGGCTGAGATGAGTGTGGTAAAGATCACAGGAAGTGAAGATGTCAAGGAATTACTCTCTTCTCAAGCAATTACTCCATTCTCTAATGTTAGTTTCAAACTTCTCACATTCCCACCTCCTGTCATCCCAGCTCACTTCCTCTAATGTTTTCACTTCAATCCACCTTGGGACCCAGTCCTGTCACTGTGCCAACTTTTCTCTGAACCTTACCTCAGAAAAATACAGAAGCTATTATAATAGGGTGAGAGAAGTCCTCTTGGGGGCATGGATAGACACATGCATTGGGGATCTTAGCCCAACCTTGTGGCTTCTAACCTGACCCAAATCCAACCAAGCTTTCTAGAAATTTAAGTAATATCTGTAATGCCACTTCCTTTGTCTGAGCCACCATCACTTGCTGACTGCTGTCCACTGTTGTACTTCTTTTGGCTCACTGGATGCAGGCCTGGGTCTCCTCCTGTTGCCTGCTGCTTAGGTAATGTTGGTAGTGTTATTTCTTTAGACATTGTGGTAGATTGTCTGCAAATATAGCTATCAACAATTCTTCCTATGCTGTACTTGCATGAAAATTCCTCTCATCCAGAGATGGAGTCTATTTTCCTTCCCCTTGAATCTGGACTGGCCACGTGACTTGCACTAAGCAACAGAATGCAGTGAAAGTAACACTGTGCTGGTTCAAGGCCTATGGCTTAAGAGGCCTGGTATCTTCTGCTTTTGCTCTTTACCTTGACTCATGATGCAAAGAAGTCCAGGTAATCCAATTAGAGGGAGAGTCTATGAAGAGGAGACATCTGCAGGATGACTTATGTGCCCAAGCCCACAGTAGGAATCAAGTGATAGAAACTAGCTAGCTATTAAGAAGGCTCATTTTCTCTCTTTCTAGGCACAAAACTATATTTATAAGGCTCTCTTGCAGCTAGGGGAGGCCACTTGACTAAATTCTAGATAATAAGCCAGGAGAGAAGCCATAAGTGTCACTTGCAGGCTTGGTCCCCAAAGATCTCTTACAGGGATTACCTAAACTAACCCAATTCCTCTAACCCAATTTTGAAATAGATGAGTGATCTTGGAAGCCATGTGTTAAAAATGGTAAAGCCACAAGATAGAAGGAGCCTGGGTTTCTGAATCCCCTTAGAATAAACCCTCCCCATCAATCACAGATATGTGTTCTGGACTTCAAGTTAATTAGAAATAATTTTCTGCCCTGTTTGAGTATTATACAGTACATGTTAAGGTTTATATCTTACAGCAGTTATAATTATCTTCATTTACAAAACAGGTATTTCTGATACAAAAACTGCATTTTTAGGATCTTTAAATTGGAACTGAAAACAAAGAGAAATCATTGGAAAAAGTATTTCTAGACACATTATGGAGAAAATTTAAGCTAAAATAATTAAGAAGTTAAATTAAGTAAACCCATTTAGTTTGGACAGGACTAACCTGACCCAGGGCTGCCTTAAATAGCACCTTCCTCCTCTTTCTATAGCTTCCTCTAACTGTCATGTCCAGCAGCAAAATCTCTGCCAGCAGCAGGAAATATCTCTGTGGTATCAACCTTTCAAGGTTGATGCCAGTGGGGCTTGGCATTCTGAGCTCTAGGGGGCCCAGCCACCCCTTCCTGACCTGCTGATCAAGCCTGGTGCCCAGATTACCTTAGGGCCCTGTGAAGCTTCTGGTTATTGTGCTGACTCTTCCTTCCTCTTTCAGGCACTTGAATTAGCCAGCAAGATTGGAAACCTGCCCAGTACTCCCCGCTTATTTATGAGTAGTTGTTTCCTTATTTCCTCTCCCTTCAACCAGAACAAAACCCTATCCTAAAGCTAAGGTTATCTGTTTGGGACATTACTATCCTGTTTGCCTTTTGCTATTCACTATTCTTCCCCAGGGATGGAGTCTGTTTCTGTCCTCTCAAATGCCTGGGGTCTTCACCAATGACAAAAGTTCAGGAAATACCTTCCCAAAACCTAAGGCTTTGACCAACTTCTGAAGTTCCTGTTGAGACCCACCTAAAAAGTTCTTGAAGAAGGACAAGGTTTCATGCAGTACCCATGCAGTGCCTGGGCCTTTGGATGGCTTTTCTTGGGTAGCTGGTCATTTCCTCAAGTTAACATTTTACCACTTCCTGTGGGCCCAGTGCAATTGAGTAACTAACTCATAAAACTGCATGCTTGAGTCTATACAAATGATGTTATTGTGCTAGTATCTTAGTCCCTTTCTGCTCTTTCCATTCTTGTCAAGCCTTCTCACATAGTCCTCACCCATTCCCATTAACTTATCTGACAGTCACCTCATGCAGTGCCTTTATTTTGTTATGCCTTGTAGCAGTCACTACTGATACTCCTACTCACATCCTCCTGGCCCATTCTAAGCTCCCCTGCAAATGAGATGATCAGTTTTCATGTGCATGCATTCTGACTACTTCTCACTTCAAGTACCTGTATCTCTCTGTTTCTCTGTCTCTGGGATTTCACTAGCCCAAAGGAGCTTGCTAGCCATCCCCCCTTCCCAAAGGTCTGGGGATTTAATGTCCAAATAGTGGCAATTTTTAACCAATACAGGATCAGAGTTAGTGGACTACATATTCCAGCTTCCTCAGTGAAACAATTCTAAGGGGTACTATAGTGGGTTGAATTCTACACCCCCCCACCAAAATAATACACTGAGTGGCCAGATTATTACAATCTCTGAACTCATAATAATCTGGCCACACAATGTATCCTACCTAATAATAGACAAATATGCAAATTGACCACACCTTCGCTATGCCCAAGCCACGCCCACAAGCCAAGCCACGCCCACCAACCAATCAGGACAAGTATGCAAATTACCCCAACCAATATGGCGGCTAATTTGCATATCAAGACCGTGTAGAAAGAAGCCAAGAGCTGCAGAAGGGAGCAAAGCTGCGGAGAAGCAAGCAAGCTGGGGGGAGGAGAAGGGAGGAGCCCAGGCGGGGCGGGGGAGAAGGGAGGAGAGCAGGAGGGGTGGGGTAGAGTGCAGCAGGAAACCCTATTGCAGGATTTTTCCTGCAACGGGAATGCTAGTGTATATATATGTATTAGAGGCCCAGTGTATGAATTCGTGCATGGGTGGGGTCCGGCCAGCCTGGCCAGGGGGAGGGGACATGGGTGGTTGACCAGCCTGCGTGCTGGTTGAACTCCTGGTCAAGGGGACAATTTGCATATTACCCTTTTATTATATAGGATATACACTGAGTGGCCAGATTATTATGCGTTCAGATATCATAATCATCTGGCCACTCAGTGTATGTACAACTGGAACCTCTGAGTGTGATCTTATTTGAAAAAAGGGTCTTTATATATGTAATTAAGGATCTCAAGATGAGATTATCCTGGATTAGGGTAGGCCTTAAATCCAATGGCAAGTGTCTTGTAGAAGAGAAGGCATCTATCTATCATCTATCTATCTATCTATCTATCTATCTATCTATCTATCTATCATCTATCTATATCTATCTATCTATCTATCTATCTATCTATCTATCTATCTATCTAAAGAGGTAATATGCAAATTAGGCTGGGATGCCATAACAGGTCATGACTGGACCATTAGCTCTTTATTAGCTCCTATGCACTCCATGGGGCATTGTTCCAGAGATGATGCAGAAGCAGGGAGGCACCGGGAGAAGGCAGGGCCAGCCTGAGGTGACTCAAGGGTGGGGAGTGCCATGGGAGAAGGCAGAAGGGAGAAGGTGAAAAGGCCAGCACTGTGAGAGAAGGCAGAAGGGAGAAAGTGAGAAGGCTGCTGCTGTGCATGAGCAGGCAGAAGGGAGAAGGTGGGAAGGCCAGTGCCATGCACAAGAAGGCAGAAGGGAGAAGGAAGAAGGGAGAAGGAAGAAGGGAGAAGGCAGCAGTTAGGCAGGGTGATCAAGCCAGGAGGGGAGAGCAGATAGGCAGTTAGGGCAATCAGGTCAGGATGGGAGAGCAGATAGGCAGTTAGGGGGATCAGGCCAGAAGGGGAGAGCAGTTAGGCAGTCAGAGGGATCAGGCAGGCAGGCAGGTGAGTGATTAGGAGCCAGTGGTTCCAGATTACAAGAGGGATTCTGGATTGGAGAGGGTGCAGGCCAGGCTGAGGGACCCCTCCACCCCTGTGCACAAATTTCATGCACCAGGCCTCTAGTGGAGGAATAAAGTGACATGAAGACAAAGGCAGTCATTGGAGTAATGCATCTATACGATAAGGAATGACAAGGATTGTGGCAGCCACCAGAAGTTAGGAGAAAATCATGGAACAGATTCTCCTTCAGTGCCTCTAGAGGGAACCAAGCCTGATAACACATTGAATTCAGACTTTTGGCTTCCAGACCTGTGAGAGAATACATCTCTGTTGTTCTAACCCACCAAGTTTGTTGTTATTTCTTACAGCAGTCCTAGGAAACTAATATACTGTAGGTACTATATACAATTTATTTGACTTCCTAGGGGTTTGAGCTCCAGTTGCCTGCAGGAACAACCCACTCATTAATGTATCTTTCATTGGCCTCTTTTTCCTGTCTTACTTTTCCCACTTACTCATTTGAGCTACATGGGCTCTGAGTTCTCATCTCAAGGTCTGATTTGTAGGGACCTACAAATTAGACATGTATATTGTAGGAAATGTTTCTGCCAATAACTTAAGATCTGACCACTAATATTATTACCAGGGTTTGCTGCCATCTCTGAAAACCTACACATGCTCTATCACTGGGTTAACTCACTTTATCCTCTTTTCTTCTCCTCTCCTTTTCTATTTCCTTCTTTTATGTCTGTTTCTTTTCTTTCAGTTGGTGGTTTTTTATTCATTTATGCCAACTGTATGGTTGGACAGAGGATTCATCTATTCCTTGGGGAAAATGAGAGAGAGAGAGAGAGAGAGAGAGAGAGAGAGAGAGAGAGAGAGAGAAGGAATATTTGGCTTCTAGGAATGTTATGAGAAATACCATTTCCTCAGGAAACAAATAAATACCCTTGTATCTTTTCTATGGTACTTTCAGTTCCTTTACCTCCGAAGCATCTCAAAGCTTTAATGGTTCAAAAGCGATCCATGATCTCAGCACTTTAGGCTTTTAAGCTTGAACTATTTATTTCATCTATTCCATTAAGGTCATACTGGGACCTCCCCAAATCATGTAGACTTCCCTCTAGGTCTATTTGACCTTTGAGTTCTAGCCATGTTCACCAATGGCCCAGCCTGCTACTGACAGGGTAATGGGTGGGACAAATGTGTTTGTTCCTCTTCATGCATCTGAGGCTGTCTTTGAGCACATTCTAAAGCAGTGAGATTTGGGCATTAGTTGCTGACCTTCATTATTTGAGTTGCCTGCTCTTCTCTGTCAGAACTCATTGTAGATATTTAAAATGAACTGTTAGTTTCACATAAAAGGTAGGAAAGTCTACAGTCAGATAGTAGTACAAAGACTATTCATTTCACCTGTCATCCGTTTTCTTGTTCAGGTGAGAAATATGTATTTTTCCATTTTTATTTTGATTTTTTTCTAGTTCAAAACTTGGACTAATTTATCTACTCTGATACCATTTTGCTTTCCCACATGTAGAATTCTTGACTCTTGGATAGAGTGGAAAAAACCTGGGTGAGAAAGTAGAAAGATATTCTTGGATATTCAAAAGTTAAATCTAGAAAGGATCTAAAAGATAATATAATCCAACCTCCTTTCTTTATAGGTGAAGAAACTGAGACTCAGAAAGGTGAAATGACTTTCCCACTGTCAAATGACTAACCATAAATTGAGTTACAGAGCTTGGAGGAGAAATGCAACCCTACAGGCTATAGTGCTTGCTAAGTGCTTCCATGACTGACTGGGCTGGGGTTGAAAGCAATGCTTCCCCAGAATCTCCAACTGTCCAGACTGAGACTGCTGTTTGCTAAGTCAGGCTTATTACTTCCTTCTTCCAAACTGTGCTTTAAACATCTCTTCTTGTGTTCTCATTTCTTAACAGAGTCATTATTCAAGTCAATAGGGAGCTTGCTTTCTGTTGTCTGCAAGTTGCCTTTGCAAAACATGAAGCAGTCAATATTTTAAAATTCTAGTTTTAAATAAATCTACCATTAACTGAACATTTTCCTTAGAATTGCCCCAGAATGATTTGACTATTTTGACCCAGTATGGGGACAATGACTCACACTGGATATTCCATCACCAATGTCCCTGTTCACTGAGGGCAGAGCAGAGGTTTTCTTCCAGCCTAAAACAGGGAGGTGCCATCCATCTGGTAAAATGGAATAAATATTCTCTGAAGCTTGGGTTCCCAGGCAGTAGACAAGCTAAATAAATGCAGAATTGCTCTTTTTTCCCCTCCAATTCTATGGTTTCAGACAGAATACAATATCTATCCATTGTCTAACACAGCCCATTAGCCACCTGGCTGACAGAAAATAATCTTAAATGGCCACTTTGAAGATGGGTCAGCCCATTGCTTTTTTTCTCATAGGTTTCAATCTTAATAGAAAACTATACTTAACATTTATAAAACCTTGTCAGTCAAAAGTCAGGAGCTGAACTGAGCCACAATCCCTTTTTGCTAAGAGGAAAATTGGCACCTGGATATTGTGATTTATATTGTCATCATTAATATTATTTTTGAGAACACAGTATAATGACATTCCAATTTTTTTTAGCATTGACTTATTTTTTTAATTAAAAGCCTATGAAAATTGCCAGCTGTGCATGCAGCCTTTGAGCTTCACTTTTCTCATCTATTAAAAGTGGACAATAATATCCACCTGGTTGAGTTATGAGGGTTAAACAAGAAGGCATTTGTAAACTGATTAACTGATACCAAAGAAGAATTTCTCAAAGGTAAGAAGATCTTTTTTCCCCCTCCTAGATATATAATCATTCTGATAGTCAGTCTTGACCCCCTCCCACAAAGTTCAAAGATAGATCTTAGACAACCATGACAGGCAACACATACTGTAGGTTTTCTCATAGTGAGAAAATTTTGTTGAATAAATTGAAATGAAGCGCCATGTGACATCTTTCTTTAGATTGGGCTACAGAACTGTCTCTCTATTGAAGGTCATTGATCCACCAAAAAAAAAAAAAAAAAAAAAAGAAAAAAAGAAAAAAAGAAAAAAAATCAATCCAAGCCGCTGACCTGTAATGTAAATTAGCATTCTTTTAGATAAAGACATAGGAAAGGTTAAACTCATATTATTTTAAAAATCAAGGAAACGTGTTTCTCCTCCCAATATGTCTGAGTAAGCTACTACTAGGCTAACCCTCCCATAGATAACAGCTATAAACTTCGGAAAAAGTATTAAAAAAACCCAAAAACATGCTCTAGCCGGTTTGGCTCAGTGTATAGAGTGTCAGCCTGGGCACTGAAGGGTCCCAGGATCCATTCCAGTCACAAGCATGTGCCTCAGTTTCAGGCTCCTCCCCCACACCAACCCTGGTCAGGGCACATGCAACCAATCAATGTGTTTCTCTAACATTAGTATTTCTCTCTGTCTTTCCCTCTCTCTAAACACCAATGGAAAAATATCCTCAGGTAAGGATTAAAAATAAAATAAAATGAAATAATGAGGTGACAGGAGACTATTTGACTTTGGGTGGTGGGCACATGGTCCTATATACAGATTTTGTAAATTAGTAATCCGCACATGAAACCTATATGTTCATGTTGACTAATGTCACCCCAATAAAAAAAAATAATAAAGTAATTTAAAAAATAAAACCAATAAGCTCAAAGAAACAATCTAACTCATTATTAATATTGTTCTCTGCAGAGTAAACATAACAAATAATAAAATAAAATAAAATGAAAATGAAAAACAACCCAGATACCACCTGAAAATCCTGGAGAGTGAAGAAGAAGATAAGCAGATCTTGCAGGGGAATCAACTTTGGGAAGCAAGGAAAAACAAAAAATAAGTTTCTGCTTTTTATAGCTTTTAGTCTGAGGTTAGGCTATAGTTAACACTACAAATGAGGCTGCCAAAAGTCAGATAAAAACCAAGTTTTTCCAGCCTGAAGAGTTAGGGGCAATCTATATCCACAGCAACTACAATGTGAGAGAAAAATCCTAGAAAAGATTCTCCAGAGAAATGTAAGTCTAAGTTTTGTGTATATATCCTTTGCCCAAATCTCCAGCTAATCCTTGAACTACATACATAGGGAAGTTACAAAATATCCTAGCTAAGGACAAAATGCTTATATTGAAATTTGAGCTACCACTTAAGAGATAGAGCTTTCAGTGTGAGCCCAACCAATTCAATTTCCTGCTTAAAAAGAGGATGTAACAGAATCCATAGTCCCTATAACATTCACAATGTCCAAGATATAATACAAAATTACTTGACATGAAGAATCAGGAAAATGTGACTCATTCCCAAGAAAAAAAGACAATCAATGAAGACTAATGTCATGGCAACCCAAATGTTTGAATTAGCAAACAAGGATTTTAAACTAGCTATTATAATGATGTTCAATAACTTAAAAGAAAACATGTTTGCAATACTAAAAAGATAGAAAATCTTCACATAGAAACTATGAAAGGGACCAAATAAAAATTCTAGAACTAAAACACACAATATTTGAAGCAAAAGTTCAGAAAAAGATATGAAAAATTATTTCTAAATATATTTGCTTCATATTATCTTATTTAAGGTGACGATAGAGTGAGCAAAAGAAAGAAAGAAGAGGCAGAGAGGAAGGGGAAGATAGAACATTTGGAAGAAGTAAGAAAAGAGGTATGACCAAGGCAGTTTCCATAAAATAAGAAATATGAAGAGAAGGTAGAGAGAGGGGATAGACTGAAGCAGAGTGAGGGAAATACAGGAAGATAGATTTGAGAAGAAAGAATCACAAAATCTTTTTTTTCTAACTGAATTTTATCTACTTATCTAGTTTAATATTGCAAAACTTACAGTGAAAACAGACACACAGGAATAATAAGCAAAATCCTTTAGGTTAGTCAAAGAGTCTTTAAATGTCTCTGTAAGAGAACTTTCAACTCTCCCACACAACTGTAGAGATGCTAATCTGGTGCTGAGTTTGTGCTTAGGCTGTGGTTATCTGGCCTTGACCCAGGTGTGGCTGGAATACTGCATTCTTTTTTTTGTTGTTGTTGTTAATAATTCTTCTTCTTCTTCTTCTTCTTCTTCTTCTTCTTCTTCTTCTTCTTCTTCTTCTTCTTCTTCTTCTTCTTCTTCTTCTTCTTCTTCTTCTTCTTCTTCTTCTTCTTCTTCTCTTCCTCCTCCTCCTCCTTCTTCTTCCTTGTTCTTTCTCCTCCTTCTTCTTCCTCCTCCTCCTCCTCCTCCTCCTCCTCCTCCTCCTCCCTCCTCTTCTTCTTCCAAGGCAAATATCTTTATTTCTGCAGAAGGGTGCGAATGCACATGGTCTGGGAGTACACGCATACTGAGCGGGTGGTCTGCTCGGGCTTTTATTCCTGATGCACAAGACCTGTCCCTCACCTTTGATTAGAGCTTAGGCTCCCAGTCTTGCGTGATTAGCTAATTTAAAGGGAGGGTTGACCTTCGTCGTTTCAAAATGGTGGCTGCCTAAACTCCCTTCTTTAATTCTTTATTGTTTAAAGCAGTGGTCACCAATCTTTCGGACCTCATGGACCACTGGTTGGTGACCGCTGCTCCAAAGGTTTCCTTAAACCAGCGGACATCAACCTTTCGGACCTCATGGACAACCAGTGGTCTGCGGACCCCCCGTTGGCGACCACTAGTTTAAAGTATTACATATGTCTTCTTTTCCCCCCAGTGACCTCTCCCAGGCTGTTCCCACTCCCAGCACATGCCCTCACCCCCCTAGTGCCTGTGACCATGGGTTATGCTTATATGCATGCATACAAGTCCTTTGGTTGATCTCTTACTGCCTCCTCCCCTCCCCGCCTGCCACCTTCCCTCTGAAGTTTAACGATCTATTCAATGCTTCTCTGTCTCTGGATCTATTTTTGTTCATAAGTTTATGTTGTTCATTATATTCCACAAATGAGTGACATCATGTGGTATTTATCTTTATCTGACTGGCTTATTTCACTTAGCATAATGCTCCCCAGTTCCATCCATGTTGTTGCAAATGGTAAGAGCTCCTTCTTTTTTTTTTTTACCACAGTGTAGTATTCCATTGTGTAGATGTACTACAGTTTTTTAATCCACTCATCTGCTGATAGGCACTTGGGATGTTTTCAAAACTTAGCTATTGTAAAATTGTGCTGCTATGAACATAGTGGTGCATATATCCTTTCTGATTGGTGTTTCTGTTTTTTTGGGGGGATATATTCCTAGAAGTGGGATGACTGGGTCAAATGCGAGTTCCATTTTTATTTATTTTTTTTGAGGAAACTCCATACTGTTTTCCATAGTGGCTGCACCAGTCTGCATTCCCACCAGCAGTGCACAAGGGTTTCTTCGCCAGCACTTGTCATTTGTTGATTTGTTGATGGTAGCCATTCTTACAGGTATGAGATGGTACCTTATTGTTGTTTTGATTTGCATCTCTCAGATGATTAGTGACTTTGAGCATGTTTTCATATGTTTCTTGGCCTTCTGTATGTCCATTTTCGAAAAGTATCTATGTAGGTCCTTTGCCCATTTTTTGATTGGATTGTTTATCTTCCTTTTGTTAACTTGTATGAGTTCCCTATAAATTTTGGATATTAAACACTTATTGGAAATAACGTTGGCAAATATGTTTTCCCATGCAGTGGGCTTTCTTGTTGTTTTGTTGATGGTTTATTTTGCTGTGCGGAAGTTTTTTATTTTGATGTAGTCCCATTTGTTTATTTTCTTCTTAGTTTCCATTGTCATAGGAGCTATATTGGTAAAGATATTGCTATGATGTAGGTCTGATGTTTTGCTGCCTATAGATTCTTCTAAGATTTTTATGGTTTCCCATCTTACGTTTAAGTCCTTTATCCATTTTGAGTTAATTTTTGTGTATGTAAAAGTTTGTGGTCTAGTTTATTTTTTTTACATGTATCTATCCATTTTTCCCAACACCATTTATTGAAGAGACTGTCTTGACTCCATTGTATGCTCTTGCCTCCTTTGTCAAATATTAATTGAGCATAATGGTTTGGATTGATTTCTGGGTTCTCTGTTCTGTTCCATTGGTCTATAAGTCTGTTCTTGTGCCAGTAGCAGGCAGTTTTGAAAACAGTGGCTTTATAATGTAGTTTGGTATCTGGTATTGTGATCCCTATGACTTTGTTCTTCTTTCTCAGGATTGCTGCAGATATTCAGGATCTTTTTTTTTTTTTTTATTCCATATGAATTTTTGGAGAGTTTGTTCTAGGTCTGTGAAAAATGCTATTGGTATTTTAATGGGGATTGCATTGAATATAGATTGCTTTGGGTAGTACGGACATTTTAATTATGTTGATTCTGCCAATCCATGAACATGATATATTCTTCCATTTGTTTATGTCTTCCTCTATCTCTTTTTAAAATGTCCTGTAGTTTTCCAAATAGAGGTCTTTTATCTTCTTAGTTAAGTTTATTCCTAGGTATCTTAAGTTTTTGTTGCAATGGTAAATGGGATTTTTTTTTTTTTTTTTTAGTTTCTCTTTCTGCGAGTTCGTTATTGGCATATAAAAAAGCCATAGATTTCTGGGTGTTACTTTTGTATCCTGCTACATGATGAATTCATTTATTTTTTAAATATTTATGTTATATTTTATTTTATTTATTTACTAGAGGCCCGGTGCACGAAATTTGTGCATGGGGGGGAGGGGAGGGGGGTGTCCATCAGGCCAGCCTGCACCCTCTCCAAACTGGGACCCCTTGAGGGATGTCCGACTGGTGGAATCGGGCCTAAACGGGCAGTCGGACATCCCTCTCACAATCCAGGACTGCTGGCTCCCAACTGCTCGCCTGCCTGCCTTCCTGATTGCCCCTAAATTGCTTCTGCCTGCCAGCCTGATCACCCCCTAACCACTCCCCTGCCAGCCTGATTGATGCCTAACTGCTCCCCTGCCAGCATGTTTGCCCCTAACTGCCCTCCCCTGCAGGCTTGATTGCCCCCAACTGTCCTCCCTTGCAGGCCTGGTCCCTCCCAACTGCCCTCCCCTGCTGGCCATCTTGTGCCGGCCATCTTGTGTCCACATGGGGGCAGGATCTTTGACCACATGGGGGCAGCCATCTTGTGTGTTGGAGTGATGGTCAAACTGCATATTACTCTTTTATTAGATAGGATAGAGGCCTGGTGCATGGGTGGGGGCCAGCTGGTTTGCCCTGAAGGGTATCCCAGATCAGGGTGGGGGTTCCCTTAGGGTGTGGGGTGGCCTGGGTGAAGGGCCTGTGGTGTTTTGCAGGCTGGCCATGCCCCCTGGCGACCCAAGCAGAGGCCCTGGTATCTGGAATTTATTTACCTTCTACAATTGAAACTTTGTAGACTGGAGTGGAGCCAAGCCTCCTGCTCGCTCTGTGGCTGGCAGCCATTTCTTTTGGGGTTTGTATATATTCTATAATTGAAACTTTGTAGCCTGGAGCAGAGGCCTAGGCCAGCCAGGGCTGCAGAAGCTTTGCTTCCTCCATTGCCGGGGGAAACCCAAGCCTCCTGCTCTTTCCAGCTCAGTGGCTGCCGCCATTTCTGTTTGGATTTGTTTACCTTCTCTAATTGAAACTTTGTAGCCTTGAGTGCAGGCTTAGGCCCCCAATGGCAGGCGGAAAGCTTGGCTTCCTTTTTACTGGGGAAACCCAAGCCTCCCTCCTGCTCTCTATGGCTGTAGCCATCTTGGTTGGGTTTATTTGCATATTTGCTCCTGATTGGCTGGTGGGCATGGCTTGTGGGTGTAGCGGAGTTAGGGTCAATTTGCATATTACTCTTTTATTATGTAGGATTTTTATTTTTTATTTTATTTTTTCATTATCCCACCATCCCCCCACTCATGCCCTCACCACACCCTGTTGTCTGTGTCCATTGGTTAGGCTTATATGCGTGCATACTAGTCCTTTGGTTAATCTCTCCCCCTTACCCCCACCCTCCCCTACCTTCCCTCTGAGGTTTGATGAATTCATTTATTAAGTCTAGTAGTTTTTTTGATGGAGCCTTTAGGGTTTTCTATGCATAATATCATATTATCTGCAAATAATGAGAGTTTTAATTCCTTCTTTCCATTTGGATGCCTTTTACATCTTCTTCTTGTCTGGTCGCTATGGCTAGCACTTCCAGTACTATGTCAAACAGGAGTGGTGAAAGTATGCATCCCTGTCTTGTTCCTGTTCTTAGGGGAAATGGTTTTAGTTTATTCCCATTGAGTATGATGTTGGCTGTAGATTTATCATATATGGCTTTTATTATGTTGAGGTATGATCACTCTATTCCCACGTTGCTGAGAGTTTTAATCAAGAAAGGGTGTTGGATTTTGTGAAATGCTTTTTCTGCATCAATTGATATGATTATGTGATTTTTGTCTCTCTATTTGTTTATGTGATATATAGTTTATTGATTTGCAGATATTGTACCAGCCTTGTGATCCTCGGAATGAATCCCACTTGGTCATGGTGTATGATATTTCTAATGTAATGCTGGATCCAATTTGCTAGAATTTTGTTGAGGATTTTAGCATCTATGTTCATCAGGGATATTGGCCTGTCATTCTCTTAAAAAAAATCACAAAATCTTAAATTTTATACACTACATTATGTTTCTTTTCATGTGGTGTGAAATGGAGAGATTTATTAAAGAGCTGAAATATGGCTTTTAATCTCCTTTAAAATGGCCATAAAATGCCAATTATCTATATATATAAAATCCTAAGCGACCATCCGACTATTTGACCATTCATCCGGGTGCTATGATGTGCAATGACCACCAGGGGGGAGACACTCTGACCAGTAGAGGAGGGACCCCGATTCCTAGCAGAATCAGCCGTGGGTTAGGTTGCTGCTAGGGCACTGTTGGCCCTGAATCTGCTTCACCTGCACCCCAGGCCCAGAGAGGAGGGAGGAGGGAGCCCCATTCCTTGTGGAATCAGCCGTGGGTTAGGGTGCTGCTGGGGCACTGTTGGCCCTGAATCTGCTTCACCTGCACCCCAGACCCAGAGATCAGTTTCAGCCCGATCCCTGCAGGCCAAGCCGAGGGACCCCACCAGTTCATGAATCTGTGCACTGGGCCTCTAGTTATTTAATAATTATGAATCAAACTTACAAACATGTCACTCTTAATTATTTCTTTGGCTTTAATGGTGAACCCTTAAGCCACAGTCACCTAAGCAGAAGTTAGATTCTTCATCTTCACACTATGCAAACCACAGAGCACTTGAGTCACATTTAATTCCTGTGATAACTGTCTGACTGAGGAAATACCAGCAAGATGGGTCCTCTAAAATGACTTCTGCTCACTTCTGTGAGTAGGACTGGCAAGGAACTGCATATACAAGGGATATAAGGATAGCTTGGGAGTCTGAGAGGAAAGCCCTGTCTAATGCAACATCAATTGTGATCTTGTATATTTTCAGTGCTCATACTATCTTGGCACAAAGCTGGCTGCCAGTAAATCTTTCAGGGGGCAATTTGTAGTTTAATAGGGACTCTGATAAGTGGAAAAACTATTAATTACTTAAATACACTAATTTTAATGGTAGAATTTCAGAAAAAGATAATTTTGATTGAGTGGGAGAAGACTTCTCAGAGAAGACAGCCACTGTCATCAGGACCTGGAGATTAAGTAGGAAAATGACCAAGTGACCCAAAGGCGTTGTCCAACCTAGTTTGGTTTAGCAAGTCCACTTAGATCACTTGTAATGAAAACCAACTGAGCAATTTCTAATTATTGTATTCTAGTATCACTTTTTGGATTCAGAAGCAGACATTAGATTGATATTGTTATATCTTTTATTTTCTATTCTATTAAACCTTTAATCCTTCCTAAATATGAATATTTTCCTACTTACATCCTGGTAATATTATTATTTTTTTCTGAATTAGTTGTGTTATTTCTGTAAAATATTTTTTATTACAAGCCATTTCATATCTGCTTTAGAGAAGTAATAGCAATTAGTCTGTAATATCACTAATGGAGGAAACAGTTAATGGGAATTTCAGCATCATACAATATCAACAAAAATAAAGGGAGCTTGCTGGTTTACATTTATTCACTAAACTGTGTTTGCTTAGAGCCATGAATTCAGGAAAGGTTCTACGATAAAGAAAGAAAACAATGAAAGAGTCAAACTGGCAGAGTAGGTAAATCTTGAACTCACCTCCTTCCACAAACACATCAAAATTACAACTAAATTATAGAACGACTATCACTGAGCATTTCAGGAGCAAGGGGTCCAAGTCCCACACTGGGCTCCCGATCCTGGGGTACCTGTGCCAGGAAGAGCAGTCCCAATAACATATGGCTTTGAATGTAAGTGGGGATTAAGAACATGAGAGTAGAAAGGCAGTAGGAGACTAAAACACAGTATTTAGAGGGTTCACATACAAACTCACTTGCTCTAAGCCCCAGTTCAGGGCAGAAGCTTAAGGAAAACTTGGGGCATATGAGAGAATTAAATTGATTAATTTTATGGAAATTGCTGAAGGGGCAGGGATTGGGGAAACTCTCTCAAGGAACAGAAGTGCTTTTTGCTCCTTTCGTGAGCTTTTCTGCCATTTAGCTAAACTGGCACAGGTGGACACAAAATCTGTCATTCCTCATTAACCTGGCTAACAATGTTCCCCCCACCCCAGCATCTTCCTGAGACCCAGCCCCACTCAACCTGCTAAATCAGGTAGAGTCTAGTCCAGAGACCCCAGACCCTACACATAAGCAATGGCTGGCCTAAATGCTCATTGAAGTCTCTCTCAAGGGCCCTCAATTTCCACACAAGTGGCAGCTAGTCTTGGCTTGTACTGCTGTCTCTCCCAAACACCCTCAAGTCCAGTAAAAGTAGCAAATAGCCTTGGCTTGCAGCACAACATTTTCCAAGTTCCTTCAAGCTTAACACAAATGGCAACTGTTCAAATTGTTCCTCCAACCAAGTGGCCCCAAGCCTAGCACAAGTGGTGATTGATCTCAACTTGTATCATAGTTCACACCAAATTGGCCCAAGCCCAGCACAAGCAGTGTCCAGCCTTGGCCCACACCAGAGCCCCATCTAAGCAGCTCCACAATTGACACATATACAGGCAATCTTGAATGGCACTGGAGACTTATTAAAGTGACTCCCACTCAGTGGAATCAGCCTCTGCACAATAGTGCATCTGCTGAAGTCACAAGTCCTCAAAGCTAGTTAACCCCATATACTGATGTGACAAGAGCAATATCAGGCCAACTGCAATATGAGAGTAACTCATAGAGGAGTCACTCCTGGAGTGGCTGGCCCTGGTTTCCAGTGGGGCGGGGGGACTAGGCTAATGAGCCCCACAGGATACCTTATACATAAGGCCAATCTTTCAAGACTGGAAGATGTAGCAGATTATATATATATATATATATATATATATATATATATATCCTCAGCCCCAAAAGGAAGATAAAAAAGAAATTTCCTCCAAATGAAAGGACAGGACAAATCTCCAGAAAAAGAACTAAATGAAATGAAGACAAGCAATCTACCAGATAAAAAGTTCAAAACAATGGTTATAAGAATGCCAATCCATGACAACAGATTGGAGAATAATAGACAAACTCAGTTAGAACTTCAACAAAGAGACAGAATATATATATATAAAAAAGAACCAATTAGAATAGAAATGAAGACTATAATAACTGAAATGAAAAACTCACTAGAGGAAAACAACAGTAGATTAGGTCATGCAGAAGAATGAATTGGTGATCTGGAAGACAAGGCAGTGGAAAACACACAATTGGAACAGCAACAACAACAACAACATTTTTAAAAGATGAGGTAATTTAAGGAACCTCTTGGACAACATCAAGCATACCAGCAATCACAACATAGGGGTCCAAGAAGGGAAAAGAGAGAGAGGAATAGAAAACATATTTGATGAAATAATGACTTAAAACTTTACTAGTCTGAGGAAGAAAAGAGACAAACAGATCCAGGAAGCACAGAGTCCCAACCAAGATGAATCCAAAGAAGCCCACACCAAGACACATCATAAATAAAATGCCAATAGTTAAAGATAAAGAGAGAAACTTATAAGAAGCAAGTGAAAAACATCTAGTTATTTACAAAGAAGCCCCATAAGGCTATTAGTTGATTTGTCAAGAGGAACTTTGCAGGCCCTAAGGGAATGATACATTATATTAAAAATGATGAAAGAAAGAAAAACCTTTAATCAAGAATACTCTACACAACAAAGTTATTATTTAGAATTGAAGGCAAGATAGTTTCCCAGACAAGCAAAAGTTAAAGGAGTTTAACACTAATAAACTGGCATTATAAGAAGTTAAAGGGACTTCTTTAAGTGAAAAAGGCCAAGCTAAAAATAAGAAAATACAGAAAAGAAAACTCTTAGTCATAAAGAAAAACACTTAGTAAATGTAGTGGGTCAACCAATTATAAAGGTAGTACAGAGGTTTAAAGGCAATAGTAAGATAATATGTAAACACAATAATAAATTAGCAGATATATACACACAAAAGATGCAAAACAGGATGACAGATACATAAATGTTGGGGGTGAATAAGAATGTAGGGCTTTTAGAATGTATTTGAACATAAGTGACCCCAACTTAGAATAGACTGCTGTAAATATAGCTTTGTATATATAAATTTCATGGTAACCACGAACCAAAAACCTATAATATATACACAAAAATAAAGAAAAAGGAATTCAAACAAATCACTATAGAAAGTCATCAATGTGCAAGAGAAGAGAGCAAGAGAAGAAAGGAACAGAGAAGAACCAGAAAACAATTAATAAAATGGCAATAACTACATACCTATTAATAACTATTTTAAATGTAAATGGGCTAAATGCCCCATTCAAAAGGCATAGGTTGGCTGAATTACCCCCATACCAAAATCAAACATATTACAAGAAAGAATATTATAAGCCAATAACCCTAATGAACATAGATGAATAATATTAGAATGTTGATAGGATTACAGCCAAGTCACTCATACCACAGGACAGCCTCCTTTTTATTGACATGTCCAAGTTCCTCAGATCTTTTTTCATAATTCTGTTTAGTTATTCCTCACTAGAGTATAAGTTTCTTGTAGGCAACAACAACTCATTCATCTCCAGCATAGTGCTTATAACAGTCTTTCAATAAATATTTAATTTATGAACAAATAACTGCATGAATGGTTCATTGAGTCATATCAACCTGCTAAACCTAAGAATGACTATGATGGTGTCTTCAATCTTCTATTTAAAAATCCCATTACAATTAGAAAAAAAATCTTGTTACATTACTTGCAGCAATTTAACAATATGAATAAATTTGTTAATGTGGTTGTTATATCATGATTTTATTAGTTTATTTTCTAGTAAGGGAGATTTTGAAACAATAAATATTGTAGAATTTTAAATCTAAATTTGAGCCCGGTCTATTGAAAGCATCTACTTCAAGTTCTAAATCTGAATGACCCAAAAATAGTGTTCTAATATCTTCAGCCAATGAGAAATGAAAGGTGAGGTATTTCAATTGACAACTTATGTACATTCTAGTTGGTCTCACCAACTCAGAATGCAGTTTATTTAATAAGATTTCTCATTTGAAGTTACTGCATATTTCCCCTTTTCTGACTGAATCTTTCTTGGCAACCAAGACACTTGACTATCAATCTTAGTTTGAATTTAGTGATGTTGAAATCATTGTCACATAGACCAGCCATGAATTCTAATAGAAACAAATGTTATTGAAAGAAGCAAACTTAAATACCTATCTCATAAAGCAGCATCTGTCACTGGTATGGGCCCTATATTAGATGACTAAGCAGGGTTGTGGAGAAGGAAGGAGACAGAAAAGAGACCATATGTCCCCAAGTTTCAAGCATAATAATTGAGTAAGAAGATACCCATGCATGGGAACATTCCTACCACACAAACTAACATAGAAGATGACAAAGTTTAGTGTAAAGATGACCTCAGTAGACTGTAGAAGAATTGAGGTGTTATCCTACCACCACCACTCCTTGGTTGACTGTGTAACCTTAGGTGAATCTCATCAACTCTTGGAAGTACCAATTTTCCCATATGATGAACCAGAGGAGTTCAAAGTTTTCTTTCAGATGAGTACTATATACTCCAATTATGGTGGTTTCCATGCCTTTGGCTGATTCAGAGAGAAAGGGTCCATTTGCAAAGGAAGATAAAGCTCAAGGGTCATTATGCAGGGAGAAGTCACATAGGACCAGATGTCCCTCACGAGGGTCAACATTTTGAGGAAGAAGGAAATGTGAGCAAGCAGAAGCCATAAGCCAAGGATTTTTATTGTAAAGTTTTACATATGTCTCCTTTTACCCCGATTGACACCCCGCCCCCCAGCCATTCCCACCCTGGGCAAGCCCCCACCATCCCAGTGTGTCTGTGTCCATTGGTTATGCGAACAGGCATGCATACAAGTCCTTTGGTTGATCTCTAACTCCCCCCTCCCGTACCATCTGTCTATGGATCTATTCTTGTTCATCAGTGTATTTGATCATTATATCCCACATATGAGTGAGATCATGTGATATTTATCTTTCTCTGACTGTCTCATAAGCCAAGGATTAAAAGGTGACAAGAATGTTATAAAGAAAGGAGAATGGAACTGAGATGGGCTTTTGTTGAGCCTACAAACCCTTGTTCTTAACAGTTATATACTCACTAGCTTTAGGGCCTCCTCTCAGTTTTCTGCACTTCACAAGGCCTAGCCCAGTGGTCGGCAAACTCATTAGTCAACAGAGCCAAATATCAACAGTAGAACGATTGAAATTTCTTTTGAGAGCCAAATTTTTTAAACTTAAACTTCTTCTAATGCCACTTCTTCAAAATAGACTCGCCCAGGCCATGGTATTTTGTGTAAGAGCCACACTCAAGAGACCAAAGAGCCACATGTGGCTCGCGAGCCGCAGTTTGCCGACCACGGGCCTAGCCATATAGCACTTCCTATTCACAAGTATCTTTATACCCTTCAGGTAATGTTGAGGTAAACGTACTCAATTGTTGCTTCTTTAAACTCAAAAAAACCTAACTAGAACAGGAACTTGAAGACTACAATTCTATGAAATTTTAAAGGCTATGTGGTACAAACTCTATGATAGGCACAAAAAATAAGATATAATTTAAGTCATGAGAACATGAAAACCAATAGCTAGTTAAAATCCAAACGAAAACAGATGATAAACTTTCATACATTTGTTCATGTGGACATGGACATGACCCCAGTGGTTGCTACACATGACAAAAGACAAAAGGATAGAACATGAAGATATGAATCAACCACCAGAGGGAGTATAAACAAATCTACTAAAGGAAGCCTCTATTCTCACATTTCTCCTGGGTGATAGAATTTCCACCAAGTATGTTCTATCAGCTGTTGTTCATCCCAAGCAAACTGCACCTAGCTGGAGATAAGTGTGGGTCCCAAACAGGAAAGCACTTGTTCAGACCTCAAAGCATCCAATGTCAACTGCATTGTGGTTTTGCAATTTCACACCATGTTTTGTTCAGGTAGGGAATGGTCTCTTTCTGCACAACATAGGCAGTGTGCATCTGAAGAACCTTCTGTGTTCTAAAGATTGTTTACAAGTTGTTTGGAACATAAAATGCCTTGTCCCATAGAGATGATATAAGGAGTCCTTGGGTTTTCAGACTAGCCCTGCTATGTTACTTAACCCATGATCAAACTGAACCAACAGAGCCAACACTGCTATACTACTGGAGAACTGAATAACCATTTAAAATGTTGCTGAGATAATGCACTTCAGCTCAAGGACCTAGCACTACCTTCACCAGGCAGTGTTTCTTTTTTTTCTTTTTATTTAATAAATCTTTATTGTTCAGATTATTACAATTGTTCCTCTTTTTCCCCCCCATAGCTCCCCTCCACCCGGTTCCCACCCCACCCTCTGCCCTTACCTCCCCCCCACTGTCCTCATTCATAGGTGTACGATTTTTGTCCAGTCTCTTCCCACACCCCCCACACCCCTTTCCCCCTGAGAATTGTCAGTCCACTCCCTTTCTATGCCCCTGATTCTATTATATTCACCAGTTTATTCTGTTCATCAGATTTTTAATTCACTTTATTTTTAGATACACTTGTTGATAGATATGTATTTGTTGTTCATAGTTTTTATCTTTACCTTTTTCTTCTTCTTCCTCTTCTTAAAGAATACCTTTCAGCATTTCATATAATACTGGTTTGGTGTTGATGAACTCCTTTAGCTTTTCCTTATCTGTGAAGCTCTTTATCTGACCTTCAATTCTGAATGATAGCTTTGCTGGGTAGAGTAATCTTGGTTGTAGGTTCCTGCTATTCATCACTTTGAATATTTCTTGCCATTCCCATCTGGCCTGCATAGTTTCTGTTGAGAAATCAGCTGACAATCGTATGGGTGCTCCCTTGTAGGTAATTTACTATTTTTCTCTTGCTGCTTTTAATATTCTCTGTCTTTTGCTCTTGGCATTTTAATTATGATGTGTCTTGGTGTGGTCCTCTTTGGATTTCTTTTGTTTGGGGTTCTGTGCGCTTCCTGAACTTGTAAGTCTATTTCTTTCACCAGGTGGGGGAAGTTTTCAGTCATTATTTCTTCAAATAGGTTTTCAGTATCTTGCTCTCTCTCTTCTTCTGGCACCCCCATAATTCTGATGTTGGTACACTTGAAGTTGTCCCAGAGGCTCCTTACACTATCTTCAAATTTTTGGATTCTTTTTGCTTTTCCAGTTGAGTGTTTTTTGCTTCTGTGTATTTCAAATCTTTGACTTGATTCTTGTGTTTCTCTAGTCTGCTGTTAGGTCTCTGTATAATATTTTTTATTTCAGTCAGTGTACGTTTAATTTCTAGTTGGTCCTTTTTCATATCCTCAAGGGTCTCGCTAAATTTACCAGCCTTTTCTAAGAAATTCTTGAAAAACCTTATAACCGTGGTTTTGAACTCTATATCCAGTTGTTTGTTTTCCTTCATTTCTTTCATTGGTGATCTGTTTCTTTGTCTCCGCATTTTCGCTGCTTCCCTGAGTTGGTAGAGTAGCTTTGTGTGCTAGGTGTCCTATAGGGCCCAGTGGCTCAGCCTCCCCAGTTACCTGAGGTGGACACTCTTGGTGCACCCCTTTGTGGACTGTGTGTACAGCCTTGTTGTAGTTAAGTCTTGATTGTTGTTGGTATCACTGGGAGGAATTGACCTCCAGGCCAATTGGCTGTGAGGATCAGCTGTGTCTACGCCGGGAGAACTTCTGTGCTGGAGACAACCTTATGAGACAAGACTTGCAAAATTGCAAAAGCTTCTATGCTCAGCTTGGATGGGGCAGAGTCTCAGGGCTGAGCAGACAGCCTTGGCTTCCCATCTGCCCTGCCCTATGAGGCCCCTGCGTCTCAGTGTCCCTTGTTAATCGCTGCAGTCCTCTCTGCGCGCACTCGCGC
The DNA here is from genome assembly GCF_027574615.1 of Eptesicus fuscus. Lineage (NCBI taxonomy): Eukaryota > Metazoa > Chordata > Mammalia > Chiroptera > Vespertilionidae > Eptesicus > Eptesicus fuscus. The sequence continues at coordinate 135,731,112 of NC_072473.1, forward strand.
ACGCACCTCCAGACCTCTGCCTTTCGCGGCTCCCCTGAGTTTCCGTGCACTCCTCTCTTTTCCCGACAGTCCAGACTGCCCCCATATGAGTCTGGGTCCCCAGGGTCTCGCCTGGAACTGGGGTTCAGTGCAGTCGGAACTGGGGTTCAGTGCAGTCAGGAGCTTTCATATCCCTCCTGCTAGAGAAAGCCAGCCAGGCACTCAGCCGCCTGTCCTCTCCGCGCACATGTCTCTGTCCCTCAGCCTTTTGCAGTGCCTCTGAGTCTCTGTGTGCCCCTCTCTTTCCTTCTAGTTGTAGAATTTCCACTCAGCCAGCTTTTCTGTGGTTCTGGATGATGTCCGTTCTGTCTTTTAGCTGTAGTTTTGAAATTGTTGTGCGAGGCAGCAGTTTAGGTGTTCACCTATGCTGCCATATTGGTTTCTCCCAGGCAGTGTTTCTTGATACCCTCTTTGCCCTGGATGAAACTGATGGCTTCCTCCTCTGTGTCTTCTTCCATTCCTGCAACCACCTGGTCTTGTATATCTTTCTTTCATAACATCTACAATACTTTATGAAAACTACTAGAGGCCTGGTGCATGAAATTTGTGCATGGGGGGGTCCCCTCAGCCCATCCTGCACCTTCTCCAATCCGGGACATCCCTCTCACAATCCTGGACTGCTGGCTCCTAATCACTCACCTGCCTGCCTGCCTAGTCACCCCTAACTTGCTCCCCCTGCCAGTCTGATCGTCCCTCACTGCCTCTGCATGCTGGCCTGATCATCCCTAACTGTCCCCCACTGCCAGCCTGGTTGTCTTAACTGCTCCCTCCCTGCCAGCCTGGTCATCCCCAACTGCTCCCCTTGCTGGCCTGGTCGCCCCCAATTGCTCCCCTCCCTCGCCAGCCTGGTCACCCCATGCAACCTGCTATTCAGTTGTTTGGTCGTCCATCACTAACCTCCCTGCTGGCCTGGTTGCCCCACACAGCCTGCTTGTTCAGTCGTTTGGTTGTCCCTCACTAACGCCCCTGCCAGCCTGGTTGTAGGCAGCCATCTTGTGAGGGTGTGAGGGTCAATTTGCATATTACCTTTTTGTTATATAGGATGTTTGCCTATGTCTCACTCTATACTTTTCTGAACCTAGGATTGCCTTGTGAGCAGGATAGTTATCTGTTCTTTATTCCTGTGCCCTGGGAAAGTCAAAGGGCATGGTGGTGGGATCCCATCACATCCACTCTCATACCTGCTTTAAAGTCCCTTTCCATTATCACTCTACTGCTTATCCTTCATCCTTTAAGGAGAACATAGGAGGATTGAACCTGAGGCAGGTAGTAAGAAGACTCCAGAGATTTTCCCCTTGGAGGACAGGGAGGATCTTTTCTGTTCCTTAGAAATGGTGGGGGAGGGAGGGATGAGAGGGAGAGATGGTTACAGAAAGAGGATCCAGCAGCTTTTCTGCTGATCTCCCCATTGGGCCTTATTGGGGCAAGACAGTGGCATTGACTCCATAGCTCTGAGTCCCCACTTTGGCTCCATCAGAAGGTAAGACCAAGGTTCTAAAAAAATAAAGAAAAGAAATAGCCTTTCACATGTTCAGAGAGAGCGAAACCTTTGACTATCTACTCATTGAGGGGAATCATAATTTGGAAAACACAAAAATCTTGTATGTTCAGCATTAGAATTCATGAAATAACCATTGAAGTCTTGGATCTGAGACTCACCAGTTCTGAGGCCACACACTATCTCTTCCAGAAAATTGGTATTTGGGGCTACTAATTTCAATGCTATACCTTTGCAGCAAACTTATCTTCCCATTTCTCTTGACTACTTTGCTACCTCATGGAATTTTAAAGTGAGAAGGGATCTTAAGCATAAAGCCAAGCTCCCTCATTTTACAGTTGAAAAACCTAGGAGGTCCCATGAGGTAAAGACATGTGCTCAAGGTCACAGCTAATCAGGAGTTGTGTCAAGAGCAAAAGCAGGGTCACCAGAATCTCAGCTTGGCACAGTTCCACATCATCCCATTGCACCCTTGAACTGACACCCACAGAGGGGTTTCAGGGTGCTCCACAAGTTTGAAGGAAGTAATTTTGAGTTTTAAAATTAGCTGTGGATAAGTCACACATGGATAATCAGAAGCTGACTGTAGCCTGGGCTCTAACTGAGCTTTAAGTCAATATTGTAATCTTGAATATTTATGGATATTTTTCCCCAAAAGTGGAGGAATGAATCATCCTTCCTCCTATCACATAAATGAAAACACCAGAAAGGCAGGATTTACAATGTTTGCCAAACATTTGTGCATTTTGATATTCATGCAGGTGGACTGAAATCTGAAGGAGAATATAGAAGGAAGAGGGTACTACTAGTTTCTTGGCTATAAGGAGTGAGGGTTGATTGGGTAATTTGGAGTTCTCAGAACAAGAGGAAATGTTTGGCTTAATGATTAGCTATAAAATTTGAAAAGCATTGTAGGGCTTTTGTAGGAATGCCTTTGGAGGAAAGTGGTAACTTTGGATCCCCTATTGTGCATGGCAGTCACCTTTTCACCCTGGCTATGATACTCCATGGCTATTAAAATTTGACCTCTTTCCTTTCTCCCCACTTCTAGTAGAACTTCAGGGTACTTTTCAAATTAATTAAATTATAATTAAATTATAATTTTCTTTGATAACTTAGCAATGTCCTTGAGTTCCTTAGAGAGGATAAGAACAAGGGCTTTACAGGGGAACTCTGGGATGTGGCCTTACTCTGTAATTTACTAGCTATGTGTCCTTAGTTATGTTATACCTTAATAAACCTCATCTATAAAATGGGAGTCCTGTATGCCCCACAGGGTTGTCTAGAACCATGGTCGGCAAACTGCGGCTCGCGAGCCACATGCGGCTCTTTGGCCCTTTGAGTGTGGCTCTTCCACAAAATAACACGGCCTGGGCGAGTCTATTTTGAAGAAGTGGCGTTAGAAGAAGTTTAAGTTTAAAAAATTTGGCTCTCAAAAGAAATTTCAATCGTTGTACTGTTGATATTTGGCTCTGTGGACTAATGAGTTTGCTGACCACTGGTCTAGAAGATTAAATAAATAATGATTATGGAAGTGCTTTTAAATTGTTAAGTGCTGAACTTAGTGCTTAGTCTCTGTCATCCTGTTAACTACTAGTGAGTCCTGAGCTGTTATATAGCCTGGTATGGGAATTTCATGACTCACCTCTCACTTAGAGAGGACCTAAGGAAAAACGTGATAGGTGGGCCTGGTCTTGAACAATCACCCCCTCAGGTCTCAGTTAAAGGTGACATTTATGAGCACTTACAATGTGTCAGGCATTTTGCTAACACTATGCATGGCTCATATCACTGAATTTTCAAAATAACCCTATGAAGACAGAATTATTATTATTCCAGTCTTACTCACATGGAAGTTGAGGCACAGAGTGGTTAAGTAACTTGCCTGAGGTTATAAAGCTAATGTGTGTCAAAGCCAGGAAATGAAACCAAGTCTCTAGAATCCTAGGTGTTAACTACAGTGGTAGGTGATATTTTCCAAAGATGGCTGCAACAGAAGCTCCCATCCCACAAGCAATTATACAATGGGACCTTCTACATCCCCATCAGGAAGAGGGGGTCAAATTCCCTTTTCCTTGAATGTGAGCCAGCCTTAGAGACTTGCTGGTAACCAGTAGAATGTGGTAGAAATGATACCATGTGATTTCTGAGCTAGGTCAGAAAGAGCTATGCAGCTTCCCCTGGGGCCTTGCTCTCTGAACACTCTTGAGATGATGCACCTTTTTGAAACTTGGCCTTTGTATTGTTAATGCCCAGGCCACTTCGAGAGGCTGTATGGGCTACCTGTCGATAGTCCCAGCTAAGCCCAGCCTTCCTATCATCCTAGCCCAAGTGCCAGACATCTAGTAAAGAATCTTCCAGATGATACCTGCCTTCCACTATTCAAGCCTTCCCAGCTGAGGCAGAAATAACCCACCCCTGCTGTGCTCTGTCTGAATTTCTGACCTATGGCCTCCCTGAACATATAAAATGGTTGTTGTTTCACTTCACTAAGTTTGGAGAGGTTTGTGATGCAGCAAAAATAACTAGAACAACTGCTCTGCTAGTCTCACTCAGTTCTTTCAGGGAAAAGCTGCTGATTGATCAGCACTCCCCACTGTGATGTTCTAGATGGTCCTGGCAAATGTATCTCTCTGTTTCCCATTCTCTTAAAACCCTAAATTCTCTGAATGAGAGAAGGAAATTCTGATAATGTTAACTACACTCATCTATGCTAACTAATTTTCTACCTAATCATAATCCCGCCAAGGTATCAGAAGACCTTCTTCTGCTAATATACCTGTCTTCATAAGAGATCCCAGGAACCAGGTCGGCCATGAATGGGAAATCTAAGCCTTTTACTGGGTAGGCCAGGCACACATTTCTGGATGGGGGCATTCTCTGACCGACAGAAAGGCTGCTCTGCTCGATGCTGGCTGGGGAATGAAACAGCCAAGGATGGCTTTCCCTTTGAAACAGTAAAAGCAGTCTTAAGGGGAGTTACGTAGACACCAGGGGCGGGACCAGAATCATAATAGTCTATTTCCTATCATGCCTGATCTTGTCATGTCTCCCAGCCCTGCTCCTAGAGGTCCTCTTGGCCGGAGACCAGCTCCCACCTGGGAAACCTGAGAGTGAAACTCAGAGTCAGGAAGGTGATTACTTACTGGGGGATAGTAGTGACTAGAAGGGAATACAAGGCAGATGGGACTTCTGGGGCCAGTCATAATCTGTTTCTTGATATGGGTGTTGCTTGCACAGTGTGTTCACTCTGTGATGACTCATCAAGCTGTGCACTTACAACTTGTGCACTTCTACTGTGTGTATGTTACACATCAATAAAAAGAAAAAAATTAGACCAGCAATTCAATTATGAGAATAAAACCTAAAATAGATGCCGAGGAGCAACAACAGAGGAAACATGCCATACTACAGTAGTTTCCCTTTATCTGCTGTTTTATTTTACGTGGTTTCAGTTACCTGGGGTAAACTATGATCTGAAAATATTAAATGGAAAATTCCAGAAATAAACAATTTATAAGTTTTAAGTTTTGTACTGTTCTGAGTAGTGTGATGAAATCTCAAACTGTCCTGCTTTGTTCCCTCAGGACATGAATCATCACTTTGTCCATATTCATGCTGTATATGTTCTCTGCCTGATAGTCACTTAGTAGCCCTCTAGGTTATCAGATGGACTACAGTGGTGCCACAGCGCTTATGTTCAAGCAATCTTTATTTTACTTAATAATGGCTCCAAAGTGCAAGAGTAGTGTGATGCTGGCAATTCAGATATGCCAAACAGAAGCTGTAAAGTGTGTGCATATATAGGATAAAACATAGTATCTATATCTTTATCTACATCTATATCTATATCTATATATCTGTATCTATATAGATGATGTATATGGTTCAGAACGATCTGCAGTTTCATGCATCCACCAGGGTTCTTAGAATATATCCCCATGGATAAGGGGGACTACTTATAGTAGTTGGAGTGGGGTCACTTAACAGTGAACTCCTTCAGAGACGAGGCCATAGCTTTCATGTTTGTGTGTCACTAGTATCAACTTGGAGCCTAGAATACAGTGAATGTTCACTGACCCACCACCTTCCTATTCATATACCTCACTGATAGAAAGTGCCTTTCAGAAGGCTTTTGGCTAACAAGACTCCATTGTAGCAAGATTTATACCTTCTTATACTTGCTTCCTGCCATGATTGATACCTAAGATGATGCAGGACAAGTTAGGTAAGGACAAATGAAGATGCTAACATTCCCAAGTGGACTTTAATTAAGATCCTGGTCTGACTTCCTCAGCAAACCCTCCATAGAGCTGTGAAGAAACATCACTACATAGTGGATTGCTGCTGTGCTGAGTGCTTTACATCAAGACACAGAGATGTTAAGCAACTTGCCCAAAGTCACATATTAAATGGCAAAGCTTGGATTTAATCCAGAAATATGGCTCCAGAGTCTGTACTCTTAAATCTAGTGGTATCTTGCCTTCACAGAGATTACAATAACATACACTTGGGAGACATTTCCAAAATATTTGTCTGATAAATGCCAAATAACTGACTAGAAAGTTTATTCTATAACATAAAAAGAACCAGTGCTAGAGTATGTGGTATTTATTTTCAGCAACTGGGGGTGAAGGTAGAAAAAGGCCTGGGGTGGTGTGGCAGTTTGTTGGGGTCCAGGCCTAGCAAGTAAGTTTTTCCTTGGATCAGAAAAAACAAAATCCTACTTACAGAAGAAAGATCCCTTGCTATTCCCCCGCCCCCCTCAGGATCTGAACAGATAATCAGAGCGTGCAGACATTCAGCAGTAATCAATTAGTACCTACTTTAGATTATATTGAGAATATGTAAATCGGGCGCCTCATCAAGGCTGCGCAGAGCCAGTGATTTGAGACGCAGGCACACCAACGACGTGGACGTGCTGCAAACATACCAAGTCTCTGTGACACAGAAGGGCATGCAAATCTTGTCCCACAGCTGAAAAATTTCTTAGACTGAGAAATCTGTTCTTCTTTACACACACACACACACACACACACACACACACAGACACACACACACACACACAGACACGCACACACACACGCACACACACACACACACTTTCCCTATCCAATCTTCTTGATGTTTCCAGAGACACATATTTTCTTATATCATCAGAAAGAGCCCTCAGTGTAAAAACACAGGGTCACAAACAGCACAGCATACTTGAGTTTGCTCTATAACTCCATTTTACCCAAAGAGGCTAGAAGATAAGCTATGTTTTAGTGTTTGGTGACTATTTTTAATTTTGAGAGTGGTATAAACAAAGTAAGTAACTAAATATGACAGGGTTTCCTGAGTTCCTCTTCATATTCCCAGAAAAGGAAATGAGAGAAAGGTATCGGGTTTCAGAAGGTATTTCTGAGAGTAGGCCTGACATGGAACCTAAGAAACAAACATAGTTCAGTATCAAACAAGTTGGGAAAACAGGGTCCTGGATAAACAAGTCTGGGAAGGTAAAGAGAATCTAAGAAATGAAAGGCTTGACTGGGGCAGAGGCCTTCATGAGGTAGGTTCTATGCCAACCTTCCTGTGGAGGGCACCTGATTGAACAGAGTTCAGAAAAAATTCAGCCAGCAAGAAAAGGATATTTGCAGATTTTGGCCCTCAAAACTGTTGAGGCCTTAGAGATTGTTATTTTTTTCATGGGATTCCCTCAAAAGGCATGTCATGACTGAGAAAGGTGCTGATTGCCAACAATGGAGTGTAGTATTGAGCCTATAAAGTGACAGCTAAGGGCCTTTAAGAGTGGTTATATGGCCAGGGGCTTGGAAAAAACCTGAAGAAGGCCATAAGATTTTGCTGAGTCCAAGGATAGGACACGTGTTCCAGTTGGAGCTGTGATTCTCACCTAGTCAAAAAGCTGAAATCATTATACCATCTGAGCTTTCTCTGTCACCTTCTTGGGATTGCCGAGGGCATATACTTATTTTTTTTAATTTAAATTAATGTAAGAGAAAAATGACTTTTAGGAAAATTCTAAGATATTCCTTGATAACAAATAATAGGTATTATTTGGCACCTCCCAGATCCTAAACACTGTACTAGACAGGAAAGCACAGATATGTAAACAGTATAAATATATATCAATACATAAAGATATAAAAAGTATTCCTTGGGTAATTTTTATTCTAATTTAGAAGACAGACATGAATTTAGCAAATGATTTTAAAAATGGCAAAATGTACGGAAGTGTGCAGAGATCAGAAATGACCAAGAGCTGGTTATTTGGGGATCCTTAGAGCAAAGAAGAGGCAAGTTGTCCTTAACATTTGGGAAGAAGAATTTGAATGAAGGGAAAAGAGCAGGGAAGGAGGATATTCCCATGATATAATGGACAAGATGAGAATATTAATGAGACCAACTCCCAGTTCATGCTGAGTGTGGTAGATTATAAAAATGCTCATAAATTATTCACCTCTCTGCATTCACTTCCTTGCAATGTGACATTGCAGCTTCTCCCATTAAGAAATGGGGTCTACTTCTGGATTATTCACACTACTGGCATTAGATATAGTCAGAGCTTTGAAAATAACTTACACACAATGGGGGTGGGGGGGAAGGAGACATATGTAATACTTTCAACAATAAAAAAGAAAAAAAAAAGAAAATAACTTACACACTGGGGCTTGTTTCTTGCTGCATTTGGAACCATGAGACCACCATGTGAATGAACCTGAACTAATCTATTGTACAGGCTACATGGAGGAGAACCCAGGCAACCTAGACAACAACCTGCTAATCACAACTCACACAAGGGCAATCATTCTAGATCATCCAACTCACCAGCTGACCACAGATGCATGAGCAAACACAGTAGAGACCAGCCAAGCCATTTTAGACTTTCTAGTCAATATATTGACCATACTTGGTCAATATATTGAATTGAGAGCTAAATAAAATAGGTACTGTTTTAAATCACTAAATTTTGGGATGGCTTATTATGCAACTAAAGCTGATATAGTGGGCAATTGCTAAGTCTGTCTGTAGGATAAATTGATATGAAAAGAACTGAAATAAATTGGTGGTCAAAGTAAATGAAGGTCCTGAGTATCAGGAGGAGCAAAAGACAATCAAGAATTCTCAGAGGTTTTTTTTTTTTTTTTTTTTTTTTTTTTTAGAAATAGGATTCCTTGATAATAAGAGTATTTTAAGAAAAAATAAATGACAGATTGTAGGGTGAACTTAGAGTGGGAAAGCCCAGCTTGAAGGTGATCAGGGCTTAGATAAGGAAGGTTCTAAAATCTCAGGGGGCATTGCAAAGAAAGGAATAGCAAAACACTAAAATAGATAAGCTATGGAACAAGAAAGGATGGCTTCAAAGATGCCTTCAATGTTTATCCCTTTGGATTCTGGGAAAACAACAGTATCAAAGATATTGAAAGGAATGTTGGGAAGGGCAAGTAAATCAAGTGTGATTCATTCAGATATTTAATGGCCACACAAAAATTGTTAGAACTCACTTAAAGTTGTAATTTGTTGGAAGAATGGAGGTATCCTGCAGATTACAAGGGAAAGCTGACCATCCAAGCCTTAGAAAGACAAGAAAGTGGCTATGCTTAGAGACCTCAGTAGCAAGATATTATGGATTTTAACTGTACCATGCCTTTCCAAGATACTTTTATTCTTTATTGAGTTCAAATCCTTGACAAGGAGAATCCAATAGGTTGTATGCCACCCAATAGATGAGCTCATGCGTTAGGTGTTCATGGATTCTAATCCAATCAGCTGTGAAAGAGGATGAGAATAATAAGTATATAAGATGTGCTCTCCAGAGTCATAAAGAGGCAGATAAGGGGGATAATAATGAGCACCTCCATAAAACAGATGAGGATAATGGACTGGCGTGTGAATGAGATAAATTGGAAGAGAAAGTATGAATTCTAAATGTAGATGTCCTGGAAGTTTGAAATATGGAACTAATATTTAGGATTAGGTTTCATATTTGAGTGACATCTGCCTATAAGTGAAGGTGGATACCAGTAGATAATGAGTAATTCATTTTCAAAGAAAACAACAGGAGAAGACCCCAAGGCAGAGGCCCAAAAGTCATGGGCAATGCTTACAGATGTGAAAGGAGAAAGGGGACCTGCTGAAAGAGAAAGCTCAGTGTGAAAGAGCCCCAATAAAACAGTGGTATGGAAATTAAAGCAGGGGAGACTGGTTAACTATGTATAATAAAATGGAGGCCGACTGAGGATCATGAAAAAATCCTCATAAGTTTAGGTGATCATTGTTGACTTTTAGGAACAGAAAATAGAGGATAATGGTTTAACTCTTTCCCTCAAGGGAAAGCAAGAAATAAAAGGGAAGAGTACCATGAAACTCATACCAGTTAACTTGTACTATGCAAATAGCAAAGGGTTGATTTTCTTGAGGGTGTAAGGGATAGGGAGATAAAGGATTGGAGGCATTTTCAAATATTCACAAAACAGCCTTAGGAATGTTTTCTTTTGAGGAAAATAGTATTCAAATTCAAAGACTGTACAAGGAGACTTCAGCTTTCCATATATCACCCATGGAAGTATCATCCCACAGTTCTGGAACCATTGCCAAAAAGACTGGCTGAGACATGTGTGATTTGTAGAGTCTAAGTTTCGGTGAAACATTTAGTCAAGCAGTTTGGTAACAGTTGAGACAGTGGACATGCCCTTATTGCTCACAGGGATGCCCCTGGGGCTTCCTTCACTGCAGTTAATTTCCAGGACATGGCGCCACTAAATATTAGCATGTCCCCTTGTGTTAATGGCAAATGGCAAGAGGCTCTCATAATTTAGATATTTTTATGGCTGTTCTGTGGAAGCTAATTTTGTCTAACAAAACCCCATTAAGTTTTAGCTCTATCCTTTTCCCTTCCTCCAACTCCCAGAACTGGGACTTATATGTTAATTGCAGCCAGTCTATGCTAATTAGGTTTCATTTCTATTTCTTAAAGAGACAGATGCCACCAGGTCCTGCCCCAGTCATCACTCCCTCTCACCTTCATAGCTAGCTTTTCAGATGTTAAACTCCAGACCAATTAAGAATTCATTTAAGGCTCACACTTGAAGTTGGAAGGCAGAGGAGTCAGGTGTTTCCATATTCCTCACAACTTCCTTTGAAGATGAAATGCTTCTTTTCCATGAAATTCTAAGTGTAGCATTTCTAATTGAGAAACAAATCAAAACACTATTTGACTCCTTAACTACACATAAAACTCAATAAAATATTCCCAAGTCCTACTATAACCTTTGCTTTGAACAGAAGACCTTCAGTCCTGGAGCTTTTATCTGCACTGTGACAAGTTCAGGCTCATCACTGTGAGCTGAGTAAGGATTTACATGGCAAGAACTGCCCAAGTAAAAGAGTACATTAATACTTGATTCTGTTCATTGAATGAGTGCCTTCTAGGAGTCCAGTAGGCATTTGGGAGGATAAAAAGATAGATAAGACAAAGATCCTACTAAAACATGTCTATAGTCTACTGGGAATACAATAATCATACCTAATAAAATGGTAATATGCAAATTACCATCACTCCACTATGCCCACGATTGGGCCTTTGGGAGGCTGGGGGCGGGACTCGGGGTGGCCGATTGGGCTGACTCACGAGTCCCCGCCCCCCCCCTCATTCCTCCTGCCGTCCCCAACGGCCGGAGCTGCGGGAGGACCCATGGGGCCAGAGGAAGGCGCTGGTGGCGGAACTCTAGGTGGCTGATTGCGTGGCTGCCGGCACCAGTTTTCCGCCAGCAGCAGTTTTCCTCTGGCCACCCACCGATCTGAGAGCCTCCCGCCAGCGCAATCGGCCACCCAGAGTTCCTCCTAGAGTTCCTCCTCTGGGTGGCCGATTGCCACCTCCCGCTGGCGGGAGGCGCTCCGATTGGCGGGTAGCCAGAGGAAACAGCGCTGGAGGAACTCTGATCGAGCTGGCGGCCAGAGGAAACGGCACTGGGGGAACTCGGGGTGGCCGATCGTGCTGGAGGCCAGAGGAAACGGCGCTCCGATCAGCGGGTGGCCAGAGGAAAACTGGTGCTGGCGCCAGCAGCCAGGTGAAGGAAGGTCTTTTGCACAAAACTTCGTGCAACGGGCTACTAGTCCTATATAATAAAAGCCTAATATGCTAAATGTCTGACGGTTTGACCATTTGACCAGTCTCTGTGACACACACAGACCACCAGGGGGCAGATGCTCTGACTGGTAAGTTAGCTTGCTGCTGGGGTGGGTCTTTAGGGACTGGGTGAGATGGGCTGGACAAGCCCTGGAGCCCTCCCGCGGTCCCACCCCAGCCCTGATTGTGCACTGGTGGGGTCCCTCAGTCTGGCCTGAGCCCTCTAGCAATCTGGGACCCTTCAGGGGATGTTGGAGAGCCAGTTTTGGCCAATCCCCACAGGCCAGGCCGAGGGACCCCACTGGTGCACGAATGCACCGGGCCTCTAGTAATACCATAAAATAAGTTACCTACTATTTATAAAGCACCACTGTGAACTCAGTTTACATACATTATCACATTTTAATAATCACAATAATAATATGAGGTAGATATTTATATCTCCACTAGAGGCCCAATGCATGAAATTCGTGCATGGGTAGGGTCCCTAGGCCTGGCCAGTGATCAGGGCTGATCTAGGGGGCGACTGGTTGGGTGTTGGGGGGGGAGGAAGGGAGCCCACTGGCACCTGCCTTGGCTGGCCTGGGGCCTGCAGGCTGGGGGCAGCTCCTGCATTGAGCATCTGCCCCTTGGTGGTCAGTGTGCATCATAGCGACCGGTCATTCCGCTGGTTATTCCGCCGTTCAGTCAATTTGCACATTAGGCTTTATTATATAGGATGATACAGGTGGGAAAATTGAGGTTTAAAGAGGAATAGTGTATCAGTTACTTAATGCTACAATTGATACTTTGCAACTAACCAACAAAAGCCTAGTGGCATACCATAATAAGCCTTATTTTTATTGAGCATGGGTATGTGGGTCTGATATGGAAGTTCTGTTTCAAGATATGGGTCATCTTGGCTTGACTACAGGTTGAGTTCAAGTCTGTTCCATGTGTTTCACCCTCTTTGAACCCAATGTACCTGCAAAATCTGCTCTAACTTGCCCTGTCCTGTTTACAACAAGACCCGGAACCAACGTTTAATATTGTATCCACTCAAAAGTAACACTTGTGAACCCTTAATTCCTGAATGGTACCCTTTCAGATGGGAAGGGTCCATTATCCAAGAACATAAGGTGCTGAAACCCCCTTAATCTTGCTTGACCCCTGTATCAGGGAGACAGATTGGATCCTTGCCTCTTGTCTCCTTGCCAGTTGACGTTACAATAAAAGCTTTTCCCCACCCCTCTAAAGTGAATGCCATAGTATTGAGATCTGTGTGCATCAGGCAGTGAGCCCTTGCTCTGTAACACCAACAGCTAACCTGGGGTGTGTTCTGCTCATAGTGATGGTAGAAACACAGGGGACAACTAGAAAATCATGATGCCTCTTAAGGCCTTTTAAGGCCTAGGCTCAGAATTCACATACTGTCACTTTCACTTATATTCTGTGAACCAATTAAAGTCATATGGCCAAGACCAACATCAATGAACAGTTCAGTATTGCATACCCAACCAAGTGGGAGAAACTTCAAAGTCACATAGAAAAGGCTATGGATGTATAGTTCTAATAGAGAGAGGATGTGAAAAATGAAGAACAGTGGTCTAATCTACACACAGAGATCAAAACTTGCAGAACTGGGATTCAAACTCAGGCTCTATAGTCCACCCTTCTAACCATTATACTGTATGCAAGTATCTAACAATAATAAAAGTTGGCAGCAACAAATGAGTAGTAATGAAACATTCTGACTGGGGTTTAGGGTCAGGCTTCAGATAGGAGATACCTGAGGATTTTTTATATAAAGAGATGAAGTTTAGGGAATCATTTCTGGGGGAAACAGCATGAGGATAGATGGAAGGACATGTTGTGATCACAATTAGAGTGTAAATTTCCAAGGGATGATAAGGAGTGATGAAAGCCGAGGATGGGAAGTTTGAAAGAGATCAGGATAGAGTTCTAAGCAAGTATGTGACATGATCAGATCTGGGCCAGTTCTTCTCAAACATTATTGCACACATGAATCCCCTCGGGTATCTTGCTAAAATTCAGATTTTGATTCAGTTTAAGTCTTATGAGGGAGAGGGGAGGCTGAGATTCGGCATATCTAACAAGCTCTCTGGTAAGAGTGATGCTGCTATTTCACACTTTGAGTAGCAAGTCTCTGAGAAAACAGCCTGTTAGCTATTTAAGGTCAGGGATTATGTTTTCCATCTCTGTTTCCACACAACACCTCACAGCACTTTGGCTTATACATAACAGACACACCACCAGGTTGGATGTTGTTGATGCTGCTGCTCATGCTTTCCCTTCCTTCTCATCAGCCTCCTTGCTCTCCCCCAAGGCTTCCCTCACTCAGAGGTAAAAGACAAGGTTCTCCAACATCATGTTGCATTAGCTACCTGGATACCTATATTTTAGCCTGTTTTCTCATTAGAAAGGAAGAAAAACAAAGTGCTGCAGAAAGCAACCTTCTATTACTGGAGGTCTATACAGATTCATTAGAGCTTTGGGGAAGCCATCAGAAATTGATTGTGCTTGAAGGGGTTGCTCATCTCCTCCCATTTCCTAATTTGATTTCACGGCTCTGCAATGAAGCCAGAATTAGAGCCACATTAAAGATGGGAAGAAAGAAAGAAAAAATCCATCAACAATCAAGTTCTGAAACTTGCAAGGTGCCTTTCTCCCAGTCTCCGCAAAGAATCACCCATTTTACTAGGGTGAAGGCAGACTCAAGCAGGACCAGGGGCTAAAAAAATCATAGCTTTTATAGTTACTCACAAATTAGGGAGAAGATGGATTACAGAGAAGTCTCACATTTGTGAGTAGGGGGCTCTGGGAAAAGGAAGGAGAGAAGTTATGGAAGTCCTATTTCAGTTAGGATTCACTTTGGGAATAGGTAGCTTTTTTTTTTGTACCAGGTGAATGGAACCAGGGCTCATGCCTCAGGGTATCCTGACCCAAGTGCCTATCCTGGAGCTTAAAAGTGTCTTTGAGCTTAATGGTCATGGAGCCATTCCTTTAAGTTCAGGTTTCTGTAGCAGATGTTGTTGATGCCCTTCCATCACACCCCTGACACTTACTCCTATATACCTGCTAAGGATTCTGGCCACTGGGAGCCTATTTCAGGACTCAAAGAAGGCAAGCTGGAGTTTATACCCTGCTAAGTAGCCCCCAATCAATGAGTTGATGGATAAATACTCTAGCATCTTCATCTCTTGGTTGAGATAACTCTGGGGCATATTCTACACTGTCTTGTAGAGGTCCCCAGCTATATTGAGCTCCAATGGGGAGTCCACTGAAGTCACTTATTTGATAACACAACTTGTATTGGTGTTCTTTCTGTTCCTGTATCACTTCTTTATCCCTATAGTTTCTGGAATTAACTTTCAAATAAACTATTTGCACTTAAATCTGTGTCAATATCTGCTTCTGGGGGAATCCAAACTAAGACTTTTCCCCAAACTTTTTCCATTAAAATGCCACCATTTCAGGGTGGCAAGAATTCAGGGGTTCAGAAATGAGTGGGGTTTTATGATTAAACATATTATGAGTGAAATGTGGGAGAGTAACCTGGGGTAGTACCCTGGGCAAGGATGGGATTAGAGAGTGTCATGGAGAGATGTGGGAACTAGGTGCAGGAAGTGCAACACAGATTGCTGATTGCCAAGTGGAAAGATGCCAGCTCATCTGTCATTGAAATTCTGTATGAAACTTATCTTATTCTTGAGTTTTTATTACAAAACTAGAGGCACAGTGCACGTGCATTGTGGGCAATGGGGAGGGTGTCACTCAGCCTGGCCTGCACCCTCTCCAATCTGGGACCCCTTGTGGGATAACCAGCAGTTGGACATCCCTCTCACAATTCAGAACTGCTGGCTCCTAACCACTCACCTGCCTGCCTGATTGCCCCTAACTGCTTCTGCCTACCAGCTTGATTGCCCCTAACCACCTCTGCCTCGGCCCATACCCAGTACCCAGGATTCCTTCCTCCAGCCGACCACAGGCACCCGGGATCCGGGCTTCCCTCCCTCTGGTCAGCCATAGGTGCCCAGGCCGGCTGCAGCTGCAGGGGATGGTGAGCAAGTGGCTTCACCTGTGCTGCAGCTGCAAGTGCTGGCGCCCAGGACCGCAGGGTGGGCGGCTTCTCTGTCTCCCAGGCCACAGCCAGCCACAGGTGCTGGTGCCCGGGACTGCGGGGTGGGCGGCTTCTCCATCTACCAGGCTGTAGCCAGCTGCAGGTGCTGGTGCCTGGACCGCAGGCGGGTGGCTTCTCCATCTTCCCTTGGATGCAGTGCGGGTGACTTCTTCTGGCTGGGGCCTGGGATCATAGGGCAGGTGGCTTCTTCATCTCCTGGGCTATAAGCCAGCTTCAGGCACTGGGGCCCAGTTTCTCCATCTCCCCCAGGACGTGGGGCGGGTGGACATGGGGTGGGCGGCTTCTCCAGCTGGCTGTAGCCTGGGATCACGGGGCAGGCGGCTTCTTCGTCTCCCAGGTCGCATCCACCCTCAGGCGCTGGCACCCGGTTTCTTGTCTCCCCCAGGACGTGGGGTGGGCGGCTTCTCCAGCTGGCTGAGGCCTGGGATCACGGGGCAGGCGGCTTCTTCATCTCCCAGGCTGCAGCCAGCCTCAGGTGCTGGGGCCCAGTTTCTCAGTCTCCCCCAGGATGTGGGGCAGGCGGACGTGAGGCTTCTGAGGCTGGCTGCAGGCTGTGATCACGGGGCAGGCAGCTTCTTGGTCTCCGTGGCTGCAGCCAGCCTCAGGTACTGGCGCCTGACTTCTCCAACTCCCACAGGCCCGGAGAGCCTGGGGGCGGGGCTGCCGCCATGTTTCCAGTTTAATTTGCATACTCACTCTGATTGGCTGGTGGGCATGGCTTGTGAGTGTAGCAGAGTGATGATTTGCCTATTACTCTTTTATTAGATAGGATGGGAAAGATTAATGAGTTCCTCTAAGACATAAGGTTTGAGTTTTGCTTTGCCTCTTACTAAGTGTATATCCTAGTCATTTTGTTTTTCGAAGCTGTGATGTCCTTGGATGTAATTGGAGATAATAATACCCAGTAAACCAAGCTCAATTGAGCTTGGAGTAGAGGAGAACCTCTGGGCTCTGCAAGCCTGGGTATAAAAACCCAGCTTTGCCCTTTACTTGCTGGGTGACCTAGAAGAATAACATTAATTTGAATTATATAAAATTACCTATATTTGATAGTTTGATCTACAGAAACTGTAATTTCATATGGTTCAACCTAAGGTCTACCTTGCAGGGTTTGTGTGATAATTTAAAATAATAATTGAAAAACACCTAGTTACTGACATATACACATAGTCAGCATCTAATGTACCATTACAGCTGCTATGATGATTATTATTGAGGTAACATCTTATGTTGATCACATCATAAGAAGAGTAAAATCCTGCTCAGATTTTTAGTAAATCATGATAATAACATCCCACTGTTCAAGGACCCTGTTTACCTGTCTGACCACCAACCAAAATAAAAACAAAGCAATGATTACTGGATATCCAGATGCTGGGAGAACATACCAGGCTTTGCATATTTCTGAGCTTCCTGCGGAACACACTTTTTTTGTTGTTTGTATTTCCAAATGTCACATTGAAACCATTGTGAATAAAAGACTAAGAGATGATTTCAGCTTCCATCTTTTGTGATGCTTAGGTTTAAAAAATAAAGGAGTCCCAGCAAAATTAACTTTATCATTTTAAGAAACAACCATTGAAAGAGTCATTGTGAATATATTTATTATTATACACACCTAGTGCTGTGCAACACTGCATGCAGCATCTGTCTGCTCACTAATTTTCCTTTTATCACCCACTGAAAGGGCAGGCGGGAGACAATTCCAGGCAATCTCCCTTAGCAAAGGTTTTCAGGTTTCATGGAGCACTCAAAACTCCCCCAAATGTGCTCATTGAGCATTTGCCTTGCTAATCTTGTTGACATAAAAGAAAAAAATGTAGAAAATAGCTAATGACCTTACTTTTCTTATACCTGTCTGTTAACTAATACATCCCATCCTAAATAGTTACTCATCTGATTCCTGTTCTCTCTTTCTGTCTCTTTCTCTGTTTGTTAACTAATACATCCCATCCTAAACAGTTACTCATCTGATTCCTGTTCTCTCTCTTTCTGTCTGTCTCTATGTCTCTCTGTCTGTCTGTCTCTCTCTCATGTCCACACGCATGTGCATGCACATTCACACACACACACACACACACACACACACACACCCCAAGTCTGTGAGTTTAAGGTTTGGAAAAGAGGAGTGTGTGTGTGTGTGTGTGTGTGGGGGGGGATATTAATCTTATTTCTTTGCCTCTCAGGAAGGTCACAAAACACAGATGCATGGAGGCTACTCATATGGCAAGTAGAGAGGTACAAACAGAATGGCCTCCTCAAAGTCCCATGGCAACTAGACATAATCAGGACAACATTTTGTAGAGATCACTCAAGGTGACCATTAAGAATAAGATGGAGAAACAGCAGAATTGGGCCTGGGAGGCAGATCTGGCGAGTCTCTGGTGGACTGCAGGGCCTGCTGCCCTGTGGACTATTTCTAGGAAAGTGATAATCTCAGGGGAAGCAGGAGGATCTGGGAAGGGCAGCAGGTACTGCTGCGTCAGGATCCAGGATCACACATTGTACCTAGGGAGGGATTTCCTGAAAAGGCACTTAGAATTTGTTGCTTCTCTTTCCTTTCCCTTCCCTGGTTCCTGATGCTGATTTAAACTCTTTGAACTGGAGCCAGGGCTGTATTTGTGGATATAAAAAGTACAAGAGCACTGGCTACTGTAGCTGCACCAAATGAAATTGAACTAACTTTAGTGTGTGCGCATGTGTATGTGTGTGTGTATGTGCTTGTGTGTTCTTGTGCTTATTTGTGTATTAGGAGTGGTTCTGCATTTAAAGGGATGAATTAATGGGTAAATGGCTGTTCTATCCATTAAAGGGCCAGCTGTTCAGCGGTTAGTATTACAAGATTTATCTCTTGGAATTTTTTTTTTAAATCTCCACCCCCTTATCCAGCTGTAGGCTTGTTATTATGGAAGAAGAAAAAACATTGTCTGGGTGGAGGAAAAGCATCTGAGTGTGCAATGTAGACCCTTCATGGTCAGCAGAGGCCTAGATGATGCTTCCCTCTGAGGGGTTTCTCTAAATTTCTTTAATTTTCTGAATTACCTAAATAACATGCATTCTCCTTAAAAACATCAGACTCATTTAAAAGCTCCTGGAACACAGGGATTCTATTCTTACTTATGTTTGTTTTATCTGAGCCAATCTGTGTTCCTATTTGCCCCAGCCTTGGAACAGTTCTTATCTTTAGCTTCAGTCACTTTCTTACTCAACCCCCATCTACTCTGCCTCCTACTTCCTTCTCAGGCCCAGAACCTTCTACCTCTACCTCTCCACAGGCAATTTCTCCAGCTTGAATGCTTTTTTCCTTTCAATATGCCTATGTCTGACATTTGAATAGAGGCAGGAAGCCCTCTTCCTCCAAAAAAACTTTCCTTCCATCCCATCCTCCCCCCCCTCCACTGAGCTCCAAAGGCTCAAAGTATAAGGGCTCCCGGGTAACGCCATGCCAAAGTGCAAGTTTCTGTTATTTCCTTGTACCCTCATTCCTGTCTTCTGAAGACAGCGTCCTTATCCCCATTTTATTTTTTGCCCTCTTCTACCTATGTGTGACTCCAGCTTGGGAGTTGGGTGTCCAGGGACTCCCCACGATCAATGACGACAGACTGAGGGGCAGCTGTAAAATTAGAAAAAATCAAACCAAGGCCAAACATTAAATGCCTCAGGCAACTTCTCTCTCAGGTCCAAGAAAGGCTAAAGATTCCAGACATAAAATCCAAGCTTCCAGACCCACAAATCATCATTTCTAGCCCGAAGGAGACACTCATCCCAGCCAAGGTCTTTCTAGACACACATTAGTCATCAGAGAGGCCCATACTTCCTCTCCCCACCTCAGGGCCTTTTCACTTTTAGTCTCCTCTGATTGTCCCATGAGTGGTTATCAAATAATGGTCTAACAGGTTCTAATTGAGAGCTGAGTCTTACCTGGAATTGTAAATTACTAGTGGCTAACTCCTGGCTCTTGACCCAAAGGAGTTGAGGTTGGGTTTCAGCTCCCAAGGTTGAGACCAGAAGACCTCACACATCTGCCAACCACTGGCCAGAGATCCCTGTTGTAAGCAAATATGGCCTGAGCCACAACTTGCCCACAATGTCCTGGATGGGATTTGTCTTCCCAGAAGAAACTACGTAGAGCCTGCTCTTTCAAAATGCTTGTCTTTCTCTCTTTAATGAAAACCCATATTCAAACACAGGACTTTAGGAAGGGACACATTAGGAAGGAATCCCAAGTTTTGCAAACTTTTTGTTAAAGAGCTATTTTGGATTATGAGATACCCTACCTTAGGCAGAAAGAATGCACTAGGAGGTAAAAATTGAGGCCATTGACAGGAGGGATCAACAGCTTTAGGCTCATTCCTAACTCTGCCATTGAATAGTTGTGTGACCATAATAAGCAAGTTTCCTCTCCTCTCTGTCTAAGTTGTTTCATCTGGTAAATTGGGGTCAATCATTGCAACTACCTCACAAGATTAATTTGAATACTAAGTGAGATAATCCAGGCAGAGTATTTGGCACAGTGCCTGGCACAGAGTAAGCACTGATGTTTCTGTCCCTCTTTCTCTCTCTCTTTTCCTCTCTCTGAAATAATAATAAAAAAACATATTAAAAGGAAAGTGGCCTGATAAATTTCCCCTTTCCTTTTCTTAATAAGCCAGTTGGAGTTGGAGCTCTGTCATGTGTAACCAAGAGTCCACACTGACAGACATGTGCTCATGTAATATAGTGTCCAGGTTTTATATATTTGTGGTATATAGCGTAATGGCTAAAAAATTTCTCCTATCCCAGTGTGCACATTCCTTTGCAATGTAATTTTGAAGCTTCTTCCTTCAAAAAGTGGAGTCTATTTTCCCCTCCCTTGAATCTGAACTGACCTTGTGACTTGCTTGGTTAATAGAATGTAGCAGAAGTGATGCTTTCCAACTTCTGAAGCTAGGCCTCTCAAGACCTTGCCCAGGCGTCCTCACACTACGGCCCGCGGGCCACATGCGGGTGTTTTTGCCGTTTTGTTTTTTTCACTTCAAAATAAGATATGTGCAGTGTGCATAGGAATTTGTTCATAGTTTTTTTAAAACTATAGTCCGGCCCTCCAACAGTCTGAGGGACAGTGAACTGGCCCCCTGTTTAAAAAGTTTGAGGACCCCTGACCTTTCCAATCCTAC
This sequence comes from Eptesicus fuscus, assembly GCF_027574615.1. Taxonomy (NCBI): domain Eukaryota; kingdom Metazoa; phylum Chordata; class Mammalia; order Chiroptera; family Vespertilionidae; genus Eptesicus; species Eptesicus fuscus. The sequence goes on from NC_072473.1 coordinate 135,752,075, forward strand.
TTCTGCAATCCTGGAACCACCATGTTCTGATAACACTATCCATGTAGGATGAAGGACCATGTGGAAAGGGATTCTCAGTTTTCCTAGCTATCCCCACTAAGCCCAACCCCCAGCTAATCCTCCAGCTTAATGCAGCCAAATGGCAATACCAACAGAAGAACCTGCAGCCAATCCACAGAATAAAGGGAAATAACAATTACAGCAAAATATACTTGATGATTTTTACCATCAAATTTTATCTATATATTAATGAGGGGATAAAAACCTTATATCTGGGAAATGAGTTGGGGCTCCAGGGCTAGAAAGTTGGACTTGATCCCTGGTTCCACTGTGTTTCAGTTTTCCCACCTGTCAAGTGGGGATAATAACAGCATCTATTTCATAGAGTTGTCATCAAAATTAAATAAGCTGAAAGCTTGTTATATTCCCAGTACTTAGAATATAACAAACACTCAATAGGTGTTAGCTGCTATAATTATTGGTATTAGCATCCATACTATGTGAAATAAATCTAAACCCTTTGTTGAATCCAAGAACAGTGATTCTGACTGTAGTAATTGTCCCAGGTTGAGCTTAAGCTATGGTCACAGTAGGATTTAAACTTGTCCAATCATGTCTGTCAGGAGTAACTAGGGCTGCCCCTGGGGAAAAAAAACCCTCACACTAAGTGTGAAGGATGGTACTAAATAATAATAATTTGCATTTATTGAGTATTTATTAAGTTCCAGATATTATACTAAGTGAATTACAAGAATTATCATTTATGCTTCACAACAATCCTGTGAAGTAGTTGCTATCAACATATTTATCTCTCTCTATATATAACAGTCCAGCAACCAGAACTACCAGAATGACCAGAGGCTATGATGTGCACTGCAGCAGCCAACCAGCCTGATCCGGGCCCCAATCAGCCCCTCCCTAAGCCAGTCGGGCCCCCAACACCCCAATCAGGGGTGGGGCTGGCTGCCAACCACCTGCAGCATCTCTCCCCCACTGGCCCAGCCCAATGGGCCCCCATTGGGGCTGTCCAGCTGGACCCCACCCATGCATGAATTCATGCACCAGGCCTGTAGTTTGTAGATAAGAAGACTGAGGCTCAGAGAGGTTAAGTTACGCATTAAAGTCATACAGCTGGTGAGGGTGGAGCCTGTACTCTTAATCTCTTACCACACTGTCTTGGTTTTTGGACGGTGGGACAGAGTGGGACAGCACCACCAACTTTCACTAAGATGGTCCTGCCTCTTAAGCCCTGAGGCAAGGGGAAGGAATGCTATGTAATAAAAAGGCATGGAAATTCCCTACTGTTGGCGGGACAGTGAACATGTGGGGAGAGCCTGGTAATTCTGATATCAGCCCCTTGGTGGCCCATAGGAGGTGGTTCCTCTGCCCAGATACCAGCCATCTTGTATAGGGTTTTGGCATTCAGATCAGACATTGGTAGTTGCCAGCTGAGCTGTCTCTGACCAGGCTAAGCAGTAGTGACAGTACCTTTGGCAAGTATTGAGGATGAAGAAGGGACCATCTTGACTTAGAGAGAGATGAAAGACTCTGTCACAGTAACTGCAGGGGAGAGCAGTGGTGGAAACACCACAGGCCACCAAGATCACGAGCTTGCTGAACACAGCAGGAAGACTCAGAACCATTTGGGAGGAATCTGAAGGACTCCTAGACCCCACAGAGTGAGTGGGAGTAGAGCCAGAGGCACTCTGCTTTTTATGGCTCTGACTGTGATCCTATCCTTATTTCCAGGAACTCCAGATTGTAGAACATATCAAAGGAAGCCATGAATCCAGGTGTTGGCCAAAACAGCAGCCACAGAAAAATCTCTATCTTTAGAAACATCTTCCCCACAATCCAGTCTTTGGGGTTAAGATATCATCGTTAGAAATCCCCTGGCAGTAGGCAAACATGTAATAGCTCAGCCCATAACTGTCATAATTATTGCTATTAATAACAGTAGTAACCACCGTTTATATATCATTTATGACTTATCAGAATCTTTTCCATTTAAAATACTCTCTTATCATCCCCTGACAAAAATATTTTCTTTATTTGAAAGATGAGGACACAGACTCAAACAGGCCAAATGATATGATTAAGTTCCCACAAAGAGTGAGAAGCAGGAATTCAGTTCAACAACTTTACCTCCTGTGATAACACTATGTGTCAACTTGACTGGACCACAAGGTGCCCAAATATTTGGTCAAACATTATTTTGGGTGTGCCTGTGAGGGTGTTTCTGAATGATATTAACACTTTATCTGTTAGACTGAGTAGAGTGCCCTCCCTAATGTGGGTGGGCCTCGTCTAATCAGTTGAAGACTTTAAAACAAGAGGACTGAATAAGATGAAACTCTTCCTGCCTGATTGTTGGAACAGGGAAAAGTTTTAAAGTACCAATGGGTGTCTGGGCATCACTGTGTGAGTGAGGCTATGTTCTACATATGGAGTCCAAAATTTGGGTCTCTGTCAAACTCTCTTTGTGTCATGGTCTGTTTTTATCAAAAAGAAGAGCCTGCAATGATATGTAAGTAGTTCATTTTAGAGGTGATCCCTACAGAATGCCTCCTGGAAGAGTCCAGTGGGGAGCTTGGTGACTGGGCATTTATCCATTGACTTAAACTCCCACCTGCATTTCCAGGCTATTCCTACAGGTTTCCACAGCTTCAGAGATAATAATGAAGTAGAATGAAGAGACCGATAAAATGGGAGGGAGCCTTCATTCACAGGAACTGGCTCCCATAGCCTCATAGAATTCAGAGGTGGGCCATGGGCATGTGACACAGGGCACAGAAATAATCTGCTAAATATGAAACAGTGAGGGAAACATCGACAGCTCAGCTGAGCAGAGCTCTCTTGAGAATTAGTTAGTAAAATCTCTAGACCCTTCCCTCTTCTCCCCATGCACATACTAGTATGCAAAAATTGTGCATAAAATTCGCAGAGCTCACTCATAAATCCAGTCAGGGAACACTGAAATTCCAAATCCCCAAACTAGAAGAATAATGGGATTTATTTTCATGTTTTCCTGCTAAAGAGGCCCTCTGGATGCCTTCAAATTCTGACGACTTCTTTGTGGAGGCAGGCAGGCATTTTGCCTCTGGAAAAGACAGATTTTGCTGAGAAGGCACTCTGACCACAGTGCATGGCCCCTTCAGTCCAGAGAGAGTTCTGATTGTGGCCAGAGAAACCATTTTGTCATGTTTCCCAGAGGTGGAGAATTAGGCACAACCCCAGTAGGAAGTAGAATTCAAATAAGATGGTTCTAGAGCAGCGATTTCCAACCTTTTTCATCTCATGGCACACATAAATTAATGACTAAGATTCTGTGGCACACCAAAATATATATTGTATTTTTTGCTGATCCGATTAGAAAAAAAGGTATAGTTTTTTATTTATTTATTTTTTATTTTTTATTAAGGTATTATATGTGTAGTTTTTAAAAATATATTTTATCCTTTATTTTTCTTTTTAAAAATTTTATTATGATTTTTTAATTTTTCAATTTTGATTCATATCAAACAGTTGTTGTTGTGTTGGCTGGTGTCATTTTTTTTCTCATATTTCTATAGTTGTTCACAGTTCATTTTTTAACTTAAATTTTATTTTATTGTTTAAAGTATTACAAATAGTAGTACATATGTCTCCTTTATTTCCCCATTGACCTTCTCCCAGTCTCTCCTACCCGCCGGCACATGACCTCACCGCCCCCCCCCCCCCCCCCCCCCCCCCGCCCCAGTGTCTTACATCCATTGGTTATGCTTATATGCATGCATACAAGTCCTTCGGTTGATCTCTTACCTCCCAGCCCCAGCCCTCCCAGTGTTACTGCTGTAGTTTGACAGTCTGTTTGATGCTTCTATGCCTCTGTATATATTTTTGTTCATCAGTTTATGTTGTTCATCATATTCCACAAATGAGTAAGATCATGTGATATTTATCTTTCTCTGACTGGCTTATTTCACTTAGCATAATGCTCTCCAGTTCCATCCATGCTGTTGCAAATGGTAAGAATTCCTTCTTTTTTACAGCAGAGTAGTATTCCATTTGTAGATGTACCACAGTTTTCTAATCCATTCATCTGCTGATGGGCATTTAGGCTGTTTCCAAATCTTTGCTATAGTAAATTGTGCTGCTATGAACATAGGGGTGAATATGTTCTTTCTGACTGGTGTTTCTGGTTTCTTGGGATATATTCCTAGAAGTGATATTACTGGGTCAAATGGCAGTTCCATTTTTAATTTTTTGAGGAAACTCCATACTGTTCTCCACAGTGGCTGCATTCTGATTCTCTCTTTGTCATTAACATTTGCCATTGTAATTATGACGTGTCTTTGGTCCTCAGTCTGCATTCCCACCAGCAGGGCACGAGGGTTTCTTTTTCTCCGCATCCTTGCCAGCACTTGTCCTTTGTTGATATGTTGATGATAGCCATTCTGACAGGTGTGAGGTGAAACCTCATTGTTGTTTTGATTTGCATCTCTCAGATGATTAGTGACTTTGAGCATGTTTTCGTATGTCTCTTGGCTTTCTGAATGTCTTCTTTTGAAAAGTGTCTATTTAGGTCCTTTGCCCATTTTTTGATTGGATTGTTTGCCTTCCTTTTGTTAAGTTGTATGAGTTCCCTGTAAATGTTGGAGATTAAACCCTTTTCTGAGATAACATTGGCAAATATGTTTTCCTATGCATTGGGCTTTCTTGCTGTTTTGTTGATGGTTTCTTTTGCTGTGCAGAAGCTTTTTATTTTGATGTAGTCCCATTTGTTTATTTTCTCTTTAGTTTCCATTGCCCAAGGAGCTGTGTCTGTAAAGATATTGCTACGACAAATATCTGCTCTTTTGCTGCCTATGGCTTCTTCTATGATTTTTATGGTCTCCCATCTTACATTTAAGTCCTTTATCCATTTTGAGTTTATTTTTTTGTATGGTATAAGTTGGTGGACTAGTTTCACTTTTTTGCATGTATCTGTCCAATTCTCCCAACACCATTTAGGGAAGACACTGTCTTGACTCCATTGTATGTTCTTACCTCCTTTGACAAATATTAATTGAGCATAATGGCTTGTGTTGATTTCTGGTTTCTCTGTTCTGTTCCACTGGTCTATATGTCTGTTCTTGTGCCAGTACCAGGCAGTTCTGAGAACAGTGGCTTTGTAGTATAGCTTGATATCTGGTTTTGTGAGCCCTCCAACATTGTTTTTCTTTCTCAAGATTGCTGCAGCTATTCGGGGTCTTTTTTTTATTCCAGATGAATTTTTGGAGAGTTTGTTCTAGGTCTTGTAGTACGCTGTTGGTATTTTAATGAGGATTGCATTGAATTTATAGATTGCTTTGGGTAATATGGACATTTTAATGATGTTGATTCTACCAATCCATGAACATGGTATATTTTTCCATTTGTTTATGTCTTCCTTTATATCTGTTTCCAGTGTCCTGAAATTTTCTAAGTACAGGTCCTTCATCTCCTTGGTTAAATTTATTCCTAGGTATCTTAATTTTTTTGTTGCAATGGTAAATAGGATTTTTTTTTTAGTTTCTCTTTCTGTGAGTTCATTATTGGTGTATAAAAGCCATAGACTTCTGGGTGTTAATTTTGTATCCTGCTCCTTTGCCAAATTCATTTATTAAGTCTAGTGGGTTTTTTTTAATGGAGTCTTTGGGGTTTTCTATGTACAATACCATGTCATCTGCAAATAATGACAATTTTACTTCTTCTTTGCCAATTTGGATGCCTTTTATTTCTTCTTCTTGTCTGATCACAATTTGAGGTCTATTTTGTCAGATATAAGTATTGCTACCCCAGCTTTTTTTTTTTTCATTTCCATTTGCCTGGTAGATATTTTTTCATCCCTTCACTTTCAGTCTGTGTGAGTCCCTTGTTCTGAGGTGTGTCTCCTGTAGACAGCATATATATGGGTCATGTTTTCTTATCCATTCAGTCACTCAATGTCTTTTGTTTGGAGCATTTAATCCATTTACATTTAATGTTATTATTGATAGGTACTTGTTTGTAGCCATTTCTGTGCTTTATGCCTGTGTTCCTTTCTTCATTTCTATTTCTTCTTTTTACAGCATTCTCTTCAGCATTTCTTGCATTGCTGGCTTGGTAGTGATAAACTCCCTTAGTCTTTTTTTTTTTGTCTGTGAAGCTCCTGATTTCCCCTTCAATTTTGAATGATAGTCTTGTTGGATAGAGTATTCTTGGACTCAGTCCTTTGCTTTGCATCACTTTGTATACTTCCTTCCATTCCCTTCTAGCTTGATGTGTTTCTGTTGAGAAATCATTTGATAATCTGATGGGGAATCCTTTGTAGGATTATCTCTCTCTTGCAGCCTTTAAGATTCTCTCTTTGTCATTAACATTTGCCATTGTAATTATGACGTGTCTTGGTGTGGGTCTTTTGGGATTCATCTTGCTTGGGACTCTGTACTTGTGTAACTTTTTTCTTCCCCATATCTGGGAAGTTTTCTGTCATTATTTCTTCAAATAGATTTTTCAATTCTTGCTGCTCTTCTTGTTCTTCTGGAAGTTCTATTATATGTATGTTACTTAATTTCATGTTTTCCCAAAGCTCCCTTAGGCTCTCCTCCTGCTTTTTAATTTTTTTCTCCAGTTGCTGTTCAGATTGGGCTTGTTTCTCTACCTTATCTTCTAACTCACTAATTTGGTCCTCTGCTTCTTCTAGTCTACTGTTGAAACCTTCCATGATGTTTTTGATTGTAGCTATATCGTTTTTGATTTCTTCCTGATTTTTGCATAGGTTGTTGATTTTCTCGTCCATCTGGTGTATGAACTGTATGACCATTACTCTGAATTCTTTTTCTGTTATGCTGCATGCCTCAGTTTCACTTATTTCCTTTCTTGGGGATTCCTCTTTTCCTTTCCTCTGGGGATTGTTTCATTGTCTCCCAATTCTGACTATCACCAGAAGGTTCAAATGCCAAGTTGCTGGGGCCTGGGCTGTGTGCAGTGGGAACTGTGCACCACCCGAGTATCACTGAAGAGCTCTGTGGGTTGGTGGAAGCCACGTTCGCCTAGGATCAGAGTCACTGGCATTTAGTGCAGCCTCGTGCATGCACCTAGAATCAGGAACTCTGCCTGTGCCACACTGATAAAGAGACCCCACTGACATGTGCTGAAAATCAGAGTACCCTAGCACATGCTAGGAGTTAGAGTCCCCCTGTTCCCACACCTAGAATCAATTATCAGAGTATCTGTTGCTTGGTGTGGCCTCACACTGAGAATTAGGGCACCTGTGTGCACATGTGCCGAGCGTTGGAGTCACTGGCTCTTAGTATGCATGCACTGGGAATCAGGGATCCCAGGTGTGCATGATGAGAAACAGAGTCAAGTCACTGGTGCTCAGTGCTGCCTCACACAGAGAATCAGGGTCTCTGTTCTGCTTGGGGGTCCAGGTTGCACAGCTTTCCTCTGTTGGCAGGAGGTCCACTCCTATGCTGTGGAAAACTGAATTTAGTTTTTCCAGAATCAAAGTCACGTGGTACTGCCGCCCTGTGTGGACATGGAGTCTGGTCTCTGTGGGAAACAGATTCCCAGTGTCTGTGCACCCAGGCTCAAATTCAGGCAGCTGAGCTGGAGCTGTTCTGTATGGGTGTGGGATCTGGTCTCTGTGGGAAGCAGGTTCCCAGTCTGTGCGTCCAGGCTCAAATTCGGGGAGCAGAGCCGGAGCCACCCTGTGTGGGTGTGTGGTCTAGTCGTGTGCTTGCGCTCTGTGGGAAGCAGGTTCCCAGTGTTCGCACACCGTGGCTCAAATTCAGGCAGTTGGGCCAGAGCTGCCCTGTGTGGGCATGGGGCCTGGTCTCTGCAGGAAGCATATTCCCAGTTTCTGCGTGCCCAGGGTCAAATTCAGGCAGTGGAGCCAGAGCTGCCCTGTGTGGGCGGGCCTGCTTGCACTGGGTGGGACCAGCCATTCCTATGGTGCTGCAGCGAGCCTGTGGGGGAGGGGGATGGGCTCTGTGACTCACAGAAATCTGTGGCCAGGATGTCTGGATTCTTGGTATCTGCGGGTCTGCAGCTGTGGTCGCAGGTCTTTGTCCCTAGTGGCTGTTAGGGTCCTGGTTTGCATCTGAGATCAGACTGCGTGGTGCTGAGGCTAGGATCCTAATCTCAAACAGTTCTGTTAATCAAGATGTCATGCTCTCTGTGCCCGCACTGGCCACCCCCAGAGTGTCCACGGTGGCAGCTGTCTTTGCCATCTAAGATTGCCTGTTTTGGTAGCCCCTGGGAAGACCTGCAGGATCTAACTTTCCCTAGCTCTCACACACACACACACACACACTCCTCTATTGCTCCCTCACTCTCTCACACACTATCCCTACCTTCTTGCCAGTTGCCATCTTTTTTCTCCCCTGGCTGTTGTCATTTTTTATTCGACAATCTAAAGGAAAAGAGGTCAGTGCCCTTGACTAAATAGTCAGGTATCACATGTTTTTAAATTTCTTGCAACACACCAGTGTGCTGCAGCACACTGGTTGAAAATTGCTGTTCTAGAGACTTTAAGGGAAGAAAAACTCACAAAGATACAGGAACCAACAAGGAATGTTGAGAAACCCAGAGACAAAGAGCAGGAAATAGGAAATGAGAACCAGGGAAATAATCAAAGTTATCTGAATGCAGTAGGACCCAGAGTCCCAAATAAGGGCCACAGAGAAGGGGTAACCTAACAGGAGTTTGTATTTTTCCTATTGCTGCTGTAACAAATTACCACAATTTAGTAGCTTAAAACAACAGAAGTTCACTATCTTACTGTTCTAGGGTCTGAAATGAGTGTTACAGGGCTAAAATCAAGATGTCAAAAGGCCTTGTTTCCTCAAGAGAATCCAAAGGAGAATCTGTTTCCTGACCTTTTCCATCTTTTAGAGGCTACCCACATTCCCTGGCTCATGGTCCCTTCCTTGCATCACTCCAATCTTTGCTTTGCCCACACATCTACTACTGATTCTAATCCTCCTTCCTCCCTCTTATAAAGATCTTTGTGTTACATTGGACCCACCAAGATAATCCAGGAAGATCTCCCATCTCAAGATCCTTAACTTAACCACATGTGCAAAGGCCTTTTCTTTTACCAACATATATTAATACTAGAGGCCCGGTGCACGAAATTCATGCACGGAGGGGGGTTGTCCCTCAGCCCAGCTTGTACCCTCTCCAATCTGGGACCCCTCAAGGTCCCTCTCACAATCCAGGACTGCTGGCTCCCAACTGCTTGCCTGCCTGCCTTCCTGATTGCCCCTAACCTCTTCTGATCACCCAGCCAGCCTGATAACCCCCTAACCACTCTGCTGACAGCCTGTTTGCCCCCAACTTCCCTCCTCTGCCAGCCTGGTTACTCCTAACTGCCCTCTCCTGCAGGGTTGATCACCTCCATCTGCCCTCCCTTGCAGGCCTGGTCCTTCTCAATTGCCCTCCCTTACAGGCCGGGTGCCTCCCAACTGCCCTCTCCTGCTGGCCATCTTGTGGTGGCCATCTTGTGTCCACATGGGGGCAGGATCTTTGACCACATGGGGGCAGCTATATTGTGTGTTGCAGTGATGATCAATCTGCATAGTACTCTTTTATTAGATAGGATAGAGGCCTGGTACAGGGGTGGGGGCCAGCTGGTTTGCCCTGAAGGGTGTCCCTGATCAGGGTGGGGTTCCCTTGGGGCGTGGGGCGGCCTGAGTGAGGGGCCTGTGGTGGTTTGCAGATGGGCCACGCCCCCTGGCAACGCAAGCGGAGGCCCTGGTATCTGGAATTTATTTTCCTTCTACAATTGAAACTTTGTAGCCTGGAACAGAGCCAAGCCTGGGGCTCCCTCTGAGGCCCGCAGCCATTTGTGTTGGGGTTATAATTGAAACTTTGTTGCCTTAAGCGGGTGGGCCCGGCCAGGGTGTGCGGAAAGCTTTGCTTCCCCTGTTGCTGGCGGCAACCCTGGCCTGCTCTCTCAAGCTCCATTCTGCCGCCATTTGTTTGAATTTGTTTACCTTCTATAATTGAAACTTTGTAGCTTGAGTGGAGGCTTAGGCCTGCAACGGCTGGCAGAAAGCTTGGCTTCCTCTGTTACCTAGGAAACCTTGCTCTCTGTGTCTGTAGCCATCTTGGTTTGGGTTAATTTGCATACTCGCTCTGATTGGATGGTGGGCGTGGCTTGTGGGTGTGTCGGAGGTATGGTCAATTTGCATATTTGTCTATTATTAGGTTAGGTGTTCATAGGTTCTGGGCATTAACACTTAGACATATTCGGGGAGCCATTTTTCTGCTTATCAAAGGGTTATATAGTTGAATGGCATAGCCCTGCCAAAGACATAAATTTAAAGAAAAAGAAGGGACTCTGAACTTCCTTTCCTCCCACACTCCAGGTCTCCTGCCAATGCTTCCAATTTCAGAATTTAATCAGAAATCAGTTGGCAAGGGAGCCGGGAAATGCAGTCCCTAAGGGCAAGATGAGTGAAAAATGGATGTGTATTGGGTTGGGTAAGATGGAGATGGAGAATAATTAGCACAGTGGCTATGGCTTAGTGGGGATGAGATATACTTTGGAAATTTCAACTCATGGTGCACTCTGGCAAATAAAGGCCTTGGGGACTCCTATCTCAGTTCCTATCTATCCTTCCTTGATGAAGGCCAGCCAGAGCAATAATCCTGACTTCCTTCAGGCAAAGTCAACAGTAGATTAAAATCCTTTAACTAGTTTCCACTTACACCAATCCTTCCTGTGTTTCAGAATCGACCTTGAGTCTCACCTTCTCTGGGAATTTATATTTTTTAAAAATAATATATTTTTATTGATTTCAGAGAGAGGAAGGGAGGAGAGACAGAAACATCAATGACGAGAAAGAATCAGGAATCGACTGCCTTCCACACATCCCCACTGGGGACTGAGCCCACAACCCAGGCATACGCCCTGACTGGGAATCAAATTGTGACCTCCTGGTTCAATGCTGAACTACTGAGCAACACTGGTCAGGCTGGGAATTAATCTTTAATGGCCTTAACCAACAAACAATCTATTCTTGCTTTAATCATTCATTAATTAATTCAACCAGCATTTATTGATCATTTGCTCTTATACCAAGCACTGTGCTAGGCACTTTGTTGTACTGAGCTAAATGACACCATCCCTGCTCCCCGGAAATCCACAATATAATAAGGAAGAAAAGTAACATAGTCATCAAAAAAGGTTAAATGGAAACCACAGCACATGGAGAAGTTCTCAAATAATCTGTTGAATTTGTATGACAAAAATGGAAGTGAAGAATATCCTTAGGTGAGGACATGTCATGTGCAAAGGTATGTGGTTGTAAAAAGTCTTGGGATTCTCAGGAAAGAGTGAGACTTTTAAAGAGGATGGAACCCAGGGAGCATTGGGCAGCATGATAAGAGATAGGTCTGAGAATGCAGGCTGAGACTAGATTGAGAACGACTTTGAATGCAAGCTAAGGACTTATTGATGTCTTCCTACCCAGAACTGAAAGCAATACAAGTTTTTAGGCAAGAAAGTGGCATGATTAGATGTTCATTTTAGCAAACTGAGCAGGTAGGCTAGGTACAAAGCTGCTATAGAAGTCTTGGTCAACTGGTTTCAAAGTGTCTCCCTAGAGTCCACAATTCCACTTGACAGTAGGTTTAAAGTAGGATGTGTAGGACACCTTCTTATCCAGGTCAACAGTTTTCATCAGTTTGACACCTTGGGCCTTTGTGTAAAATTTCATTTATTTTACTCTAAGATTAGTTAGATCCCATTATGATAGGAGAGGGAGAATGAAGGTCTTGGCTAAAGTTGCCAGTGAGGTTGACAAGGAAGAAGAGGCCAGATTTGAGTCCATCTTCTAAGGTTGGCTGTTGGTAGGCTGAACATGGAGGCGTGAAAGACAGAAGTTGAACATGTTGGTGTTTTTGGCTTGGTTGGTTAGTCCTGGCTTTGGGGAAGGGAGTTGTTTAAATCTGGCATTGGGACCCCTGTTTCCATAGGTGTAGGTATTGTAAAACATACCCTGTGCATTTGGTTCATTGAAGGTCCAAGAGGCCTGTTATTTCTGATAAATGCCTTGGTGTTATGGAAATTAGATTACTCATTATGAAGTGGCCTTCCTTATCTCTTGTTATGGCCTTCACTTTGAAGTCTATTTTGTCAGATATAAGTATTGCTACCCCAGCTTTTTTTTTTTTTTTTTCATTTCCATTGGCCTGAAATATATTTTTCCATCCGTTCACTTTCATTCTGTGTGAGTTCCCTGTTCTGAGATGGGTCTCTTGTAGACAGCATATATATGGGTCTTTTTTTTTTTTTAATCCATGCAGACACTCGATGTCTTTTGATTAGAGCATTTAGTCTGTTTACATTTAAAGTTATTATTGATAGGTACTTGTTTGTAGCCATTTTTATTTTTTGTGCCTGTGTTCCTTCTTCCTTTTTATTTCTTCTTTTTACATCAGTCCTTTTAGCATTTCTTGCATTGCTGGCTTGGTAGTAATAAACTCCTTTAGTCTTTTTTTTTTTTTTTTTTCTGTGAAGCTCCTTATTTCCCCTTCAATTCTGAATGATAGCCTTGCTGGATAGAGTATTCTTGGTTTCATTACCTTGCTTTGCATCACTTTGTATATGTCCTTCCATTCTTTTCTGGCCTGATGTGTTTCTAGTGAGAAATCATTTGATCATCTAATGGGAGATACCTTGTAGGTAACTCTCTGTCTCTCTCTTGCAGCCTTTAAGATTCTCTCTTTGTCATTAACTTTTGCCATTGTAATTACGACCTATCTTTGTGTGGGTCTTTTTGGGTTTATCTTGTTTGGGGCTCTCTGTGCTTGTGTGACTTTTTTCTTCCCCAAATCAGGGAAGTTTTCTGACATTATTTCTTCAAATAGGTTTTCTAACTCCTGGTTCTCTTCTTGTCATTCTCGCACCCCTATTACATGTATGGTGCTTCATTTCATGTTGTCCCAAAGCTCCCTTAGGCTCTCCTCCTGTCTTTTGATTTTTTTTCTCCAATTACAGTTCAGCTTGGGTATGTTTTGCTCCCCTGTCTTCTAATTTGGTCCTCTGCTTCTCTTAGTCTACTGTTGAAAGCTTCCATAGTGGTTTTTATTGTAGCTATATCACTCTTTATTTCCTCCTGATTCTTACATAGGTTTCTGATTTTCTCATCCATCCAGTTTATGAACTGTATGACCCTTATTCTGAATTCTTTTTCTGACATATTTCATGCCTTCATTTCATTCAGTTCCTTTTCTGGTGAGTCCTCTTTTTTCCCTTTGGGGGTTGTTCTTCTGTATCCCCATTTTTGCTTTCACCAAAGGATCTAGGTGTTGAGTCAAGCAGGGTCTGTGGCTGCAGTGGTGGGCTTGGTGGCGGGTTGCATAGTCATGGGTGGCAGCGGCTCCTCAGGCAGTCACAGTGTAGCCACTCCTCATATGGTCATAGGGTGGTGGCTACTTGTGGGGTGGCCACTCCTCTCATGGTTGCAGGGCACCTGCTTCTTGGGGGTTCATGGGGTGGCTACTCCTTGGGCTGTTGCAGATAGTGGCTGCTCATGAGGAGACAGCTCCTCGTGCAGTCACAGGGCTTCTGCTCCTTGTGTGGTCATGGGATGGCTGCTCCTCATGCAGTCATGGGGCTTCTACTCCTCACCCGGTTGTGGGGCAGCTACTCTTTGCGTGGTCATGGGTAGCAGCTGCTTCTGGGGGACCGGGGTTGCGGGGCGGCTACTCCTCATGTGGTTGCAGGCAGTGGCTACTCCTCTGGTGGTCGTGGGCAGTGGCTGCTCGCATGGCTGCTGGATTGGTTGTGGTGCTCAGGGCTGCTGCATAAGGCTTGGCTGTTCACATGCACCTGGTAGTGGAGCCCGGGGCTGCTGGGTAAGTTGGCTATTCACTCGTGTGGTGTTGGAGCCCTGTCCTGCTATGTAATCTGCATTTTGATCTTGTTGCTCTAGATATTTTTCCTTCTTCTCAGTCCCACATGAAGATGAACAGGGTGCTCCTTTTGCTTCAGGGGAACATTCATGTGGAATGGTTAAAAATTAGAGTTGTGGTTCCAGGACATAGGTTAAGAAGTGCAATTCCAGTCTGTAGCTTTACAGAAACCTAGAGACACTGAAATGAATTGCACTGACAAAGTGTGCATCTGTTCATGTGTGTGCATGTGTATGTGCGTGTGTGTGTGTCTGCACGCACATGTGTGTGTGGGCAGTGCGAGGAAATAGAGGAGAAAATTTTGAGTTAAAGGATTTTAAGATGGAAAAATCTACCTCAAGAGGGAGGAAGGGTACACACTGTTTGAGACTTTGAGGAAAGGGACTGGGTTCTTGCAGGTCCTGCTAGCAGTGGGGGATTGGAGTCCTAGTCCCATGCACGGTGACTGAGTAGGGTCAAATCTTTCAACTAAAGAGCTCTGAGATAATAAATATGATGTCTTTAATTCACTCTAAATGATTTTATAATAGACCTTGTGATTTTTAAGTATGTGATAACTTAGGCTTCAACTCTAAGACCCATCATTGCCTATTGGAGACTCTGCACTCCAAGAGTTCTCAGGTGACATTAGTTCAGAAAGGCCACCGTCTAGAGGTAGCTCCTTAAAATATGCCATTGATAGTGTTCTACTGAACACTTGAGGGTTTCCTAATAAGTATATAGTAAGTATCAAAAATTGGTTTTCATTGATGGAATTAGTGACTTATTAGATAGAAGGAGGAATACCAGAAATGTGCTCTCTTTCTACCTGTAGCCAATGCTGTAGGCATGCCCCCTGTGTTCCCTCTCCCTTACATTTTGGGTATATCCCATCACTGCCAAGTGCCAGCAGATGCATTGCCTAGCTTATGAGCTTTCGTTGGTGACTGGAGCCCACTTTGTTGCCTGTGTCATTAGCCAAAAGTGCCAAGAAATTAATTCATCTTGAATAGCCCTCAATTAATAATTAACTAGAGTTGTTATATAAACATCACAGCTCCCTTTCTCTGCAGATGGGATAACTCTGAGGCCTGTGTTCTACATTGATCCCAATAATTTTTCCTGCAGATTTCCCCCTATTTATTATTTATTTATATTATTTTTAATTGAATTTATTGGGTGACATTGGTTCACAAAAATCTTACAGGTTTCAAGTGTACAACTCAATAAAAAATTGTGTACACACTGCATCATGTACCCATATCCCCAAGCAAAATCTCTTTTTGTCTCCATTTCCGTGCCTTTGCCCACTTCTACCTAGCCCCCACCTCCCTTTCCCTCTAGTTATCACTGTCACCCACAGTGGTAACTGGCTTGACAACATACCTTTCACTGGCTGGCCTTTCTTCCTGAGGCTCATTTATGCATTCTCCTAGTGGTGGTTTCTTCACCTCACAAATGGACTACCTGGTTTATGGGAGAACCCAAAGGGAAACATGAGCAGAACATAAGAAGCTATCAAGGCCTGAAGTCCACATCCATTGGCAGCTCTAGACTCAAGCTCTAAATGGTCTTGTATCCAGCCTTGAACAGGAGAAGTTTAATTACATGATTCAAGAATCCCACCTCTGGAATTTTGAGATTTGCCTCAAGTGAACCTTTCAAGCAAGGTGGTGGCTAGAACACCTGAAAGGACAGACACCCAAGGCTTCTAGCTTACAGGTTATATGAACTGTTATTGTGCTTTCCTTTTTCAAAAAAGTTAATAAATATCCATGCAAGTGGCAAAATTTGTTCAAAGACTTGCTTTCTGTTGGTGAGGTTGTAAGAAGAATAGATAATGCTTCTCTGCCTGAAAGTTTCTGGTGCCTACAATTGCCTACCAAAAAGAACCAAAGAGGCAAACAGGCTACTGAACACCAAGATTATATGTATATTAGCGGTGACCTGTGACCATTGATCACTAAACATACCCCACATTCTTTCCTCAAATGTCATTTGTATAAAGTGCACAAACCTTTCACACAGTCTTGGGAAGGGGGGCATGTGGAATTCATAGTAACTGAGATTGAATTTCCACCAGCTCAGAGCAGATTAACTTTAATTTAGGAAAATATACATTTCACTTTCTGCACCCAGATTTCTAAATAAAAACTCATACTTACAGCCCTAGCCAGTTTTGCTCAGTGGATAGAGCATCCGTCTGTGAACCAAAGGGTCCCAGGTTTGAGTCTAGTAAAGGGCACGTACCTGGGTTGCAGGCTCCTCCCCCCGCCCAGGCCCCTGGTCGGGGTGAGTGCAGGAGGCAACCAGTGGATGTGTTTCTCTCACATCGATGTTTCTGTCTTTCCCTCTCTCTTCCACTCTCTCTAAAAATCAATGAAAAAAATATACTTGGGTGAGGATTAAGAAAAAAATTAAAAACAAACAAAAAAAAAACAACAACTCATACTTACATATACTGAAAATGTACATTGTCATGTTGTTGTTTTTTTTTTACCACTAACCAAACCTCTACTGTGTTCTGAGTCACTGGATTTTCTAACCTGTCCATTGATTTAACCTGTTCTCAAATTCTTCCCACCTCCATCACTTCCACCCTTGACCAAGTAGTCTGTCATCTCTGTCTGGGACCCTGCCACATTTTCTAATGGATTCCCCTTATCATTCATTCTTGCAACTCTCCACCCCGTAATCTATTCTCCTCACTTAAACCAGGTTGATCTTTCAAAAGTCCAGCTCTGAGCATATGAAACTTGCTGTCTTAGTCTGTTTGTACTGCTATAAAAAGAATACCATAGACTGAATATTTTAATAAATGACAGACATTTATTTTTCTACTTCTGGAGGCTTGGAAGTCCAAGACTGAGGCACTGGCAGATTTGCTGTCTGGTGAGAGCCCATGTCCCGGCTCACAGATAGCTGCCATTTTGCTGTGTTCATACATGGTGGAAGGAGCTCTCTCAGGCCCATTTTATAAGGGCACTAATCCCATTCATGAGGTCTCCACCTTCATAGCCTAAAAACCTCCTAAAGGCCTCACCTCCTGATATCATAACCTTGGGATTAAGATTTCAACATATAAGTTTTGAGAAGACATAAACATTCTGCCCATAGCACCCTCCTATGCCTTTTCATTGCTATAAGAGAAATCCTTAGAATAAATCCTATGAAGCTTTATGATGTGGCCCTCACTCACCTCTCCTGGGCATCTCTCAGCACTCTACCAGGCCCCCTCTAGGCCCTAGATATATCATCTATCTTCCATACCCAGAATGTGTGGCATAGACCTTCCAGCTTCTGGATTTTTGCCTGAGCTAGTCCCTCTATCTGAAACAATCTTATCTGCCTTGCATCTAGTTACTCTTATTCTTCCTAACCCTATGATGCTGGTCTGATCAAGCCTTGACCAACCCCACAGGGAGATCTTGAGTATATAGGGCCCATCAGAGTTATCAGATGGTTCCCAAGGAGGGTGTAGCCTGGGCAAATGCTATCTGCAGCTGAGGCCAATTCTGAAGAGAGCTGACAGCTGGAAACTGTTTGCCCCATCATCCCCAATATTCCAGCATCTGGGACAACAGGTTCATCCTTGAGGGAGTTCTGTGTGGAGCATTATGGTGCCTACACATCTCCCCTGCCTATCAAACACTTTGTAAACAATTCTATGTATTGAGTTTCCCTGTTTTGAAATACTTAGTGTTTTATGCTGTCTTAGATCAACATCCAATGATACAAAAGGCATAGTAACATCTACTAAATGAGGTTATGATTCAAGGACAGTGACTACTAGATAGGAAGGTAAAACAAAAGCTATTGCTATGATGGAATAAGAAGTCTCAGAAAGAGAAAGAAGAGCCAGACATCAGATGCCAGCATGTTCACTCCCCTCACATATCTATGAGGGTCAAGTATGGAAAAGGCTGCAATTGAGGGAAGTAAAAACACCAAGAGAGACTTGGAGGGTTCTAAGCATGAAGTAGAGATTCCTAGGGAAAGTTGCAAGGTCCGCAGAGTGAGCCCCATATTTAGCATGATGCTAGTATACTGTGGTCTCAAAAATAAGTCAATTTTAAATTGGGAAAAGGAATAGGAGGGGAGAGGGAAAGACACATGAGAACCAGTCAGCCCCCAATAGAAGCTATTCCAAGTGTTCCACCCAGTAACCAATAGAGACTGGAAAATGTGGTTTTGATTTGACCATATTGACACCCCAACTAAAATAGCATTCTGTTTATTAGTAAGAAGGGAAGAATGGATACTCAGTAGGTAATTAGCATTCTTTGACATAGATGGTGATAGTAAATTGGCAAATTTTGAGTATATTCCTTCTTGCCAAAATTAAAAGTTGATATCATTACAGCACTCCCCTTAATTTTTAAAGTATCATAATGATCTGTGAAATTCAAAATCCAGACCCAGCCCTCTTGATTATTTTGCTATATAAGTTTGGACTAAGATGCATGATTCCTTTTAAAAAATATTTTTATTGATTTCAGAGAGGAGGGGAGAGGGTGAGAGAGATAGAAACATCAGTGATGAGAGAGAATCATTGATCGGCTGCTTCCTGCACACTCCATACTGGGGATCAAGCCTGCAACCTGGGCACGTACCCTTGACTGGAATCAAACCCAGGACCCTTCAGTCTGCAGGCTGATGTTCTATCCACTGAGCTAAACCCGCTCAGGCAAGATACATGATTCTTTGATAAAAACTAATGAATGTGACAAACTTATCTAGGTTGAACTGGTGATTGAAAATGACTCAGGCCTAGCTGGTGTGGCTCAGTGGTTGAGTGCTGGGTTATGAACCAGGAGGTCATGGTTCCATTCCCAATCAGGGCACATCCCCAGTGTGGGGCATGCATGAGGGAGCCAATTAATGATTCTCTCTCATCATTGATGTTTCTCTCTCTCTCTCCCTCTCCCTTCCTCTCTGAAACAAAAACAAACATTTTTTTTTTAAAGAAAAAGACTCCAGGAGATCTCCCTACCAACCATACAGCCTTACCTCCTGTTTTTCTCAATTGATCATGTTTTAACTGTGGCCTTTGGAGACATTTCTGCTATCTCAGAAAGAAGTTCTTAGGCCTCCTGGGATTCTCAAGCCTTCTTCCCCATCTCCTTCTCCTGCTGTCTCTGTCCTGTGTCCCAGTCATCTTGAGTGGCCTGCCCTTACTGGCATTTATCCAACATCCTGCCTCCATGCCCTTCCTTTAGTTGAGTCTGCTGTCAGTTATATTTCTTGCTAATCCCTTATGAGCATGGGGGAAAATTCCTTTCATCTCTCTAGGCTCAACTCAAATGCCACCTCCTCAACAAAAATTTCTGAGTTCCCTCTAGCTTGATGTAATTCCTTTGAGCATCCACACAACTTTGTTGGTATCTCCATTGCGACAAGTATTATGCTTAATCCATATTACGGTTGTTTGGGTATGTGTCTGATTCCTTTAAGTGAGCATCTTTGTCTTATTGATCATGGTAAGCTCAGAACCCAGAAAATATTCAATGCATGTTTATTGAAATAATACATATATAATAAATGTAGAATGAATAGATATTATAATTAATGAGTGCAGAGTAAATGGATAAGCATACAATAAAAGAATTGGAGAATGAATGAAGAAATAAAAAAGGATAAAGAATGAATGAATGATCCTGTACCTCATTCTGGGTGAACAGCTGCTGGCTAGGGCATTGACAGCCTCCAAGGTAGATAACTCACAGACTCAGTAGTACTCACGCCTTCTCTTTGTCAGATTTTCCCTGACAGGAACCCTCTGTTGTCATTGCTCATTATTTTTTCTATCTCTAAGTTGCTTTGTGTCCTCTTCCCCACAGATAAAGAAGGGAATCCAACTTGGCAGGCTCAGCATGACCAATGGGTAACAGCAAACCTCAGCTTCCTGCAACCAGAGGGAGCTGGAGTGATGGCCCAAGTACTGGTCTTTCCAAGGAGGGAAAAGATGGGGACAGAATTCAAGAGGGTCCAGGCAGACTGGACCTGCTGTTTAGGTGAGAGAGGGCCTACATCTTCCCATGGCTATGGCAGGTGATCAGGCCACATTTCAGGCAAAAGGAAAAAGCCACCTTAGCAAAATACAAGAGTCATATTTTGTTAGGTTTTAAACTAAAATAACCAAATGCAGCTGAGCAAGAAACCCACCAACCAAATAAGTAAACAGATAAAGCAAAGCCAAGTAATCCCTGATTACTTAACTTGAAAAAGAAACTTTAATTTTTAAGGGTAAACCTTATCTTTTCTAATACTATATTTGTTTTGAGCACATTTTACAGAAATATAAGAGTAGGCTACAACTCTGATCCTGATAACAATCAGATTTCTGTCTCTTACTCTCCTTCCTTCCCCACCCCTACCTCCCTCTTCTTATGAGTCTTGCCCCTACCCACGTGTCATGTCTTTCTCTCTCCCTTCCCATCTTTTGACATTAGGTAAGGGCCTAATGCCATTTCCTCTTTCCCATGTGTTATTCTTTGATTAGAGAGGAAATAGTAATCACAGATCCCACACAAAAAGATTCACTTGGACAGCTGTGATGTCAGCCAGGATCTACAATTCTCTTCTGTGATATCAGACTGAGAGCTATAATCAGATTAAATATTTGGATACAAGAAATATTTCATTTCAAAGTGTTTAGCAGGTATTAACTAATCAATCCTCACTGGTGAAAGAGGCTGTTTCCTACTCTTACAAAGGGTCAAGTTACTCAGCCCCTTAGCACACTTGTGCTTCGCTTTGTGAATGAGGGGGAGGGGAGGAAAAGAAAAATGTATCTGCCACATTAAATTGACATTCCTTGTGCAAGTCCTGTTTTCTAAAAAGGTGCCTCTTATTCAGATTCCAAACCTGAGCCACACCTTCTATTTAGGCCTGAACTGCACAGAGGTAATTATCTACCTGCCCCCCCCCCATTTCTCCTCCCAGCTAATGGAAATATGAAAGGTAGGACTAGGATGGTGTTCCTACACTGAGATTAATAAAACAAAAACCAAGATCTCCACCAACACTGGAATGAAGCAGTGACATGAATATGACACAAGAAGCAGGGAGCAACTGATTGGTGCTGCCTTCCAGAGATAATGATGTCATAAAACTCTGTATTTGCATCTTCACCCCAAACACATGTTTTTTGTTCTAAAATTTGGAGCATCATGGTTTAATTGCTCTCAAGGCCAATCTCAGTGTTGACCTTACCTTGCTCTTTCCTCTGTGCAGAGCACCTCCAGCACATACCGGAGACTCAGGGCATCTGGTCATACAATGCCATGTACCACAATTCCATGAGGATGTCTGGATATCCCAACTTTGCTTTTCCTTTCTCTAGAGTCACAGAATTTTGAAGCTGGAGGATGTTAGAGGTCACCTGAGGTCAACTTGCTCATCTTATAGATGAAGAAACTGAAGCCCAGCAAAGAGTAGTGGCTCTCAAGAAAACATCTAGAAAGGCCCTGGTGCGAAGTTCTCTTATAAAACTGTCAGTCCTTCATTAACCATATGCCAGTAAATGTTCCATACTTCTACTCCTTTTTTTCTCAGCCCACTAAAATAAATTGCAAGCTTCTTGATGGCAGTTCAAGAAATTTGTTGTTTACTTTGCCTTCACTTCTCATAACTTTTTTCAAAGACTCTTTTGAGTGAGCAGCCAGTCCTATCTACTAGCCTTATATGTGCTATCTGATCATTGTCTTCTAGGAATTGGGAATTTAAATATGTATCTGTTGTGCCCAAATAGAGAGGACATGAAAGCCTTTCAAGGATGTCTGATTTTCCTCATGTAGAAAATGCCAGTTGCTGAGACAGAGGGTTTAAAGACTTCATAGACAGAACAAGTCAGGAAAAAAGTGGTACACTACCTGTTTCTCAATGAATTTTAAGTTCTGGTTAGAGTCCTCATGAGCCCTGGTTCTCTTCCTGCCCTTGAGTTCTGGGAGACAACCAAAAAATTCTTTCAATATATACTCCTTTCTTTTTAATAAAGTATTTTTAAACTACAGTTTATATTCAATATTATTTTGCATTAGTTTCAGGTGTATAGTTTAGTGGTTAGACAATCATACACTTTACAAAGTGATCCCCTGGATATTTCTACTACCCATCTGGCACCTTACATACTTATTACAATATTATTGACTATATTCCCTATGATGTACTTTATATCCCCTTGACTATTTTGTAACTACCAATCAGTACTTCTTAATCCCTTCTTTTTCACCCAGTCGTCCAATGCCCCTCCTCTCTGGAAACAACCAGTCTGTTCTGATATCTATGAATCTATTTTTTGTTCACTTATTTTGTTCTTTAGATTCCACATATAAGTGATATCATATGGTATTTGTCTTTCTTTGACTTATTTCACTTAGCGTAATACCCTCTAGGTTCATTCATGCTGTTGAAAATGGTGATATTTCATTCTTTTATATGTTTGTGTAATATTCCATTGTATACATGTACCAATTCAATGAAAAAGTGGGAAGGGGATATGAATAGACACTTCTCCAAAGATGCCATAGAGATGGCCAATAGACATATGAAAATATGCTCAACATGACTAATCAGAGAAATTAAAATTAAAACCACAACGAGAAATAGTGAATTAGTGTTACAAAGTTGTTTTCCTGTTTGTTTTTTGTTCTTGTTTTAGGAAATACAGGTTGAAATAAAAGTAAGGTTGAATTTGGTATTATTTTAATATAAAACAGGATAGGTTACAATATAGGTAGCTCCCATTCAGTTGGTTGCCTTTTCATAATCTAATTTTAAAGTGACATACCATCACTTCTGTTATATTATATCTGTTATAAGTGAGTCACTAAGTACAGTCTCAAAGGATTTCATAAGGACATGAGTGCCAGGAAGCAGGGATCATGGAGGGGGCTGTCTTAAAGTCTTCCTTCTACACCTTACCTGCAATTAATACTCAAAGTTTCTGAATACATATTTGCCACAAGCACTTTGTGTTCTCTGAGCCCCCTTTCTCTTTTCCTTACCATTTTGGAGCACTGTCTGTTTGAATTGGGTACTTAACCCTGTCCACTTTCTAGCAAGTACATATGATGACTGAAGACCAAATTTCTCTCATAATCTGGATTGCTAATTCTTTGAATGCAGGAATTATATTTTATTCTCTGTAATGCTTGGAACACTAAATGCAGTCAATAAATATATAATTATTGCTTGAATAGATCTGTGCGATACAGAAGAAAGATTCTCTGACATGAATCTATGGCACCCAAGTTCTAGTTTTGACTGTGTTCAACTATTTTGGTAACTCTCATCATTGTCTTGGCCTACCTCTCATTTCAGCAGCAGCTGCTGGGAGCAAACTCATGTTAAGCTGAGAGTGTCTATCTTATTTCTGTCTGTGGGAATTTGCCTGCTCTATGTGTGCATGCACCTAAGAAGTGTGAGGGCGTTAACATTCCCAGGGCAATATTCAACCAGGGTTAGATGGCAACTGGTGGATAAATTCCCTGACCTCCTGTCCTTCCAGTGAATATTTCTGCAAAGCATTCTCTACACTTCCTATAAAATCAGCCCCTGTTGCCCTTTAATATATTCATTTCTTCCTGCCCTGTCTCACTATCCCCTTTCCTTCACTTCTAATTGCTAGGATCACATCTCAAATAATTTGCCTTTGCCCAAGTCCTTGGGTCATGCTCTGCTCTCAAGAGAACCGAAACTAAGACAGGTATTTCTTTCTCTGCACATCCTCTGCCACTAAGGCTAAATCTTGAGAAGGCTTGGGTCAGAAAGGCAAAGAATTTGACATGGGTGAGGTACCAATCAGACTAGAAAAGCCTACTCCTTCTGACTCTCTCTGGATTAAAGCTTCAGAATGGGGAGTTGTCTGTTGGAAGTGAAGGCAAAAGCTAGGAGCATAAGGGCAGTCATTTACTCTCTGGGACTCCAGGAGGAGCAACCCAGCACGGCAGACCTGCAATAACCCAGGGCAGCTATTGGTTAGACAGAGAGCAAGCCTGAGTTAACATTTATGAAATATCCTGGGCTCTATATTGCATGCAAGAAATCCCAGAAATGTCTATAGGTCCCTAGGAAAACATAGATGTTGGCAAGACACTAGCTGGAGAGCTAGCCAAAGGGAGTTACTACCCTGGAGCTAAAATGATCCTACAGTCAAGGGGACTGATTGAGTCACCTGAACAGGATATTAAATAGGGGTCATGGTTATTCCTCAAGAGGTCTTCAATAGCAGCAGAAGAACCCAAGTCAGCAGGGAAGACCACAAAGGCCTTGGAGAGGACACCATAAGATTGCTAACCATTGCCTTTAACAGTTATCAGAATTATGAACATCTTCTGCTCTGAAGACATAAAGGATCCGGGGAGTGGAATGGTGACACTGTATGGATCCCCAGCACCCTGTGACCATAAGGATATGACATACTCCAACCCCATACCCAAGTACCATCATGGAGAATATCAAGAGAGGGAGAGCAAAATGGAAGGAGTAAATATTTAAAGCACACACAAAAAAAAAAGAATTTCCAAGAGATTGTTTAAATGGTTGGAGTGGACCAGGCTTACCAAATTAGGGTCAAGTTTCAAACTCATTTCTAGTTCTTTGGCTGACTTCTGTGTGTATGCATGCAAGGTGCCATGGGCACACATACTTCCAAAGGCACATCAGGCTCCTAAGAAAGGTTGAGTCTGGCATAGAAAATACTTCGCAAATCTGAATGAAATGTGTAGTATTCTTTAAAGTCCTCTTCTATGCTGGCAGGGCAAGGAATAAGGCAGATTATGTCTCTTGAAGGTAGCCAACCATGGGTACAGTGTTTCCCACCTGGGACAGCTTTCCATGTTCAGACCAGGCTCATTTGAGCTGGAAGTGCCACATTGGCTGCAAATCTACCTAGAAGTTTCTGATTTTACCTGGGAGGCTGAAGTCAGGAATCTTAACAAATTCAGCAAGAACTGTAAAGGAAGGGTGGGGTAGGGGAAGGCAGCATTTGCTGCTTTCATCTCCTTGGGCAGTCCTGATTTCTCTGCCGCATTCCCCATCTGGGCTTTATCAAGGCTATCTTCATATCCCTGTCTTTCCCAGTCTCCTCTGGGATGTTTCCTCTGCTATGACAGTTGCTGAGGGTTCCCCAGGGCAGGTGGAAGCATGATTTGCTTTTCAAGCTCTGCCCACTTATTGATCTCCTGTCTGAGAAATGTCAGCAGCAGCCAGGATCTCTCCCCACTAAGGCACTTTAGCTTGGAAGCCTGTGGTATATGCCTGTACAAACCCTTCCGCCTTCTGCTTCTCTGGCTTTAGAACTATCCCCACCCCCACCCTGGGAAAAGTCTTCTAAGATGAGATGGCAAGAATCAAACAGCAACATGCTTTGAACAGTGGGACAGGAACTATATTTAAATTGGGCAAAAGCCTTGAGCTCAGAGCAAGTGCATTTCACTTCCTGCCATCCCTCCCCCTCTCTGTATCTGATTGCTGAGAGCAGAAAAAAAACACACAGAAAACTATCTCCTGGAGGAGCCTGGACAGGGCAGTTGACCCAGGAGTCAGAAAGTGGGGCTGTGGTCCAAGATCTGGATAGATAAAGACTACCCATTATTTCAACTGCCATCCCTCCACCCTTGCTCCAGTACAATTTAAATGAAAGATTGTGAGGAGGTGAGGGGAAGAGAAAGAGACTGTGTGTTTAGTGGTTAAACCTTTTAAAGTTTAAGTGCATAAAAAGGGCCTTCTCCATATCTGTCTATAGCAATTCCCATGACAGTTACAACAAAATTACAGAAATTGGGTCATTTATATAACCCTTTGTATTGTCAAAGCGCATTAAATGTCTGCTTTCCTGCACACTGCTGAGCTGTCTTCAGCTGTCAAATCCCCATACTGCAGCTCAACACACTGAGGGTAAAGGACTTTGGCAATGCCTACACAGGGAATGTAGGACCCTCAGGTGCAGCAAAGGTTCTGAAAGGGAGATTTAAATTTCCTCTGAGCATGAGTCCATGGTTTAAAATATATTGAATCCTCTGCTTTTCAGCCAGATGTTTTGTCACATGGCTGGTGGGTTTTCCCCCAAATGGCCAAACTTGACATTTAACTTTTATTCTGGACAGAGATGAAAGAGCTCATTCATGCATTCATATAGTTTATAAAGAAGGATATATTGAATCTTTTCTAAAATACTATTATGAATAATATGCTACACTGGCCACCATTTTAAAGATTATATATATATATTAACCCCAAT
The DNA here is from genome assembly GCF_027574615.1 of Eptesicus fuscus. Classification (NCBI taxonomy): domain Eukaryota; kingdom Metazoa; phylum Chordata; class Mammalia; order Chiroptera; family Vespertilionidae; genus Eptesicus; species Eptesicus fuscus. The sequence goes on from NC_072473.1 coordinate 135,778,209, forward strand.
GAGGTAGGCACTGTTATTATCCCCATTTTATAGGTGAGGAAACTGAGGTATAGAGAGGTATAGTGGATGTTGTGGTGTGTTGTCCAGATGTTCCTTTATAACTAAGGTGCTCATTTCCCCAGCTACTGGGAGTGTGGACAGCAGATAGTTCATGAATAAATTTTAAAAAATAAAAATTTTATATATTTAAGGTGTACCACATTCAATGTCCCTCCAGAAACTGCCCTCCAGATCATACTCCTTTCCTTCAGGCAACCCACATTCAATGACAAAATCACACAGAGGTATAAAGGCCTGTCGTTGTGCCTCAGTTTTTTCAGAAAAACTCAGCAGGATCACCCCAGCTCCATTGCTTCCCTGGGGGTCCACTGATGTCTCCTTTGTGATTGCATTGCAGTTCAAATCCTCCTTTACCCTCTCACTGCTGTTGATCCCAAGGGCATTTCTCAATGACCCTCTTGCACTTACATCTCCATCTGCATCTCAGAGTATTCCTCTACACCTGAGGTAGGAGAATAAGTAACCTGCAACTGGTAAAGGTCACATGGCTAGTGGATAGTGGAGGTAGTTTCAACCTTCTTATAGGTGGCCACTACTCCATTTACTGAGCAGCTCCTCTCTGTCCAACCCTGGGCCTGACACTTTATTCACATTCATTTAATCCTTTAATTTAACCATGGAGATATCACTACTCCCCCTTCTACATAAAGGGTCTTGAGGCTCTATTAAGCAAGGGGATGGGGTTTCAGCAGGATTTGAGCCTGGGCCTCTTAACACACTTGACAGTTCTAGCCCCAGCCCCAGCTCTAGACATCTTTCCAGTGTTGCAGAGTGGGAAGGTGCTTCTACTTCATGAAGTTCTTTCAGCTCCTCAAGAGATGTGGAAATAAAAGTATTATCTCCTGCACTTTGCCAGTGAGGAAATTTTAGCTTAGGAAGATTAAAAAGATTTATGCTATCTGTTGCTAACATAGCAGAAGCTCAAACTCAGATCTCCAGTATCTATTGCCCATGACAATGCTCCCATCCAAGGCCTTAGGTTGGGAGCAGTGCAGGATGCTCTTCTATATAACACTTTGCCTCTGCCCAGGTATTGGTACCATCTGCACCTTCATTTTGTCTCTCTTCCTGAACTCCAAGGCTCTAGAATTGTGAGATTCTGGGCAGTTATACCTGTGTCATCAATGCCATCAAAATCCCTGCCTTTGGTAAAGCCCTTGCATACATAGATAAATCTCAAAAACATGGTGAACAAAAGAAGCCAGACATAAAAGAACACATATTATATGATCCCACTGACATGAAGTTATAAAATAGGCAAAACTCATTTATGATGATAGAGGCCAGAAGAATGGTTACTTTGGTTGGGGCATGTTTTGACTGGAAGGAAGCACAACAAACTTCCTAGAGAGATCAAAATTTTGTTTATCTTCATGGGGTAGTGGTTACATAGGTATACACATTTGTCCAAACTCATCAAACCGTACACATAAAATGGGTGCATTTTGTATGTTAATTATACATCTGTAAAGCTGGTTTAAAAAGCCACTCACACAGTAGATGTGGCATTATTGACCTGGGTTTGCTGGAGTCTCTGCCATCCATAAAATGATACAGTCCATGTGAGCCTGGGTGTATTGTCCAGGAAAAAAACCCTCTCATTTTCCTCAGGTCCTACTTGTACAAGAATGTTCACAACTCACTTAACAAAGACATACAAAAAAAAAAAAAAAAAAGAACTCAAGTAACTATTTTGTGTGAAAAACCCAGCAGACAATTTCTTTTACAGAACTTGATAGCCCATTGGAACTGGATTCCTAAAAGCACAGGGCAATAGTGAAAAAGGGGAGAGGTTCTGAAACAGGTACGAGGCCAGTCTTATATGGTGGAAGGAAAGGAACAGCTGAGGGCCAGGTCTAGGCCTGAAGAATCATCAGGCCGTTTCACCTTGCCTGCCAGTAAGATAGAGGAGAAGCCACAAATCGCTTAGGTGTCTATGACTTACACAGGTTTGAAATCACAATCTTGTCATGCCTGTTTAAACTACCACAATGCAGTGAAATCCTATTATCTGCCATATATTACTGTGCTGACAGATGTGGGAGGGAACTGTGGACACTATCAGACACACCTCATTCCCTCAGGAACCAGGGAGCTTGCAAAATTCTGTTCTGGCAAAGCCTCTTTGAACAATCATCTGAGCACTCCAGACCTAGGCTGGGATGGGAAATGGGTTGTGTTGGATCAGCACCTGGTATAGGAAAGCACATGAGTGTGCCTGTGTGTGCATGTTCACACACCAGCAAGAGCTAGGCTGGTAGTTTGTGAGATATTTCCAAAATTAACAGCAGTAGCAATGCCTGGGAAGTTGAAATGCTGAAATCTGTGAATCAATCCCAGTACAAAGCTCTCAGTTTCTAATTTGGTACCTGTTTCCAACACCTTGAAAAGAGTCAATCTGTACAGAACCTCACACTCTTAGCATTTCTGATACTCAGTTCTAGGAGAATGCAGTAACAGTAGTATCTAAACCATTTATTTGAGAAGATTCTATACCATCATTGACATTGAATCTACTCTTATAAATACTAAGGAACTTTTTGATGTCCATACTTGGAAATAATAAGAAAATAAAACTTCTGTCTTCTATAGGCTATGGTTGAAGCAGATCTAAGGGATATTTTTATTCATTCTTTCAACATATACCTATCAAGCATCTACTATGTGTCAGGCCATGGGCATACAGAAGGAAAAGAGACCAAAAAAACCCTACAAAACTCAAAAACACCTGCCCTCATGTAGTGCACATTCTAGAGGAATAATGAATAAATAACTTATATATTATGTATAATAATAAAAGCATAATATGTTAATTAGACCGGGAGCCGGGGCTGCGAGGGAAGCCGGTGCCGGCAGCCGGAGGAAGGAAGGCCTACTCTTGCACAAATTTAGTGCATTGGGCCTCTAGTGTTAGATAAACACTCACAAGAAAAACCAAGGAGAGAGGCCTGGAACAGATTCTTCCCTTATGGCCCTCAGTCCTCAGAAGAAACCAACCATGCTAACATTTTAATTTTGGACTTTTGGCCTCCATACCTGTGAGGCAGTACATTTCTGTTCTTAAATCATCCCGAGCAAAGTAATACACGAGTCATCCTATTTTCTTAGGTTACAGACCAAGGCAAGACAAGTATGGTCCCTCATAGTCCAGGCAGAAGGGGCCATAGAGCAGAGTGGAGGGATCTAAGCAGAGGACTTCCTGTGGCCTCTGCTCTCAGCATTCTTCCTCTTTCTTCCCTAATGCTTCATAGGGCCAGTTGTAACTGTGGGATCCCAAGGCCAATTTCTCCTGGGGCTAGTACAGGAGCCTCCTGCACTCTCCTCACCATGGAGCCAGATAGAAGAAGATTTACCTGCTTGGCACCTCTTGGAGAGGAGCTGGGTGCTGAAGGAATTGCCTTCTTTTATTTAGAAAAAAAGACAGGCAGAAAGAGAGGAAAGGGTGCATGTGTTGTTATTTTTTAAAGCACCCCAAGGACCCAGGCAGGGTTAACCACCTCCTCCCAATCTTTCCTCCAGCATGATCTGGTGAGGTGACTTGGGCATTGGCTAATGACATCATGCTCATGTGTTGATGATGCCAAAATGCCACAGCCAGGCGGGGTTAAATGTGTGGCAGCCCCAGCAACAGTCCCTGGGCCAGAGCTGCTGAGATGTGTTTGCCTTTTGGCTGAGACACTTTAAAACCCCAGCGACTCTGTTTCATTTTGAACCTGAAAGATAACAACAGGCCATCTTTGACTGAGAATATTAACTTTCTGACACACCTAAGAAAGCTGAACAGATGAGGAAATAATATAAAATAAAAAGCATCTGCAAAAACTGATTGTCGGCTGCTTTCCATAAAATACATGCCCTTTCAATATGGGCTGGCTTTTATGACTCAGTTCTAACAAAGAGTTGCAAAAAGTAACATAAGTGATTTCTAGGGCTAGATGATAAAAGGTGATACACCTTTCACCTAGCTCCCTACACCCACTTTGGGAGCCCTGAGCTGCCATGTAAGAAATCCAGCTGTTCTGAGGCCACCATACTGCTAGAGAGACTATGTGGAGAGACCACACAAAGAGACTAGGAGCAGAGCTCTGCCAGATTTCAGCTGTTGGAGTCTTCCCAACCTAGGCACAAGACATGTGAGAGAAAAACCTTTGAGATGTCCCCACCTGCAGCAATCTGACTGTTGTGGCTTCAGAAACTCTAAGTAAGAGCTGCCTTGCTAAGCCCAGTCACCCCAGAAATGATTACAATTATGTTATACCATTAAGTCTGGGGTGGTTTGGTATGCAGCAATAGATAACCAGTACATTGGCCTTCTCCCTTTTGTCTCCTCCAAAGCAAGATTGTGGAAGGTGGATCCCTTTCTCTTGTGCAAATCCTTCCAGGGCAGGACAGCCTTCAAGAAGGGGCTGCTGACAGGTCAAAAGGCCTGAATTAAAGCTCTTATTCTTCATGACATAACACTTTGGTCTACTTTCTCAACCCTTATGGGCTTCAGTTTCCATAGCTATAAAATGGGAGTCATAGATAAGACTAGCTTCACAGAGATATTAGAAGAGTCAAATGAGATGGTGGATGTAACTCCTAGATTTCTCAATGCTCTGAAACATAAAATCTTTAAATAACTTGTTTCTCCACATCTCAAGTATATGGCAGGAAGATACATACAACCTGTAACAAGTGTAAAATACATGCGACTCTAAAAGGTAAGGGTCTCTTTGTAAAATAAAGAACTATTCAGAAGCTCCTTTTTATTTTAATGCTCTATCATAGTTACATGGGGCAACCAATGAAACCGTTCAGCCATGGAGATTCATTTCATAATGGAAAGCCTGTGGCTTTGTTGCCCTCTCCATTACATCCCAATGAAAGTGAGGGCTTCTGTTGTCAATTTTGGGGCCTCCCCTGAGTTTGGAAGCCACCTAAAATGCAGTGGGATGTCCCTGAGGCTAGAATTGCAGAAGCCCTCCTCTATCAATTACACCTCACCCAGCACCAGACCCAGCTGGACTCAGTAGCATATTTGGAGATCAACTGAAATTGGAAATAGGCTCTGCAGGAGGGGATGAGGAGTGAGAATTTTACCTCATGTCATACTGCCCCTGCATTTTGTTTGGACTCAGAATCCAGCTTGCTTCTTTGAGTGTTCTGCCCTTAGTACCAACCCCTCAGCACTTCTGGGGGCCTCTCCCTTCTTTACAGTATGGCTGCTGCTAATAAAGCCATAAATGCTGCAAAGCACTTATTACAGTAATATTATCTTTATATTATTCCAGCATTACCAGGCTGTACGAAGGGGCTGGGGAGGCGGGAGAACCTCTTCGGTGCTGTCAGTAATCGGAGGAAGGCAGTTTAGTTTAATGATAATGACTTACACTTACATAGCTGCCCTCATCCCAGAGGACCCTGGAGCACTTTACAAACACACTCTCACTCTGAGTCTTTCTAACAAATCTGAGTCGCAGTAATGCTTATAAATAATATATAATCTGAGTGCATCTATATACTGCCAATGTATGGTATAAATATGTATAAATGTAACAAATATGATTTTTGCATGTTACATTTATAATCTTTAAAAAAATGCTAACCCATCATGGATATGCAGCCACAAAGCAGCCTCACAGGATGCAAAGTCCAATAAATATCGATACTGCACAACCATTTACAACAGATACCAGCCTGGGGCTCTTAAAAGCTACGGAAATCATTCAGGGTCTACATTCACTGGGTTCCTCTGTCACTGAGAAGGTCATTCTCAGGTCTTTCAACTGGTTCTAGCTTGGGTATATCAAATGCACAGATATGAAAAGTTCCGTATGCCCGCCAGGGCTGATTCTGAAGTCTTGACGCTGATGCTGTGTGATCACGAACAAAGAAGGAGGTTTCTCTGGGTCTCAGCTGAATCTTTAACATAATTATATATAAGCCTTTATGGTAGATTGTGGTATTGTTCCCAATGCTTTAGGCCCTCGCTATATTAAAATTTGGGCCCTCTGCCATGTGAATTTGTAGTACTTCACATTAGATTAGGCAGAGTTTACTTCCCAACCCCATGGATTTGAGGTTTCCTGATTAATATTGTTGTGTAATGAACAGCTCCAAAACTTAGTAATGTAAAACAACAACCATGTGTTATGCTCATGGATTCCATGAGTCAGGAATTTTGTTAGGGCACAGCAGGGATGGCTTGTCTCTGCTCCATGATGTCTAGAACCTCTATTGGAAAGACTGGAAGGTTGGGAGTGACTCAATGGCTAGAGGCAGTGATCATCTGAAGGTTTGTTCTCTCACAATTCTAGACAAACCCAAAGATTGTTTGGTCCCACACCCAGAGTTTCTGATTCAGTGGGTCTGAGGTAGGGTATAAAGGTCTGGCCATCTTGCCTGAATTCATTGCAACTCATGGACCATCTGAGCATCAGAGCTCTCTGTTGCACAGCCAGAGCTTTCCCTGGATATGTATCATAGCTGGATATCTCCCTCTGCCCATTCCTTCTTCCTTCCCCTCCCTCCCATAGGTAATGATCCTGTCTCAAAGGCATTCCCTAATAAATATTCCGAATGCTAAACTCTATCTCATAATCTGTTTTCTGGAGCAGGACAATCTGTAGCTTGCTGTGGAATACTCATTCTAGCACAGGGGTTCTTCAACTTGAGTGTGTTGGAGGACTTAGGGTGGGGATGTGCATTTTTAACATAGTCCTAGGTGATGCTGCTGCTGTGAGAATCACTGGTATAGGGAAGTGACTATTCCAAGTTTGCCTCCAGCCAGGCCCATGATTTCCACTTCTGTTTTGCATTTAAAATGCCCTCCCTCCAGCCTCCCAGCCCTCTTGAGACACACTTGCTTAGGAAGACCTCCCCAGGCACATGTGTACAGACACTGGGCAAAGCCACTGAGTCTTCTAATCTACTCTCTTCTCTCTGTGTCCCTTAAGATGGAAGTCTGCAGAAAAGCCACGAGAAAATAGCCAAGAGGTGGGCCAAGGCTCAGGGAACTAATTGAAGAACGACTCCTCTGCGAGGCGTTAATACCTTGCAGAAGAAGTGAATCTACTGGCATTTTTTAAGAGTTTAATAAAAATATATATGCACCGTGAGAAAATCACAGCAATAATTTCTTGCACCTTTGTTCCAAGAAGCCCAAAGCACTCCCCATATATTATCATATTCATTATCCTATTTTCTTCACATTTCTCATTAATTTTTTTCTGAGGTTATATATTAATATGAAATTCTAAATCAAATTAAGGAGACCACAAGCCCAACTCATTCTCTTCACCCTAACTCCACCTTTCTCTTATCCCCTTTCCATTCATCACCCTTACTGCCCCCCTCCTTCTCCCACCCAAGGGAAGTTAAGCCAAAAGCTAGTGGGGGGATTAGGAGATTGGAAGAGGGCAGGAGTCAAAGTGTTGCTTTGCCAGTGGGCTGCTTTCCCAGGCCCCCTCTGCAGGACCACTGGATCAGACCACGAATCTGATGCCCCTCAGGGAAGAGATGCTGTCTTGTAGCCCAGCATCTTTAATAGGTGTAAAACCTACTCCCTCCACCTCACATGCAAGAGGGAAAGAATCAGGCTCATTACAGATATTATCATGCAGCACTTCATATTTCAAAGAGCTTTATAATCGCTAATTAGTTATTGCCAGAGAATATGGAAATGGCAGGTTGCTGGAATCCCACAGACTGGAGGCCAGAGTTCTGCAGTGCTGTATTACTCCTGCAATCAGGTCAGCTTGGCCTGCCCAAGTACTCAGGAAGTGTGGCCGACCACAGGACGGAGAGCATGAGACTTTTAGTCCTGGCCACTGTGGTTCTGAGCGGATACTCCCGGGTCACATAACTACATTCTATCAGCTTAGGAGATCCCAGAGACCTGCTAATGCTTCAGGTAGTAAAGTAAAAAATACAGCTGAAAATTAAAACAACACAGCAGCCAGAAGAAGCAATGAAGCATAACCCTTCCCACTGCGCTGAGTTCAATTCACAACACAGTGGCTAGAATGGGCCTGAGATTCATGCAGAGGGTATGCTGTGTACACAGCAATGGTGAGCCCACTCCAGCAGCTTCCTGAAGATCTCAAGGGAACACAGGTGTTCTGATCAGATTCTAAAGCCCCTAATTCCTATTCTTTTATAGCTAAGGAATGGCAAGCATAGGGCTTGAATGAACAAAAAGGGTGTCTTCCCACTCTCACCCTGGGTCTGTATCTATGCCATCCTGTCTGTGCCATCCAAAAACAATTATTGAAGAAGGTTAAAATCTATAGTCTACAGCCCCCTCCATGGAAAGGAGCAGCCTCACTCACTCTGGATAACCTCCATCTCATTTGAATTTCATTATAAAATTGCTCAGAAGTTGGAGACAGAAGGGGCCTCAGGGAGGTGGGCCCTGGCCAGGCTGACTCAGCCTTGGAGGGACACTGTCTCCTATGACAGAGGAGGATGCAGGGGGCACTTTCTTTTAAGACTCCATCCCTCATCTGAGGAGGCACTACTTAAAAGAAAAATATGAGCAGGCCAGCAAAAGCTTTCCTTCTAACAAAGCTTACCCACATAGGTCAGAAGGGGGTGTGGCACAGGCTGGGGAAGCGCTCCTGGCTTATAGAAATTCCACTAGAACCCAGGCCTTGGAAAGCTCCAGAGATGCTCCAGCTTTCAAGGAGTGATCAGAAATCTCAAACACAGATTTTCCCTGATTTCTTTTCTTACCAGCAATGGGGAACACGGAGGCCACTTGCCTAATAACTCCAGTGTTTGTGCCAAAGCAGAGCAAAGCTGAGGAGCTGGGGCTGCACGTCTGCTGGAATTAGGCTTCAGTCTGTCTTCAGGGAGTATGTGTCTGTAATACCCAAGACTTTGCATCCCAGAGAGTCATTTTGCCCATTGCTGGCAGGTTACCTATCAGAAGCTGCCTGTTCTTAGCACATAACTGTGCTGTGAAAGAGATTGATGTGCCCCTGGACCTAATTTCTCAGCACTCTAGCGGGAGAAGAAACCTCGCCCGCCCTTGCCAGCATTGCAGACAGGCAGCCCTCATAATGAGAATGCAGTGAGTGCCAGCCTGTTTGTCAGAGACAGACTTACGCAATCTGGGTGCTCCTAGGACATGACAACCAACCCCTCTAGCCTCTTTGTTCATTTAGTGCTTAAACTTCATGCCTTCTTAGCACCCCTCCTCACCCCACCCTCCTTCTTTCTGAGGTCCCAGGAGTCAAAGGCATCTCTCCTGGGATAGAGGTGGAAAAGTCTGCCCTTTCTCATGATTCCTATGATAACCCTGTCTTAAGGTTTCTCAAGCCCAGCCTTCCTTTTCATTCTAGTCCCCTTCTGACACTCCAAGCAGACAAAATACACCTCTCCTATAAAGGCGACCCAAAGCCTCACTTCTCAGCTCAGGTGGCAGCTGGAAGATGGGCCTCATGAAGCTGAGATGCAACCAGCCTTCAGCCACCCGACTCTCTGGCTCCAGCTCTCAGCCACCTGCATCACTATGAGAACAGAGTGCAAATGAGCCTCCGGGAAAACTCCTTTCCTAATCTGCTAAAAATCTACTTTGCTCCCTGTTATAGATACTGCTGAGTGTGCAGGTACACACCCACACACAGACACACTCTCCCATACCCTCTAAACACACACTCACACAGGCACACACATGCACTCTTGCATATGATCATATGCACGCTCCCTTGCAAACTCACACTTGTATGCTCACTCATACAGGTACACTCAGTTGCACACACATTCCTCACTTGCACAGGCATATTCACTCTCACACCCATGCTCACTCACATGTTTACTCACACTTATACTCTCACTTACATAAACAACTTACCTTTATAGATACACTCACTCACACACTTGTTCTGGCTGTGTACTCAGCCTTGGGATACCTCTAGCTTTAGATTTTGATTCTATTACAATTGGGGTAATAGTGAGTCAGGACTGGGAATGACAGTGGAGGGAAAGGAATGGGACAATTTCCCCCACCATTCCAATTGCTCCCTCTTTAGCTGGGCAAGTGGCAGGGGGAAGTGGAAAGGTGAAGAGAAGCAGTGAGTAGGGCTGTGGGAGATAGCGTTTCCACTGCTGTGGATTGGCAAGAGCAGAGTAGAAGGTGCTAGGGGGCAGACCTCATAGTTCCTTCTTTTAAAATAAAGGTGTGCCCCTTGTGACTCTTTCCAGTTGACCAGTCACAGGGATGACGGTGCAAAGGTTGGCAATGGTTGTAGGTTACACTGTCACTGGCATATATGGAGGAAGGCTGTGTATAAGGTTAGCACACTGGTGTGGGGCAGCTTCCAGGACAAACCGTTTTTCCCCTGCTCCTGGGAAAATAGATTTCTGATGCTTTGAGATTTCATCAAACCATCAGACAGGTCCAGAGACACAGGAACCTGTTGGCACACAGCCTGTCAACACCATGAAAGGGTAAAGAGAAAAGAAACTCCCAGCTTTGTGTCCACCTGTGTCCGAGAAATGGGACTGCCTCCCTGGCTGCTTTCTTGAGAAAGTAGGTCCAAATCATTCTCTCATCTGTTCTCTGAGCCTATGTATGGGGCATCTTAAGCAGCAAAACACTGAACACAGGTAGGCTGTCAGTGTAGGGTTTATGGGCCCAGACTCTGGAGCCAGACCGCCTGTGCTTGAATCCTGGCTCTATGATACAGCAGCTGTGTGACTCAATTTTAATGTTCCTATGTTATGTTTCCTCATCTGTAAAATGGGGGGACTCAGCCCAAGGCCAGACACATGGTAAGCGCTATTGCATTCTCAGCACTAATGATTGTGATTATATCCTTGGGCAGTAACCCTGCATGAAGAATACCATTTCAGAAGAGGGTGGGGTGTGTCAACTATTACCTGAGGCTCAGTTGCAGCCTCACAGGAGGCCTGGTCCAGCCTAGGAAATAAGTCCCAGGGAGCCAGCTGGTGAGTGTAGCTGTCTTAAACCAGAGTCTCTGTAGTAGATCTTGTTTCACTAGGAGATCTGAATCCTCAGTTCAGGCTCACTACCCTTCCTCCTCCTCCACCAGGTATGCTCAGTCAGGAGCTTTCCCACCTGTTCCTCCTCTTTCTCCATGACCTCAAGGAGCAGCAGCTCTCCCATGAGCCCCTGTTTACATAAACCCTATTCCTAGAACAGGGCAATGCCAAGGATGCAGGGTCAGAGCTTGGCTCGAGTCCTGGATCCATCCCTTACTAGCTACCTACCCTGAGCAAGTCATATACCTTGTATGAGATTGAGTTTTTTCACCTGACTTATAGGGATTCAAATAGCTGCCTATCTTACTCCCCAGGGGTGCTTTAAGAGTCAAACAGGAATGCTTATGAAGGCACTCTGCAAGCTGGAAAGCACCAATCAAGCTACTCACTGCAAATATTTGTTTTCCTTTTGCCCCTCCTTTGTTAAACTGTTGTTCAAAGTGAGTCTGCCAACCTTTTTCTTCTTCTAGCAAGAGTTTCTCCTTCCTACCTGCATCTGTCATGAATCACTGTATAACAAACCACCCCAAAATAAAGTGCATTGAAATAACAACTGATTGTTTTTTTCTCATGAGTGTTGGGGTTGGCTGCGTGCTGGTACTGATCTGAGCTGGATTTGGCTAGGCTCACTCATGTGCCTGTGGTCAATTGTGTGTCGGCTAGGTGGCTTTGGTGATTCTGGCTGAGCTCTCAAATGTCTGAGGCATCAGCTGAAACAATGGAGCCAATTCAGCTCTGCTTCACTTGTCTCATTCTCTAGCAGGCTCCCTGAGTTATGTTCTCATGGCAGAGGCACAAGAGCAAGTGTGAGGAAGCCCAATCATGCAAGAAGGGAAGCAGAAATGTGCTTCTCAAGGCTCTGCCCATGTCATTTGCATGTTCTCATGATTGTGTGAAAGTCCATTCACACATTCTGTAGGCTGGGGTGGGAGGAGGACATCTCCCTCACTGCCTAACACTTCTATCCCTGCTTGAGCACTCTCATATGAGAGCATATATCTATTTCACTTTTGAATAGTTCCCCCTTTGAATATAGAGATCTTATGTAGTGCACAACCAGAACATTCTTACATGGCAGCCCTGAGAGCTCCTGTATCAGGAGTACACAGAGCTCTGATCCCATCAGAACCTCATTTTCCCCGTCTGTAAAATAGAGCTAATGCTGCTTTGTCTCCAAGAGTGTCCATACAAATAACATGACCTAATTCATATGAAAGAAACTCTTGAATTGTGAGAGTTCCAGAGGTGTAACTTATTACAGATAGTAGTGGAATCTGAGTAGACAAATTTCAACCCTGGAACCAGGGAATAAAATTCTAGTTTGGGGCAGAAGGTTGCTGAGGGAGGGAGTTAAGAAGGAAAGCTCAGACCCAGTAATTAAGAGGTTCCAGGAAGGTGGGCAGAGGGGAAGCTGGGAAGGGGCAAAGGGTAAGAAAAATGTTTCCTTGAAACCAAGGCAAGCCTAATGGAGGGGAAGTGCTCAGGGAGAATGTTGGGCCAGCAGGGATGAGGGAAACTTAAGAGAGAGAGTCAAGGCTCCAGGCCTTGCTGCCTGTACAAAGAACGGGAGTCTGGGCCATACACTCAGGCGTGTCTGGCATCACTGTTTACTTTTAGCTTCTAGCAGCCCAGTGGATCCTCAGCGTGTTTCTCACCAAGCTGAGCCATTCTCTGGTCCCAGCTGCTTGGTGGCAGACAGGCTTCTCCTGGAATCAAGATTAACCTATCCCCTCCAACCTCCCTCTTCCACCCAGCTCCCAATCTGCGCCCTCTCCCGAGCTAGAGTGCCACACTGAGGCAGATCCAGGTACAGCCTCCAGATCCACCAGAGCTTCTAGCAGCCCATGTGTCCCCAGAGCTCCAAGCATGATCCTCAGGACTCAGGGTCTCCCTCTCCACTCTCTAGTAGCAAGCTGTGAGGTCAGGGAGCATCCTGAGATGCGAGACAACCTTCTAGGCACAGTTCAGAGGGAGCCCCACTGGGATGAGAGGGTCTGACTTTAACTTCTTTGAGGGCAGAGGCTAGGATGGGGCTGGCAGCCCTCTCGAAGGCAGGGATCGGGGAATAGAAGATGAAGGAGAGGAAGGGGGAAGGAAGGAGATGGGGTGGAAATAGAGGTAGGGGAAGAAGGAGGGGGAGAGAAAGGGATAAGATTGGGCAGAAAGGAAAGGAAACGTTGATAGAGGAAAGGGGAGATGGGTAGGAAAGAGGGAGATGTGGAAAGGAAAGGAAGGCCTGGAGGGCAAGGAAGAATGGAAGGGAGGGGGAGAGAAAGGTTGGAGGAAGGGGTGAAGAAGAAAGGAATGCAAAGTGGGGTGAAGGGGAGGGTGGGTGGAAGCTGGGGAAACAGTGGAAGAGGAGATAGAAGGGAAACTGGACATTGGGGAGAGGAAGGGGCAGGAAGGAAAGGAGAAAGAGAGCATGGGAAAGCTTTGGCTCTGCTTTTTGTCCCCTATGACTCCAGTGTGCCCTAGCAGCCACCCACACCTGCATGTGCACGAGGGCACACACACTATCAGGTGGAACAGGCCCTCAGGAAAGTCAGTGAGTCCAAATTCAAACCCCTCCTCTGTCTAGGAGGTTCACTGGTCATATGACTTTGTAAGTAGGTGGTAACTTGCCCTGACACTAGTTATCACATTTATAAAATGGAGATAATTTAAATGCCTACTTTACAGGGATGTTAAAGTTCAATTAGGTTAAACAAACAACCAACCAAAAGAAATGTAAAAGCCTTGGTCTTAGTGCATGTAACAGATGCCAGTTGGTGCCCCACCTGGGCTGGCACAACCATCTCTCAGCTGCTTCTCAGATGGGAACACCCTTACTGCAAAGAAAATGCCTGAGACTACTGGCAGCCAAGCCTGTCTCTGGAGGAATCATATAAAAACCCGAACCCTTACCTCATGGTAGGCAACTCCAGAACTCCCTGAGGGATCAGGCTGAGTCAAAGACTTTAGCTGAACCCACATCTGTTCAGCTTCCCCCTGCCCTATTCTGCTTCCTTCACAGGCTTCTCTTGAGAGCCCTTCCTCAACAGGTCCATTGTATCTAAATGCCTGTCTTGGGCTGTGATTCTAGAGACCACCTAAGACATACCTTTCTGCAGATTAGTTATCAATGTGCTGGGCCTAAAATTGGTGACAGGGTCCCCCAGAGATGAGAGGCCCACACACAGCCCTGTTCTTACCCAGAGTCATGTCAGGCCAGCTTTGTGAGCCTCTGGCAAGTTCCAGGTCTTACCTGTCCTAGGAGGATTAGAAGAGGAAACTGGGTGGGATTCAAATGACATAAAATAAAAATAAGCTGGGGGGGTATCCTCTAAGGCTATGGTTTCCTAAGACTCTAGGAAACCACCAGCCCTAACAAACAGGGCTGGAGCTGTATCTTAAGCATTCTAAAATATCCCCTGAGAAGCCTGCCAGTAGGGTGGCTGGTGGAGGGGGAGGCTGCTGATTTGGGGGCTTTCTGGTGATGAGGGAGTTTGGGAGTAATTTAAGGGATGAGAAGGAGTCAGGGCACACTTCAATGGGGGAGGTGCCCACAAAGCTTCCATTTTGTGTGCAATTAGTCTAGGGATGCCCTCATTTGCATAAGGTTCATAAATTTGCATAAAATTGCTTGAGGCCCTTACCACCAGTACAGAAAATAAAATAACATGAATCAATTAGCAGGACTGGCTGCTATTGGAATAAACCTGGTGTTAGGGAATCTCCTTCTCTTAACTCAGAAGCAGTGGGTTGGGGGTACCATGGGAAGGGAGCCCTGCCCCCACCCTGACTAAAAGTAGAGACTAGCATTTGTGCACAGCAGATATAAATCAGGGCCTGAGCCAGGAGATGCAGGCAGCAGTCTGTGGTTGGTGGGGGAGGTGTCAGAGGACAACAAGGATGAAAGAACAACATGTGAGGAGACAGTGGTGTGTGTTAAAGGAAGGATGCCTAGCCCTTGTGTTTATCAAGAGCTTTTTCTGCCTCTGGTCTAAGCCATACATCCTCCCATTTGATTCTCATGACAACCATATGAAACTGGTACAATTACCCCATTGTAGAGATTTAGAAACATACGTTCAGAGGTGTTACAGATTTGCACAGGATAACACCAGCAAATGGTAAATGTGGGCCTGCCTTGCTCTGAAGGCATATAGAAACCTCCCAGTAAGAATGGCACCTGGTTTGCAGCTGGAGTACAATAAATATTTGTTGAATGAATGACTGATGTATGTGTGTAAAGGGGTTCAGGACAGACCTCCCCAAGATGTGCCACTTTGGCATGTGAATTATTTTGAGTTGAAGGCAATCAAGACCCTGTGGACTCAAGAAAAACTTTTACCTCTCTCTTAAAGAATTTAAATTGGGAGAATTGCCCATAGTAATAGTTACCAACAGAAATAATCTTTTATGACTTACCTATACTTCTAATTACTGAACATCTGCTTTTCTATAGTCCTGTGAATGACCTTCCTCCCCTCTGAAGCCCTAAGGTGCCTTATCTCATCCTTAGTTCAGAATGCCATATATGCCACATTTTCCATTACTATCTCTGAACCTCACATGTATGTAGGGTCTCTCTCTCATGTATGTGGAGTTTCCATATGTATGTATTTAATTAGATTTGGCTATATTTTTCTTGTTTGTCCATCTCATGTAGGCGTATGAGCTTAGAGGTGAAAGTCAATCTGAGGATGCTGTGTGGCATTTTTTTTAAAGAAAAACAGTTTAAAAGTGAACTATAGGATGCAATTTCCTAAAACAAAACCAAAACCAAAAATAAGCTCTGTGAGCTGGCCTTTTGGGTCCTCTGTGGCATCACCCTATCTTGCCATCTCTGTTTGTCTACCTTCTGAGCCCTACCCAGCATGCCACATTCTTTTATTCTGGTCTGTAATCTGTGGTCCTTGGTGAGGAAGCAGAATCCATAGCTAACCAGAGCTAAGAAGCTAAGGTCATGGAGCCCAAGCCCATTTCCTACCACTGAAACTATAAAGGGCTCTTATCTTTTATTCCTGTCTGTTAACAAGCCTTTACTGATGAATCATCAATTTCTCTCTCCATCTCTTCCTTTCTCTTTTGCACTGACCCTGATGGTTTATAAGAACTCTCAAGGATTTTTTTGCTTCTGCTCTCCCTGAACCTCCTCCTCTCCCAGAGCCACTGTTAATGAATCAAATTGCCCTTTGACTTGAATTACAGGGAAAACAGCCTCACCTACCACTTGCAATAGATGGGGTGGTTGCCCCCAGATCCACACTGGCCTTGTTGCAACTACTCAGAGTGGATGTTTATTTTTGAATCTCGCATCCTTTATCTGAGAAAATGGACTACCGATGGGAAACAATTACCTACCACTTACCCCACAGGGCTGATGGGAGCAGATGGCACGTGTGGTGAAGAAGCAGCACAGTGCATTAATGTCATCAGCAACGATCACAGCCATAATGAGTCCACATCACGGGGACTGAAAACCAAAGAGAGGAAAGATCAACAGCTGGGCACTTCATCCAGATGTGGTCACAACCACCCAAATGGCTTGTTCCAGTTTCACTTAATGGGCAGAGAACAGTGTGAAGCTACAAGGGTACCCACAGGAAACAGCCCCTACTTTCAACCCTGCCTATTATCAGTGAGCCACTCTGCAGGGAGCACGTGGCAATTCATTGTTTACCTGGGCCCACTGAACTGCTTTCTTCTGCTCTGACTGGATAAAGTGTGTGTGTGTGTGTGTGTGTGTGTGTGTGTGTGTGAGAGAGAGAGAGAGAGAGAGAGAGAGAGAGAGAGAGAGAGAGAGAGAAGAGAGAGAAGAGAGAGAGAGAGAGAGAGAGAGAGAGAGAGAATGTGTGTGCCTCTGCTCATTTTTCCCAGAAGGAAGTGCAGGAGATAGTCATAGTAAGGTCTCTAAAGCTAGCATTAATGTTACAAGTAATACATAATGGATGGGAGAAAGATCTGCAGCAACATTTCATGATTTGCTAAATTGGGACACTGTGATATCAGCCTCTGTAAAGACAGAATGACAAGTCAATTTCTTAATTAAAGAACAAGGATGAGGACCAATGTTTCAGCCAGTGTCCTTGATACTTCAGAGGGTTTTAGGTAGAAAAGGGAAAATCACCTCACTGCAGAGTTTCCCCAACCACTGCCCAGCTTGAATCACAACCATAACTTTGTTCCCCACTACCACTCCCCACCCGCTTTGTTTTGGGTTTTCTCAAAGCTCAGAGCAGGTCAAAGATGCCTTTCAGCTTCTTTCCTCTCCCTTCCAGCTGGATCATGAAGTGAAGTCTATACCAACTCCATGAACGTGTAGGTCGTACTTAGCACACATTATGGTTCCTAAATGTTTGCGGACAGGTCTTTTTTTTTCTAGTTGTAACTAAATGAGAAGTATTTTGCTGGCACCTGGCTGAAGGCAATGGATGAACTCTTGAAGATACACAGATAGTTTCAACAGAACTCAATCACACCCAAAAAAGTTTCATCATTTTGAGAAGCATCACTATTTACAATGATATTTAGCGTATTTTAACTTTTTTAAAAACAAGGATGAACTTTATATAAAACCTAAGCATTTCATGTGTTAATCTTCACTTCCATATTTTTTAGTGGCTGTGAATGTTAGTGAACTCTTTATCTACTTGGTCTGGCTTCTGTCTCAACCACTCCAGTGAAACTGCTCTTTGCAACTACCTATTGATTGCTACATTCAAAGGACATTTACCAGACTTCATTTTACTTAACACCTTGGCAGCATTTGACACTGCTGATCCCACCTCCTTTCCAGAATGCTCTAGCTCAGCATTGCTAAAAAAACATGCATTGTGGCCCCATACCAATAGGCAGACTAGTGCTGGTCTGCAATGAGATAAGTACAGAAACTAGAATAATATAATTTTTAAGCAATTCAAGTATTTGTCTGCTGATTCTAATAATAAAATTGGAGTTTATATTTTGAATGTCTTTGTTAATTTTTTGTTAATCCATTTTTGTTGTATTTATTACAAAAGTATTGTCTGTGACATATTGGTGGGGGCAATCCCTAGTCTTTCTCCATAGATAATGTAAGAAGCCCTGCTATAGGTCCTTATCTTTTCTGAATCTGGCTCTATTGGCTTTCCTCCCACTCTACTTTTTTGAGAAATTTGAATATTGCCTTCATCTTCCTTATCTCCACAGATTTGCCCTTTCCTGATGAAATCTTGTGCATCATTGTTTCTGCAGCCCCAAGCCCAATGCCTGGCATGCAAGGGAAGCTCAATCAACTTTTGTGATATAAATGAGTTTTACGGGAGGCAGCCTTGGAGGCACATCATTTACCAAGTTAGAAAGCATTTTAGGTCCACTAATTTCTTCCTTTTTCTTTATCCACCCTAGCTCTTGCAGTAGGCATCCTAATTGACACAAGTAATGTGAACTAAAAAGTAGTACATTTCCTTTTGTGGTCCAAGTCCGTCAGAATGTCCTAAGCTAAAAATCATCTTATATTTGATTTCCCTTTTCTGGGAGGGGAGAGGGACAGCAGTGGTATTTCTCCCAGAGAACTCCTCCTGATGGTCTGAGGGCATCCTGGGAATCTGTCAGCCTATGTAGAGGAAATTGCCTTAAGCACAGGTGGGGAACCTGAATTTACCTCCTGGCCATGTAGAGTGCTGCCCACCAAATGGAATTCTGCAGCTTTCCCTGTCCTGTGCCTCAGTGTCCTGAAGGGTGAATGAATGGCAGTCAGGGTGACCCTTGGGGCTAATCTAAGAGGGAGACTAATTAGTGATCCTACAGTACACTCAAAATAGAAATGTCAAGTGATACTATTAATAGTCAGGTTTCCTCTGCTCTGGTTTCCAAGGTCCCTTCCGCTTGTATTACAGAACCTCTGGAAAGTAAAAAGAAATGTGATTTGGTGGTAAAAGAAAGTTGTAACTATAGTGTATCTCAAAATGACTGTAAAGATAAAATGTAGATTCATGTGCTGCCTTTCTAAAATGACCCTGAAGACCAAAACTATAAGAAAAAGGTTAACTGCCTTAATACGTAAAAATGTAAAACTTCTGCATTGGGAAAAAAAAAGGAAAAAGCCAGAAACAATTAAAGGACAAATGAAAATCTGCACAAAATATTTTTACATAGCCAGCAATTAAAAAAGAGCATCCTTAATATGTAAAGTGCTCTTACAATAAATAAGAAAGTGAGAAATATCCAAATAGAAAAATTGACAAAAGGCATGAGTAAGGCAATCCACAAAAAAAGACATATAATACCACTATACATGAAAAGTGAGGAGGTGCTATTTTATTTGGCATCTTTTTGGCAGCTGTGAGACTGAACCTATAGAAAATCATTTTTTATCATATTGGCAAAGATTGATCATCTCCAGGCAAGTGAAAGAAAATGGACATTGGCATTTGCCACTAATGGGACTGGAAATAGTTACAGTTTTCCTGGAGAGCAATTTGGCAATGCATAACCAAAGCCTTGTTCTTTGACTCACAGATTTCACCTCTAGGAATGAATCCTAAGGAATAGTAAGACAAGTACACAAAGATGTGTCTGATAGGATTGGTTATCACAGTGAGGTTTATAGTAGCAAAACTGGAAGCTATCTAAATGTGTATTAATAGCTGATTAGTTAAGTATACAGATGAATACTATGCAGTTACTTTAAAGAATCTATTGATATAGAAAGCTGTCACTAAAAAAACTAGAGGTGTAGAATAATTTTATTTTTGATTTTTGAGCATTTAAAAAAGTGTGTGTGCGTGTAAAGTGCTCTAGAGTCATACTTTTCTAAATTTATTTTTTAATTTAAGTATAATTGGTATACAATCTTATATTGGTAATATTCAGGTGTACAATGTACTGGTTCAATATTTTTATACCTTACAGTGTGATCATCCCACTGATTACAGTAATCATCTGTCATCATGTAAATGTATCATAATATTATTGACTGTATTCTGCTTCCCCCTTTCACTCATTCCCCAACCCCTCCCATCTGGTTACCATCCCTTTGGTCTCTATTTCCATAAGTCTATTTTTGTTTTGTTTTGTTTGTTTGTTTTATTTTTTTAGATTCCACATGTACATGAAACCATACGGTATTTGTCTTTCTATGCTTGACTTATTTCACTTAGCATAAGTGCAATCATACTTTTTGAATGATGAGATTATAGCTAATTTTGTCTTTTATACTTTTCCATAATTTCTTGATTTTTTGTACAATTAAAACTTACAACTATTTCTATTGAAAACTTTATTTTATGGAGTACTTGATATTGCTATTCTGGCTGTTTTATGGAGGTGGAAGAACCAACAAACAAAAACATATGCACATAAATAAAAATAAGGAAGTAAAAATTTTAATTCGAGGTAAATTTTATTGCTCCTCTCTGAATCATTATTTTATTACTTATTTTGGAATGCACTTATTTAATTCATGGAAGCTTCCCTACCCCTAGCAGTCCCATCTTATTCTTTTTAAAATACCTTGGAACATTTTATCACATTAGCTGTCCCTGAAATCATTATTGGATATAATACTTGTATTTTTAAAAATTGCCAATAAACTCTGATAAAAAGCATCTGTCCCCAGGGACAAATATTATGATCTCAATCTTTTGAGTGAAGATATGCAAAGAGGTCATTTTTAAATATATTTTTATTGATTTTAGAGAGGAAGAGAGAGGGAGAGAGAGATAGAAACATTAATGATGAAAAAAAGAATCATTGATCGGCTGCCTCCTGCATGCCCCTACTGGGGATCAAACTCACAACGAAGGCACATGCCCTTGCCTAGAATTGAACCTGGGACCCTTCAGCCCACAGGCCGAGGCTTTATTCACTGAGCAAAACCAGCCAGGGCTGCAAAGAGGTCTTGATGGGTCCAATTCCACTGGGATCACTCTCCCCAAGTGCACAGGGTACCCTTCAACCTTGCTGATTATATTCTTACTAGAGGCCTGGTACATGAAATTCGTGCATGGGTACAATCTCTAGGCCTGGCCTGCAATCAAGGTCATCTTCCCTGGCTGCCCACAGCCAGCCCTGCCCCCTGCTGCCACCCACCCCTGGTTCCCCATTCACCATCAGGTGATCAGAGCCGTTCCACCTGCTCACTGACCCTGCCCCCACCGCAGGTTGCCTTCTGTGTATGGAATAACTGGCTGAGGGGGGGAGCCTTGGCCTGGCGCTGCCCACATCCCCCACCACCTATGCATCCCCCACCACCCACATCTGGTTCCCTGTTCGCCATCAGGTGATGAGAGCCTGCTGGCTGGGGAAAGGAACCAAGAGATGGTCAGTGCGCCTTATAGTGACTGGTTGAGCGGTCATTCTGGTCATTCTGCCATTAGAGTCAATTTGCCTATTACCCTTTTATTATATAGGATAGGACCAAATCTGGGCTTTTCCTCATGTTTAGAAATGTAACCTGGCATTTCGAAGTGTCTTCTTTTAATAATTTTTATGTCATCTTAGTAACAGGGCAGGAATGTGATGGGTGCATCAATATTTCACTGAGAAATAGTTGCTAGAGCAATAATAAAGTAGAATCACAGTTGTCTGCACTGTATTATTATTATATAACAAAAGGTACACATATGCATATGTATATACCTTTTGATATACACTGAGTGGCCAGATTATTATGATCTCTGAATGCATAATAATCTAGCCACTCAGTGTATATCTTATATAATAAAAGGCTAATATGCAAATTGTCCCCTCAACCAGGAGTTTGACCAGCAGGCAGGCCAGCCAACTGCCCATGTTCCCTCCCCCTGGCCAGGCTGGCCGGACCCCACCCATGCATGAATTCATGCACCGGGCCTCATATATATATATATATATATATATATATATATATATATACACACACACACACACACACACACACACACACACACTGAGTGGCCAGATTATTATACGTTCAGAGATCATAATAATCTGGCCACTCCATGTATATACCATTACATACACATTAATATATGTAATATTAATTTGAACCATATGAAATTTCTTTTTTTTAATTTACTTTTTAAAAAATATATTTTATTGATTTTTTACAGAGAGAAAGGGAGAGAGATAGAGAGTTAGAAACATCGATGAGAGAGAAACATTGATCAGCTGCCTCCTGCACACCTCCCACTGGGGATGTGCCCGCAACCAACGTACGTGCCCTTGACCGGAATCAAACCTGGGACCTTTCAGTCCGCAGGCTGATGCTCTATCCACTGAGCCAAACTGGTTTCGGCTGAAATTTCTTATATTCAACTCTTTTTGATCTATAGAAATGGCAATTTCATATGGCTCAACCTTACATATTATTAGACTGGTAGTATCTGGACATAAACATACTAATATTCTGAGGTTGTTGTTGCCTTTGTACAGAAGTGAAAACTTTGTTCCAGGGAAGCAGAAATGGGCATTTAGCTGGATTTCCCTCTGATCTAAGTGTGTGTGTGTGTGTGTGTGTGTTTCCTTAGAAACCAAATAGAAAATCACCCCACACATTTTTAAAAAGTCTTAATCTAACTTCCTCCTTTTACATTGTCCAGCAATTTCTTTGTTCAAGTTTCATTTTGAATTTATTTTTTCAGAACTTTTATCTTATGAAAAAAAGGGAAAAAATCTTCCCAGGTGACATTATTGTATTGCTTATCATTTTGCGCATTGTGGCTCTGCTGATTCCCCTTAGAAACCATTTCATCCTTTAACAGCTGGCCAAAAATATTAAGCAACTTGCCAAAGTTCACCAATCTTATTTGGGCAGAGCTGGGACTAGAACTTTGGGATTTTCTAATTTACCACCCTGCAGAGGGAGTAAAGGATGTTATCATCCTCTGCCCTCATGAAGGCAGGTCGTGGCCTCAGTTCAATAGCAGGGCCAGCAACCAACATCCTGGAAGGTCTGAGGGAAAAGACAATCAGTTGACAAATTATCATGATCATTTTTAATGTTATTATTCATATGCTACATCTGCTGCAGAAAACACAGGATTATTTAAAATGCACATAATAATTTGAGTTTTCTACAACATTTATTTTCTAAATTATTTTTTAACTGATATGAATGCAAAGACTTGTGAAGACAAAAAGCAAGGCTTTTAAAAAATCCATAACCTTAAATTAAGACCACATTTATTCACACTGTGCTTGCAGCCCAGAACTTTCTTCCTTTTAACCCTTCAGTGATATCAGCAAGTCACATTTCCACCTCTTCTTGGCCCATTTTTTTTCTCTCCTAGCAACGGCATTGGAAGACCAACGTATAATGCATTTCACAGTAAGAATCCTAATGGAGTTTTTAGTAAACTAGCCAGACCAGCCTGCTTCCCCAGTGAAAAGATGCCTCTAATTGATCTCTAGGTAGAAACAGCAGCTGGTGATCAGAACCACTGTGCTCAGTTTTATTTTATAAGGACAAGCACTTCCATCATGATACCAGACAAACAACAGGACCCTGGGAAAGAGACACACAGAGAAGGCCAAACAGACAGACAGACACAGATAAGACCCTGCAAGAACTTAACTGCAGGACCCACAGCCATGCCACCTTAAATGGAAAGTTTCTGATAACCCATGATGGATTGGAGCCAGGTTGAGACAGGGAGGGGCTTGGTGGAGAAAGTGCAAGTGTGGAGGGTCAGGCAAAGCCTGTTCCCTTAAGCACCTGTACTGGCCCTGAGCTTTGTTAGGGGGCGCTGTGGGGCTGCAGGTGCTGATTCCTCACCAGACAGAAAGGCAGTTTTAGTAGGCCTGCCCTGGTTGAAACCCCCATAGCTCTTTTGGCAAAGAGTAGGTGTGTCCTGGCCAGGTTCCAGTTTGGGTAATTACAGCCTGTCAACCTAAATTCCCCCCAGGGTTGCAGTTAAATATGGTACCCGTCTTCACAATTAAATTTTAGCTCTAATAGGACATTCGATTGTCATGTTACGTGACAGTTAAATAGCGGCTGCATGGTACCCCAGAGGTAGCTTCATTTTTGTGGTGACTACGAAGATTTCTCTGGGTGTAATAAATGCCCTGCATGGACAGAATTGGGGGGGCTCTTTCTGCTAAATTGGAATTGGTAACTATAGGACTTCACTCATCATTAAAATTTTTTTCTTTATTTTTTCCATCACCATTTATCCCCTCTTCCACTTCCACTCCCCCTCCCCCCACAATCACTACACTGTTGTCCATGTCCATGAGTTCTCTCTCTTCTTTTCTTTTTTACTCAGTCCCTCCACGCCCTTCCCATTAGAGCTGTCTGCCTGCTCTCTATGAGTCTGCCTGTATTTTGCTCCAGTTCCTTCACCTGGAAACAAAATCAAGACACCGGGTTGCTGCAGGACAGATGAGGCCTCCAATGACCTTTCCAGCTTCAGGTCCCCTCCATTCCTTTGTCTCAATGTCACAGTAATCCTTGCCTTTCTCTAAAGGTGTCATGTACTCTCTTGCACCTGTGTCTCTGATTCCTCCACAGTCTGGAACATCTTTCTTTTGTTCTCTGTTTACAGAGATCTTTTATCCTAGCAATGTCCAGCTCAAATGCCACCTCCTTTATGATGCCATCTTCAATCTTCTCCAAATAAGTGTTTCTCTTCTTATGACCCTGAATTCTATTACTATTATCCTTACTCAGCATTTATTCAAATTTGTCTTATATTATAGTATGTTGTTAAAATATTTTGCACATGCACTTAACTATGATTACTTTTCCTTACCCCTTAACACAATGCTTAATAAATATTTCTGAAGACAAGAAAGAAGGCATCCCCTTTTTCTTTTTCAAGGGCATAAATAAGAATAGCTGATATCTGTTGAGTGTTCACTATATTTTGATCATTTTTCTCAGCACTTTACAGGTACTAATTCAGCCAACCCTCACCATCCCATAAAGCATTATTATTATTGTCCTATTTTTGTAGATGAAAATACTGAGGCACAGAGAAGTTAAATAATTTGCCCAAGGCCACACAGCCAGTAAGGAATGGTGGCAAGAGCAAAACCCACAAGACTTACCCCGGGAGCCTTATACTCTTACATTGCATCATATAGGTTTTTAATTAAACAAACGAGTATCCCTACTTTTTTAAGGACTGAGTGTAAGAAGTTGATGCAATATAATGCACCTGTCTCCAGTTTACTTAGGCTATCCTAAATAACAAGTGGGCTGCTTTCTGAAATCCACACTGTTGTTTGTCATTTTCCATCCTTGGGCAATTATTTCACACTGCAAATGAGAGGGTGATAATCTAAAGTATTCACAGCCAGTCTTGCCTACAGAGGTGTGAGCAAGGAGGAAGATAGCATGTTGTGATTAGAGAGAGAAGAAACAAACCCCAGTGATTGCAATGTGTAAGGAAGGGGTCAGCCTCATTATTCTAATGCATAGTTTTCTGCACCCATAGAAATATTTTATTCCAACAAGTTAATTCCTTTAAGTGGTGAGCACTGAGTGTGGCACACATGATTATCTTCCTTAGGTTTCTTGCTGCTTTCTCCCCACCCGGCTGGGGGAATGATTTCTGCAGCTCACCTCTTGCAATTAGAAACAGCCCTACAGGGCAGAGGTGCAGCCTGCGCTCTGAGATACTCTTCTACAGCTGAAATAAAAACAGCCTTTGAAAATATTCTCCTGCCAAAATCATTTTAGCATTTCACTGTCACACAGCAGGAAGGAGGGAGGGAGGGAGGGAGGGAGAAGGAGAGAGAGAGAGAGAGAGAGAGAGAGAGAGAGAGAGAGAGAGAGAGAGAGAACCCTTTCCATATACAACTGGCAAGACCTCAAGTCTTTCCTGTGTACAAAGAAATTAATTTCATTTTTTATTTTTTGAAAAAGGTGGCCATAAAAACATATTTCAAGATTTTACATTTTCATAAGAAAACGTCTCAATTGTAAAAGAGTTCCTCTTATAAGACAAGGTTGTAATTAGATTGTCCATAGTGATGATGAATGACCAGGGTGAAGGGTCTTCGCTTCTTTCTGGAGAAAGAAACATCCTGGATGGTGGAGGCAAGGGCTGCCTGGGGCAGCCATGCTGGTGCCAATGCCACAGATTGTTCTTTCCCATGAAGCTGCTAAAGAAGAAAGGTTTTTTCTAAGCCTAGGAGTAATAACAACAGGAAAGGCAATTTAGAGGGTGAGCCAAGGTGGTTGCCTAAACAGAAGCCAGCAGTGTCAAAAGGGGGCGCTGTACAAGGCAAAGCAGCCTCCCCTTCACTGGCAGATTCCCAGTGCTTTCTGCTCTCTCTCTTTCAATCTGGGTATATTTTCTCTTGCAGTTATTGAAGAGTAACTGTCCTTTCACAAATGCCTTACTTTTTTGTTGTTCTTTATATATGCCTGTTACGAACTGAATTTTTTCCCTTCCTTCCCAAATTTGTATGTTGAGGGCCTAACCCCCAGGACTCCAGAATGTGACTGTATTTGGAGATAGGGTCTTTAAAGAGATGTTTAAGTTAAAATGAGGCCATTAGGGTGGGCCTTCATCCAATATGACTATTGTCCGTATAAGAAGAGAAAATTTGGACTCACAGACAGACACCAAGGCTGTGCACAAATACCATGTGAGGACACAATGAAAAGCAGCCATCTGCAAACCAAGGAGAGAGGCCTCAGGAGAAAGAAAACATGCCCATGCCTTGATCTTAGACTCCTGCCTTCAGAACTGTGAGAAAATTGACTTCTTTGTTTAAGCCATCCATTCTGTAGTACTTTGTTTTGGTAGCCCAAGCAAACTAATACCCAACCACTTTTTAAAAGATGGTCCATGGACCACTTTCATCAGAAAGTGATGAGAGGATTAAAATGCAGATTTCTGGGCTCCATACAGACCTACTCAATCAATTCTCTGGGGTCCAGGAATCTGCAGTTTTTCCCAAGTGTCGCAGGTCATTCCAGTGCACACTAAAATTGGGAATTCCCTGCAGCCAGAATTTGCTGAGTGTAATATTGGTGGTCATCAGATGGAGGCTGCCCCAAGGACACACTGCTTAAGTGCCCCCTGCTTTAGAAAGGCATTCTTTGCAGTTAAACATTGCCCTCTCCCTGGTGGATCTCTTTTCAGTGCAAATAGCTCCTGGATGGGGGTGACAAATTAAGTCAATAACCTTTGAGTATGAATTCATTTATCAGTTGAATTCCTGTGGGATTGGAAGGATGCCAAACCTGAGAAAAAACAGAAGAGCAGGAATAAGTAGGGGGTTGAGAGTTGCCGGTGTGGTCCACAGCAGGGAAACGTGGCACCTTGATGACTTTGCTCAGAGTGAGCCCCACTGGGAGTGAGACTGCCCCATAGGTGGGCAGCTGTGAAGCACACAGTGCACTGCTCTCTGACAGGAAGGGGAACAGAGAGATGGTACTGGGGCTTTGGGGTTTTCTCCTTTGCTGTTTGGAAGCTGACAACAAAGTCAGACCTGCTTTCCTCCCTCCCTAGGAGTGATGTGTGTAGAGGTGTGCTGAGAGAACAGGAGAGGGTGATGGGGCTTTAGGGTGAGGAGCACATATAAGCAGGGGTAGGATGCAAAATATTTCACAACTGGTATGGCTTAGACACAACCTGTCAGAACAGAAGGCAGACAGAGACTGGAGCAGATCCTGACATCCTCTTGTTTCAGGAGTGAACCTTCTACAGGCCTTGGACCTGTGCTTTGCCCAGCACTCACAGCACAGGCCTGAATGAGCAGGAGGGTCTGCTTGCATTGTTTGCTTTCAAGAAAGGAGGAGGCATCCATGCTCCCCCTTACCCCCTAGGGGCTTGTCTTAATTCACTTTGGAGTTCAAGCTCAGTGTATTCCAGGCCAATGCAATTCACATGTGATTGTGGCATGCATGTCTTCCCTTCCTGACCCTTCCAGCAAGCTCTAATGGGCTTGGAGCATCAGCGAGCAGGCCAGGGCCAATCTCCCAACTGCTGACAAGTGACCGCTTTAGAGAGGGCTGCCAGGGGGCCAGAGCACTCATAGCTAGTTCAGAAGCCAGGGCACTGGGATTGATAATGAGCTGAAACTCAGCCCTCTGCAAGCCTGGATGGATGTCTGCCCTCAAGCCAGAGTATCTGGATATATGTGCCAACAGCCAGGGCACATGACAGCCCATTGGGTGCTCAGCATTGACAAAAGCTCTTTCTGGCTTTCCATTTTCTATGAAAAAAGGTGAATCTGAGTTGCAATCTGCCACAGTCAGTGGCCCAGGATTCCAAACTCTAGTCCTTGAAGCAACAAATGGTTGGAGGAGAACAAAGGTCAGCCCAGCCAGAACACTCAGGCATGCCAGTGTTCTTTCTCAAGACAGTGCTCCTGTGACAGTGACAGTGTTGGCGCTCTACACAGTTCTCCTTGGATCCCTTTTGAGCCTTTGTCTGTGAAACCTGCTTTCACAGTTGCTTTTAGTTTTAATACCCAGCACCTACACTTTGCTTTGAGAGGACAGGCCTCAGACCAAGAGAAGGGAGCCACTCTGCATACCTGTGTAAGTAGATGGAAGTGCCTTGGAGTTAGTCTATCCCCTTGGTGGCTCTTAGTTATTGATGGATGGTGGCAGGAGTATAAAAACCCAGCTCTCTTAGCTGGAGTGGTCCCATTATTAGGCACAGCTACCCTCCAGAGATGCCATGTGGGTCAGGCCAGGCAAGGACTTATTTAAGTGCGTTCTTTGCTTAGCTTCTTCCCTTTCCTTTTCCTTTACCTGATTCCCCCTTGCAGGTCTCCCCTTAAAGAACGTTCTTACTAAATTACTCACATACAAATTTTCATCTCAGGGTCTGCTTTTGGGCAACCCAACCTAGGTCATACATTTAAAAAATCCCAAGTTTTTCTCCGATTAGTGTCTCATAACCAAAATAAATATTTGCTCACTCTTTCTCTCTAGCTACCTTCACCCTGAAGATCCCCCACTGCTGTTAGAGGGACCCACTATTCTCTTTCTCATCAAGTTAAAAAATGTGAGGTTCTGGCATTATCTTTCCTACTAAACCCTTCTCCCTACTGCTAACCTTCAGCTCAGGCCCCTTCCTTCACTTCCTTAAGACAATAAGCTTGAGGGTATTATGTGTCTACCTCCCACCTCCCACTGTTCATGAAAATCTAGTACACTCCTAGCCAATGGGTCCTGCTAAAGCCCAGGTCTAATTCTCCATCACTCCCCAGATCACCAAGTCTTAGTTGACTCCCCATTTCTTGTCAAAGTGCACCCTCCTTGCCTGGGCATTCAAGGTCCTCATCAACATGCCTTCAGCTTACATTTTCAAGTTTATGAGAGTCAAGATGGAAAGCCATGCTCCTTCCCACTAGCACATTCACCAAAATGGATCATTTTACTATGTTGAGATTACTACAGTGGTTAATACCATGACACACAGATGATAGATGATGGAGTATGGTAAGTGGGTTATGAGATATTGAATAGGGAGTCAGAAAGTGTCTGGGGCTATTTGTGTGATATTTATCTCTGATTTTAGAATTTATCTTCACTTTTACTTATAGGTATCTTATGGGGGCCATATAATGTTTTTGGATTCTCCCACATAACACTTATTTAATGGGATATTTACCCAATCAGGCCTATGTCCAGTCTTGAGGCCTTCTGACTCACCAGTGTACCAAACAGCTGACACTCATCCATGGCCCTCATGTTGGTCTGGATTTTTATTTTCTCAGACTCCTGACCCCCAAGGTTTCTGGTCTTGGGCTTAACTATCCCATGTAGGTCTTCACTGTGTCCTCTCCAGACCCATGGGGCACAGATCTACTTTCCTATTGGTTCTCTACAAGGACCTGAATTCTCCTTATAGCAAGACTGTCTGCTTCAGCCAAACTCTAGGAATTTCTCCCTGAACAATCTATTATCAATGTCAGTTCTCTACCTATGCCCTAAGTCATTTATAAACTCCTGAGTGTGGTGGACACACAACTGCACTACCTAGATCCTTCTTCAAGGAATGACTTGCTGTTCAGCCCCATAGACAGCCTCCAGGTGTCAGCCTTTCAGGGTCTTCCTGAGCAGCTGAGAACTGCCTCGAGTAAGGTCATGTCCTTCTGGGGTGAGTAGATAAGGCAGGGATATAAAAGTCTGGCCATTTTTGTCTGACATAGGACATTCTTAGGAACAATTCTCATTCCAGAGCTCCCTGCTGGGTTGGCCAAGTTTTGTCAGGCCTGTATCACAGTTGCATTATTCTCTGTACAATCTTGCTTTCAACTCCTAGTTTTCATTGGCATTGATTCCTAATAGACATCTAATGCCCTGACTGTTGTCTCAGCATCCATTTCTGGTGAATACAATCAGCAACTCTGAGATCAGGGGCCATGGCTATGTACCCCACAGCACGTACCTGTGGGGCTTGCTCTTAGGAGGCACTCAGCAAATGTTTGCTGATTTCAGTTTAATTACTGCTAGTAATTGCTAACATTTAAGAAGTAGGTCCATGTGTCTGGCACCAATGGAAGCAGGCTGAGCATTTTACATGAATGTATCCTTTAGTTTTCAGACCACCTTTGAGAAAAGCACCATTATTTCTCCCATTTTACAGATGGGGAAACTAAGGCACAGAGAGCAAGTGAGGGTGTGAGAACTTGAGACCATGCAATCTGATGCTTGAGCCAGAGCTCTTCACCACCATGCTGGAGCTAAGTGCTACATACAGCTGACAGCTGATTACTAACAGTTAAGAGGAACCATATGGTGTCACAAGACAGTGTCAGAAGCCTGTGTCATCTAGAACAGCCTTCTCTGTTTGCCCCTCTTAAAATCATACATTATTAACTGCCTGAAGCAGCAGCATGTGTAGCATAACCTCCCTGTGGTACAAAATGGGAGAAAGCCCAGAGAGGTTAAGGAACTTCCATAAGGTCACAGAGCTAGTTGGTGTTTAGCCATCTAAGATCAGCAGGAATTGCCAGCCCATCTCACTCCATTTCCTCTCCCACTTTCCCTCCATACCACGATTCTAAAGCTCTCTGATAGTTACTTGGTGGATGTTGAGGCAAGAATAGCACTACCTACTTAGATAGGCCAACCTTGTAGTCATTAGTCTGCTGCCTTCTCAGTCATACCCTCTTTGCTCATTCAGTCCCATCAGTATTCCAAGCACCTCTGGGATGTAAAGGCAGGGGGATTAAAAAAGGGTAGTTTTAAGAGTGAAGCAAAAACACTACCACATTTTTATTGCTACCTTGCCCATGTTCTATTATTAAATTTCTCACTTCCCCTTAACATTAAAACATAACAACACGATGGCAAGTGGTTAAGTGCTATGAAATCAAACAAGCCTTGGTGTGAAACCTGCCTTAGTTCTTTCTCTCTTACAGTGTGACCTTGAGAAATTTACTGAAATTCTTTGAGCCTCAGTTCCTTCCGTTATGCATGAGAGAAATAGTGCTCAAGTGTTGCCTTATTGGGTGATGGGAGAGGTAAGTGAAATAATGAATATAAAGGGTTACCACAGGGCTCCTAAACACAGTAAGGCTATGGTAAATTGTAGCCATTGTTATTTTTGTTAAAGATACATAAGATATAACATGTAGCATCCAGTAATCATTAATCTGAAGTCCTCAGCAGGGAAGAACAAATCAGCACATGCATTTATTAGGAATCCTCATAACAGATAGGATTTATCTGATACATGCAATGCCTCTCAGATAGAGGCAAGACCAGGCTCACCATCTCTGGACCAGAATCTGTCCCCAGGTAGTCTGAGGTTAATGCAATCTCTCTTCTCCAAATTCACCTGGTATTACATCTATAACTCCTATGATTCAGGTTTCCTTAAAGTCAGAACAGAGGTAGTCTGAGTGAATCATCAAGAACTTGGTAGAAGGTTGGGGTGGGAAAGATATGTGATGTCCCAATAACTTGGTAGATTGAACTAACAAAGACTGACTGCTCCCATTATAAACATACAGAGATATCTGATAAAACATAAGGAAAAAATAATTAAGTTCAAAGCTTGAAATGGAGGAAGGAAAGAAAAAAGGAAGGGAGAAGGGAAAGGAAGGAGGAAAGAAGAGAGGGAGGGAAAAGAAAGGGAGAGGGAAAGAAAATGAAATTATCTTTAAGATATATTTAGCAAAACATTATAAAACAAATTTATGATATAGAAATATATGTACTTCTTTATTAACTCATTTAGTAGCATGATATAGTAGTGGGTCCAATAAATATCACAATTTCAATAGTGATGTCTATGAATGACATTTTGAGATATCTGCTACAACTTCCCTATGATACAAAAGTAAAGTATCTGTGATTAATTGGTGATAGGTACCATTACAGTCTCTTGACTAAAATTATATTAGAAGAAAAAGCTAAATTTTAGTTAGATAGTCATAAAAATAAACATGATTTTTTCCCACTAACTTCATAAGCCTTTTAAATTTACAGAGCGCAGGTTAAGGACCCTACATTTAAAGGGTAAATACAACCACCCACAATATATCCCATAAGCAGTCATGAAGGAAAGCAAAGAAAAACACAATAAAAGCTCATTCCCTTTGGAATTAGGAGAAGAAAAAACAATATACAATAATCATAGCCCATGTTAGATACCATTTTGGAGATGGACAGCAAGACTCCATACTCTGAACTGGCACGGAATACTCTCTGAGCACTGCCTCCTATCCTGCCAGCCTGTCCCTGCACAGGTCCTGGTCACCAGAAGCACCTCCCTCAATATTTTCTATTTTCTGGTGACTGGAACTTACCCCTAGTGTTGGCAGCACCATTTGCCTGGATGAGGCTGCCTGAGCTCAGAACAAAACTTACATGGGCCTTAGTCTCTGTTTGTCTCTTTTGGGGCACTCTCCAACTAAATACATCCCTCCCAATCCTCTGAGAGGGTTGGTCAGATGTTCTGAGGAACTCGGAGGCTCTGGCCTATGGGATTATCTCAGGCCTGGTTCCAGAAGAGTAGTCTGACAAGTGAATCTTTTCTGTAGTATTTCTTTTGCAGGACTGTAGGGATTGGGCTGCCATAATGGTGCTGACACACTGATTTTGGTTGTCTCATTTTCATAGGATAAGGCGTGAGTTTAGACCTCTGGGCTATCAATAATTCACTGCTGACCTTTGAGCTTAAACCATGAATACCAGCCATGAGTCTGCTATATAGCCCGACCATGAGTGCCAGCCATGAGTCTGTTATATAACCGGTCCTTGTCCTAACTACAGTGCCAGCGCCATTCTACATCACCATTGTCCTGTGTGCCTCCTGCAGCTAGCACCCAGAGTGCTTACCCATCTTTTTCTTAGGCTCCATCCCCAGTCCTCCAGGGGTGAATATGCCCATCTCCTCCAAGGACTCCCCAGACTGTTGCTCTGCAAAGTCAGCAGACCTTTATGATTTATGTTCTCTCTGGCTTCCAACTGATGCAACTTTATGCTCTCCTTGGATGATCTCAAGCCATGCAGGACAAGGGATGGCCATTTCTTGCTCAAACAAGACTGCTTCTTTCTATCTGCCCATGGGCACCTCACCTATCCTTCCCACTGACAGTGATGTGTGAAAAGTAGGGGGTGAGATCACCATAGAAAGAGATCCTATTGTAGAAATGCAATGTTGACAGCCTAAAGAGATCAAAGGAATATATGGGTGGAAGAAGTGTTGTTCTATGTTTAAACTATAATATTTCAAATAGTAAATTTAATATGACCAGACAACAAATTATCATTTGCATGTTCTTGCAAACTCATAAGACTTGCATTTGTGATTATCATCAATGGAATACCTTTGAGAGAGTCATTGGAAGCCAGTGTTTATGGGTGATACAGTATCCTGGGTAATGTAACTAGCTTTGAATACATGGAATACATGGTATGTGGGAACTGTAGAGGAAAGAAGATCTATATAGTTTCAATACAAACAGGTTCCAAAGAGCCACGGCATTATGAATAATAAGAGCACTACTATATTTTTACTGTAGTAAAAGATAAGAAATTATCCAGGAATGACACATCTATGTATATAAAAGGCTAAATGACCATCTGACCGGCTGACTGGCTGGTAGGTATGATGTGCACTGACCACCATGGGGCAGATGCTCAACGCAGGAGCTGCCAAGCTGTGGTGACTTGGCAGCAGTGGTTCTCAGAACCACCCGGAACCAGAGAGGTTAATTTCCTTTCAATGTGCATGAATCCATGCACTGGGCCACTAGTTTGGTAATAACACAAGGAATAGTTCCTGAATCCAAAACAGGAAGAGATGGTGCCAGGACACTATGAAGAATCTTCATGAGTACTGATTGAAACTTATAGACAAATACATAAGTACATCTTCTATACCCATCATTCTAAATGTTCATCAATTAATCACCACACCTCATAAGAGTCTATGAATTTTAATTTAAAAATTCATTTATATAGATAGCCCCCGCCCCCCAAATAATACTTGAATGGGTGCCACTACACAGTTTAGGGGTGGCTCTAATCAAAGCTGAAGTCCTTGTTGAGTTACAGTACTTGAACTTGTACTCTAGCCTTGTGACTTCTTTTATTTATCCTAATTGGTTTCAGTATGCAGCAGGTAACCACTCATTCTTACTTTAACAGCTTCCATTTTGTGTGGATTGGAATACTGCCTGTATCTGAATACAGGGTGACAATTGCTTTGCCATTTCAAACAATCAACTGCTTTGCCACTACAAAATGAGGACTTATTTGGTTGGCAAGTAATAGGTATTGACACTTAAGAAGAAAATTGGTATTTGTCTTAGTCTTACAGGCTGTTATTATAAAATACTATAGACTTGGTGGTTTAAACAACTTTCTTTCTCACTGTTCTGGAGGCTAGAAGTATGATTGGTTCTAGTAAAAAACTCTCTTCCTGCCTTATAGATTACCAGCTTCGCACTGTGTGTCCAGTGGTCTCTCCTTGGTACTTGTGTGTGTGTGTGTGTGTGTGTGTGTGTGTGTACAGAGCTATCTTTCATTCTCTCTTACTTATAAGGCAGGAAGAATTGGAAACAAAAATACCAACTATCATAAGCCCTTACACCAGTGAGCAACTCACAAAAATATGTGTGTCTTTAGGATGCTTCTGTAATCCTACTGGAGACCCAGAGAGGCCACTGTTCTCCACTGGAATGAGTAGAGCGGTGATGAACAAATTTTGCCAATTCAGGTTTTAAAAAATTGAAAGCATGCTTCTTGGTAACATTTATTTAAATGAAAATGGCTTTATTTATTCCCATGTGGGAAAATAAAAATGTATATTTTTACAACTTAGTTTACCTACTAACCATTGAGTAAATTATAGAAGAACTAGAGACCCGGTACATGGATTTGTGCACTGGTGGGGTCCCTCTGCCTGGCCTGCGGGGATTGGGCCAAAACTGGCTCTCCGACATCCCCTGAGGGGTCTCAGATTGCAAGAGGGTGTTTCTCAGGTGATGCACCCCGGAACCGGGCTCCCTCCTCTCTGGTTCTGGGTGTGTCACCAAAGAACCACAGCTGCCAAGTCACTGCAGCTCAGCAGCTCCTGTGTTGAGTGTCTGCCCCCTGGTGGTCAGTGCACGTCATAGCTACAGGTTGGACAGTCAAACAGTCAGATGGTCGCTTAGGC
Source organism: Eptesicus fuscus (assembly GCF_027574615.1). Lineage (NCBI taxonomy): Eukaryota > Metazoa > Chordata > Mammalia > Chiroptera > Vespertilionidae > Eptesicus > Eptesicus fuscus. Next base: position 135,813,794 of record NC_072473.1, read on the forward strand.
ATTTATATATATATATATAGACTAGAGGGCTGATGCATGAAATTTGTGCAAGAGGAGGCCTTCCTTCCCTCGGCTGCCAGTACCGGCTTCCCTACAGCTCCCATTTCCCTCCGGCCACCGGCAGGCACCCAGGACCCGGGCTTCACTCACAGCCCTGGCTTCATCCGGAAGGATGTCTGATCTAATTAGCATATTACACTTTTATTATTATAGACTAGAGGCCCGGTGCACGAAATTCGTGCACGGAGGGGGGTTGACCCTCAGCCCAGTCTGTACCCTCTCCAATCTGGGACTCCTGGAGGGATGTCCAACTGCCCATTTAGGGGGATCGGGCCTAAATGGGCAGTTGGACATCCCTCTCACAATCCAGGACTGCTGGCTCCCAACTGCTTGCCTGCCTGCCTTCCTGATTGCCCCTAACCGCTTCTGCCTGCCAGCCTATCACCCCCTAACCACTCTGCTGCCAGCCTGTTTGCCCCCAACTTCCCTCCTCTGCCGGCCTGGTCACCCCTAACTGCCCTCTCCTGCAGGGTTGATCACCTCCAACTGCCCTCCCTTGCAGGCTTTGTCCCTCTCAACTGCCCTCCTTTGCAGGCCGGGTGCCTCCCAACTGCCCTCTCCTGCTGGCCATCTTGTGGTGGCCATCTTGTGTCCACATGGGGACAGGATCTTTGACCACATGGGGGCAGCTATATTGTGTGTTGCAGTGATGATCAATCTGCATAGTACTCTTTTATTAGATAGGATAGAGGCCTGGTACAGGGGTGGGGGCCAGCTGGTTTGCCCTGAAGGGCATCCCGGATCAGGTGGGGGTTCCCTTGGGGTGTGGGGCGGCCTGAGCGAGGGGCCTGTGGTGGTTTGTAGGCCGGCCACGCCCCCTGGCAACCCAAGCGAGGCCCTGGTATCTGGGATTTATTTTCCTTCTACAACTGAAACTTTGTAGCCTGAAGCGGAGCCAAGCCTGGGGCTCCCTCTGAGGCAGGCAGCCATTTGTGGTGGGGTTATAATTGAAACTTTGTTGCCTTAAGCAGGTGGGCCCAGCCAGGGTGTGCGGAAAGCTTTGCTTCCCCTGTTGCCGGCGGCAACCCTGGCCTGCTCTCTCAAGCTCCATTATGCTGCCATTTGTTTGGATTTGTTTACCTTCTATAGTTGAAACTTTGTAGCTTGAGTGGAGGCTTAGGCCTTGCAAGGGCAGGCGGAAAGCTTGTCTTCCTCTGTTACCTAGGAAACCTTGCTCTCTGTGGCTGTAGCCATCTTGGTTTGGGTTAATTTGCATACTCGCTCTGATTGGGTGGTGGGCGTGGCTGGTGGGCATGGCTTGTTGGTGTGTCAGAGGTATGGTCAATTTGCATATTTGTCTATTATTAGATAGGATGTCAGTGAAAAAACTGGCACTGACCTCAGGAAACTTTAATGTTGATTTCTTGACATATGTAAGAAGTATCAAGTGTGAAGTAGCTTCCTATCTTTTCCTCCTGATATTAAGTGGGTAGTATGTAGCCTGAAAGTTAATCTATTTTTACTTCTTCACTTAATCAATCCCTCCCCTCAAGGGAGGTTCCCTGTGTAGCCCCAAATTTACATGGATATGGGACAAGCCTAATTGTTCTCTGAGGCCAAGTGAGGTTTGTTCTCTGAGAGGCCAAATGGTTCTTCTCTTCCTCAGTTTACCCCTTCCACAGTTTCCTTCAAACAAAACCCCAAAACTGTCTTTCCAATGCTCTCCTCCTGTGCAGCTTCACATCAAACTCAATTATTCTCCTACCTTTGGAACACAAATACAAGAGCACAATGCTTAGTGGGGGGGGGGACATTTCACCTAAATAAGTCACACAGACCAGCTATTTCCAGACAGAAAAGCTAAAGCTAAGGTAAATGCCAGAAAGAGTATAACTCTATGTTATAGTCATGGTCCAGAATTGGATTGTTGGGCCTGTTGAGAAAAGTCTTTATCCCACTTACTTTAAGGCTTGGCAGTTCTTGACTGTCAGCCCTGTGGTGATCATGGGTGTGGATGATTTTGAAATTTCCTTTACAAATGTAAGGTTCTCGGTAAGTGTTAAATAAAAAGTCCTTATTGAACCAGGTTATGATATATTTATTTATAATCTCTATTACACCAAATGCACTGAGCCATTTAATAAATATCCAATGCCAAGATTCTGACTCACTTGAGGCCAGTTTTGAAAACAACACAGGCTTGAAACTGAACTGGTAGGCAATTGCCCTTCCTTTTCTGTCCATTCTGAGAATAGACACTTGAAGGTGGAGGAAGAGCTGGGTTAAGCCAGCACTCTTTAACCATGTAGCACACTGATGGCCCCACAAGGGTGACTTTTAAAAAAATCTTCAACCCAAGTCTGTACAGTACTCTAGATCAGTGGTCGGCAAACTCATTAGTCAACAGAGCCACATATCAACAGGACAACGATTGAAATTTCTTTTGAGAGCCAAATTTTTTAAACTAAACTTCTTCTAATGCCACTTCTTCAAAATAGACTCGCCCAGGCCATGGTATTTTGTGGAAGAGCCACACTCAAGGGGCCAAAGAGCCACACGTGGCTCGCAAGCCACAGTTTGCCGACTACGGCTCTAGACAGACTGGCCTCTTCCAAAATACTTCATAGAACGCTTGAGTGGGCAAAATTGGATGTATCCCAGAGTACACCAAAACCACAGCACTTTATGGCTCAGGCCATGACCTATTCTACTCTTGCTGAATCATCTACTTCCTCAAGGATGCCCACTTGCCCAGCTTCCTTTCTCACTTTCACATAGCCAGCAAGTGGTAGGACAGGGTTTGTTGTTAATTACAATAGACTCAAACTTGATATATCCTGCTACATCTTGGACAGAGAGTGCAGATGGGAGAAAGGAAAGGGACTGGTCTTAGTTTTCAGTCTGAGAGACCCAATTCCTCTTCTAAGTGATAGGCCTGGTGGTGGCCATTTCAATAGGGAATGGCTGCTTCATCATATCCACCCACTGTGTTCAGGAATTGTTTGATCTCCATTAGATCTAACATTCAATCATAACTTTACCATGAATTTCATTTAATAATTGTACAATAAGAAACACAACCATAGAGCAAAGTTGAGGGTGTTACTTTGTTATAAGTATATTTGCATGCACTACAGACCCTCTAAATTTGTTATGGCAAGTATTTTACTCTGCAACTTCATGTTTGTTTCAGTTGTGCTCTTAAGACTTAAAAAAAATTAACAAACAGCCGTGGAGTACTCTGCAGCATGAGTAAGTTCAGAGGCAGTTTGAAGTTGTAAGAAAACTTTTTCTGTAAAAGGATCATAAATGGGGAAAGACATTGGTTGCCCTATAGATCAAGACATCCAAGTGTAAGAAAGGGATTTTGAGATGCTAGTTGTGGTAATGGGTGCTGAAGAAACCAGGAAGTGTACAAGATGAACAAAGAGAGATGTGATGCTGGAATGAGGAACAAAAGGAAGCAGATTTAAAACATTGATATCATGCCAATACACACCTATCAGAACAGCTAAAATAAAACAGAAAGACAATACCAAGTGCTGGAGAGAGAGCAAGAACTCTCAGATACTGCAGGTAGAAAGGGAAATTAGTCCAACCCCTTTGGAATACTGTTTGTCAGTATCTATGAGAGGTCACCATATACCTAATTTGTGACCCAACTATTCTACCCTCACATATATACCAACAGAAATACACACATAAGTTAACCAGAATACATAAATATCCATAGCAGCAGCATCCATACTAGGATGGAACAGGAAATTACCCAAATGTCTATCAACAGTATAACAGATTAATAAATGATGGCAGAGTCACAAAATGGAATACTTTACAGCAATGATATTGAACAAACAACTACTAATTACAATACAAAGGAATCTCACAAACATTGTCTTGAATGAAAAAAGCCAGCCACAAAAAACTTCATACTATATGATTTAATTTTCCAGTCGGATGGTGTTATAAGTTGAATTGTGTCCCCCAAAAAGACACATTGATATTCTAACTCCAAATACTCAGAATGTGGCCTTATATGGAAATAGGGTGGTTACAAATGTAATTAGCTAAGATGAGGTCATGCTGGAATAGGTTGAACCCTTAATTCAATATGAGTGGTGTCCATATAAGAAAAGAGACATAGAGACACATGAAAAGATAAGGCCATGTAACAACAGAGGCAGAGATTGGAGTGATACAGCTATAAGCCAAGGAACACCAAGAAGCTACCAGAAGTTAGGATGAGCCAAGGAAGAATTATTTCCTATAGGTTTTAGAGGGAGCATGTTCCTGTCAACATCTTGATTTTGGACTTCTAACCTCCAGAACTGTGAGACAATAAATTTCTATTGTTTTAAGCCACCTGGTTTGTGGTACTTTGTTACAGCAGCTCTGGGAAACTAATACAGATGGAAAAACCAATCCATACTATTAAAATAAGTTAGGATATAGTTATACTTGGTGGCAGGCATGATGACTAGAAAGGGTCATGAAGGGGAATTTGTATACTTCTCTATATGTATGTTATATTTAGTAAAAACTTAAGGGACACACACACATTTATGGATTTCCTGGTTATAGATGGGGCCAGATTCCCAGGCAAAAGAATCTGTCAAGTGTACTCAGATATAATGCTGAAAACCTACTATCTGTCCAGCACTATGCTAAGCAACACAATAATCAGCTAACTTCTTTCAGGGACTTCCTCTAGTCTCTAACCTAAAATATCTCTATTCTTCTTTAGGAAAACCCTATGATTTGTGGACACATCAGCTTCCCCAGGCACTCATCCAGCTTGAATTCAAATCCTGGTTTGACAACTTTTTAGCTGTATGACCTTAAGTAAACTACTTAACCTTTCTGTGCCTTAGTTTCCTCATCTATAAAATTAGGACAATAACATTGCCTATACATCAGGATGTTTGCAAAGAACTTCAATAAACATTGGCTATTGTGGTATTGCAACTCTCTTACTCTGTCTTTACCATTGTCTGGCAGATATTCCAACTGTTCACCAATGTCTAGCTCCCTTCTACTTCCAGAAATATGGGGATTTCACCTTCTGGTTCCTTATTTCTATTTTATTGAGAAACAATTTACATATAATAAAATACACATTATTGTTTTGGGTTGAATTCTGTTTCCCCCAAGTCCACCTGTTGAAGCCCTAAACCCAAGTATATCAGAATGTGATTATATTTGGAGATAGGGCCTATAAAGTTAATTCAGTAAAAATGGAGTTGTTAGAGTAGATTCTAATCTACTATGATGGTGTCCCTTAAAGAAGAGGAGATTAGGATAGACATAACAACAGACAGAGGGACAACCATGTGAGGACACAGTGAGAATAAGGCATCTGTAAGCTGAGATGCCTCAGAAGAATCCAAACCTTCTAACACATTGATTTTGGACTTCCAGCCTCCAGAACTGTGAGACAATAAATTGCTGTTGTTTAAGCCACTCTGTCTATGGCATTTTCTTATGGCAGCTTAGCAAACTACACATTTATTATGTGTTCAGTTTGATGACTTTTGTCAAGATCTAGAATATTTCCATAACCCAGAAAGATTTCTCATGTTCTTTTCCATTCAATTTCTCCATTCCCATAAACATCCACTTTCTGACTTCTATCACCATAGAGTAATCTTGTTGGTTCTGAAACTTCATAAAATTAGAACCATACAGGGAGAACCAAGATGGCAGGGTAGGCAAATGCTTGTACTTGCTGCTTCCCACAACCACATCAAAATTATAACTAAAATACAGAACAACCATCATCCAGAACCACTGGAAAGCTGGCTGAATGGAAGTCCTACAACAAGAGAAGTAAAGAAGAAAGCACACTGAGACTGGTAGGAGGGGCAGAGGTGCAGAACCGGCTGGTCTGGCACCCACGTGTGCCGCTTTTGTAATCGGGAGGGAGATCATCTCTGCGGAGGCCACCCGGAGGAGCAAGGGGTCCCAGCCCCACACCAGACCCCCAGCCCATGGTCCCAGAGCTGGGAAAAGAAGTCCCTATGGGCAGTAAGAACTAGAGGCTATAAAAACCAGTGTGAATTGGGGCTCAGTGACACAGAAGCTGCTGGAGACCCAGCTGCTCCTCTTAAAAGGCCAGCACACAAACTGAACTTACAAGCTCCTACTTCCTCTGAGCTGCAGTGCAGGGAGAGGCTCTGGGGGACCCAGACACATACGAGGAGGAACTGGACTGTCTGGCATCAGGGCAGGAACTCGGGGGCAGCTTTCTCCCAGATGGAGGTGCTCCCAGGGATCATTGCTCTTATTCTGGGACCTTCCTGGTTTCAGGGCTGACTGGCAGCCATTGCTGTTTGCTCCACCCTGGTGATTCCCTGAGACCCCACCTTATCTAATTTATAACTCTACCCAACTGTGGGCAGCAGCTGTTGCATATGCATGGCCTGTCTTTGCTCAGTTTAAAATCTCAACAAGCTGAAGCTGGGTCAGAGAGCCCCAAACCTATCAACAAAAGGCCCAAGAACCTGCACCTGCCTTGCTTCACACCTGGGCCTCATCTAGGGACTTCTAAACCTGATACAAAGAGGAGGAATCTGCAGATGTCTCTGTAGCTCCTGCTGGGTGGCCCCAGGCAATTGCTGACTTTTCCCTTCCCTGGAGACCCAAGAGCCAGTGGTCAGTATGAGACCATACCAGATTACAACCCTTCACATCCATAAGCAACACACTCAAGGGGCAGACTCAGGGAGCACCAAAGCCCCACTGAAGCAAGTCCTGCTCCATAGGGGTGTCTCCCGCACAGCGGCTCTCCCACTGTAGTCACAGCTGGTCCCCACAGCCAATTGGCCTGGAGGTCAATTCCTCCCTGTGACACCAACAGCAATCAAGGCTCAACTACAACAAGACTGTGCACACAGTCAACATAGGAGTACACCAAGAGTGTCCACCTCAGGTGATTGGGAAGGCTGAGCCACTGGGCCCTATAGGACACCTACTACACAAGGCCACTCTATCAACTCAAGGAGACTTAGCAGCTCTACCCAATACATGGAAACAAATACAGGGAAGCAGCCAAATTTCAGAGACAAAGAAACATATCACAAATGAAAGAAATGGAAGAAAGCAAACTACTGAATATAGAGCTCAAAACAACAGTTATAAGGTTACTCAAGAATCTTCTAGAAACTTCCAAAGGACTTAGTGAGACTTTCAAGGATCTTAGTGAGAATGCAAAAAAAAAAAAAAAAAAAAAAAAAAAAGGGAAAAGGACCAGTCAGAAATTAAGCATACACTGACTGAAATAAAGAATAATATACAGGGTTCAACAGTACACTAGAGGATCCCGAGACTCAAGTCAATTATTTGAAATATGAGGAAGCAAAAAATACTGACCCAGAAGAGCAAAAAGAAAAAAGAATCCAAAAATATGAAGATAGTGTAAGGAGCCTCTGGGACAACTTCAAGCGTACCAACATTTGCATTATGGAGGTGCCAGAAGAAGAGAGAGAGCAAGATATTGAAAACCTATTTGAAGAAATAATGACAGAAAACTTCCCCCACCTGGTGAAAGAAATAGACTTACAAGTCCAGGAAGTGCAGAGAACCCCAAACAAGAGGAATCCTAAGAGGCCCACACCAAGACACATCATAATTAAAATGCCAAGGGCAAAAGACAAAGAGAGAATCTTGAAAGCAGCAAAAGAAAAGCAGTTAGTTACCTACAAGGGAGTGCCCATATGACTGTCAGTTGATTTCTCAACAGAAACTATACAGGCCAGAAGGGAATGGCAAGAAATATTCAAAGTGATGAATAGCAAGGACCTAAAACCAAGATTACTCTACCCAGCAAAGCTATCATTTAGAAATGAAGGTTAGATAAAGAGCTTCACAGACAAGAAAAAGCTAAAGGAGTTCATCACCACCAAACTAGTATTATATCAAATGTTGAGGGGTATTCTTTAAAAAGAGGAAGAAGAAAAAAAGAAAAATATAAAAAATATGAACAGCAAAATGGCAACAAATGCATACCTATCAACAATTGAATCTAAAAATCAAACAAATAAGAAACCTAATGAACAGAATAAACTGGTGAAAAAATAGACTCAGAGGCATGGAAATGGAACAGACTGATGATTCTCAGAGGTAAGGAGGGTTGGGGGTGGGAAGAGATTAAACGAAAATCTTATATGCATATATGCATTACCTATGGACACAGACAATAGGGTGGTAAAGGCCTGGGGTGGACAGGAACCAGGTGGAGGGGAGCTATGCGGGGGGGAAAGAGGGACATCTGTAATAATCTCAACAATAAAGATTAAAAAAACACTCAATTAAAAAAATAGAAACATACAACACATATTTTTTTGTGCCTGGCTTCTTTTACATAACAAAATGTTTTGAGATTAATCTACTAGTTTATTCTCTTTTATTGTTAAATGCATTTCATTGTACAAATATACCACAATTTATTAATCCATTTGCCTGTTGATGGACATTTAAGTTGTTTCTTGTTTGTGATTTCATAAATAATGCTTTTATGAACATTTTTGTAAAATTCTTATCATGGACCTACACTGAGTGGCTAGATTATTATGATCTCTGAACATATAATAATCTGGCCACTCAGTGTATATCCTATATAATAAAAGGCTAATATGCAAATTGTCTCCTTGACCAGGAGTTCGACCAGCAGGCAGGCTGGCCAACCGCCCATGTCCCCTCCCCCTGGCCAAGCTGGCTGGACCCCACCCATGCATGAATTCATGTACCCGGCCTCTAATATATATATATATATATATATATATATATATATATATATATATATATATATATATATATATATATATATATATATATACATACTGAGTGGCCAGATTATTATGCATTCAGAGATCATAATAATCTGGCCACTCAGTGTATATTTTCATTTGTGTTGAGTAAATATCTGGGAATGGAACTTCTGGATTATAGGGATAAATGTATGATTATTAGAAACTACCAGTTTTCTGAACTGGTTGTACCATTTGACACTCCTATCAGCAATGTATGAGTTTTGATTGCTCCACATTTTCATCAACATTTGGGGTTGTCAGTCTTTTTTTATATTATCCATTCCAATAAATATAAAACCTTTGTTTTGATTTGTTTGTGCTTTTTGAGCATAAGCTGGATGAAAATCCACTAAAAAGGCAAGGCCACCAATATTCATACCAATCAGTTTATGTAAAAACAAACAAATAACCACAAGGACTCCTGTCATCTCTGTTTTATTCATGCACAGAATAGTCCATTGGTGGATAATGCATGGGGCTTATCAGTCCTCATGGAAAGGAGGTTGGGCTCCTACGAGCTGAGCCAGGCCAATAAATATCTGAGGAGGGCACTGCCCAGGGAAATGTCTGCCTGTATCTACAAGTCTGAAAATGTGGGTGATTTAAAATTGTAGAGACAAATATCAATCCATATCAATCAATATTTATTGCTGAGTAAATACCTACAGTATGCAAGGTGTTCCCAGGGGATCCAGGCGGGGAGTATACTGAGACTCTGAAAGATTTACTCTTCTTGATTTTGCATTATCTGTGCCTCCAGCCCCTTCCATTAGCATAAATAATTAACAGCTGACAGAGCTATCAGCCGCAATAAGAGCATGCTTAGGATTCAAGGTTTATCATGTGCCAAGGAAGAGAAAAGGCTCAGGGGTTTGAAAGTTATGATCAGGATAGTGGGTAGTGAAGAAGAGGAAGATTAAGCATATTAAATACAAATGCCATGCAGTCTCTTATTTTCTGTTTTTTTTGTTTTTTTTTTTTTATAAAATTACCTTTAAATCCACATATAACACATGGATGCTCAATTAGAAATACATGGAAGAAACCACCCTTCACTTGTCCTACTCCCCTCCACCCAGGGGGAAATTGGAGTTAATGGTTGAAGTGTGTCATTTCAGACCTTCTAGAAAAGTCTTTACATGCATAAATGAAGACACATAGATTTTTCTTTTATATATTAATAAAAATTCTATCCTACATATTATCCAGAGTTTTTGTTTTACCGTAGTGTATCTTGAACATTTTCTTCTGTCAGTACATACCAAGCACTCCATTGTATAGGCATGCCATAATTTATTTATTTAACAACTTCCTAATGGGTGGGCATTTATATCAATTCCATTTTTCACTATATAAATGGGTACATGTGCAAATATACCTATGGGATAGAGTTTCTAGAGGCTGGCTTAGAAGATGGTTTGCTGGGCCAAAAACCATGGCATTTTAAATGTTGCTAGAAGCTGCCAAATTGCCCTTCAAAATGTCTTTGCCAATTAAAACTCCCACCAACAGTGTACAACAGTGCTATTTTCTCCCACTCTCCCCAATACTAGATATTATCAATCCTTTTAATGTTTGCCAACATGGTGGATAAAAAATGGTCTCTCATTTCCATTTATAATTGCATAGTTCTAATTTCTAGTGAGGCTGAATATGTCTTCATATTTTTCCTATCCCCCATCAAATCTGTTAATAGGAAAAATTATTGTACTGTAGTATTTTTTAACAGAAGGATGCAGGTAAGTGAGAAATGTCCCTCCTGGCCCAGTCATCTGGTTCTTGGTGTGTGGTGTTGAAATCCAGCCAGAATGAAGTTGCTCAAACCTCTGGCAGTGACTTGGGAAGGTGGATTTGTTCAGCTGTGTTCAGACCCAACTAATTAGCTGATCATTTGGGTATTTAGCTGAAACACCCTGCCAAGATGCTGTTCGCTCTAAACTCCCAACAAGCAAAGAATGTACTTTGGTCCAGCTCATCTTCTGGGTACTTCCTCAGTTCTTGAAGGAGCTCTCTCTTCTGTAAGGGCTAAAATCTGTGTGTGCTCGTTGATGGTGATGAACATGGATGATGACCAACAGCTCAATTGCTGCCTCTAAAACAAGGACTGTCCAGAAAATACGGTGAAAAAAAAAACACAAAGAAAAAATATCTAAAACTGTCTCAATAACTTTAAACTGAAACTCCACTGCCACTACCCCAGGCACTCACCCCTCTTGCTGGTCTCTAATTCTCCCATCTTTCACCCTTCTACAATGGAAGGGACCTTTCCAAACCTCCAATGTCATCATGACACTTCAATAATAGTAATAACATGTCAAAATTGAGCACTTGGCACTGTGCTAAGCATTGTACTATCATTATCATCTAATTTAAATCTATTGCTTAAAAACTCCAAACACCGCCCTCTTGCTCACACACACCCAACATACTCTTGCCTTGGAGCCCTCTGTCTGGAATGCTTTCTCCCAGACCCAAATGATGACTCACTCCCTCACTTTATTCAGGCCTCTCATCAAATATCTACTCTTAGAGAGGCCTTTTCTCATTACCTTACCTAAAAAAGCACTCCTTATTCTTCTCTGTCCCCATCTTCTGCTTCATTTTCTTCATAGTACTTTTCACTATGTGATGTTCCATTATGTGCTTATTTATTCATTGATGTCTCCCACATTCAACTATAAGGTTACTGAAAGCAGGGACTTTGTTCACGGCCAAAGCCCCTGTGGCTAGAATAGTGCCTGGCATGTGGTTGGCACTTAATAAATCTTTGCTTAATATGTACATTTTGAAAGCAATTTGGCAAAACCTTGTAAAATTAAGTACGTAGATGGTCCATGACAAGCAGTCCTGCTGAGAAAAGTTCATGCACAGGTCTGTAAGAGGACATATATGAGGCTGTTCATTATGGGAAAAGGGATTTATTCACAACCTAGGTGTTCACTGTGAAAGGAGATGAGAAAAATGAAGTGTGTGCACACCACAGAACACTATGCTGAAGTTAGAAGAAAAAACTAAATACTCATATGGCAACATGCATACATGTATTAAAAGAGTGCTGAGTGAACAATGCAAGAAAGGGAATGACACAGCACAATACCTTTTATGTAAATTAAAAACACATATGCATAAACAACACTGTATAGTATACAATTACAAAAGAATATTTAAGGATGACACATATATACGTTCAACAGGGTGCCTCTTGGGGAAGAGAATGGAACTGGGGTACTGAAGATATAAAGGAGAAGAGAAAGAATGAAAAAGGGAGAACTTTGTGGGGAAACAAAGATCCTACCTTATAATAGAGAAACATGCAAATTGACTGCACCTCCGCTACGCCCACGATTGGGCCGGCGGGAGGCTGGGGGGCAGGACTCCAGGTGGCCTATCCGGCTGTTGAGAAGATCAAGATGGCGGCGCCCAGTACTCTTAGTTCCGGGGGTCCCTGGGGAGATCGGCAACCTGGGGGGGTGTGGCTGGGCCCATGCAGCCGCTCCCGGGGGACCCTGGGGCGATCGGCACCCCGGGGGGGCATGGCCGGGCCCATCCAGCCGCTCCCGGGGGTCCCTGGGGAGATTGGCAACCCAGGGGGGTGTGGCCGGGCCCATCCAGCCTCTCAGGGGGGGGTCCCTGGGGAGATCAGCAACCTAGGGGGGCGTGGCCGGGAGATCAGCAATCCAGGGGGCCTAGCCCATCCAGCCGCTCCCGGGTGTCCCTGGGGATATAGGCAACCTGCGGGGGTGTGGCCGGGCCCATCCAGCCTCTCCCAGGGGTCCCTGGGGAGATCGGCACCCCGGGGAGGTGAGGCGGGACTCGCCCAGCTGCTCCCAGGGTCCCTGGGAACATTGCAGGCATGTGGTTGCTGAGACCCAGACCAGGCCTCTGGCCACAGATTCATAGCTTTGCGGAGACCTAGGGCAGGGATCTGCCTCATCTGCAGAGAGACAGAGGTTCTGCAGTGCCCCCAAGATGTGGGTGGGCCCAGCCAGGGATCAAGGGGCATGGAAGGACTCCTGGCAGAGGGGCAAGGACCCTCACCCCTGAGGCGGGGGTTGAGGGGTGGTGCCACCTCAGTGGAGGGGTGCTGCACTGCAGGGTACTGGACTGACTGATGTGATTCAGAGAAGCTCCCAGTGCTAATGGGCCTCGCTCAGGCAGCCTTCACACTTCAGAGGCAGTGACTCCTGCTCCTGCCTTGACCCAAAAGCAAGCTCGCGACACCCTGCCCCATGGCAGAGCATGCCTAGGCAGTGAGTGGGAAGCCTTCCATCTGCTTCGGAGAAGGGGGGGGGCAGTAAAGAATGGGGGGAGAGGAAAGAATGTGGAGCATCCGCAATGAAGAGGTCCTCGAGAAAGAGGCTTGGAAGCCTGACTGGAAGGTTTGTTCTGTTTGCTGGGCCGCTGCCCCTTAGGAAGTGCAAAGAGCATGGCTCTGAGGGCTTCCTGTGTGCTGAGTCAAGTTCCACAGCCAACTGGAATTAGCCTCAGTTTCCTGGTCTGTAAAATGGATGAAGCATGTCCCAGTGCCTTCACTGAGCTTTGATGGCCAATTGAGATACTATATAAAGAAAATGAGGGAAGAAGTGAGAAAGAAAAGGAAGGACAAGCAACACAAAAGAAAGACTGAAAGGAACCTGTAAACCCATTGTCACTTAAATAGGGAATATAGTCAGTAGTGTTGTAATGATGGTATGATGCCAGGTGGGTACTAGAAATATCGGGGAACACTTTGTAAAGTATATGATTGTCTAACCACTATTCTGTAACTAATATAAAACCTGAAACCAATACAAAATAATGTTGAATGTAAAGAAATGAAAATTGGAGTGAAATTTTTATAAATTTCAAAGTTTAAATAAAAGCTGTAAGGGAAGGAAGGGGAGAATAAAAAGTTTTTTTTCATTTTGCCACTTCATTAAAAAGACAGTTGTCTTTATATGGTGCTTTTATACTTTTCTAAGTCATTATCTCATTTTAATTTCCGGGCAACTTAAAGACAAGATAAGTATTCCCTCCACTATTCAAAGAAAGGAAATCTTGGTGTCTGGTCCTAATGATTCAATCGTCAAGCCCTTATTGTAAAGCAGGGTTAGTAAAATTTTCTGTGCAGGGTCATATCTATACTAATAAAAGCCTTGGGGGTGATCAGGCCAGCAGGGGAGGGTATTTGGGGGCAATCAGGCCTGCAGAGGAGCAGTTAGGGGGCAATCAGGCCAGCAAGGGAGCAGTTAGGGGGCAATCATGCAGGTAGGTGAGCGGTTAGGAGCCAGCAGTCCCGGATTGTGAGAGGGATGTCCAACTGCAGGTTTAGGCCCGATTCCACAGGGATCGGGCCTAAACCTGCAGTTGGACATCCCCCGAGGGGTCCTATATTAGAGAGGGTGCAAGCTGGGCTGAGGGACACCCTCCCCAGTGCACGAATTTCGTGCACCGGGCCTCTAGTAGGACTTATAAACAGAGAGATGTGGCTAATGGGGCCTTCTTTATCACAGGTTAAAAGGGAGGAAAAAATAAAAATAAAATGTTCTTTTCCCTTTCTCCATCTGACATGTTCTCACTCATCCTCAAGCTTAGCTCAGATATAATCTCTCTGTTGAAACTTTCTTTGACCTTTCCCCATAGAATTAATTTTTCATTTATTGACATTCCCATAGCATTTTAACAATACTTTTATTTTAGCATTTATAACATCATATAATAGCTATTTGCTTACACATCTGCCTTCTCCATCAGGAGATAACGGATATGACATTAATTTTTGTACTTCTGCTACCTAGAATTGGTGATGAAAAAAATTAGTGGTGAGTTTAAGCAGATGTATGTTGTAGGGCCTCGAGAATTTCTCTAGTCTGAAATTAATCTATACATTTTGTAGTTTCAGAATCAGCCAGTGTCTGATTGGGTGGAATAGAATTTCTGAATCTGGAATTGGACTCCAAAGTCAGTCATTTGGTTTATCATTTGTGTAGAAAAAATGGATCTGGTGTAGCCAGCAGGTCTATTACTAAATAGAATTGGGAACAGGCTGCAGATACACCCACTGGACCGGGGTGATTCTGGGGGTGCTGACTTAGCTGTAGGTGCTGCTAGAGGAGATTTATCCTGGAAGCTGAGTCTGGCATCAGAAGTCACAGCTACTTCTATTCTCCATCCAAGCAAACATCCAATAATTAAGACAAGGTAGCTAAATAGAGCATGGGGCGCAGAAACCCATGGTGGGTTGGGTGTAGAACTCCAAGAAAACAGAATATGATGCCAAGAGCCTAGCAATAAAGAGTAGTTCAGTTTCCTGTCCCTGGAAGGACTTTATTTCCTGGTAGAGGTCATGGTATTGATCCTCAAACTCACACACTAGGCTGGGGTTAGTGCAAGCAGCACCCTCTGCTTAAGTACCTACCTGGAGCCAGGCACAAAGGGAAAAGCTCAAGTATGAGAATTGGAGCTCAGGGGAGTGGAGCTGGGACTGGAGAATAAAAGGAGAGTCAGGTTTAAGACTGGGGCTCACATATGATCAGAATTTTAGCTACAGGGAAGTTGATGCTGAAATCCCAGGCTCTACAGCTAGAGCTATCACAAGGACTGGGGTTAGCCATGAGAATGGGAATGGCAGGTTCCCCCAGATATTTGAAGAAGGAGGGCTGCTGGACTAGAGGTTGGGCAGGCCCACCAGGCACAGTTCATTTCTGCTGTAAATCCAACTTGTCTTATGACTTTGGGTACATCTCCCTACTTTCAAGGTTTTCATTTTCTCATAAGCAGAATTTTTTAAAAAGTCAACATTGGCAAAGCATTTGGTAGATGGTTTTAGAATGTTCTAGGTGTTTTCTATAACTTAATCCTTGCACCAGTCCTCTGAAGTAATATTGTGAGAGAGAAACTGGGGCACAGAGAGGTTAAGTGACCTGTGTGGGTAGCAAATCTGGCATTTGAAGCTAGGCAATTAATCCCAGAATATGTGTGCGCGTACACACACACACACACACACACACACACACACACACACACACACACACAGAATCTTAATCACTGTGTTGTATTGCTTGCTAAGTGTGTGTCAGGAATAAGAGGGTGGGAAAGAGCAAAATCCCCATCATTACTTCACAGGATGTCATGCCATTTGAGAAACATCTGCCAAGAGCAGGCTGACCCATTTTCTTTGGCCATTGACTCTCCTCCAGGTTAGAGACAGAGCTGGCTAGAAATAAGATCTGACGGCTGTGGCCGGAGGCTCTGGCTTCTGTTGTCAGAAATACAGGTGACCTCAAATAAGGCATGGACACAATGTCTAAGTCTTCACAGGGCAATGCAGGGCTCCTTCTGCCTGAGCTTTCTCTGGGTAGATCACTAATGGTGCCATCTGAACAGCCTATAGCACAGGTGACACCTTTGGTGGCTACAAGTTCCACATTGTACTGGGCCAGCAGTCAGTGGTTACTGAGCCCATCCTCTGAGAGGCAATGGTTGGTGGAAAGCCAGTTCTGTGACTTTTCAGAGGAGGCAGCAGGTAGCCAGAGTTCAGGAAGACCTGAGCCAAGTGTATCAGAGTTTCTTGGTGCCCACACTTATCCTCTTCTCTTACCATCTCACTGCATGCAGGTCCAACTTACAACTTCCAGCACCTGCATCCTTTTCCCTGTGTGCCATTCCCTCCAAGCCCTACTCTGCCTATCTGTGTAATAGGCCCAGAATGATGGGGATTAAATGCCCCTGAAAGTGAGCAACTTCCTCACCCTTAGACGTCCCCAGTAGGAGTAGCTTCTGTTGCTCCAACTGTTAACTTTCTTGATAACACCACTTGGTGTGGGGGTTGGCTGTTCACATTCTCATACCTTCCTGGCTTCCTAGTACCTTCCAAATAGACAACTTCCACTCAATTAATTGTCTCAGAGTCTGCTTCTGGGGAACACAAACAAAGATAACAGAAAGAACTCTTATTGGCAAATTATATCCTGAAAAACATTCTTCACTATATAATCTCTTGATTCTGGGAGGGAAGCATATTTCAACCTCCAAAGATAGGTATGTTGTAGAAGTAAGACAAGCTTAAAGAAACCTCACAAGAGGCTTTTAAAACCTAACTGAAGGCAGGCCTAAGACATTGAATTTATGAACACCTCCAGTACCTACCAGGCAAAGGTGACCCTGTCTCTTTTACATGAGGGTTCTTCTTGATGCTTCAGTCTTCTTTTGCCACATCCAAATGGAAATTACTTTTCTGCTCCAGTTAACAACAGTTTCTGCTTTCCAGGTGAATAAACATAATTCTCTGTGGGAGTAAAAGAAGTATCCAAGTCAATTCCCACAGTTGGTGCAGGGTGCCCTCACATTTACCCAGGGCACCCTCTCCTAGCAAGCTAGCTCCACACCCTTTGGTTGAATAAAGTCCTAAATCTGCCAATAGCAGGAGTCCAACCACTATCTCACCTCTACAGGGCCCAGGTGCATTTCTTACCCAGGAAAGCTTCCTGGTTTCTACCTCAAATGAAGCTTTGTGCTTTCCCCTCACCTCTACAGCAACCATGCTTGTGTGTGTGTTTGATTTCCAGTGTCAGTGCACACAAGGACTCTAGTTTTACCTATATTCTACCACTCAGAATTGGCTATTATTCATATTTGTTATATAGTCTTCATCTTTAAAAAATAAAATAAATAATACACCTGAAGCTAGTATAATATTTTATGCCAACTATACTTTAATAAAAAGCATTAAAAAGAAGAAAATAAAACATAATAGATAGATAAGGTCCCATTCTCTTTCTTACCTCTCAATGAAGATCAAGAGCTTATCACATATTATTCCAGTGTATTTTTGCACCTACACTGTATGCTCTCAGTTCGTCATCCAGACCTTCCAGATTTTTTTTTCCTATTCTATGTTCCCCTTCCCACTTCTGTGGGCTTCTGCTTCTAATGGCCCACAATGAAGACTCTTTGGAAATTACTCATGGGTTCCTGGAATCACTTTGCCTGCAGTCACAGAGTCAGACATGCAGAACATTTGTATCCTCCAAGGGACCCTTTAGTCAATGGCTGTGCGAGAGAACAAGTCCAGAGCTCCCCTTCTGAACCAGATGAGGCTGCTGGAACTTGGCCTGAAATCACCCTTGCTTGGCTTCTGTCCATCCTTTATCCTGCTCCCCTCCTCCCTCATTGGCTTCTTAGAGGTGGGTGAGGGGTGGTGCTTCCTTCAGAAATCACTATAGCACTCTGAGAGCACAAGGACTTAAAATGATCTTGGTTCACATGTGTGCACCTCTTCCTGCAGAGGAGGGACATTCTTTCTAAGGTAGATGCTTAGTACAATTGTTGGCTCCTAGGGCACACAGTTTCCACTTTACCACAAATGTGCTTGTACTAATTCACAGCTCCACTAACATTGGCAGACAGTCCCTGCTTTCCCACATTATTGAAAACCTATATCATTGTCACACTTAAAGTTTTGCCAATTTAGTGGCTGAAAAGTGGTACACCATTATTTTACTTTGACATCTTGACACATGTTTGTTGCCCTTTCAGTTTACTTCTTCTGTAAATAACCTGCTCCTATCATTCTTCTGTTGTGTTGTTTTCCTTTTTCTATTTGATTTGTAGGATTTCTAGTATATTCTAGGTGCCTTTTTCTGTTACAAAATTTAAAAACACTGTATCACTTCAAAAGAGAAATATAATTTTAAAATAACACTTTTAAAATTTTTAAATAATGCAAAAATAAAAAAATTAGAAAGTAAAAATTATTTATAATAATTTCCACTAAGGCCTCAAGCTTCAACTCCACCCAATGATAATAAAAATAAGCACTGTTAACAGATAGGCTTACATCCTTCCAGAATGTATAATGAATATATAAATATATAAATACATTTGCATGAAATAATTCACAAAATATTATTAGGCATCCATCATGAGTCAAGTATAAATGTTAGCAAAATATATGAATCATTAAAAATATAGACTACACCAAAAACCCTCCCTAACTAGCTTTTCTCAAGACTCAGTTTATTGTAGATATCTTTTTACATTAAGACATATAAATCATCCTGACACAGTGTAATATTCTATTGGAAAGCTCCATCATATTTTATTAAACCAATCTTCCACCAACAAAATTTTTGTCTATTTCTACATTTTGTATTTTATAAAGACACCCTTTAATGAACATCCTTAAGCATATAACTTTTTACATTTGGCTGATTCTTTCCTTAAATTTCTACAACTTGAATTTTTGAACTAAGAAGTGCCCATATTAGCCCAGCCAGTGTGGCTCAGTGGTTGAGTGTCAACCTATGACCCAGGATGTCACAGTTCGATTTTTGGGTTGTGGGCCCCATCTCCGGTGAGGGCATGCAGGAGGCAGCCAATCAATGATTCTCTGTCATCATTGATGTCTCTCTCTCTCTCTCTCTCTCTCTCTCTCTCTCTCTGTCCCTTCCTCACTGTGAAATCAATAAAAACATATATTTTTTTAAAAAGAGGTCTGAAAAACCTACCCAAAGGTATTATGTTTCAAATATAAAATGGACTTCTTCCAAAAGTATCTTACCTATGTGGTGTTCTCACAACAAAGATCTCTGTTACCCATAACAAGGCTTCTTGACCCACCTACACCTCCTTTTTAAAATATTTTTCTTTATTGATTAAGGTATTACATATGTGTCCTTATCACCCCATTGTCCCCCCATCCCTCCACTCATGCCCTCACCACCCTGTTGTCTGTGTCCATTGATTAGGCTTATATGCATGCATACAGGTCCTTTGGTTGATCTCTCCCCCTTACCCCTACCCTCCCCTGCCTTCCATCTGAGGTTTGACGGTCTGATAGATGCTTCTCTGTCTCTGGATCTGTTTTTGTTCATCAGTTTATGTTGTTCATTATATTCCATAAATGAGTGAGATCATGTGGTATTTATCTTTCTCTGACTGGCGTATTTCACTTAGCATAATGCTCTCCAGTTCCATCCATACTGTTGCAAATGGTAAAAGTTCCTTCTCTTTTACCACAGTGTAGTATTTCATTGTGTAGATGTACCGTGGTTTTTTAATCCCCTCATCTGCTGATGGACATCTACAACTCTTTTTGTTCTGCTAACTACATACATTTCTACGGCATATAGAAATTCTACACTGGCCTTGATGGGTTCTCCTCCATAGATGCATATTCTGAGTTTCACTTGTTTACTGAAATCTGGAGCTAGACAAACAATGTGTGTGTGCACACACACATGCACACACAACCAGAAGAGGTGGTGGTAGAATGTGAATACCTGGCTTTACATGCCACAACTCAGGGATCATTTAGAATTTCTAGCTAATGCATTGACCCATATCTACCCCACTCTTGAGTTGATTCTAAAGAGGCATTTTTAAATCAGTGGTCAGAAAAACTTTAGGAAATAAATTAACAATGTAAGAAGATGAAGGTGCTCATTTCCTAATGTGGCAACATGTTCTAACTCATAAAATCTTTTCTTATCAAGATCATTGTTTTAGAGCCCTCCTTTCTGAGGGCTCAAAAGGAATTAGCCACATGGGATATCCTTGTTTGCCTCTCTGTGTGGTCCTCCCATTATACCTCTAGGTCTGCTTAACTGAAGATACAACAAGGAGAACAGGGTGAAAATGGATAGGAATATATCTATGATATTATAAAGTAGAGTAGGGAAATGCCGGGGGGTAATGCTGGCCTCCAAAGAAATCCTGGTTTATTTTGAAATAAGCATGTATGCTCAATTGATAAGTGTTTAAGGAGTAACAGTTGTGATTCATTTCAGAAAACAGAAACTCTTGTGTTATGCAAAAGAAGGAATTTTGATATCATTGGAAGATAGAAGGAGTAATTTCTAAGCTGCACCCCCATGAATGAGTCATGAAATAAAACAGTACTGACCTACCAAAGTAGCACAGCCTCTGAGTTCACCACTGGAATATTGACTTTAAGAACAGAGCATTATAGCTATGATCCATGGATCAAAATCAAGAAAAACACTGCCCCTGAAGCGGTTGCCACCAGTGCCTCTCAGCAGCCTGGAGAGTGGATATGGGAACCTCACATATCACAATTCTCTAAAGGATATACATAAATGGCCAACATGCATATGAAAATATGCCCAACATCACTAATCATCAGGGAAATGCAAATTAAAACCACAATGAGATAATCACCTCACACCCATTAGGATGGTCACTAGAGAAAAAAACAACAACAGACAATAACAACTGTGAGTGAGGATGTGGAAAAATTAGGACCTTGTTCACTTGTTAATGAGAATTTATAATGGTGCAACTGGTATGGAAAAGAGTATGGGAGTTTCTAAAAAGAAAATAAAATAAATTTACTTTTGTTGGATGGAGTGTTTTATAGCTGTCAATTAGATCCTGTGGCTAATAGCCTTTTTTAGTTCTACATGTTTGCTGATTTTCTGTGTAGTGGTTCCATAAATTATTGAGAGAGGGGTAATGAGATCCCAGTTATGGGTTTGTCTATTTCTCCTTTCAACAATTGAATCTAAAAAGAGGAAGATTAAAAATATGAACAATAAAATGGCAATAAATACATATCTATCAACAATTGAATCTAAAAATCAAAATAAACAAACAAGGAATCTAATGAACAAAATAAACTGATGAATGAAATAGAGGCATGGGAACATGGAATAAGCTGAGGAATCTCAGACGGAAGGGGAGAAAAAGGGTGGGAAGAGATTAACTAAAGATCTTATATGCATACTAGAGGCCCGGTGCACGAAATTCATGCATGGGGGGGTGTCCTTCAGCCCAGCCTGCACGCTCTCTAATCTGGGACCCCTTGAGGGATGTCTGACAATGGCCAGTCGGACATCCCTCTCACAATCCAGGATTTCTGGCTCCCAACTGCTCGCTTACCTACCTTCCTGATTGCCCCTAACCGCTTCTACCTGCCAGCCTGATCACCTCCTAACCACTCCCCTGTCAGCCCGATTGATGCCTAACTGCTCCCCTGCCAGCCTGTTTGCCCCTAACTGCTGTGCCCTTCAGGCTTGGTCACCCCTAACTGCTGTCCTCTGCAGGCCTGGTCACCCCTAACTGCCCTCCCCTGCAGGTCTGGTCCCCCCACAACTGCTATCCACTGCAGGCCTGGGTCCCCCCCAACTGCCCTTCCCTGCAGGCCCAGTCACCCCCAACTTCCCTCCTCTGCCAGCCTGGTGACCCCTAACTGCCCTCCCCTGCAGGCCTGGTGCCTCCCAACTGCCCTCCCCTGCTGACCATCTTGTGGTGGCCATCTTGTGTCCACATGAGGGCAGGATCTTTGACCACATGGGGGCAGCAATCTTGTGTGTTGGAGTGATGGTCAATCTGCATATTACTCTTTTATTAGATAGGATAGAGGCCTGGTACAGGGGTGGGGGCCAGCTGGTTTGCCCTGAAGGATGTCCCGGATCAGGGTGGGGGTTCCCTTGGGGCAGTGATGGCGAACCTATGACACGCATGTCAGCACTGACACGTGTAGCCATTTCTGATGACACGTAGCCGCTGAGGCGGGCGCATGCCAAGGAAGAAATATTTGCTGCTCCTGAGGATGAAACATTTGTGAAATAATGTTTTTTCCTCAAAGTGACACACTACCCGAGTTATGCTCAGTTTTTTGGTGAAGTTTGACACACCAAGCTCAAAAGGTTGCCCATCACTGCCTTGGGGCATGGGGTGGCCTGGGTGAGTGGCTTGTGGTGGTTTGCAGGCTGGCCATGCCCCCTGACCCAAGCGGAGGCCCTGGTATCTGGGGTTTATTTATCTTCTACAATTGAATCTTTGTAGCCTGGAGTGGAGCAAAGCCTTCTGCTTGCTCCGTGGCACAAGCATTTCTGTTGGGGTTTATGTATCTTCTATAATTGAAACTTTGTAGCCTTGAGTGGAAACCTAGGCTGGCAAGGGCAGGCAGAAAGCTTGGCTTCCTCCATTGCCTGGGAAACCCAAGCCTCCCTCCTGCTCTCTGTGGCTGTAGCCATCTTGGTTGGGTTTATTTGCATATTTGCTCCTGATTGGCTGGTGGGCATGGCTTGTGGACGTGGCTTGTGGACGTGGCTTATGGGTGTTTTGGAGTGATGGTTAATTTGCATATTACTCTTTTATTAGATAGGACTAGAAGCCTGGTGCATGAAATTTGTGCACTGGGGGGTATCCCTCAGCCAAGCCTGTACCCTCTCTAATCTGGGACCCCATGGGGAATGTCTGACTACTAGTTTAGACATCCTTCTCACAATCTGGGACTGCTGTCTCCTAACTGCTCGCCCGCCTGCCTGCCTGATTGCCCCTAACTGCTCCTGCCTGCCAGCTTGATCTCCCCCTAACCACTCCCCTGCCAGCCTGATTAACACCTAACTGCACCCCTACCAGCCTGATTACCCCCAACTGCCCTTCCCTGCTGGCCTGGTTGCCCCCAACTGCCTTCCCCTGCTGGCCTGATGGCTCCAAACTGCCCTACCTGCAGGTCTGGTTGTCCCCAACTGCCCTACCCTGCTGGCCTGATCTCGTCCCCAATGGCCCTCCCCTGCCAGCCTGATATCACCCCCAACTGCTCTCCCCTGCCAGCCTGATATTGCCCCCAACTGCTCTCCCCTGCCAGCCTGTTTGACCCCAACTGCCCTCTGCCAGCCTGATCTCACCCCCAACTGCCCTCCCCTGCCGGCCTGATCTCACCCCCAATTTCCCTCCCCTGCAGGCCTGATCTCACCCTCAACTTCCCTTCTCTGCTGGTCAATTTGGTTCTGATTAGTCGGTTTCTATGCCAGTCAGTGTCAAAAACTTCACCTCCTAGGCAGCCATTGGCTCTTCACAGTTGACCCAGATTTGGTTCTGATTGGTCAGTTTCTATGCCAATCAGCATCTCTGGGCCTATCAACGGGGCCTGATCAGAAAGGTGAGGCTGATCAGCAGCTCTGGTGGAGGTCTGGAGAGAAATGGATGTGTGGCTATTGGCCAGGCTGGGAGAGAAAGAGAGGCAAGTTCTGATCAATGGCTGCCACAGAGGCTATGGATCAGACCCTGCCACTCTCTCTGCAGGCCTCTCTCCAGGCCTGATCCTCAGCCCCCTAGGCAGTAAGTGCTGGGTCCAGGCGCCAGCAGCCATAGCAGTGCTAACGTCAGGACTGACTTCCAGTTGGTTGAGCCTCGGTCCTTACTGGTCGTTACAACCCAGGGTTTTTATATATTAGGATACTAGCATGCATTACCTATGGACACAGACAAAAGGGTAGTGAAGGCCTGGGGTGGAGGGGGAACTGGGTAGAAAGGGGGTAATGGGGGGAAATAAGGGACATCTGCAATACTCTCAACAATAAAGATTTAAGTAAATAAATAAATGAAATGCAGGAATTAAAATATATAAGAAAATCTACACATACACAAAGTCAAAAGATGTTTTTCAAAAGTGATCTTTACTGGGGCAGAGGGCGGGGAACAGGGGGTGGCTAGAAGGGGTCAATGGGGGGAAAAGGGGGACATATGTAATACTTTTAACAGTAAAGATTAAAAAATTAACTGCTTCTTTCCTCTATCACCTCCATTGTGCTATTGAGCCCATCTGATGAGCTATATAAAAAATAATTTTCAATTATTTTCTCAGTTGTAGAATTTCCACTCAATTCTTTGTGTTTCACATTTCTTTGCTGAGACTTTTAATTTTTTTATTTGTTTCAAGAGCTTTCTAATTATTCATTATAGCATATTTACTTTCTAATTATTCATTGCAGCATATTTATCATGGTTGTGTTAAAATTCTTGTCAGATAATTCCAACATCTGCATTATCTTGGTGTTGGCATCTGCTGATCATCTCCTAATTCTAGTTGAGGTTTTCTTCTGGCTCTTGGAATGGTGAGTGATTTTCAATTGTATCCTGGACAATTTACATATTATGTTATAAGACTGTAGTTTCTATTTACATTTGGTTACTCATTACTGCCAGGCCATGATGGTAGTCAGGGCTCGTTCATAAACTCAGCCTCTACTGATTTCCACTGTAAATAAACTCAGGACTTCTCCACCTCCTCTTGCTCCTGAGGGGCAATTGGGGCCAGCAGCCACCTCTTGCACCTGCTGCCAGTGATGGCCGTGCTCGCACCTGCTGCCTGCACTGGAGCTGTTGCTCACACCCACTGCTGATGTCAGAGCCACCACTTGCACCCATTGCCAGCGCCAGCCCCACTTGCACCCGCAGCCAGCACCTGGCACCAGTCCTGATCGCTCGGTGCCGTGTGAGCAGTGGCTGCCAGCATCAATTGCCCCGAGGGCTCCTCCACCTCCTCCTGTTCCTGAGGGGTGATTGGGGCAGAACGACAGCTTGCACCCGCTGCTGGTGCTGGCCCCAATCTCTCTGCACCATCAGCATGTGGGAGATGCAGTGGCGGGAGCAGGGCTGCTGGTGGAGAGGAGACCAGGTGGGAGGGGCTAGGTAGGGGTGTGGAGGATGGGCCAAGACCCACCCCTGTGCCCACCACAGCCTCGCAGCCCACAGTTCCTTTCAAGGTGCACAAATTCGTGCACTGGGCCCCTAGTAAAGAACATATCCTGAAAAGATCACTTGTAGAAAAACCCTTTATCAATGATGGGATAAGAGTTAGTGGAATTTGATTCATTATCATGAAGGTGATTCCCATTAGTATATCCACTGTGCTATGATCATTAGTGATATTATATTTATAGGGGTTGAAAAGGAGTTTTAAAGCCTATTTATGGCAGGTTATATATGTGAAAAAAAATCATGAAACTTAAGATTTATTTATTTTATTGTATGTAAGTTATATCTCATTTTTAAAAGTAAATTAAAAAGATATGAAGAAAGCTTATAACAGCATAATCCTTTAAATCAAAATACAGATAGAATGAAGGGACCCAGACACTGTTGATATGAACCTTCCACTAGTCCTTGGTACCCTATTCTGGCAGCAGAAGGGTCATATACAGCATGGTCATTTAAGAGTGTGTGGCATTCTACAAAGGTAGAAAATGGGGCTAACTCAGAAATCTATCAATATCAGAGATAGTCCCATGTCTGGACAGCCAATCAGTGTGCAGGCTGAGACAGCCTGGCCTTCAAAATGAGGAATCTGTGATGCAAATGAATAATTATTGGGCTCACAGAGGCATTGCTCAGCAGTCCATCTGTACAGCTGTGGGTTGTTCCCAACCAGGAAGCATTAGCAGCATGCTTATGATTCCCTTATCTCTCTCTATATAAAAGCCTAAGCAACCATTACAGCGGAACGACCAGAACGATCGGAACAACCGGAATTACCGGTTGCTATGACACACACTGAGCAGGCAGACAGGCAAGCAGTTAGGGGTGAGTGAGTGGTTAGGGGCGAGCAGGCAGGTGAGTGGCTAGAGGTGAGCAGGCAGGCAGGCAAGTGGTTAGGGGCAAGTGGTCCAGGATTGTGAGAGGGATGTCTGACTGCCAGATGTCTGACTGCAGGGATCAGGCCTAAGCCAGCAGTCAGACATCCCCTGATGGGTCCCGGATTGTGAGAGGGCACAGGCCAGGCTGAGGGACCCCCCTCCCTGCATGAATTTTGTGCACTGGACCTCTAGTTATAGTAATAATTCCCTAGAAGACCACAGAAAGAATGTAGAAAATTTCCCCTTCCAGCCCCCATTCTCTTCTGTTGTCCATGCATTCTATTTCCTATGCCTGTTCACTTCTCCCTTCTCCTCTTCTTTTTCCTCCAAGGGCCCACAGTGATGCCTGCAATTGGCTTATCACCTCAACACACTTTTTTTTTTTTTAAAAAAAAGCTGAGTCCTGAAGTAGCATGTGCCTGTGGTTAAACCTACTGGGGTTTCAACAACTACCCAGAGCCAGGGTAGTTGAACTAGTGGAGTACATAGCTCACTGTGAAAAGGGGTGCTTTTTGTTTTCTGCTGCACAGCACTGTGCCCTGTAACTGGCAGCCTGTAATTAACTGCCGAGTTGCTTTCTATCAAACTGCAGCAGGAGGAAAGAAATCTCTGGAGATAGCAGTAGCAGAATAGAAAGAACACTAAGCTCTGTCTCTAACGATCAGAATGTGAATCTTGGTCTTGACTTAACTAGGTGTGGAACATTAGGCCCTGACTACTCAAAGTGTGATCCATGGACCAGAAGCATTGGCATCCCATGGAGAATTTCAGGACTCATCCAGCACCTACTGTATTCAAATCTGCATTTTAACAAGATCCCTAGGTGAAGTTTGAGAAACACTGACTTCAGCAAATGACTGGGTCTTATTTTCCGCATATGAGTTAATGTAGAGAGAAAAATTAGACCATTGTCTAGCATAGAGCAAGTGCTATCTAAGTGGTTCTGTTACCATGTTAATGATTTGTATATTGTTCTTTTTAATTTTGTTTTTAGATTAACATAGAGCAAATTGATTTGGGGGGGAACTCATATATTTGTATGAATTTTAACACATATTTTGATTCATGTACCCACCACCAATATTAGGATGCAGAGCATTTCCATTACCCTCCCTCCCACCCCCCAAAAAAGCACTTTTTCACAAAATTCCATTATAGCTAGTTGCTCACTGCCTCTATCTCTAACTGCTAGCAACCATTGATCTGTTTTCATCACTATAGTTTTGTCTTTTAGAGAATGCCATATAAATGAAATAATACAGTATGTTATTTTTTGAGACAGTATTCTTTTACTCACCCTTTTTGAGTTTATCAACAGTACACTCCTTATTATGACTGAATAATATTCCATTGCATAGATGTTTATCAATTCACCTGTTTTTTCAGCTTTATTGGATTATACTGACAAATAAAATTGTAACATATTTAAAGAATACAGTGATAATTTGACATATGTACATATTATGAAAGGATTTCTACCGTCAAAATAATTAACACATTCATCACCTCACATATTTATCTTTCTTTTTTTTCTTTTTCTTTTGATGAGAACACTTAGTTCTACTTTCTTAGAGAATTTAAATTACACAGTACAGTATTATCAACTGTAGTCACCATATTATACATTAGATCAGTGATGGGCAACCTTTTGAGCTTGGTTTGTCAAACTTCACCAAAAAACTGAGCATAAGTCGGGTAGTGTGTTACTTTGAGGAAAAAAACATTATTTCGCAAATGTTTCATCCTCAGGAGCAGCAAATGTTTCATCCTCGGCATGCGGCCGCCTCAGCGGCCGCGTGTCATCAGAAATGGCTACACGTGTCAGTGCTGACACGCGCGTCATAGGTTCGCCATCACTGCATTAGATGCTCAGATCTTATTTATCTTATGACTGAAAGTAAGTATCCTTTTAATAATTTCTCCCTATTTTTCCCACCCCCTAGCCTCTGGTATCCAGTATTCATTCTACTATTTGTTTATAAGATTTTGACCTTTTTAAAAGATTCTTCATATAAGCTATATCATACAGTATTTGTCATTCTTAGTCTGGCTTGTTTTACTAAACATAATGCCCTACAAGTTCATCCATGTTGTTGCAAATGGCAAAATTCCCTTCTTTTTTTAAGTCTGAATAATATTTCATTGTATATATACCACATTTTCTTTATCCATTCATCCATTCATGGATACTTAGGTTGTTCCTATACCTTGGTAATTGCTATTGTGCTATAATACATATATTGGTCAGCTTGATGGTGTTCCATAATTCCCTTAGGCTATTTTCACTCTTTTATTCTTTTTGTCCCTTGTATTGGATGAATTTCACTGCGATGTCCTCAAGTTCACTGATTT
Source organism: Eptesicus fuscus (assembly GCF_027574615.1). Classification (NCBI taxonomy): domain Eukaryota; kingdom Metazoa; phylum Chordata; class Mammalia; order Chiroptera; family Vespertilionidae; genus Eptesicus; species Eptesicus fuscus. The sequence continues at coordinate 135,842,319 of NC_072473.1, forward strand.
TTTATTCTGTGAATTCTAGTTTTCTGTTGAACCTGTCTATTAAATTTTTCACCTCAGTGATTGTATTCATCTCTGTGATTTCTTTTTGGTAAATTTGTTGAAATTCCCATTTTGTTCCTGCATTGTTCTCCTGACCTCAAGTGACCATTTTTATGACCATTATTTTAAACTTTTTATTGGGTAAATCACTTATCTCTATTTCATTAAGATATGTTTTTGGAGAGTTATAATGTTCTTTTGATTGGAATATATTACATTATTTCTTTATTTTCCTTCACTCTCTAGGTTGATTTATGTGTATTAGAATATCCACATCATCCAATCTTAACAGACTGGTCTCATGCTGGAGATGAACCTTAACAATCTGCTTGGCTCAATGTCTTGGTTGCCTCTGATTGTCCATACTCCCATCTTTGTTCTTAGTGGCATTCAGTAAGGAAGGATCACAATCATCATCTGGATGTGTGGTAATTAGGAGCTGGACAATTAGGCAGCAGCTGGGAGATGGGCATATTTGCTTGCTCTTCCTGAACTGAGCTTGAGTATATAACTACAGAGGGATGTGCCTGTGTTTGTTTAAAATTTTTGTCCTGCTGGACTCATGAATGCAAACCCCATTGGCTATTAAAGCTAGGTAACTTGGGGGCCCTCCCTTGGGTGGCAGCCATAAAACTTGGGGTACTGGAAGTAAGAAAAGCTCCTTCCAGGGAAATGCTATAAACTTGGTTTTATTGTTAAAGTGAGCTACAGGGAGAATGTGCAGGTTGTTTAGGCCTTTGCAGAGGATTGCAGTTAGCACCACTGGGTTTAATTTTCTAATATTTTGTTGAGGATGTTTGTGTCTTTGTTTATAAAAGATATTGACCTGTAGTTTTCCATTCTTATACTGATTTTGTCTGTTTTTTGGTATAAATAATTCTGGCCTCACAAAATAAATTTGGAAGTGTTTATTCTAGAAAAATTACTGAATGCCACTAAGAACAAAGAAGAGAGCTTAGACAATCACAAAAGTTTGAATTGTCCAGTGAAACCATCTGGGCCTGGAAATTTACTTTTTAAAAGCTTCTTAACTAAAATTTTAAATTCTGTAGTTATGACAGGATTATACAATTTATTTATTTTATCTTAGGTGAATTTTGGTTATTTGTTGTTGCAAGGAATTGTTCCATTTCATCTATATTGTCAAATCCATTTGGGTAGAACTGTTCATAATATCTCCTAATTATCCTTTTAATGACTATGGAGTTTGTGGTGATATCTCTTAATTCATTCCTGACATTGGTAATTTGGATTTTTTTCTTTCTTGTCAATATTTGTAGAGATTTATCAACTTTATAAATATTTTCAAAGAATAGCTTTTGTTTTTATAATTTTCTCTATTGTTTTTCTGTTCTCAATTTTGTTATTTTGTCTTATCTTTATTATTTTCCTTTTTTCTGGTTGAGTTTGGTCCTCCTTACATCTTTTTAAAAAAGTCTTTATTGTTGAAAGCATTACATATGTTCCTCTTTTCCCCCCCATTGATCCCATGTAGCCCTTCCCCGCTCCCCTCCTCCCATGGTCCATACATGCTGTCTCAAAGGGTAAGAGATTCTTCTTCTTTATTTTTTTACAGCTGCATAGTATTCCATTGTGTAGATGTACCACTGTTTTTAAACCACTCATCTACTGATGGGCACTTAGGCTGTTTCCAAATCTTAGCTATTGAAAATTGTGCTTCTATGAACATAGGGGTACATATATCCTTTCTGATTGGTGTTTCTGGTTTCTTAGAATATATTCCTAGAAGTGGGATCACTGGGTCAAATGGCAGTTCCATATTTAATTTTTTGAGAAAACGCCATACTGTTTTCCATAATAGCAGGTCTATACTTGCTCTGGAGGCTCTAAGGAATAATCATTCCTTGCCTTTTGCAGTGTTTGATGGCTGTTAGCATTTTTTCTGGTTATAGCATTTCACTGTCTGCCTCTATCTTTATATGGTTTTATCTATGAGTTTGTGTCTTCCTCTCTTACTAGTATATTTGTATTTCTAATCTGTGTGTTTTTTATAAGTACACTCAGCATTTGGTTTAGAGAAATCCTGACAATCCAGGTGAGCTCATCTTTAGATCCTTAACATAATTATGTCTGAAAAGACCCTTGTTCCAAATAACTTATATTCACAGCTTCCAGAACATGAACATACATTTTGAGAGCCAACATTCAACCCACTGTACCTAGCATAGACTATATTATGTGCTCAATAAATACTACATTCTTCAGACATTTCCTCCATTGAAAATAATATAAATTAAAGTCAGACTAGCTTAAGCAAAAAGGGAATTTACTTGATCACATAACTGGCAAGTTATAGGGTACTTCTGGCATAAGACATAAATTGGATCTAGAGACTCAATAGCATATTTCAGTCTCTCCATCTTTCAAATTTTCTTCCTTTTGAATACTACTTTATTTTTGAGAAGCTTCACCATAAAAAAGATGAGAGACCCTCATTCTGCCAGCATCCCTATAGCAATTCTCAGTGAAGAGTTTGATTATTTCTATTTAAGTCACACAACCATTCTTGAATGAATCATTGTGAGCATATGAATGAAGGTATTTGATTGGTCAATTCTTCCATAATCCCCCTGTGGCTGGGGTATGTGGTGATGGAGGAGGGCAGGGAACATTGTGATTAATATTTTGCCACAACCACATAGAATGGAGGTGAGTCAGTGCTCCAGGGAGTAGACTGTGAGAAGGTCAATAATATATGGGCACTATAACTTCCAAGACTGTGGTATTCAGAGACACAAGCGCATTGCTGATGGATGACTTAATAGGTCTTTCTTATGTCTCTTCTATGATCCTTTCATATACTTAATTAGCTCAACCCATCAGACTCTATTCTATTCATTTATGAAGTGTGTAATCTACAGACTCTCTAGAAGTTAAGTATTTACCATATAGATGCACAGGGACAGAGTTTTTTTCTCTTTATAGAAAAAATAAATGCCTCAGAGACCATTGACTGCTCCCAAGACCCTGTAAATGCCTCAGAGACCCTTGACTGCTCCCAAGATGCTTTGCTGCAGGTAGGAGTGTCAATATTCACACCCTTGTTTTATAGGGCAAACAGCTCCAAAAATCTAATCAAGATTCCAGCCCAAGCCTTCCCTGTTTCCCAATACCCCATTCCTTTCATTCCAAGCTTTCAAAATACCTTCACAAAGGCACTCCCTTGCTGCAGCCCCAAAATCAATACTACATAGGTCATCCTGGTGCCTATCCACAGAGGTTTATTAAGCTTTGAAACAGAAAGTCTCATAGTGATATGGTCTCACCTCCCTTATGACCCCATGTTGAGGACTTCGTTGGTAAGGGCTCAAATGAATTCCAGGATGCTGGGTATCCAGAAGGACTTCTCCCCTTTTCTCTGACAGTATTCCCCAACCAGTCCCAGTAATCCTCCCCAATTCTTCTATTAAGCTTCCTTACTTCTTTCAGATTGAAACCTTCCAGAGAAGCTTATTTTCTGAAAAGACTTTTGTCTAAGTTCCCTTCATTTTTTGGCTCCCCTGTGGTGGTATATTATCTCCTTGTTCTCTTACCCTTCATCTGACTTATATAGTATGTGTGTCAGCTGCTCTGTCACATATCCTATTTGTCATATGGGGTAAGCAGCTCTATGTGATCTTAAGGGAATTTGTCTCACAAACAGTGAGCGCCATACCTTTACTTTCCGCCTAATGCACTTATGAGTCCCAGGACACTGAATGCACAGCTCAGAAGTTCAGAAATGTTAACACACAGGGGTAGCCCTCAATGAATTGGGAATGGAAATGGTGAATTAATGTTCCTGACTTCCATCTTTTAGATGGACATTACTGGGAGATGTTCTTTATACTTCTTAGGAAGTCTTGGCCAAACTGGGCCCTAAAAATGAACCTTTACATTGGCTTTCTCTCCAGCCCTATCTCACACTCCTCACTTCCTCACTCTTTCTCTTTGAAATCACTTTTCAAACAAACTACCTGTTCTCAAATACTTATTTCCAGTCTCACAAACCAAAGAGGGTATGATTCCAGTGGCTGTCTAGTCCTAACTCTTTCTCTCTCTTCACAGGGCCCAGTGACAGCACCTAAGGAACTGGCTATAGCTGTGGATTGCAGAATAGTTAAGGAGGAAGAAGGGTAATGGGTAGGCCAGGCATCTCAGTGAAGAGGCAGGGTGAGATGGTGGAAAGGTTCTGTGCTATGTTCTGCCAAAAATCTTACTGATTGCATCACATAACTGCATCCAATAGATTTCAAGTTCTAGCTCTGTGATTTCTTGGTGGTGTCACCTAGGTTAATCTGAATTTGTCCTCTCACCTCTCTAAGGGTCATACTCTGACCTGGTGAAAAACATTAACCTAATCTGTGTCTTACCAAGCTCTGTTTATGAGCCACAAAGCCAACTAAGTTGGTCTTCATGGTTGTCCATGCTACCAGTAATGCTAGAGCTTTTTATATTAGTTGCTTTTTCTTATAGCCACCTCTTTTTAAAAACCTAGAACACCCCTCAAAATTGACTGTTCTCTGGGTCCCCCAACCAGACTCCTCCAATCAAGCTTATGTCCCCAGATCTCTTTTTCTTCTAGAGGTGTTCTACTGCACACCAAGTGAGTAGAAGTCCATGTTATCTGATTATTTAGCTGTCCCTGCCCTTGGTGGAAGGCCTTCACTTGCTGTATTCACAGGTTGCCCGGTCTGACAATCCACCATTATCTATGAAACAAGCCCTAGAAATATTGGCCCAGCCCAACATTCACAGATTATTTCTGATATATTTCATCTCCCGGGCCCAGAGGACAAACTCTTTTCCTTTGTGTTTCATTTTGACATTATTCGGTCTCTTTGTTCCCATTTTTGGGCAGTGTGAGGGGAGTGTGCATTAGCTTTTATGATCTTTAATGAAGCAGGATTTGACAGCATTTTATATCAGGTATCATCTTTTGTGTGTTTAGGGAAAAAGACTGAGAAATGTTCCTTTAACTGGCAGAAGAAATGGCAGATAAAGACAAGAAAAAAAACCTGATAACTACTTTTTTCCATTAAAGTCCCAGCCCCTTTCTAAAACATGCTATTCGTCTATATTTCAAATCAGTTGGGAATCATATCTTTCCACAACAGCATTTCCTTACTTCCTGGAAACATATATCACAGGATGTATAATAAATGTTTATGCTAACCATAAAGAGGAAAGTAACATTTCATAAAATTTACCATAGACCCCAAGGTGAATTTAATATAGGAGTCTGAGTGACGAATCCCAAAGCAAGTGAATTTGGGCTTAAAGCCCATTCTGAACTGACTTCATTATGCATGGTTGATGTTCAGGAAAAAAATTCAACAACACTTCCTGAGGTCCCTGTATGAATGAATTGGAATGAGGCTCTCACATTAACCCTGCACTTTCCTATGTGTCTTTCAGATGCCCCACTTGAAGGATTATTACCCAGGAGCTGGTGTGTCTTTGAAGCACAGAACAAGAAGAAACAGCTGAAAATAGTCACAAAATGAAGTAAACTAACAGGGACAATTTCAGTTACACAGAAACAACTGCTTCTTCCAGAGACAAAGATGCCAGCATGAGTCAGCCTTGGTTAAACATGGATGGGGGGGGGGCATAACCATTGAAGTCAGAACTGCTGTAGACTATAGCTTGCCTTCATGGCAGGCCATTAAAAATAGCACAGTGTTGTTGTTTTTTCTGTTCAGGACAGTGCGGCACACTTCAACCAAGAGTCAGGATCATGCAGGATTTGGTTGCATGTGGAGGCCCCAGAGGTCTATGTTTATTGGCAAATCAGTATACTTGGGATTGAGCTCAAGTGCTTTTCTAGAAATTATAGGAGAAGCCACACCAAGATAGCTGGAATCAGGAAACTATTTTTCCGATACTTGTTCTGCTGGTGCTGTTTAATTAATGGGCAGGAGAAAAGAATGCCAAGGTTAAGATCTGATATGAGTGATTACCATATGGCCTGAAACTTCAAATAAATATCTCCTGAAACACTGAGAGCACCCTGAGTACAGCCCTGTAATGGGTCAGACTGCCTGTGTCATCATGATCTGGCCATCTGAATAAAATCCCTGGAACTAGGTAGATCTTGATCAAAAGTTGACACACCTTGAAATTCATTCATTCTCACTCTCCATTCCTGCTCCATGGAAACACACCCTCTCCATTTCTATAATGGGGGAAACAAGAGAAACATAAAATAGCATCTATCTGGAGGGAATGAAATTATAGCTCATCCATTGAGACCTATACACTGAAAATGTTCTCCCTCACAGCCAGGAAGGCAGTGGGACTAGGCTGAGGGCAGAACAACATTTAAGGAAGCACTTACCCTCAAGGTTTACTCCACACTTGCAGGACTCTGGAGTGCATGCTTCTTTAAATTTTGACCCCTAGGCACCTTGCCTGCCTAGTTAGGGAAGGATCACCACCCTGGGCATTAGGAGATGTGGGAGCAACTGCCCCTCCTTCCAATGAGTTGTCAGTGGCTGACCCAGCCCAGAAAGGGCTCAAAGTGACCTCAGAAAACAAATGGGTTGATCCAGACTTAGAGAGCCACAGCCCTGGCAAGAAGTAAAATGATATCTTTTAATCTACAGCCATACTTACCGAGGTGATATCAAAACTCAATACTGTTTAGTAAAAGAACTCAAGATGCCAGCCCCTCACTGAACCTAACTAAAAACACTTTCCTAACCAATGAACAATGGAACTTGTTTTAACCACCTGTGTAGAGTTTTGGAGTCTCCCATCCTATCCCAAGGCCTAGTTTGGGATCCTTAATTAGCATAACCGCCAAGGACTTCCTCTTTTCCCACTTAACTCAGGCAATAATTCATTGGCCTGTGTTGCCTTGCCTGGCAAACTAAGAAACTCAGCTTTGCAGATATATATTTTTTAAGCTTGAGTGGTCTTCGTTTTACTCTTTGATGATGTTAGGATCCAGGAATGTGCTTTCTCTTCCTAATGAATTGGAATTGGGAGAGAAAGGAAGTTCTGTCCACACTCCATGTGGGTCCAGGGAAGCAAAAAGCCCCCCTTGCTGTCTCGTCTTGACTTGGACAGCTTAGTGTTGTTAAGTAGCCTGCAAGGTCTAGCCTTGGCAATCAAATAACTATCCAATTAACTAGCTACAATCACTGGAGCTGCTTCCTACTCCCTCAGCCAGTCCTTTAGTGTGCCTTCCTCTTCTCCATGCCTCTGATAAAATCAAACCAGTGGGTCTAAAACCAGAAATCTTTGGGCTTGAGGGTCAGTAATTGGTACTGTTCCTATTCTCCATGGTCTGTGTTCTTCACATCTAATTTTGAGGACCACTAACCTGAAATAACCCCAAATCTCTAGGATCTCCCAAACAGATCAGATCATGAAAGGTATGCTGAGTGCTTGTTAGAAATTCATACTTGCTAAAAATTAAAACACGTGCTGTTTGTTTTCAAGAACCTGTATGGATGATATGAATCCATAGGGCAGAAATGGAAATGTTCCCTGCTAGGCAGATGTAGGGATTGAAATACCAATAAAAAAATCTTCATGCCCTACTGGTGTTAGGTGTGGGAGCTGAGAACCATGGCACAAGGAAGAGGCTATATGTGCAGAGGTAGAGTGCACAGGCGCTGAAGCCAGACTCTGTGTTTGAGTCTCATCTCTATCTCCTATTAGCTGTTCTACTTTGAACAAGTTGCTTAGCCTCTCTGTGCCTTCTTACTCCATCTGTAAAATGAATTGATGACAGCACCTACCTCATAGAGTTGTTGTGAAGATTCAATGAGATAATACATGTGCAGTGGTTAGAACAATGCCTGGGATTTAGTAAGAGCTGTGGAAGTGTTAGATCTTACCCCAGGGGAGAGGCCACTAACATCCTACCATAGCTGATGCTGGGGCAGTTATGCCAGGGGAAAGCCACTGACCACACAGCAGATGAGAAGCCATGCAGTAGGAAGCAGCCCCAGCCACTGGTCAAATTCATTCATTTATACTCTGCCCACAGCTCAGCCAGCCAAGGAGGACCAAGGCAGAAAACACACTTTCTCAGCATGAGCCAAACAGATGATAGACTATTTCCTAACAGTGGGAAGCGCCCCCTGCAGGGAAGAGAAATGGGCATTTCCTACCTCACTCCCAGGCTTGAGCCTCCTTCCTAAGACCTGATGTCTCAATCCTTCCAACTCCCTCCTTGCTTCCAGAGCTGCTGTCTCCACCACCACCATCAGGATGAGGAACCTCCTGTGTTTGGCTGGGAGAACTGCCAGGAAGAATCTGCACAGCAGTGAGCACCAATAATGCTAAACAATGGATTAATTACACTTGTCACCTGTTTAGCTGGAGCTCCCAGGGTCACCTGCATGCCTGTGGTCACAGCAGACAACAACAGGTGTGAGATACTGGTGAACACATCAGCTGCCCTTGGTGCCACTCTCTGCTCCTCTCTCCCTTCCCCCTTTTCATTCCACCTCCTGAGCTCCATTAAAGTCCTCAGGCCTCCTTCCCCCACCCCAGAGACAGGAAAGACTTTTGTCTTCTCTGTTTCTACCCTCCTTTTTAAGTGGTTTCATGCTGGGAGTGCTGCTTGTTTTGAAACCCCTTTGGAACCATAAATGGAGAGCTTTGGGGGATGAGATGAGATTTATTTCCAGGAGGGCATCTGGCTTGGGTTTAGGGCTGGCCTGGCACTGCTCTTAGCCCACCTGGCCAACCAGGGAAGAGGCAACAGCTGCTTTATTCTCCTATGAGTGCCAGCTCTCCCAAAAGGAGGTCAGCCTCAGAGAGACCAAACTGCTAATTAGGTCGCATTCTACTTCCTGCTGCCACTTTAATTTCCACCCCAGAAAACCTTCAGCTGCCAGTCGAAGACCATCAGCCTCTTTTACCCAAAGGCAAATGTCTCCAAGGCTTCTGGCTGGCCAGCCTTCTGCTGGCGTGAGCAGCAGCAGCAGCAGCAGCAGCAGCAGGCAAATAGGAGCATCCAAGGAAAAGGGCCATCTTAGACAAAACTGATTTAGAAAATTTCCAGTCTGCCAGAGTTTAGGGTGTTTTTAAGAAGACAGGCAGCCCAGTGAAGATTATAGAAGCTGGATGTTGTGAATGAGTGCTGAACCTTAAGTCAGGGACCTTGGGCCTATTTTTTATTTGACACTAAAAAGTCATCTGGGTGATCTTGGGCAAGTCCCCCTGTTCCCTCAGCCTGTTTTCTCATAGATAAGATGAGTAGGTTGAATTACCCCCTCCAGCTCTGAGCCTCTGTGATTGTGATAATTTATATCTTATTTTTACAGAGAACTCATTTTTATCTCTGTGTCCCTTGCACCAGGCATATTTGCCTTCTTCTCCCCTCTCCTCCCAAAGACTGAATCCCTCAGATTATTGCCATCTGTAGTCTTCTTTTTCCAAGTGGGAGAGCTGAAACAGAGGGATTATCTTTTGCCCAAAGTCTTTCTGAGGGCAAGGTACAACTCTTGGTAGTTCTTTGTAAGGCATTGTAAGCAGAACACCATAGCAAGGAAGACTCCAGAATCCAGATACCCCTTCCTTGCCCTTACTCACATCCTGCTCTCTTCCCAGATCTTGGTTCTGTTCATCTCAACCTCAAATCCACTTCCATGACTCTTATCCAAAAAAGGCTCTGATATGAGTCATTTATGCCTTGGTGTCCATTGAAAACACTTTGTCTTTTATCTCAGGTAAATTTACATTTTCAGTCTCATGTGGTGGGGAATTTGACGTGTAGCCCCCAGCTAGCAGGATTGCCAGCTGCTGAGCCCCACTGTTGTAACTGCTCCCAGCTGATGGTAACCTCTTTGTCCAAGGTCACATTCCCTTCCAGGGTGGGAAGAGGAGGCTGTACAAAGGTCCAGACCCTTTTGCCTCAGTTTGGGACAATTCTGCAAGGCCATCTCAGCTCTGAAGCTCTGAGAGATCAGCTGAGGACTTTACCACAACAACATCATATTACAAGGGCAGCCCTCCAGTAAACTTCCTGCACGCCAATCTCTGACTCAGTGTATTTCTTAGGAAACCCAACCTAAGACACCTCATTTCTTTGGGGGAATGGGAAGGCAAGAAAAGCTGCATCCCTGAGTAAAATAAGTATTTCTCAGTGGATGGGGCATGTTTAGGAACAGCTTCCTTCTTGAAGTCCCATAATTTAGCAGTTACCTTCTGGCAAAGCAAAAGGGCAAACTTTTGAGTCCAGTTTTATATTTGCCCTAATACAGGAGAGAGGACAGGTGGAGAACCCATTGAGTTCCTTTTCTGACAGAACACACAGGTTTGCGAAACTCAGAGGCAGAAACACCCAGAGAGACTCCCTGAAGTACAAGCTCTGAAAGCTCTGGACCTGGTCCAGGGGCGTCTCTCCCCTCTCCTCTCGCATTGCTTCCTCCTACCTGAGTGGTTCAGAGAGTCCCTTGCATCACACTTTGACCCAGTAACATTGCATCATTACCTGTTGTTATCTAACTAGTGGTACCAGCACCCTTGAAAGGAGCTTGTGGAATCTTCCCATTGAATAATGCTGAGAGTCTGCAGGAAAAGCCTCCTAAAATCAGAATGAAGCTCTAGCAGTAATTCATCATCATTCCTCCTTGTTTACTGCCAATAGCAAGATGGTCTATACCTGGGATATTCTGTTAGCAAATTCTGTGGTCCTCTAGCCTGTGCAAGCCTCCATGCCACCAGCTGAGACCTGAGAAATGAGTAAAATCTGGACCCTCCCAAGAGCACAAAGTCAGAGATTTAAAGAAATAATTATAAACTGGTTTGACAAATGTTATATTATGGTTGTGCGACCTGCTGGCTAAGGGACTCCACAGAGGAAGGTTTTTCCAGGCTCCATAGACAAAGCTTTGGAAACAGGTGCCATTTTCTTACATTGCTCATGGGCTAAAGATTACGAGCCAAATAGTACCATTTCTCCCCAATGCATGCTCAATTGCAATATGCTAGGTAATAAGAGTGGTATAGTCCACCAGCCTGTAAGGATCACCTGCCCAGATAAAGGGAGTGTGCAGGTGTGCCTGGAGTTCTTTCTGGGTCTTCTTTCCTCCCTGTACTGATGCCAGAAAGAGCCCAGAAAGAGTGTACACCAAGAGAAAGAACTGCTGCTGCCCTCACACAGAGGGTCTCCATGTGAACCCACCTGGCTCTAAGCCCTAAACCAGTCCTAGTTTAAAGGTCTGCTGGGAAATAGCTTCTCTGGCTTGTTCATTTTGTGCCCCTATCTGCCAGACATTCTGATCAAGTGCAGGGACAATTGTGGAGAATAAGACAGCCCCAAAACTTAGGGCTGAAATGTGACACAGGAAAATAAATGGGTAGTGGCATTATGGTGAGAGCAGGGTACCTACTCCAGCCTTGAACTGGGGGTGGTGAGATCAAGGAAGGCTGCCCAGAGGAGATGCCATCTAAGCTAAGACTTGAAGGGTGAGGGGTGAGCCAGCAAAACACAATGGTAGTGAGGGAGAGGTCATGAATCTGGAGACATTTTGTAGTCAGACTCAGTGAGTGATTGGAAATAGGGAAGGAGGAGGAAGCAGGTAAGGATAATGTGCAGGTGTCAGGCTTGAGTGATGGGAGGATGGTGGAGCAATTCACTGTTATCAGGTACAAAGGCCAGGAGTGGGTTTCTAGGAACAATGGATGAGCATGTTGAAAACATGCTGCTGTTTAAAGGGCAGTGGGACTCCAGGTGGACAGAGAGTCTGAAACTCAGGAGAGAGGTCTGGACTGGAGGTGGAGATTGAAACATGTGAGAGGTAGGGAGATAGCAGTTAAAACCCTGGAAGTCAATGAGACTACCCGAGAGAAGAAAAGAAGACCTTGGACAGAATCCTGAGCAACCCTTAAGAAATGGTCAGAAGGGGAGGAGGCTGCTAGCAGCCAATGAGGTCATAGTGGTTTGGAAGTCACTAATTCCAAAAGCAACATAATTTTCAAAGTGGAGGGTGGTCATCAGTACCAAATGCTGCTAAGTCAGGTAGCCTGAGAAATGGAAAGAGACCATGATAGGAGCAGAGCCAATGGCATGTGGCTGACCTGTAAGGTGGAGCAGGGAGAAAGTCTTGAAGAGAAGTAGGGACAATTCAAGGCTATCAGGTCAGTCACAGAGACACTGGTGTGGATAAAAGACCTTTTGACAATGCAGACTGCTGAGAAGGTGCCCACCAGCAAAGAAATACCTTAGGTCAGTGGTCGGCAAACTCATTAGTCAACAGAGCCAAATATCAACAGAACAACGATTGAAATTTCTTTTGAGAGCCAAATTTTTTAAACTTAAACTTCTTCTAACATCACTTCTTCAAAATAGACTCGCCCAGGCCATGGTATTTTGTGGAAGAGCCACACTCAAGGGGCCAAAGAGCCACATGTGGCTTGTGAGCCGCAGTTTGCTGACCACTGCCTTAGGTCAATGGTTCTCACATTTGAGCATTCATCAGAATCACCTGAAAGGCTGGTTAAAACACATAGCACTGAGCCCAGTTCCACAGATTGATAACTCTTTAGTGTATAACCATCTAGCTCTGCTTCTGTGCCCATGGTAGAAAGAGCTAACTAAACAGTCAACATTCACATTTCTCCTAAACTTGATTATGGCCTTAGAACCCTTATCATCTCAAGGCAGTGTTCCAGTTAGTAATTAAGTAGGGTTGAACATTAAGATACTACCTAAACCACTACTAATGCTGCTATTGCTGATGATAATATTTAATATACCCAATATTTTAAAAATGATATCATTTACCTAGTTGCTCAGGCCAAAGCTTTGGTGTCATACTTTATTAGGAATGCTCTTTCCATTCTGCTCTCAATTCATCAGCAAATGCTGTCAGCTCTAACTTTAAAACATATGCTGAATCTAACCACTTCTTGTCATGCCTACTCTTCCTACTCTGTTCCATGCCAGCACCATCTCCGGCCTGAGCTCTGGGAGAGCCTTCTACTAGTTCCTTCTGCTCTTACCCATTCTACAATCCACTCTTCACGCAGCACCCAAATGAATCATTTAAAAAATAAGTCAGCTGCCTCTGTTCTCACTCTCCAATGGCTTCTGAAATCTTTACGAGAAAACTGCATCAAACATTTTTATAGTGGCCTACAAAACTCAAATGATCAGGCCTTTGCTTACTCTTTTGATCTCATCTCCTTTTACACACACACACACACACACACACACACACACACACACACACTCATCATGTTCTCCTAGTATGCTCCTGCCTAAGGGCCCTCACACTTGCCTGGAATGCTCCATATCCCCCATCATCAGATAGCTGGGGTGATGGCCTCATTTCATTTAGGTCTCGTCTCACAATCACCACCTCAGGAAGGTCTTCCCAAGCACCTATCTCAATCATTCCCAAGGCCCCACTCTCCTTTCTTTTCCTTTATAGAAATTATTTGATATTATTTATACATTTATTAGTTTACTTTTCCTTCCCCTCACTAGAATGTAAGCTCCATGAGGGCAAGAATTGGATTTGTTCTTTATTCTCTCAGTGTTAGGAATATAACCTCGTCCCAAATTAATACTCAATACATATTTAGTGAATGAATGAATTTATTAACTATTTATTATTGCATGCTAAGAACTTTCGAGGGTTATTTTTTTAACCTTTTGCACTCGGATGTCGAGTGTGACGATACAGTTAGCATTAGAATAAAGGAATCGAGAAAAAAGCAAGCGAGTGCAAAGGGTTAATTCTCATAATAACCTACAGACTAGATAGTATTATTATAATTGACCCTATAGTATTATTATCATTGTCCCCATTGTATTATTATTACTGCCCACATTTTATGGGTGAGAAAACTGGGCCTGGCAGACTTAAGCACTTGCTCAAGAACTTACATGTAAGACGTTTTAGAGCCCAGATAAGAATCAAAGCCTCTTTGGCCCATATACCTGGGCCCTATCCCTGACTCCTCACCTGAGGCAGGACCAAATCTTCTTTCACAAGAACATATTAGCAAGCTCACATTTTAGCACAGGTTATTTTCCTATTATCATCTGACAGAGCACAAGGTTGCCAAGAGCAGCCAATGCTGATAGAAGAAATATTAGGAAAGGTCCAGATTGAAAGGTTCTGCTCAGGTGAGGAGTCAAGCGAAGGGCCAGGTGGGGTACAAAACAGAACTGTGTGACTTAGAAAGAGGTTGACACTTCAACAGGACAGGAAAAGACCCAAAGTAAAAGATAGGCTATGCTAAAGACAGAGCAGAGTCTGTCATAGGTTTGCTCCATGCCAGTCTGGGCCATGTAAGAGATAACTTGGAATACCTCAGACTGCATCCAGCCATGGTGGAGGAGAGTTGATAGTCATTGTTATTCAGCAAATACTGACTGAGTACATGCTCTATGCCTGGCCATGCACTGTCAAAACACATGTCTCCAAGTGTATTTATTATTTTAAAAAATGGAGATAGATGCCTCTGCATGTATAGGTATTTATTTACAAATGACATACATGCATTGCAATACTTATTTACTCTGTATATTATAAAACTTATATACAATGGAAATGTGAAAATTAGATGAAACAAATCTAAATAGAAACTGAATTATTTTTTATAACTCTCATGGATTATCTTGCTCATATTATTTTTAGAGACCACTAATTGGTAAATCAATTATTCCCCACTAGAGAGACAGTTAGTAGTCCACCAACAATTCATATTCCCCCATCCATAGTTGTAGCATAGCTGGAAGGAGCTACCCAGACTGTCAAGAGAAAAGACCACTATTTAAACACATTGAAAACAAAACTGAAGATTATATATATATATATATATATATATATATATATATATATTTAGTGTGTGTGTGTGTATGTATACACAGCTGTCTGACAGACAATAGATATCATAGATGTATGCTAAATTCAAATGCAGCATATGCAAAACTAAACTCATCATTCCCTCCAAAACTCTGCCCTTCAGGAAAGTACCAGATAATGCTGGAAAATCATATTATGTCATAAAGCAAGGAAGTGCTCAAAGCCTACTGGAGATATTCCAAAAGGACACAATAATTGGTTTAACGGGGCCCCCACTGGCCAGACAGGCTTACCACAATTAAAACCTTTAAAAGAATGGTAGTTATATATATTAATGGTGAGGGGCAGTGGAGAAGCAGAGAGGGAAAGCTATTCTTTACAGATGAATGCCAGTTAATACATGTATAAGAAACAATAGATTTAGGAAATCAATATTTTCTAACCAACAAAAGAGTAATTGATTCAGGCAAGGATCATTAATGGATGATCATGGATGAAACATTGTTAAGAACAATATATTTACATATTCACATAGTATCCCCCCAAATTACTGATTAATTACAAAAGGGAAAAGGTGCCTTTTCTGTGGTGAAACCAAAATTAGCATCATTAATAATAGGACAAACAGCTATTATGTACCTCCTGATATGACACAGCAGGAAAGATATAATATTACATATGTAGAATTCTCACCCAAAATGTACAGCCTGGATCTGATCATGAGAAAATAACCAGCTGTACTCAGATTGCAACTCATTCTACAAGGCAATTGGCATGGACTCTTAGAAAAGGTCATGTCATGAAAAACAGAAAAAAGCACATGGGACTGTTGTAAATTGAATGAGACTAAAGAGACATGAAATTCATAATCTTTGAGATCTAGATTTTTTTAAGCTAATAAGCATGTACTTGGGGACAACCGAAGAAATGTAAATATGGACTGTATATTAGATAATATTATTGAATTGATGTTAAATTTCTTGAGTAATAGAGTTTTGTAGGAGAATGTTGTTGCTCTTAGGAGATACATGCTGATGTGGCATGTCATGATGTCTGCAATTTACAAATGGTTCAGTTAAAAAAATGTTTCTCTGTGTGAATGTGCATACATTGAAAATGAGAGAGATAGATAAAGCAGATGCAACAAAATGTTAACAATTGGTGCATGTAGATGAAGCATATAAAGGTATTCATGTACTATTCTTTCAGTTTTCTGCAGGTTTAAATTTTTTTATTTGAAGTACAGTATGGGGAAACAAGCAAACTTTGTCCCTGCTCCTGCTAACACAAAGGTTATCGGGGACCAGATTAGAAAAAGCTTTATTTGATTAACCTAAGAGTTTGAACTTTTTTCTGAAAGCTAAGGTAAATCATGGAAAGACTTTAGCAACAGGGACAACAAAAAGACGTGATCAGATTTGATATAGGAGGTGAGAGAGAAGAAAGAGCACAGCATGACATCATTTTCTGGCTTTTTCTTTGTTCCCATCTGCCTATATAGATAAATATATTATAAATAGTCTATTTTCCAAATGTCTATCTCCTCAGGCTGAACCTTAGCACTTACATTCCCATGACAAGTGACTTGGTTTCAACCTACATCCTTGCCCCCTGGAAGATTGATCTCCCTTCTTCCACAAGACCTCACCCAATTTAATCTGCAGTGAGGCCAGAGTGATCTTTCTAACTAACACACGAGCATGACCGAAACATTTCTTGTTTAAAATTTCTCAGTGACCCTTCTGGGGGAACATTCAGTCTCTTTGGCTAATCACTAGTAGACATCCTGCCTGGTGCCTGCATGCCAACCTCTCTAACTGCCCTTCCTGCCACATTACCTATCTGTTCTATGTACCAACTAACCTGTGGGCAGTGCCTCAGACAGGCCTTCTTTCTTTACACCCTTGGGTCCTCACACAATATTTTTCTGTCTAAAAGGAGTGCATCTTTCCCCCTTCTCTCTGCTTTGGCTGCCCATTTTAACTCAAAACTCCTCTCCTCAGTAAGCCTTCCCTGACTCCAAGTGTCAGCTACTTGCACCTCTGATACTTCCCTGGCACCCACTTATGAACTCCATCACCTTTCTTTTTACTTGTATCTTTCTCTCATTAAATTCTAAGGTCCTTGAATGCAGGGGTCATACTTTATATATTATGATATCTGTGCTTGGCAGATAGTGCTACTAAATAAATGATTATTGAAAGAATGAATGAATACAACATGAATGGGAATATCAACTAGCTCTCCTGGCTTTCCCCTAACAGTCTCTGCAGAGCCCCTGGTCCTTTCTCATCTCTTAAATGGTTGGCATGAAAAGCTAATAAATAATGTATTTGGAGAAGGGACTCCTTATCAGAGTCACAGACAGATTAGACTTACACTTGAGAAACCCCAGATGGTTCCTCTTGGCCCCAAAAGGCAAAAGTTCCTGTTTTTTACCCCATCACCTTCATCAGACTGTGGTTTTTTATACTTCTTTATAGTCACTCTTTTGTAAACTCTCTTTGCCAAAAGGCCTGAGACCAAGATCCAGGGCCAAAGGCACTGCAGCCACCCCAGCCACTGAGAACAAGCTACCTTTGTATAACAAACACCGATGAAGGGCTGGATTTAGTTCTAGCACCTTCAGAAACAAGGTCACCCTGAGGAGTTCACCCTGAGGAGTTCAAATTTTCACAGGGGATAAGGAGCCAACAAACAGCTACATTCATACTCCCACAGGAGAATACTAAGTGGCCACATTAAATAAACCCTTTGAGTGAGCAACATGAGAAGTCACCCTAGAGCCTGCTTGGCTTTAGGCTCTGGACTCATCTACATCTGCAGCCACCCAGCCTCAGCTGAGATGGTCTTAGCCAGAACCTCCCATGGTGTTTCACACATGGATACCCAGTTCTTATGTATCTGGAATGTACTTTTGCCTCCTGGAGCTCCAGAGGGCATGCATCTGAAGTCTATAAATATTGTAAGACTCCACTTCCACATACTCTTGCAGCTGGAGGCTTCTCCTAGAGCAGGCCCAGATGGTTTTGGCAGGCTGCTTACTGGCTTTTCAAAAATATGACCTAAAACCAACAGCTAACAAAGACACTCAGATCTCACTGCTGCTCAGAGACCTTGTCTCATCTGGCTTCCCCCTTACCCCCTCCTTCGCTGCCTTGCTGGCCTCTGACCCTACTGATCCTTTAGCCACTGCCCTATTTCTTGTCTCTTGGTCTGAGTTCACCACCAGAACACTCAAACATGCCTGCATTTTCTCCTACCCTATATTGCCTTTGATTCCCTAGAATCTGGCTTTCTTTTTCTACTTAATTAATAGCAGCCTCCTAAATGCCACACCCCATGGCTTTCTCCACAAAGAGCTTCTTGCTATTGAATCCCTACTTGAAGTGTTTTCCAATTGGACATCTTTGGTGACCCAAGGATTACCATTATGGTTGTCATCATTATCATAAATGACAATGCATTATATTTAAATAGCACTTAGCTGACTTTAAGGCACTTTCACATGTATTTGTTCCTGGTGACAATCTTATAATATACAAATCAGCATTTTTATTCCCATTTTAGCTATGGAACTGGATGTTCAATGAAGTAAATGAATTCAGATCTGAGAAACGCACTGGTTTGGTCACAGAAAGGTTTGTCTTCCTTTTGTTGAGTTGTATGAGTGCTTTATATATTTTGGAAATTATCCCCTTATCAAATATATCATTGGCAAATATGTTCTCCCATACAGTAGATTCTTTTTTCATTTTGATACTAATTTCCTTTGCTGTGCAAAAGCTTTTTAGTGTTCTGTAGTCGCATTTGTTTATTTTTTCTTTGTTTCTCTTGCCCTATGTAATGTATCTGCTAGGTAAGATGTCTCAGATTTTGCTGCCTATGTTTTCTTCTAGGATTTTTATGGTTGCATGACTTACATTTAAGTCTTTTATCCATTTTGAGTTTATTCTTGTGTATGGTGTAAGTTGGTAGTCTAGTTTCATATTTTTGCATGTGTCTGTCCAGTTTTCCCAACAGCATTTATTGAAGAGACTGTCTTGACTCCATTGTATGTTTTTGCCACCTTTGTCAAATATTAATTGACCATAAATGGTATGGGTTCTCTTTATATAGTATCCTGAGATTTGCAAATGATGACGGTTTTACTTCTCCCTTTCCAATTTGGTGATATGCCTCCCCAGACAGATCTTACCAGCTTTACCTTTAAGGGATGTGGCTGACCTTCCATTAGGTGCAGTAAAGTGGAAGAATCATAGGCTGTGAAGGGGAGGAAGACCTTTCTCTAAGCCCTGTGCTTCTTAAGCCTGCTTTACAGAGACTTGAAGCCTCATACCTGTTGAGAATTGCTTAGGACAGAAATACATGGGTTGGGAAGAGGCCACATGTCTGCATACCTGTGGATATGTTCCTATGCCAAGAGGGAAACTCTGCCACCTTGCTTGAAATGAGGCTAAGCCGCACCCTTTGTTTGGAACTCCTGCTTTTCATTCAGACAACTCCACAGAGCTGAAAACCCTCTGCTCTGATGGATGAAAATCAGCTTTGGAATGGGAAAGTACTTGGAGTCACTGGGGAATGAATATAATCTCCAAAATACATTTACTGCTCACATTCAAATGAAGATTAAATGATTCCTTTAATACTCATCAACTCTATTAAACTTCATAGGAGCAAAACCTTTTGAAATAAATTAGCCAGAGACTTGCTGGAAACAACAGGCTTTTGAGGCTTCTTTCCCCCCTTCCCTTCCCTGTCCTCCTGTCAGCCCAGAGAAGGGGCTTGATGAAGAGAAGGAGGGGGCAGCACTGTGAATGTATGATGGCATTTAATTTCTCCAACGATTCTGCAAGGTAGCTACCATTAATGTTCCAATGTATAAGGAAGAGCATGGAGGGTCAGACAACTAGAAAAATATGGTAGATTGAGTTCTCAAACCTGATTCCTAAAACCCTGTATTGCTCTTCTGTTTGAATCTAAGCATGGACATTTTGGCAATTATAGCTCAGTGATCAATCATGTGGGTTTTGGATTCTGATCACTTGGTTCAAACTCTATCCCTGCTGCTTTCTAGTTGTGCGAGCTCACAAGAGATTATTTCATTTCATTTGGTTGCCTCATCTGTAAAACTGAGATGATAATTGTCAAATACAGAGAACAGTGCCTGACATGCCATAAACCGTCAAAATCAATGAAACCACAAATAGACAACTTTCTTAGGTGGTGTATCCCAGAAGCTGACCCCAAGAGAAGGATTTGAGTGCAAAGAGTTCATTAAGAAAATATCCAAGGAAAATATTCCAGGAAATACTGGTGGGTAGTGGAAAAGTCTAACAGGGAAGGAAAGGAAATTGACAAAGGGTATATTAATGATCAGGCTACTATTGTAGACCATTAAAACTCAATCCTGCTAAGCACCACTGAGAGAGGGTGGAAAGTTCATGCCTCAGAATTATCCCATTAGCTGAGAACAGCTAGCTCCTGGAGGCATCAAGTCATTGGCACTTCTGGCCTGCCTATTCTCCAATGAAGAGATTCCATTAGGTGAAGAGTTTGGGGAGCTCACAAATAAAGTCACTGCAATGGGGAGTTTTGAAGAAATATGGGTATGATAGAGACAATGTCTTTACAACAACTTTGAAGGTTCAATTGATGTTTGTATTGGTCATTATGGGCTTGCCCTTTAGAACCTAAGGGACCAGGACCAGACAGCACCCATATCCATATGATTTCCCGACAAGCAGCTTCCACATTTAATAATGGCCACATTTGAGATCATGTTTCTTTTCTTTTTTTTTTCAATTTTTTTATTAAGGTATTATATGTGTACATATCTTACCATTGCCACCCCCCACCCCACTCCCATATATGCCCTCACCCCCCAGAGTTTTGCATCCGTTGGTTATGCTTATATGCATGCATACAAGTCCTTTGATTGATCTCTTATCTCCCCCACCTCTCCCTAACTTTCCCCCTGTAATTTGACAGTCTGTTTGATGCTTTACTGTCTCGGTATCTATCTTTTTGTTCAAGTTTATAATGTTCTTTATTATCCATAAATGAGTGAGATCATGTGGTATTTTTCTTTCATTGACTGGCTTATTTCACTTAACATAATGTTCTCCAATTCCATCTAGGTTGCTGCAAATGATGAGAATTCCTTCTTTTTTATGGCAGCATAGTATTCCATTGTGTAGATGTACCACAGTTTTCTGATCCAGTCATCTGCTGACGGGCACCTAGGCTGTTTCCAAATTTTAGCTATGGTGAATTGTGCTGCTATGAACATAGGGGTGCATATATCCTTTCTGATTGGTGTTTCTAGTTTCTTCGGATATATTCCCAGGAGTGGGATTACTGGGTCAAATGGGAGTTCCATTTTCAGTTTTTTGAGGAAACTCCATACTGTTCTCCACAGTGGCATTCCCACCAGCAGTGCATGAGGGTTCCTTTTTCTCCGCATCCTCGCCAACACTTGTCGTTTGTTGATTTGTTGATGATAGCCATTCTGACAGGTGTGAGATGGTACCACATTGTTGTTTTGATTTGCATCTCTCGGATAATTAATGACGTTGAGCATGTTTTCATGTGTCTCTTAGCCTTTCTTCTGATTTCTTTTGAAAAGATTCTATTTAGGTCTGTTGCCCATTTTTTTATTGGATCATTTATCTTCCTTTTATTAAGTTGTATAAGCTGCCTGTAGATGTTGGAGATTAAACCTTTATCAGTGATGCCATTTGCAAATATGTTCTCCCATGCAGTAGGCCTTCTTGTTGTTTTGTTGATGGTTTCTTTTAAAATGTCCATACTACCCAAAGCAATCTATAGATTCAATGCACTCCCCATTAAAATACCAATGGCATATTTCACAGACCTTGAAAGAACTCTCCAAAAATTCATCTGAAATAAAAAAAGACCCCGAATAGCCACAGTAATCCTGAGAAAGAAGAATAAAGTAGGAGGGATCTCAATACCAGATTTCAAGCTGTATTATAAAGCCACTGTTATCAAAACAGCCTGGTACTGGCACAAGAACAGACATGTAGATCAATGGAACAGAATAGAGAATCCAGATATTGACCCAAACCACTATGCTCAATTAATATTTGACAAAGGCATGAACATACAATGGAGTCAAGACAGTCTCTTTAATAAATGGTGTTGGGAAAATTGGACAGATACATGCAAAAAAATGAAGCTTGATCACCAACTTACGCCATACACAAACATAAACTCAAAATGGATACAGGACTTAAACATAAGACGGGAAACCATAAAAATACTAGAGCAATCTACAGGCAGCAAAATCTCAGACATATGCCGAAAGAAATTCTTCACTGACACTGCCCCTAGGGCAATGGAAGCTAAAGAGAAAATTAACAAATGGGACTACATCAAAATAAAAAGCTTTTTCACAGCAAAAGAGATCATGTTTCTTTTCAATATAAATATCATAGTGTGTGTAGTGTGTGTGAGGGGAGGGCAAATAAATGACTCGTAATTTTACTACCTTGATAGGAATGTTAAGTTTTTATTTGTTTGCTTGTTTTTATGAATGTGCTACAGAGGAACACAACTAACCATATCTATATTTTGGTTATTTAAAGCCTTTCATAATTTTTTAAATTTTTTATTCAGTAAGCAATATAACTGTAAAAATCATATAATGTTATTAATATTACCATTAGTATGGTGACTTTTAGATTAGCACTAATCTAATCACATTGTAACAAATCCTTCAAGAATATTACCAAGAAATAATTTCTTTCTTTGGCTTCTGAGCAAAAGCAATTCAATCATGACCTATCAAAATTATATTGGCTAGAATTGCAGGAGGGAGAAGAGTATAGAAAGATGTCAACTATTTAAGCCCCAATCCCCAGAAGACTGATGGGTCCCAATGTCCAGGGGTAGATTATTATTATTATTATTATTATTATTATTATTATTATTGCAATGGATGAAAGTGGAGAGGAAAATAGGAGGTAGGGCCAGGTTGTATTCATTCTCTTTCCTTTTTCAAGCACCCAGTCAGTATTTATGAAGTACCTACTATATGCTAAACATAGTGCTATGCACTTAGGCACTCACAGTACAAGGATGAACACTTATTATTTTCACAATGCAGTGTCAGTGGATCCTTCATTTACAGCAAAAACTATCTCTCTGCTGCTCTCAGCCTACAATGTTTTAAGAAATTTGCCTCCACTTCTGGACTTTGTGAATGGGGACTTGTGACCTCATTTAAACCAATTAGATACTTCAATCCTCCAGAGCACGATGATTGGTTAGAGATGGGTACATGATTCTCATGCCAGGCCAATCAGGACCAAGAAAAAATCCCCATGAGTCTGGGATTTTTACTCTAACAAGAGAAAAAAGGAGTTTTTTTCTCTTCTTGGCAGGAGTTCTAAGAATAAGCTTGAAGCTCCTGAGGAACAAAATATAAAGCCAATGAGCACAGGAAACCTGAGAATGGAGCCCACACAGATAGATCTTAGAGACAATGTCCAGCAATTGAATTAAGCAGCACCTGAGGATGGATTTTTTAGTGACATGAACAAATAAATTTTCATTTTGTAAGCCCGTTTTTGGTTTGCTTTGTTTTGGGATACCTGCAATAAAAACATCTGTCATATAATAGAGGGGTGAGTTATGATGAGAAGAGACTATCTCTTGGAATCCCTCTTTCTATCAGGGGAACTAAGTAATTCTAGGGGAATGTGTCATTCAGCTGCATATTGGTGGATTAATAGGAAGTAGTCAAGTGAAAGAATGGAGAAATGGCTTTTAAATATTATAAGGTTTTTAATACAGAACCTTGAAATCCTAGATAGTTTTTATGCTAGTTATGGAGTTAGGATCTTTTCCTGAGCAAGATACAAAAATCCTTTCCTGAAGTAATAGCTGATCCCTCGACAATCACTAGTGAGTGTTTCTGCTGGCCCTTACCTGAGCTGGGAGTCTCTGGGGTCTTGGGAACCAGGTGCAAGGTCAGTGGACACTTGCCTCATTCGTATCTTCTCCTTAGCAACTCACTGCATTACTTTCTTGCCCTGTTGACAGTTTCAGTAAAATTCGTGCCACAAAGACATTTGACTCAGCCTATAAACTCTACAGAGGATTTAAAACAATGGCTGCTATTGTACTCACAATTTCAGTGACTTTTGTTTCTAGAATACAAGTTCTGACTTCCTTATTATAAATTGCCTTCATTTTCTTTGTTTCAGACTTTTTCAAAGGTAGCAGAAGCCCAGTTATTTCTTTCTGTTTTTATCTAGTAAGACTTATGGAGGGGCATGAAACCAATGGGTCTAAGTTCCAATATTATAGAGGACCTCTTCCCACCTGAATTAGAGACTTAGAGTCCAGTGCACTTTCCACATGTGTCAACCTGGCAGTTTGCCAATTCCACTCCTGTGAAGTTCACAGGAGACTTTGCTGGGGGTAATTGTGCTGAAATATCACAACTATGATTCCTTTGTAAATTCACAAGTTCATGATAGCATAGCTTGTTAGTACTAGAAAGTCTCTGAGAGACCATCTAGTGTAACCTTCCAGAAAACATGAGGGGCCAAGGCTCATGATGGGAGAGGAGGAGGGACTAGCCAGATGGATTAAGGAGAATGAAGCTTGAAATCCAAGCCTGCTGGTTTCTAGGATTTTTCTAGCACCTCAAGCCCTTTTGCTGGCATAAAAATAAGATTAAAAAGAAAGAAAGAAAAAGAAAGAAAGAAAGGAAGGAAGGAAGGAAGGAAGGAAGGAAGGAAGGAAGGAAGAAAGAAGAAAGAAAGAAAGAAAAGAAAGAAAGAGAAGAGAGAGAGAAAGAAAGAAAGAAAGAAAGAAAGAAAGAAAGAAGAAAGAAAGAAGAAAGAAAGAAGAAAGAAAGAAAGAAAGAAAGAAAGAAAGAAAGAAAGAAAGAAAAAGAAAGAAAGAAAAGAAAGAAAGAAAGAAAGAAAGAAAGAAAGAAGAGAAAGAAAGAAAGAAAGAAAGAAAGAAAGAGAAAGAAAGAAAGAAAGAAAGAAAGAAAGAAAGAAAGAAAAAGAAAGAAAGAAAGAAAGAAAGAAAGAAAGAAAGAAAGAAAGAAAGAAAGAAAGAAAGAAAGGAAGAAGAAAAGAAAGAAAGGAAGAAAGAAAGAAAGAAAGAAAGAAAGAAAGAAAGAAAGAAAGAAAGAAAGAAAGGAAGGAAGTCTGGCTGGTGTTGCTCAGTGGTTGAGCATCAACCTATGAACCAGTAGGTCACCTTTGGATTCCCGGTCAGGGCACACACCAAGGTTATGAGTTCCATCCCCAATAGGGGGTGTGCAGGAGGCAGCTGATCAATGATTCTCTCTCATCATTGATGTTTCTCTCTCTCCCTCTCCCTTCCTCTCTGAAATTAATAAAAATATTTTTTAATAAAAGAAGAAAAGGAAAGCAAAAAACAGCAGCAATGATACACAGGTGTCATGTAGTATTCATTTTTTTGTTCAACATTTTTGGTAGATTTTTAAGTATATGCAATGAGCTAGTTTAGCAATTATGTCTTAGCACCAAGGATATTACTAAAGCCAGTGTGATAAGCTCTGTTAGATGATACATAGCTGGGACTTGGATGCTTATGGTGATTGAAGTCAGGTGACATTTCCACACCTCACAACTATGTATACATTCACTGTTTTCATAGGGGCTAAGAAACTTCCTGGGTAAAAAATCTTGGGGTTAGGTCACATGGACATATATCATATTTATCCAGAAGGAATCTGGTAGGAGCATGATCTTATGGAGAGAAACAGATCCACCGAGAGGGAATTCATCACGAGGAAAGAACTGAAGCCCATTCAACAATAGAATCTATGCCTCTGAGGCAATGGTGATTTTGGGGTACAACACGATGATTAGCACTGGTGGGACCTTGTCATTCTGTGGATGTGGGTGGCCCCCAACCCTTATCATGGAAAATTGAAGCAACTATAACTAAACTCTACACACTGTGTGGCTCAAGCAACCTTGTTGTGGAGCCCTCACCCCAACTACTTATAACACTCCTCACTTTGCAAGACCCATGACATGGCATTTCTACTTCATTATATCAAAGCTTTGTGGAGTTTCCAAAGATAGCTGCAACAATAATTCCCTCTCACCAGCACCTGCATAGCCCCTTGGACATAGGATATGGGGATGAGCATGGAGTGGCACTTCAGCAGAACTGTGAGGGAAGAGATAGCAAAGTCTGGCTTGGCTTAAAAACAAACTCTTCAGCTCCACATTTCTTCTCTAATTCTCTCAGGAATAAATAAGTAATCAAATGTGTAAATAACATAGCATAAGTTACTAAATATACTCTCTTTGCAAAATGTTATTTTACACCTATCTTGGGTCTCCAACCTTCTTTATGAATGTGGATTTCTGTCAGTAGTTTCTATGATTCTAAGGTGTAGCAGGAAAAACACAAGATAAGGAGTCCAAAGATAGGGTCTGAATACCAGCACTGTTATTAATTAACCATATGACCTTGGGTTTGTCACAATCCCAGCAATTCTTAGCAGAGGTACCTAGAAAATTCCAGGGTGTCATAACCATGTGATGTGTGCCTCAAATAATTAGTTAATGATATATCCAATTTAATATACATAACTTAGAGTGAATTCAAATAACAATAATTATATCATTCTAATTTACTTGATTTCGTCTTGTGTATTTTCTCAAAGAAGAGAGAAAGTGTTAAGGAAATTATAAGAAGCATCATGGGGACTAAGCATGACTATCCATTCCCTGTCAAACTGATATGAGGGGATGTGTAGAGGAGCTTGAAGCCATGTGATAAACTAACTGATGGCATCTGAAACATCTTTTTTATATTGAAACAAAAACACTGCCTTCTGGAAGAGAAAGTAACACATGCATGAATTTTTGCTATCACCCATAGACTTGGGGCAACATATCCAAAGACTCAGGGTTATATATTCTTTCTCCTTGGCTGCTATAGGTCCTGAGGTGGAAAAGTTTGTGAAACTCCTAAACCCTGCTCCATAAGTATTAGTTAAAATGATAAGAGATTTTTACAATGCTCATAAGTTATAGGTTTACAATTGCTCCTATTTCCCTTTAAATTTCACATTATAATAAATTTTAATAACAAAACTGTAAAGAAAGACAAGAGAAGAAAAAGTGGTGCATGGGCTTCTATATTGCACCTGAGTGAAAAAGATCTTAGGAACATTTCTATGATACAACACTCAACTTCCAGATAAAAGACAGAAAAAGTGATAATACAAGTGAAATTATAAAATGTTCTTCATGTTTATAATGAGATGTAATCTCTATATAATTTCTATATTTTGTGATATTGAATAATATAATAAGGTTTATTTATATTTTGTCTTCAATTTGTATGCTTGGGTCTCCAAAATTTATTAAATTTACTTATTAGAATAGAAGCCTGGAAAAATTCAAGACTCACTTTTTCTTTTTTTAAATATTCTTTCATTGATTTCAGAGAGAAAAGCAGAGGTGAGAGAGAGAAAATCATTGATTGGCTGCCTCCTGCATGCCCCACACTGGGATTGAGCTCACAACACAGGCATGTACCCTTGACCAGAATCAAACCAGGGACCCTTCAGTCCTCAGGCTGAGGCTCTATCCACTGAGCCAGACCAGCTAGGACAAGACTCACTTTTTCAAACATAAGTTCCATTAAAGAAAATTTGATCAAATTTTTCCTTATATGGATCTCAGGTGCACAAAATTAGATTAATCACAATCTTTAGTTCAGAATATCCTCTGGCAGATTTTATTTTCCAAAGAGAGCTGAAACAATAACTCTCTCTCATATGCTCAGCAACAATGTGACCTGGACACTCCTCCCACATATAGTGTCTAGGTCAGTAAAGGTGATGCAGCTTCTGCCTTGCTCTCTGGAACACACAAACCGCAGTCTTGAGCTGTGGTGCCATAAGGAAGCTCAAACCAGCTATGTGGCAAGACCAAATAGAGAAGTCCTGAGATTATATGAAGAGAGAGAGGAGAGAGAGAGAGAGAGAGAGAGAGAGAGAGAGAGAGAGAGAGAGAGAGAGAGAGACACCTTAGCTATTTCAGTCCCATCTGACTGCAACTGCATGAGAGATCCTAAGCCAGAATCACCCCCAGAAACAGTGAAAGATAATTGCTATTGTATGTTGTATCAAGTTATTAAGTTTGGGGTAATTTGTTAAATAATAATTTTAGTAGAATGTGTGCTATCATCATTGGCTCATTTATGGCTTTGTGGATGGCTTGATTGATTCGAAATAGTATAGTAATCTTATGAGACCTCATTGGCAACCTTTGTGGATTTTTTTCTGATAGAATTTTGATATTTTTAACTGGTTGATGTTATAATTCACATATTTATAAAATTTGTATGAATATAATGCCTAACTGCCTCCCCTCCCCTATTGAAATAAGTTTACCCTAGAAATGTGAATTTCTTATAAATTTTGATATAACCATAGGAGTGCATCATGCATGTGAATTCTACTCATTCTTGCACCCAAGTGGCTAAAAGATTAGGAACTGCTGTCTTGATCCCTCTGAACTTCAGTCTCTCACATGTAAGATGGATGAAAAATACTCACCCTGTCTCATGGGCTTGTTGTGAGCAACTATTTTGAAAATGGTAAAGAAAACATTCATAACTAATAAAGATTTATTATCATAAGGCTGTATTATTTTCACAGTTTCATTATATATATTTCATTGTCCTGTCTCCTTCCTCATCTGGGTAGGAATAAAATGTTCTTTCACTTCCTTCAAATTAGTAATATAGCAACACTTTGTGTTAAATATTTTCCCCCCACCCAGATGTACCAAAATCTGGCCTGGTGTTCCCACACAAATAAAGAACAAATAGGATCATGCCCAGCTTGGATCCCATTGTAGGAGAGGTCATTACTGAAAGACAAAGAAGGTCTCATTAGAAGGTGGTTTTGCCCTCAAGGCAACCCCATGGCATAGTCCCTGAGGATAGCTTTATAAAATTCTGTAGTGCTAGTCCCTGAGATTTTTAGAACTAACATCCAGATGTCCATCTGCTGCATAGACACTGAGAGGGCTATTTTTGATGATGTGATGTTCCTAATTTCTATTCATAGGTTGAGTATGTTCCCCTGTTACCTTTGGGAATTAAATCAGGGGTCTTGGGTGTGGAAATCCCCAATGAATCAGCGACATAACACTTGGTCTTCAAATATCACATTCAGCTCAGCCCCTAATTGCCCACAGAACTTCTGTTTACCATGCAAAGATAAGAGATCACATCAGCCATTTTTACCTATAGACTGAGACCTCCTTGCAGAAGACTGGCAATTTTGCCTTGGGGGATATTTCGCAGCTCATTATTTTTTTCTCTTTAGATACAGTAGCCTTACTTCTGCTCATTAGGCTCCTTTCACTACATCATTGCCTTTCTTTAATGTAGCTGGTCTATTAAATAACCCTCACCTGGCAAAGCCCCCCAGTGTCCCTAATGCAGCTCTTCTCTCCTACTTTCATGATTCAGTTTGGACGTCACTTTAATAAGTGTGGCATCGGCACCAGCATCCCACATCCTGCATCTCGTGAGCCACAGAGCCCAAGAGGGGAATATCACAGAACTTGGAGGACATGCCACTTAGTGTTCAGAGATTCCTGAAGGCTTTCACAGAAATGGAATGCAGTACACCAGAGGAAAGGCTCGTAACAGAAATATTGGCATCCCATTTATTCAGCGTCACCAAATATCAAAAGGCAATTGATTAAATATTGATCTGACAACTGCTTGAAAAGGAGGAGGCGCGCTTCTCACAATCTGGCAAGAAAACAGGGTCAGGAACACTAAATGTGGGTACTGCAAAAGCATGTTTGCAAAATTTCCATGTCTTCTTGCCATGATTAAAAGGCTTGTTAGTCATGGGTGAAATTCTATAGTGGGTATGTGTTTGAGTGTCAGCTCATATTAAGTTGCATGAAATTCATATTTCTTCTTTAGTTAGAATCCCTCAAACTGACCCAACCTATGCAGTTCCCTTTGTAGTCAGATCAGCTTTTTGGGACTTTTTCTGAAGGTCAGCTCTTGAACTAAAATAGATCTTATAAAGGCTAGTGTTCCAGTCTTTGTTTGTTTGTAAGTACAGAAGCCCACTTGAACTAGCTCAAGTAAGAATTGGTTGATTAAAACACAAACATGCATGTATGTATGTATATATTTGTGTGTGTATGTGTAAAAGTGCATGTATACATATAAATACATGTATAATTACTGGCCTAAAGCTGAAGAGTTTCAGAAAACAACTCTCACCCCACCCTTTCTCCCTCTGTCCCTCCCTCACTATTCCTCCCTCTCAAGGCTATCATAGGCTCTCATCTTTGCCTTTCTTTGCCCCTATGTGGGTTTTTCTTTTATTTCTCCACAAACCAGATCTTCTTAGCTCACCCATAATTGGCTTGGCTTTGGCTCTGGTTTGTCTTGCCACTGACTCCTCCCCCCGCCCTCCCAATCAATGGCACATTACCATTGCTGTAGGCTAGATGGCAGTTGTAAATGGTTGTCATTGCTCTTGTATATACAGTATTGGTCATAGTTATTCATATTGTCATCACTTCAATTGAGATCTGTGCTTGCTGACACTACACATGCTAAATTGAATTGTTGCTTAAAATGTCTTCAGAAAGATTATATTATGATTTAGCATTGAAGTGAAAAGGTATCATGTACATAGAAAGGTGTGTAAACAGAGCAATGGGGCATACATTTGATATTAGCCAAGCAAATATTCATCATTGGAGGAATGACAGCAATTTCATATTTTTTTTTGCAAAACAACAACCAAGTGTTTACATCTCTAAGAAAGGGAGACATCTACAAGTAGATGAAGCTGTGTTGTGCTTTGCTTCTGATATACAAGCAAGAGGATTGCCTATTTCATGTTGAACAATGCAATTGAAAGCAGGAGAAATTGCCAAATCCTTTAGAACAGAGAAAATAAATTTCAAAGCTATGAGAGGCTGATATGACCAATTCAGGTGTGGAGCACAACCATTGTTAACATAGTTAATATCTGTTTGTCAGTAAATGCTCAACTTCTAGCAACATTTATTTCAATTAAGATAAAATTAATACTATTAATTTGATCAAATGGTAAAGCGTCAGAATCAAAATTTGCCAATTGGGTGTCAACATCTTGGAAGAAAAACCTGGATACAATAGGAGAGAACTCTTTAAGAAATTTCACATTACATGGTGTTTTGAGGGGCATAGAGAAACATCATCTGTGGAAAACCATAGATATCAGCAATTCTGAGTAGAAAAGTATTTCAGAAGAGTAAGACATTACAAAGAGTTTTAGGAGTTTGTTTTACTTAAAATTTTTTCATGTGTACTTAGTACATCTAAAAGGCTCTTTCAATGTGTATAAAATTAAAAGTCTGTGATTTAAAAAAAAACATTATAATGGTTTAATTGGCAACATAATTTTTCTTTCTTAGTGGCATATAAAATCATGATCCATCTTACAACTGATGTCAACTTAGATGCAATGAAACAAAGAAGGTCCAATGAAATGTGAGCAGAAGCTATATAACTATGGCCTCATTTGCTTAAGAGGAGATCCCAGGACACAGAATTCCACTTTTTCTCCCATCCCACTGGCTGGGTGGCAACAGGGCTACACTATACAACATGGTAGTCACTAGCTATCCACATATGGCTATTTAAATTAAAAATTTAACTAATATTTAAAATTCAGTTCCTTGATTGTACTTGCCACAATTCATGTGTTCAATAGCCACCTGTGGCTAAGGGTTACTATGATGGATAGCACAGATATAGACAGAACATTTCCATTATCATCATCCAATATTCTATTGGATAAAACTGGAGTAGAGTGACTTTGGAAGCCATGCATTGAAGACATGTACAACTGCTGGATGCTGAGCTTTTCCTTGAACTGGAACACTCACCTTTTCGACAGTTAAAAGAGAAATAATATTTGTTCTTCATGCTACACTATTGGTAGATATTTTAGAACATAATGGAGCAAAAGTAGGTTTAAAGTTGCTTGTATGGAAAATAATATAATAATTAATAAGTAATAATACAAGAATAAACTCTATTTCATGTACTCACAAATGTAAACCTACTTTTGTCCCACCCTGTATTTAGTATATTTTATTTTTGTACATTTAGAACATTTCCACCTTCTGTACTAATACCATTGGTTGACTTGCTTATTGTCTCTCTTCTTCAATAGGCTCTGTTAGTGAGGTTTATTTTTTCAGAATTTTGCATAGTGCCTAATACATAGTGGGCCCTTAAAGCACATTTATTGAGTGATTTAATTAATAAACATGAACACATAGAAGAAACAGATACAATTTAGAAGATCCCCATAAAGGTTTCTTTCCTGAAGGAAGGAGCATCTAAGGTGAGACTTGAAGGATGAATCAGAGGAAACAGAGGTATAAAACAGGAGAATTTCCAAATAGAGAGAAGACCCCAAGGGGAGGGAGCATGGATCTTTGGAGAGAGTGGAAACTCAATAGGTTTAGAGCTGGAGAAAGTAGGAGGTGAGAATTAGGGAAGAAATTGTGATGAGCTATGTAAGCCATACTAAGATTCTGTATTCATCCTGAGGGCAGTGGAAGGGATATTAAACAATTTTGATGGTTTTTATTAAGCTATCTTACATTTTTTTCCAATAAAACAAATGTTTGTTCTATTAGAAGCATTTGAGAGTGGAGATTCCTTGAAACCTTGTATAAAACCATTTCTGTACTTAGCCAAGATCCTCATGGAAGGTTACTTTGTGTCTAACCAAAAGCTCTTTGTTTAACCAAAGTATATTTATTTTTTGTTGTTCAGTGGACATAATACATACAGGTTATCATTCTCTTTGCTTTTCCCATGCAGTAGAAAGGTCTTGGGGAATAGGCTAGACCTTCATGTAATAAGTTAACGGGATTTATGTCAAGCATCTTTTTTTTTTTTTTACTTGTGGTAGCTTGAATGAGGAGGGGCCTAATACAACCAATAAATACAAACTAGGTAATAATGAAATCCCATTGCACTTCAAGAGAGATAGGAAAATTGTTCTGAGTCTTCTCTTCCTTGGAACAATGATTCCAGGTCCTATTACCTTCTTTTATAAGTGATGGTAGGATGATACATGGAATACAAACACATTTTCTACATTTGCCTTTATTATTGAGGTGATTTTAACAACTTGTATATATTCTAAGTGCCAATGCTATCAACAGCCTTTACTTTCTGCCTCTCACACTTCTCTTGTGAGTTCCAGATTACCATGTCCAGCTACTAATGTACATCTTCATCTGTAAGAACCACAAGCTCCTAGAATTTAACATGTTTGAAACCTGTTTATTATCACTCCCATACCCTTTCCACAAATATGCTCCTCCTTATTGTTTCCAATGACAATATCCTGTCTACCTAATTACAAAATCCATAGACTTGTGAGTTGTCTTTGACTCTTACCTTTCTACAAACTCCTCAACCTCTCCATCACTAAGCTCGGTTATATCTGCCTCCTAAGCATCCTTTCCACCCATTTTATCCTAACTCTAGTTTGCTGCCAGAATCCATATCCTTATCATTTCCCGTATCTGACCCCAAGTTCTTAAAATCTAGAGTGATATTCCTAAAATCCAAATCTAATTATGCCACTCCTCTGCCTAAAATTTCTAAATTATTCACTACTAATTCATACTCAAGAACAGAGTACAAAAGGCCCTTCATGATATCACCTCTCATTTCTTCCCTTAGATCTCCTCATGCCTCCTTTCCAGTTACTAACAGACACAGTAGTTTCCACTTCTCCTTGTGCAGTTGTTCTCTTTGACAGGCATGTACTTTCACCTCTTTATTCACCTGGAAAAATTCTACCTGAACTGTAAGGTTTAGCTTGGGTAGCTTTTACTTAAGATTATAATTTCTAATTTCTAGGTACCTACCCTCAATACTTAGAGAACACTAATATAACATGAGAAATTGCTTATCAACTTCTCTCTCTCCCTGACTAGAAATGGGGCTCTCACATAATAAGCCACCCAACAGATGTTTGTTGAATGAATGCCTTAACAACCACAATAATCTGTAGATAAAATATAATGTATTGCTTATCTACCTATATTATTTATTTACTCCTCATCAACCCAGGATAGATTGGAGGTAGTTTGTATAAAAACATCTTATATAATAATGTGTTCTAAATAGATGCAGAAACCGGGTAAAGAGAAAATAAAAAGCAAGGAAATAAAATCTTTTCTAATAGATTAATAGGAATGATAGATAAAATATTATAAGATAAAATTAAGGAAACAATGAAGTTCAAAAATTATTTGAAAAGTATCTGCAGAACAGAAATGAAACAGAAGCTCAAAACCATAATTGGACAAAACTAAGGGCTTGCTTGGCAATAGACCAGAATAAGGAATCAGGTTTAAGTTGGAGAAGAGCAATGGGGTTTGGTAACTGTGGGTTAAATTTGGAGTAAGAGTGCCATGAAGCTACTCATGGCTCTGTGACTGGACTGATAATACCTCAATATCACCATTTGATGGGTGCTTTGAGCAACTGATATAAGACCTGGAACCCAAGTGGATCAGGTGGAGGCAAATCCAAAACTGCCTGACAGGGAGAAATGACCACGTGAAGAGAGTAAGAAAAATACTAACACCAAATTTCCATTTAAGGTAAACCTGAAAATTCCAAATACATAAGAAAGACAGTTTGATTCTGGTCAAGAGCATGTACCTTTGTTGCAGGCTCCTCCCTGGCCCAAGCCCTGGTCGGGGCGTGTGCAGGAGGCAACCAATTGATATGATTCTCTCACATTGATGTTCCTATCTCTCCCTCTCCCTTCCACCCTCCCTAAAAGATCAATGGAAAAATATCCTCAGGTGAGGATTAACAAAAAATTTCTTAGTATCTTGACTGTATGTTAGATCCATCAATCTGCATATATGATAAAATTGCATAGATCTAAGTGTACACATACACAAAGCAGTGCAAGTAAAACTAGGAAAATATAAAGATTGTTAGATTATAGCATGTCAATATGTTTGTGATACTATCCTATATAATAAAAGGCTAATATGCAAATAGACCAAATGGCAGAATGACCAGTTGCTATGATGTGCACTGACCACCAGGGGGCAGGCACTCAATGCAGGAGCTGCCTTCTGATGGTCAGTGTGCTCCCACAGGGGGAGCGCTGCTCAGCCAGAAGCCTCCACAGTAGCGCTAAGGATGTCCGACTGACGGCAGTCAGACATCCCCCAAGGGCTCCTGGGCTGCCAGAGGGATGTCTGACTGCCAGCTTAGGCCCGATCCCCCAGGGAGTGGGCCTAAGCCAGCAGGTGGACATCCCCCGAGGGCTCCCCAACTGCAAGAGGACACAGTCCGGGCTGAGGGACCCCTCCCCACTGAGTGCACAAATTTCATACACCAGGCCTCTAGTATGACATAATGTTACCATTGAGTGGAAACTGGATAAAGGGTATAGGAAACCTTTCTATATTGTTGTGTGTGTGTGTATATGTGTGTGTGTGTGTTTTACAATGGCACATGAATCTTTTAGTAAAACATTGTAGTTTTTTTCCTGGTTGCCTGACCCTGACAGAAGACAAAGTAAGTAGCTGGAGGCAATGGAAGAGGAAAGTAGCTTCACTTCCCTTGGCCTCAGTTTTCCTCATCTGTAAAATGGAAACTTAGTACTAGAGGGAAGGAAAATGAACACTTATAGAGAACATACCTTTACCTATGTCTCCTTTCCTAAAATTTTCAGCAACAAAATGATCCATGCATTATGAGTCTCCATATTTCAGATGAAGAAATAGAGGCTGAAAGTAATTCCTACCACAGGACAGAGCTGGTGGTAGAGTACACAGTCCAGGCACTTTTTATAACTGCCTGCTGCCCAGAAGCCTCACCAATATTTTGATTTTAAATCCTACAAGGTGGCCTACCTTAGTGGAAAGTGAGCTGGGAAGGGAATACCCAACCCTTTAAGCAAAAGTAGGCAAGAGCTGTAAAGGACTCAGCTGGATCCCAAAAAGCACATATAGTTGCACCAAAAGCCGCAGATTTCGCCAGGTCAGCCTCCCTCTGTTTACACTGTGGAGCTACAAGGGATATCTGCTAACTTCCTCCTGGTTGGTTGTCTGTTCTCTACTGCAGTAGAAACCCCAAAGGATACCCAAAGGCTGAGCAGGCAGGGGATCAGGGTCAGCAGCTGTGAGCCATGGAACATGGGTAGCAAACATGGGTGAAAACATCCAAGGGTGTAACCTTGGTACTGGGGCCAGGCCTGAAAGAAAGAACTGTCTCCTTGGGTTGGAGACCACATTACACAACAGAGACTACTTTCTAATCCTTAGCAATCTCCTTGGTGCTTTCCTCACAAACTCTACTGGTTGACTACCCATTATAGTCAAAGGCAGGATAGTTCAGTAGTTAGAGCCCTGGACTGGCGATCAGGAGACATGGGCTTCATCCAGCTCTGTGACTTTCTTCAAGGTTCTGGATGAGCTGTGCTCCCCCTATGGGATTCAATGTCCTCATCCATTCTTTGGGGATTTGGATTTGGTGGGCCCTGAGACCTGTCCAAGCCCTGACAGCTTTCATGTTCAAGGTTAGCTCTAAGACCTGCATTCAGGGTCTGCCTGAATCCACCACAACTCAGAAACATTATTGGAACAGAAGTCCTGGTTCGGATTTCATTTTTCTTCTGAGGCTGCTTATTGTCTAACAAAATTTACTTAGTAGTAAATTTGTGACTGTGATGTTAAATGTATAGACTACAAATCCAGAGGGGGGGCGCGGGAATTGTAAGGGAAGGGTGGGGCTCACAGAGACAGAAGAGCAAGGGACATCCAGAGGGTCAGGAAACCTTGAATTCACAGGATTATCCCATAAACACAGCCACCATTCCTTATTTATTCACATTCTCTGCCCTGTCTGGGTTCCGCGTGGTCTCCACTTCTTGTTAGCTTTTCAGCTGCACACCAGGCCTCAGCTGGCAGTAGCTAATTGCAATCAGCAGGTGAGAAATGTAGGTTCTCCGAAAAGGAATTATCTCTAGAGCTAGGAACCATTCTGGGAAATGTAACAGACCTGGGAAGAGAGGGGGAGATGTTTCAAACCTGAACTTCTGTGAAAAGCATTAATTGAAAAAGACAGCACTGCACACCAGGAACCCATGACTGGCTCGCCTAAAAATATAATGAAGCAACTTAGTGTGGAAGAAAAGACAGGGGAGCATTTCCATTTCTGCAAAAGCAGCTCCTGCCTTGTGCACAGGAGCCCCACCTGCCCTCTTTTTCCAGGAGATTCAGAGAGCACAAGGGTTTGCTCTTGTAGTTTCATCTTTTACCTTTACGTTTTTCTGCATGAGTAAAATCACTTCGCCAAGCTAAAGACTTTATTTATTTTTATGTATTTGTTAAAGAAAAGACATAAAGCAATCTACTGTGAAACGGAATGACTTGAGGAAGCAAGTTCAAAATCAGATCACAATCTCTTGAGGTCACTGAATACCCAGGTGTTCACTCAACCTAGTGCCAAGTGAGGGGGTGGGATGTGGGTACAGCCATGTACTCAAAGGTTGCTCTGCTACTTGGAGAAGCAAGCCCTGTGTAGGCAGCAAAGTCCTGGGGGCTCCTGTGTCCTCAGCCCCAGGCCGCTCTCACTAGCTCCTGTCAGAGCATCTGAGGAAAGGAGTAAGACCCCAGTGACCCTATAAGTACCCCTACCTGCTCACCTCCAGAATCAGTGGCATCTTTCTGTGTGCTATCAGAAAAGGGAGTAAAAAGCATACCAGAAGGGTGACTTGAATTTCATTTTCTCAATATGTCCCCCTATGGGGAATGCTGTGTGATGTGGCATGCTGATTCAAAGAAAATTGTCTTTGCTCACTAGGGCTTAAGGCTAGTCATGGGCAGCTCACAATGCACTGGGCTGTAGGGTGCCCTGAAAACTGCCTGGGGTAATGCACAACATGTAGTGTGAAGGGGGAATGGCCCAGCAACCTTTCTGGAGAAGCTGCGTGATTAAGGCAGGTCCCAGGATCCCTGCAGACTGCCGTGTCCTCATCTTTAAAATGAGTGAATTGCACACTGCCTGTCTCTACCTCACTTCAGTTCTCAGATGCTCAGGTGATAAGATGTAGCTTGAAACACAAAATAAATGTTTACTGGGATTTTGGGGAGTGTGGATGGCTTTGTTTTCCCTCCTTTTGGTTATTTGTAGAACAAAGGAGATAGACAGGGAGGGTGGGAGAGAGAGAGAGAGAGAGAGAGAGAGAGAGAGAGAGAGAGAGAGAGAGAGAGAGATTAAGCTCTGGAGCCAACCTCAGAAGGAACCACAGTCCCTGGTTGAGGACAGACACTCTGAGGAGACTTTCTGTCCACTTGTGAGAGCCCCTCCCCACATGGGCCAAAAGAATGTCACAGTAGAGATTAAAGTCTCCAGGGGAGAAGATGAAGAGGCTTTAAGACCTTCTGGCCTTGGAGTCAAACTCCAGGCTTTGTGATCAAAAGACAAATAAACAGGCATTCCCACTGGTCTCTCAAACCTGCTGAGCAGCACAAATGTTTCCTCCTTCTCAACAAGCTTACCTGAAGAAAGCAAAGAAAACCAGACCTTAAAATCCCACACACTTTTTGGCTTGCCCCTTAGGAGAAAATGTTGCAGACAGCCTATCAAGTGCCTTTTTCACATCTCTCAGAAATAACATGTCAAAGTTTGAACATAAACCACAAACAAACAAAATCAGCCCAGTTCTTCATGTCAGCTTCCCAAACCTGACACAGGGAAGGTTTAGAATATGAGCTGCAGCATTAGAAGCTGCTGAGAAGCTAGTGGGTCAAGAAGGTAAGCAGAGAAAGTCCATCTGTGATCTCCTTTCAACAAACATTAGGCTGAGTGGCACTACTCTATGGGACACAATTATGGAGTTATGTTTCAGAACGTCTCAGTTACAAATACAATGCTGATAGTGCCCTGTGGAATGAGGCAAGACAAAAGCCCCCAAATGAGCAACCATTTGAGATATAGCATGATAAAAACAGAGAAAGTCTCTGTCGGAGAGAAGCTTACATTCTCTTGTACAATGTTAAGGAGTGTTCCTTAGTGCTCAAAATATCAAAAATTAAAATTTAGACACTAAATCCTAATTTAGTTAGTGAATCACAGCATTCTTGCTGAATTTTTATCCTTGGTGGTTCAGTGGAAACACATCTGAGATCTCACATTTTATGCCAGCATAAAAGTTAGGCCTGTGGCTCTCTTGGGGCAGAAATGACCTAAATTAGAATGTAGCTTGTAATATTTTTGTCTAGTGCAGGGGGTCATCAAACTTTCCCATAAACAGCCAGATAATAAATACTTTAGGCTTTGTGGGTCATACAGTCTCTGCTATAGCTACTCAACTTTGCCACTATAGTGTGAAAGCAGCCATAGACAGTACATAAACAAATGAGTATGGCTGTGTTTTAATAAAACTTTATTTACAAAAACAGGCACAGGCTGAATTTGGCCTGTGGGCTGTAATTTGCTGATTACTAGTACTGGACTAGTACTTTCCTAGAAAGTCGAGCTTGCCTATGTTCAAAACATGGGCAAACTGTGGGCTTAAATTATACATTACATACATATTATACATGATTTAACACAGAGAAGGGGGAAGCAAGTAAAGGAAAACAGTGGAAAAAGAGAAGAAAGCCAGTTTTTGTTTCATAAGCCAGGAGAATGCGGAGAAATGCCAGGAGGAGGAGAAGGCAAAAAATGACTTGTAGGGACATCATACACTTGGAATATCCCAAAACAATGAAAGACTACAAGACCAGAAATCAAGGGACACAGACTCTAGCCTGTTCACTGCCCTTGTCAGCACTATCATAACACTTCTCTGGACCTAATGCTGTCATTCTGCCCAATTCTAGCCTCATAGAGTTCTCAAAATCCACAGCCAGGCAATATTTTGACACAGCAAGCTGTAGAGAGGGTGGGAATTACAGCCACCATGTGGGTGTCTCTCCAGGAGGACAGATCCTTATCTTCTTTCTCCAGAACATTATACCAAAGATGTAGCTAAGCTCATGCTTAAATAAACAATTTAATCAGCAGCCAAAAGTTTCCTTTTATCACCCAATCTCCCAGCTAGACAGAATAATTATTTTCCATCTTCTAACCACTGAAGTGTTAAGTATCAGCTGATGCCAACAGAATACTAGGAATTGCTGAATCTTTTACTAGACTTTCGCAAACATAATTCCCATAGTGGCCAGTTTTTCGAAGAACCCGCAACTAAACATGGCTCTCAGAATGACAGTGTTATAAAGAAGTAGTTTGTAGTGTGGGAAAAAGGGAAGGGTTTTTTATCTAACACAATTGTGGTCAGCATTCTGATCATTAACAAAGGAAACAGTATACAGGCCAGATTACAAGCAACACCATCATAAATACAAATAGGGAGAATATTTCTAGACTCCCATCTAGACCGGTGCATTAGGACCCTCTCAGCCTTATTTCTTCACTTGTAAAAGGGCACTAATAATGTTTACCGCGTGTAAGATGCTCTGCAAAATAAATCAGATCATGTAGAAATGCATTTAACACAGTTTCCAATATGTAGTGGACACTCTTTAAATAGGAGGTATCTTGATATTATTGATGACTGATATAACTCAATTCTTACAAAAGAAAGATCACTCCAATTTGGTATGAGTGTTGCAGTCCTTTAAAAAGATGTTTCTCTTGCTCTTTATCAATCTTTCCATAGTTATATGCCTTCTACAAAGGAGTTCCCCAGCAATAGACTTGTGACTGGTATAGATATTATCTACATTTGAGAAAAGGCACCGTGGTGGACCCCACCCTTTGGTTGCCATCCGTTTAAGGCAGTGTGGAATTACCGAAGTCCATAGCAGTCAGGATAAGTTGAGGCTGTAAAGTCTTCTGGGTAATCAGACATGTCATCCACTGAGTCACAGGTTTCTTTTGGCAGGTGTACAATGGAAACACCCTTCCTGTCATTGTAGCCCTTCCCAAATCCACTCCCTTTCCCTGCCTGTGTTCCATCCTCCTCACATGTCCATGTCTCTCACACACAGTTCATCCATGTGGCTGGCAGGGAAGGGAATGACTTACCTCACAACCAAGGCCTTTTCTGCTTCTTTCATCACTTGCTCTCCATCCCAGAGCCCCTTGATAGACTCTCAGAATGCCTCTCAGCTGTTCTCTGTGACTTCAACCTTGGGCCCTTAATTCCATTCCATCTTCCACAAGTGGTCATGGGACCTGTTATGAAGACCCAGATCTGCTCCTGGCACCACCCTGCTTAAGAACCATGGGATGTAGAATAAGGTTGACACTTTTGAGAAAGATCTGGAAGGCCTGTTCCAACCCAACTCCACCCTACTCTTGATAGGCTCACCTTCAGGCCTTTGTTCTTACTGTTCTTTCTTCCCTGTCATCTGCTTGTCCAACTTCTGCTCAAATTTTAACCTTCATATCAAGTGCCACTCTATTTTTGACGTCCCTACTTTGTCAGTACCAATTACTCCTCTTCTATATTCCTATAGTAACTTGTATGTAACTCTGTTCTAGTACTGTCAAATATTATCTTATATAATAAAAGGGTAATATGCAAATTGACCCTAATGGTGGAACAACTAGGAATGACCAGTCACTCAATGCAGGAGCTGCCCTTTGGTGGTCAGTGCACTTGCACAGGGGGAGCTCCACTCAGCCACAAGCTGGGCTGACGGCTGTGAGTGCAGCAGTGGTGGCAGGAGCCTCTCCCGCCTCCTCTGCAGTGCTAAGGATATCCGACTGCGGCTTAGGCCTGCTCCCCCGGGGAGTGGGCCTAAGCCAGCAGTTGGACATCCCCTGAGGGGTCCAGGATTGCAAGAGGGTGCAGACTGGGCTGAGGGACCCCCCTGAGTGCATGAATATTCGTGCACTGGGCCTCTAGTTATAAATATTTGCTGATGGTTTATGTTACTCTTTGACTGTAACCTCAATAAGAATATGAGCTTTAATTTATCCATCTTGGTATTTCCAACAGCCAACATACTACCTGACTTGTGATGGTAGGTGAGCTTTGCTAATGGAATAGAATGAATTGAAAGATTAAATTGCATGGGTTTATCAGGGGAGGAGTGTCTGATGCAGGCAACACACAAGAAACCCAGAGGCATCATCAACAAAGTGTACTAATATTTCTTTGTTAATGGTTTTTAATTTTTCTTAGGATCACCTTTGGAGAATTAGCCAAAATTTCCTGTTACT
This sequence comes from Eptesicus fuscus, assembly GCF_027574615.1. NCBI lineage: Eukaryota > Metazoa > Chordata > Mammalia > Chiroptera > Vespertilionidae > Eptesicus > Eptesicus fuscus. The sequence goes on from NC_072473.1 coordinate 135,884,450, forward strand.
CAATCCCTTTCCCACAAAATCAATAACAATCTCTATTCTCAGAGCTGTCAGTCATTCTGTATTTATGATTTTGAACCATAGATATAAACCATCCCTTGCCCATTTTTTACTCAACATCCATGAAGCTCATGGGGCTGTCTTTTTAAAAACAAATAATTCTATTGGGGCTCTATCTTTTTTAGCACTTATCTTGCCAGTCCTCATCACCTTCCACCATATGTAACAGGGTTATCAATCATTTTAAAAAATATATATTTTATTGATTTTTTACAGAGAGGAAGGGACAGGGATAGAGAGTTAGAAACATCAATGAGAGAGAAACATCCATCAGCCGCCTCCTGCACACCCCCTACTGGGGATGTGCCCACAACCAAGGTACATGCCCTTGACCAGAATCGAACCTGGAACCTTTCAGTCCACAGGCAGAAGCTCTATCCACTGAGCCAAACTGGTTAGGGCAATCAATCATTTTTATATGTGAATTCAAGAGACTCCCCATTTTGGTACAAGAATTTTCTAAGAGCTCATAATTACAGCCTCCTACATAGTAATTTTGCTGTTTCCTGCCATGAGGCCCAAAGATAAGTTCCACACTCATTGCCAGGGAACATAGGACTTCTGCATCCTGACCTCCTCCCTCCCTTTCCAGCTTCTGTCTCATCACTGCCACCCAATTCTAGCTGGGACCACCCTGAGCTTTACTACTGTTCTCTGAGGAAGCCAGACTCTGTTGTGCTGCTTTGCTCTCCAACATGCTGTTCCTGGAATGCTTCCCCTTCCTCCTCTATATAGTGAACTTCTCATCCTTCAAGGCCCATTTCAGCTGTTGCCTATGTGGAGGCATCTTATCTACAGATATATCTTTTCCCTCTTCTTGGAAAAACAATGTATACTTCCACAATTGGATTCTCTCTACCTCAGTTTTTTATTCTTTTTCTATGTTTTAAATTAAATTAATTTTTGGATATCAAATGTAGATTATTTGATTATTCATAATCATTGGCCAATGGTATACTCTTATAATTAGTCCATATACACTCTATAAGCACTAGCAAAGCCACTACCCAAAATAAAAGTCAAGACCTTGATAATAGCCTACATGTCATCTTCCCATTAACTTATCCCTATGCCTTCACATTGGCTATGCCAGGGTTTCTCTTGGGTACCTAGGTATGTAAATGCTTGACTTTAGAAGGTAGCATCAAACTTCTTTCTTAAATGGCCATTCTTAAGGACTCTTGAACCCCATCTCCAATTTCAAGAAAAAAAGGGGGTCAGTGTATGAGAAGAGAAAATTGTATGTGAGAAGATTGGTGAAGAGCCATAACTCTGCAGTGAATGCCTTCTTCTCCCCCTTTTAAGACAAGGATTAGGGTGTTACTCTTTAACCTCAAGTCCAGTGAGGGCCTTCAAGGTGCTTTGCAATATGTTCCCTGTAGTTGGGAGTCCCAGGGAACCTCACACATAGGTAGGAAAGCTAGAGTGGGCTGTGGGTTGGAGTTTGCCTTTAGCCCATGCCATCTAGGTATAAGAGAAGGGCCATTAAGTGCTTTGGTGGCCAAGTCAGTAGAGACTGCTGCCTTTGGTTGACCCTTGACTACAGGGTATATTAGGGCAAGAGATGCAAGAGTGTGACCCATGGATCTGAAGTGGCCATGGAAGAGGGAGAGCTGACATAGAGCCAGCTTGGGCCCTGACCAGAAGTGCAAGGCAATCTCAGCAGAAAGAGGCTGAAGGTGTCCTGCCAGATTTCAAACTTAGGAGCAGTTCTATGTCATCACCCTTGATGGTTACACAGCCAGAAGTTAAGAGAACTATAGTGGGATAGAGGTCTCTAGCCATTGGAACCTCTGAAGGGTCTAAGAGAACAACCCGGGAGGGAAAGAGTTGGCTTTATTCATCTTCCATGACCACCAGGGATGCCAGCTGGGACTTGAGCTTTAACCATCTGAAAATGAGATCCAGGAAGAGCAAAGCCACTCTGTCAAGTTGAAGGTGTATGCTTCCTGCCTCTCCTCCCTCTTTCAGCATCAACAGTGGCTGCAGCAAAACAGCAGCTAACAAATGGAGGAGGTGGTACCTTTCAGTCTAAGAGGCCTGAGATAGGCAGGGAAAATAATTAATGCTAAGTCAAGCTTGGAGTTCTGACATTTCACATCTTAGATGGGCTATTCTAATTGGTCAGTTGTGACTTGAAGTGGCCTGCCATAATAATCAATTACCTAACAATGAGTAGAAATGAGACATGCTCAGTTTGCATTCAGGTTTTGGGAAAGATTCCCCTCCCTAAATAGAGTTAAACAAACAAGTGCTGTTTTGTTTACATTGGAGGCTATGCTTAGCTGCATACTGGTTACACAAGCATGTCCTGACCTGTGCACATTCCCTAACACATACATTCAACTGCATCCAACCAGCTACTCTGGACTTCCAACCAGCCAAGAGGTCAAAAGGGTTCCTTCCCTCCCAGCCTCTTCTGGGTTTTCCTTCCCCTTTCTACTTCTCTTTATCTCTCTCTGCTTCCCTTTACACTTCCCTCTATAGAGCCCACTGCATTTTGACACTCTTGGTCTCTGGGTCTTTATCCTCAAATCCCAGGTTCTTGGTCCTTAGTTTATAAGGAAAGCAGGTAGTAGGGTAATGGAAGGGTTACCTGACAGGTGATAGATAAGATTAGAAATACACAACAGGATGTGAGTATCCTGATGACAAATAGACTATCACAGAACAGGGTTTGGAAGCAGACTGTCTTTCTGTTGGATGCTGAAATCTTGCAGAGAAAAAGTCGTGTTTTATTTGCCTCAGGTTCTCTAGCAGCTAGCACTGTGCCTGGAACAGAGTAGCCTTTAACCAAAGTTTATTGAAAGGATGGGCAAGTGAATGAATAAATGAATGGCCAAATGGATTGAGTGAAAGGCCACAGGGATCAGCATTCAGTCTCATCCGTTTCAAATTTTATCCCCAAGGATGAAGATATAAAGGCTGTACCTAGAAAATATGTGGGGCCAAAGCTGGATAGAAGCCCTGACATATAGAAGATAGAATTAGAACTCATGATCTCAACTGGACAGAAGGAATGTATGAAAGAAACAAGATGAAATCCAATTAAGATAACGTAAACACCTGTCCTGGATTAAAATGGGCAATGGCTCCAGTGAGGGAAAACTCAGCTCCCTTTGAAAAGCCCCCGGGGGTTTTCTTTAAAAAATATATATATTTTATTGATTTTTTACAGAGAAGAATGGAGAGGGAGAGAGATCTAGAAATATCGATGAGAGAGAAACATCGATCAGCTGCCTCTTGCACACCTCCTACTGGGGATGTGCCCACAACCAAGGTACATGCCCTCGACCGGAATCAAACCTGGGACCTTGCAGTCCACAGGCCAATGCTCTATCCACTGAGCCAAACCGGTTAGGGCCCTGGGGGTTTTCTTAACTCAATATGAGTCAACAGCGAAACATGACTGCCAACATAGACATTAAGAAACAGGCTTGGTCAGGCTATATCAGAGAAGACTAGAGAAATGAGAACACTGCCAAACTAGAGCATGTCAGAGTCCAATTATCAGGAAAGTTGGAGAACCGGAAACTTTGATATACCATAAATAATTTAAGAAATAGGATATTTGTGCCTGAAGTTAAGGAGTACCTTGAAATTGGTTGAAGAGCCATATTGCAGGAGATGAGTTAGTTCTAGAAGGCAACACTACAGCAGAAATTACAGAGAGGTAATATGTAGCTGAAGATATTATGAACTCTCTAGTAATCAGTACCACAACCATGGAACAGGCTGCTTTATGAGGCAGGGACACTCCTAGTCACCTTAAGAAGTCTAAAGGAACCTCAGAAATGATCTACAAGGGTCTGTTCATAACATGGCCTCCAAAGTTCTTTTGGTCTTGATGTGCTATGATTCCACCTTTGGATAATTGGGGGAAAAGCTGTCTGAATTTAGGAAGCAGGTGAATTACAAAAGGAAGTTTTCATTTATATAGACAGTTGCTATATCTGAAGCCAAGTAAATACTGTGGCCTGGTGAAAAGCTTTGGGGGTGGGTCAGATAGAATGGAGATGAGTTAGAACTGAAATTAGTTAGGTGCCACTATGTTTGCAAGGCTGATTTAGAACCTAACATTCAAAGGACACTCATAATCAGTTTCAATAAGAACAAACAACATTCATCATGCACTAATAATAGGCAGATCCCAAAGGTTCCTGTCTCCTGAAATTAAAAGCCAAATAACTCAAGTCCTCTCAGGTCATAAGCAGATGAACTAAATGTGAAGCTATGAAACTAAATCAGAAGCCAAATGCTTTCAAATGATGTTGTTCTGCCAAATTTGAAATACATATTTGGAGTCTTTAGGTTCATACATGCCCTTACCCTCAGGGAGACTAGATACATGTTTGTCATTCCCTGGGTGCTTGTTAGAAATACAGAATCTCAGGATCTTACCCAGACTTACTGAACCAGGATCTGCATTTAACAAGAGCCTCAGGTGGTTCACAGGTGTATTAGAATTTGAGAATCACTGCTCTACACCGGAGTTGACAAAAATGTTTTTTTCTTGTTGTCTTATGTTATCAATAGTCATATATGGAAATCCAAATATAGAACACATAACCTGACAAATATGAGCATATTTAAAGAGACACTAGGACAGGACCATTGTCATCAAGACTGTCCCATCTGGAAAATTGTTTACTGTAACTATGGAAAGAATACTAATTGATACCCAAGTAATTCTATGCAAAAGTAGACAGTTTGGGTTAGCCTGAAGTAAAGAGAATTTGCACCTCAGTATTTGATAGTATCTTAGTGGACAAGGAAGCAAGTTTGATCCTTGGGCTCAACTATCACAGGGGTTAACCAATGCTGTGGAACCCACCAATCCAATATTAGAGGAGGAGCAATGTGGGTGGTTAAGATTAGCACATAGACATTCCTAACTGTTTGGTGTCCCCTTGTTATTATTTTAAATACAAGACCATATGCCCTGGTGGCACTTGATGCTATTTTAGAAAAGTGAGCATAAGAAGCCTGTTCCAAGTGTATTATAAAGGGTACCTGCCTTGAAACACTTTTTGTGCTGCCCAAATGTTACATTGTTCTTTTTACTGTGAGAAACAACCCAAGAACCAAGATAAATGCAAAAATGTGAAGGCTTAAAATTAAGGATAGTCTGGCTATCAATGAATCAGAAAATCCATGATTTTAATTCACATTTAACCAGACAGACCAATGAAAGGGCCTTTTAATTTGTTCCACTTTTAAGACCAAATCCAAACACATTACCTAATAAGGATGCTCATGACCATTACTCACTCAGTAATATTCTCCTCTGCAAATCCCAACATTTAAACTGAGTTCAGTCTCCCAACTCTCCATGGTTCAGCCCTGTCACCAGGTGCAACTGATTCAACAGGCAAAACCTAAACTCACGAAGTACAAATCTTGAAATCTCTCCAACAGATACCAAGAAGGAATAGCAGTTATCTATGTAGTTCTTACTTAATGCAATAATTTTTTCCTGCTCCATAAATCAGATTGAAAAAAGAAAGTCTTGTTTCATCTTTGCAACAGAACAATCACATGTGAGCAGATGTAGTTGTGGGTAGCCATGCTCTCTGTTTTGTAGAGCCACTTGTGTGACAGGCAAGTGTTGCCTGCAGGAATGAATGACTGGAAACAAGGGCAGATGAGGGAGAAGGGGGTGGCTGTGGGCTTGCAGGAGACATGGGAGCCACAGAGGGTGCAGACTTATATTCCATATTCTTCTTCTCCAAATGCCCTCCTATGCCATCATGTCCCAGACAATCAGGAAACACTACCAGGCAGCTGTTAATCACCATCTATACACTTTTTGATAAGAAAGTCACGTTTCTTGGCTCCTCCCAAAGAGGGAGGCTGCTCTCAAAATCCTAGTATTCCACGGGTCAGAAAAGAACCAGACTGCCCTAAGACAGAGCACACACATGCCTGCTTTATCTATCAGTTTAGTCAACTGGCAGTATTTATTTAGCAGCTACTGTAGAGTTGGTCCTGGGGAATGTCAAAACCAAATGTGTAAGATTCCATCCCTGCCCTTGAGAAGGTCACTGTTTTGTTTGGAGAAGCAGGGAAAGGATAAGATATACTAACAAGAAAAATTAGCAGTAACAAAGCAGTAGATAATAAATGTCCAGAGAGTGGTATAAACAAAGAAGGTTATTGTAATTGCATTGATTTCATGTGAAGTGCATTATAACAGCAATGCAGTTGTAGGGTGGAGGGTAGTCAAGCAATCTCTGAGTGTGATGTTATGGGGGATGTGGGATGTGAAGTATGCATAGATAGTTTCACACCATTCAGATGGAGTATGGTTCAAGTGGGCTATAAAAGAGGGAGGGAGAGAGAGAGTGCGATTGAGCTATAGTGGGAGACAGTGACTGTGCTAAAGGCCACTAATCTGTGAGGACCCTTGTCCTGGCTTGCAGCATGATTCAGAATAAAGCCTTTTCAAGAAAGGGCAGAACCATTTGAGGGATGCTAGGAGAGATCAGGTGCTTAACCTTGATTTCAGGAATTCAGAATATTCCTCTAATTCCACCTTCTGCCTTACTCAGCAGCAACCTTATTATTCCAAGGTCATAGGAGTGCTCTCCTTCCACAGGGAGACACAGGACCGATGACTGTGAGGTCAAATATATCACCAAATAATGCAGAGCTATTTGTCATAGGAAGACCTTGATGGAGAGGGAAATAACAAGAAATGCTACCTCCACATCACAGTGGTCGAAACCTTCATGTGTGAAACAAGTGTTACCTCCATGTAGCTAGCTGGTCCTTGCTCAGTACCTCAACAATTCCTCTCAGGGACCCTTCTGGACTGTGTTGCTTTCTTCAGGCCTCCACTAAGCCTCCATAGCCTGGACACTCTGAAGATACTGGTATTCCTACAAACTGAGAAAATTAGCCATCAAGATTGCCCTCACCACCACCCTTCTCTACCTACTGACTTAACTCCATGGTTCTCACTGCTCCTAAGTCCCATGCCTAATCTCAGAGGATGGAGTCAGCCTTCTTGTATAAGACCAGCCTCTCCCTTACAGCTCCATAAGTCATCTCCTTTCTTTTCTTCGTCCGTCATTGTGTCCTTTCTATTCACTTTCTTTTTAGCCTATAGACATGATAAATATGCTGCCAATCAAAAATACACACACCCAAACTCAACAAAAACACAACAAATACACACACACAAACATACACACACACCTTCCTTTAATCCCCTGCAATCACTGTTTCTCTCATTCCCTTATTAAGCAGGAAGACCCCAGAGGGAAGTGGCTGTGTTGATTTAGCTTCATGTCCTCAGTACCAGTTACAGAGTATGGTGTCCACAGGTATGCAATAAAATTTGTTCAAGTGGCTGCTAACAAATGCCAAAGACAGATTAGACTGAGTTTCAGCTTTACAGTTTATTCATGATTACCTTTATAAGCACACATATTCTTTCTCTTTTATACAAAGGCCTGTATTCTAGAGGGGCAGCCCAGATGTCAAAATTGGCCTGGGCTGAGAAGAGCTGATGTTAGAGCTCCACATTCACTGGGAAACTTCCAAACCCTATTTCTCAGTGTCTTACTTACTTTTTAAAAAATCTTTTGGAAAAGAATGCTGCTGAGGTCTTCTACTGACCTGGCCTTGTGTTAATTTGTGTTGCTTTTTTTTAATGAAAAGAATATGGCACTCAATTATGCAACCATCTCGACTCCAAGAAAGTTCTGTAGGTACTATGAAACTCCCTGACTGGGGACTCTGTTTATAATTGGCTATCCTTTTATATATTTGTAGCAATAGTGGTCATGATGTAGACCAAGTTTATATACATTTCTTTAAGATTTTTACACAGTCACCTATAAAGCAACATTGGCATTCTGTAATCCTGTGAGTGCACCCTATAATCATTATTATAGGAGAGCTGGTATGCTATTGGAATGTGGAATCTTTAATCCAACATGCCTCACATTGTTGCCATGACCTCAGCCTATATGCACCATCTCAGTATCAGAATGGAACTCTTTCCCTTCCTTGAATTGTCCTTATTTCTACGTACTGACTCTGACTTTGGATTCTAAGCTGATTGATTTCTTTTCCAAGAGTGTAGAACCTGACGATATTTTTGGGATGGGCTTCTTTCTTTTCAATGTCTTGGCTACTTGTTCTGGTTCCTACCCCATTGGCTCTGACTCAGGTTTACACTTCCAGCTTTTTTATGAAAGAGCCATACATCAACCATCTCAGATACTTCCTTCCTTCCTCTTCCATATGTCCACAAATGCTTTCTCACTGTCCTTCTCATCCCTTTACCCCCTGTAAGAAACTGAGATCATGCCCTCAAATAGCCATCTCTGCCTAGCAGGTCCAGATCACATAGGACAGGCCATTCTGGACCTATAAACACTTCATTAGCCCACTGGTTATCTCAGACAATGTGCTGTGAAATGATGTTAGGTCTTAGCACATGGAATGGTAGGAAACATCCTGAATGGATTAGACTTTATCACTTAACTTGTGGTGAGCTCCTGAATAAGCCATCCCATTCTTTTGGTCTAGATGATTTCTGAGGCCCCCTCAACACTTATTAATTTGGGTTCCTGATTCAAGAGCCTTCTCCAGGGCTGTGAGAACCCGATTAACTGTTGTTACTGCATTCTCTAATATTCCTTGAAGACTGCCTTTCAAGTTACTTAACTGTCTAATAGAGGCCTCCAATGTCCCAGGGACATCACTCAAAATATCCTTCTAACAAGGGCTCACTCTGATCCAGCTTATTTCAAACATCATAGAGGTTTATAGAGAGGAGAGTCACCAGAATGGTCAGCCAAATCTCTGAGTCTCTTCATATCCTGACTAACATGGATATACTATACTATATACAAGTTGTTTAAGACTCCTTGATGCTTGAATTCACAGGACCATTGCCTCCTTTCAGGTGAAGCCAAACTCCTTGGAGCATCTCTTTGGGCTTGGCTAGCCAGAGATTTTATTAGCCCTCTCTTGCTGTGTTTCATCAGCAGGGAACATGGCCAGGACTTTTGGCTTCACTCACAAGTCTGAACTCACCTACACGTTAATTTTCTAGAACATAGTTTGACAAACTTTTTCTGTAAAAGACTAGATAGTAAATATTTTCAGTTTTGTAAGCTATACAGTCTTTGTCAAGCACTCAACTCTATCATGATAGCATGAATCAAATAATACATTAAATAAGCATGGCTGTATTCTAATAAAACTTTATTTACAAAAACCGGTCAGGAGCAAGATTTGGCTTGAAGGCTGTAGTTTGTCTCTCCCTGGGACAGCTCTATACACCAGCAGCTAGAACTGGGTTATCTGGCTCTTCCATATAAGCACTCAATTTAAGGAACTAAGTTGGATCCCTTTGTGGGTGTCTCTTTTGTTTTTATAATCTTGCATGGCTGGATCATGAACAGTGGCATACATGGTTAGATTAGGACACAATCTTCCTGAAGACATTTAAGGTCAACTAGTAACTTGGCCTCATACATTGATTGACATTTTATTTTATGTGTCAATATATATACTGCTATTTATATATTTATTGATTTCAGAGAGGAAGGGAGAGGGAGAAAGAGATAGAAACATCAATTTTGAGAGAGAATCATTGATTGTCTGCCTCCTGCCTGCCCCACACTGGGGATCAAGCCTGCAGCCCGGGCATGTGCCCTTGACTAGAATCAAACCCGGGACCTTTCAGTCTGCAGGCCGATGCTTTATCCACTGAGCTAAATCAGCTAGGACAATATACTGCTATTTTTATCACCATTTGCCAAGGACATTCTCCTGAAAGCAAAAGTTTAGGGGACTAGGGCATCACAATGCTATTTAACCTGAGTACATTGTTGTTAGGCTGAACTTCAGCAATGACCTAAGTGACTCCAGTTCCAGATGGTCACCATATGTCCTGGTACATGTGTGCTACATGCCTAAGTTAGAAGAAGAAAAAGTTTCCTTTTCTCCTCCCTGTTTCCATCTCTAGTCTCCAGAGAAGCTCCGGTATCAGGTTTCTATGTTTCTGTGACATGTTGCTGACATCAGTTCAGAGCAGAGAGTAGAGGAAATAGGATAGTATTGCAGAAGGAGCACAAAGTTTGGAGCTAGAGAAACCTGGATCCAAATTCCAGCTTAGTTCAGTGACATCAGGTTCATCATCTGTAACATGGATAGGGATAATAATGATAATACCTACTTCACAGAACTATTTGAAGGATGATGTGACATACAGGCTGTGAAAGCACTTTGGGAAGGACAATTTAGTTATTATTGTTGTCACTACATCAGGTGGTTACAGGACTAGCCCCTCCCCATTCCCAACTGTTATTGTTCAGGGATGTTTTCTGTCACACAGGGCAGTTAGAAAAGAGAAATCTCTAGCTGAGATATGACAAGTGTCTGCCAAATGGTCTCTCTGCACAATTTTAATTCCCCTTCAAATGATAGCAAAAATATAACTTTCTATCTGTAGTTCTTTGATAGATGTTTGTTTACATGTTTCCCCATTTTTCAGATAAGAAAACTGAGGGAAAGAGCTATTAAAAGAGTATCCTGAAAGTATTCATCTAGAATCCAGGTCTTTTGAACCTAAACTAGGCAATCCTCTTGAAAAAAAAAAAAAAAAAAGACCTGCTGTGATTTTCTTCCAGTTCTATTTTTCATTATAAAAATATTTGTTTAGAATACAACTCAGGAAGCTATACATCTGGCTCTTCCTGTGGCATTTGTCACCCTGCATCTTGTCAATGTCTTACCTAGAAATTACATTTAACCCAGAGAGGCTGATAAAGGTTTATGGAAGTGGGGAGGAGGGGAAGAAAAGCAATTGCTGTCATCGCTAAAATAAATGCCAAAAAGAAAAACCTACCCAGTTTGGAGATTACCTAGTCTTTTGAAGAGAGAAAAAAGTCCAAGCAAGATTCTGTTTCAGTTGTGTGTGTTTGCCCAATCATTGATTTTTGTCTGAAAGCTCTGAAAATGTTTACTAGATCATAATAGAAGCCTTAACAGTGTTTCTACACATCTCACAAAGCTTTATGATGAAGCAATGTATTTTTGGTTCCCAAACTAAAGGTGCATTAGTCGCATCTAGAAAAATAATGTCCTGCCCACTGGTAGTACCAGGTGTGATGTTGAGAAGCCAATAGCTTCCAGGTAGAACAAGGTTAACACAGTACACAGCTGTTGTTGTCTCATCAATTAGCATGTTTCTAGTGTAGGTCAGTTTGAATCCCACTTTAATATCTTAGAACTAGGGATGTTACTTATACCATCATTATAGGAGGATGTAGACCCCAGAAACTAATCTAAGAAAATCTAATCTATAGTATATATGTAATAACATATTATATATAATCTAGTTTTTATTAATATTATTAATTCAATTTTTAGTAGATAATAAATTAACATGACTCAAACAAAAATATTAACAAGAATATACATGAAAAGACTTCTCATCCTTTTCCCCAGTCTCCCTTCACCATATGTAACCACTATTATTACTGTGTTCCACCAAATCTAAGACATCATGAACTTAAAGATATCTCATTAACTTATGTACTATTAAGACAAAAATTTAGAGCTAATTATCATTCTAAAATGCCATATAATGAAAGATACATTCCTATTTCACCGATATCAAAATGAGAAATAATGTATGTCTAAGAATCAATAAAATAGGCTAGTCTCCTTGTCTATGTTTCCTATTTCCTTTATGCATATACAAATATGAGTAGAAATGTCACTTCTACATCCTAAAGATAGCAGAGTACATAATCATTTCCTCATTGCTTTTTTCACTTTAAAGTATATATTGGAGAGCTCATTGTATCAATATGTAGAGATTGCCCTTATTCATTTTTATGACTACATAGTATGGAGATGATATACTTTATTAACCAGTTCTCTATCGTTGGACATTGGGCTATGTCCAATATTGTGCTATTCAAACAATGCCACAATTCCTCTCAGGTACATCATTTCACAACGTCAAGCATTTCAATAAAATAAAGTACTAAAATTGAACAGGCATTTGTAATTTTGATGAATATTGCCAAATTGTCTGCCATAGAGGGTCATGGCAAATTTACTCTACCACAATTAAGGTATGAGCATGTCTTTTCTCACAGCTATGCCAATAGACAGCTGTAGTTTGTTGTTATTTTTCTATAAATCTTATAGGTAAAAGTAGGGCCTTAGACAAGTGTCCTAAACTCCCTAAGCCTTGGTTTCCCTACCTGTAGACTGACAAGTGTCCTAAACTCACTAAGCCTTGGTTTCCCTACCGTTACTACTCAGGAATGTTGAGGGCTAAATGTGATCACATTGGTAAAATGCTTAGTGCCCTGGCAGGCACATAAACATAGCCAAGTAAATGTTGACCACTCTTTGCTCAGTGAAAAAGTATCAGTGAATATAATTTTCCATTTGCTGGTGTCTTGATGCCAAATAATTTAGATGATTCTAAAGCTTTTCTGCTTCATTTGAAAAAAAAAGGCAGACACACACATGTGCAGGCATGGGGGTGGTGCATGCGTGTACACACACACACACACACACACACACACACACACACACACAGTCCTTCTGGAAGAGGTTAACTATTGTGATCAGTACAATTAGCCCCTTTCCATATGATAACAACCCCATCTAAGAAATTCACAACCATTAATTAGAGGCAACTGGCAATCTTGTGAGGGAGGAAAATTATCGCTCAGACTCTACCCCTGTCTGAACCATGTTGCTCTGAGGTAACCTCAGTCGCAGAGCCTGGGCCTGAGCAGGGACAGAACGGGATGGAGCCTGCCAGCCTCCAGCCCCTCCACACTGCCTCTTCCCTATTCCAGTGCTCCAGGGGGCTGACTGGAGGCCCTGCAGTTGTATGTTCATTATTAAATCATTTCTCACTGAAAAAAAGAAAGGGACTCAAAACTCCACACACTGTGGTTTTTAAAATGCTAGTGTCTCTTCAATAGAAATTGAATTCACTGATGTAGCCCAGGGAAAAGCAAGCTTCTTCCTTCCCTCCAAATGATTCTTTCAGGGTAATATAGCAGTTAAACCTTCAGGTACATAATAGCACACTGGTCTATTAGCTAAGGCGATTTTATTCTTCAGTTTGCAGCTTCTTGCCTGACAGTTGTCACCTAGAAAACCATGTCTCCATGAACTCAAGAGGAGACCAGGGGGTGTCCTCTGAGGAGACAGCCAGCCTGATACATCAAATCTTCTGGTGCGAAGGAACCATTCTTGGCTTTGTGATGTGGAACATACTAAATAATGCATTCAACTGTTGTCTATTAATCATTTCCATCATCACCACCGCAGGCCCCTCCTTGCCTGTGACCTTGAAATGCTCCCTTAGCTTCAGGCCTTGCCATTCTCCTCTTATCAGCAAATCTGGTTTGGTGTGAGTGTGTGTGTGTGTATGTGTGTTTAACAACTTTCCAACCTTACAGCTTTATAGCTATGCTTTTTATTTTGAAACAAAAGAACTGCAAAGGCAGAAAGTTCTATGCACCAATGTGAAAGGAAACTCTAATCAGACAAGCCCCAGCAGGCTCCCTTGACTTAATGAGAAGGAGCCATCATGGTCTGCCCCTGCCTGGGAAGGCCTGAGTCCCAAGGCAGGATAGGAGAGCCATTCCTCCTGGCCTACAACAACAAATGCCACCAAATTAGAGAAACAGAGCAAGAACAACAAAGTGGCAATTACAGGACAAAGGGCCAAAGTCACACTTTCCTCACACTGGAAAGCAGTGTGGCATGAGGATTAAGGGCATCAGTCACTAACTGTGGTCCCTCCCAGGATTAGGACAAGAGAGTTTGGGGGTCCTGTGGTGGCAACTGTGAGATATAAAATGAGGTCTGCATACTTGGGCATCACAAGCAAGGGGGTGGATACTCATGAGGTAGTATCACATTTGTGTTAGGCAATGCATCTAAGTCCATGAACTGACCAGTCATTCATGCATTCATGGAACAAATATTGAGTGCCTCTGTGTTTTTATGAACTCTCTTCTAGACCCTGGGGATATAGCACTGAACGGACCACGCAAAGATCCCTGCTCTCATGGAGCTTACATAGTGGTAGAATACATGTTGCTAAAGATTATTTAAACATTGTCAAGTTGTAGGTTAAGTGTTTCCTAGAGGTGTTTACAAGATGAAGAATGTGGGAAGGAATACACTTGTTTTAATATATCAGTCCATTCCAAGCATCATACATTCAAAACAAAGTGAACTATCCTGTCAGTTCTTAATCTGGGCTTTCATGGCTACCGAGGCTTCACAAGATAGACCTTGACCTTCTCTTGTACAGCTGTAGTGGACATATTGTGTGCCCAGGGTCACTCTTTATGGGAATTACTCAGAGGTGAACTAGAGCAAGCTCATACTGGCTCACAAGGCTGATTGTACACATCTCTTCCCAACTCCATATTCAGTAACATCATATTGGTAGCTTGAAATTAGCAATGGTGGGAGTATCTACACCCTGAAAATCAGCTACATATCAGAGCCTTGCATTGTTTGTTTGTTTAAAAGCTGGTTTATCAGCACACTTCTAGAACAATCCCTTCCACAGGTCCCAGAAATCCTGCTTGGTCGATGATGTTTGGGTAGGATGACACCATCCTCTCCAACCCAACACATAACCTAAATCTGGTCCATTTTCTTAGCCACATCATCTGGTACAGGGATGGGCATGTGATATACAATAAGTCAATCAAAGTCTTCCTCAAGATTTTAACCAGAGCTTTTAGGGAAAATGTTCTTTTCTGAAATCATGATAAGGATCATGTAAACCTAGAGTTGCCATCTTTTACACTGTCTTCTCAGCCAGCCAGACAATAAGGCCAACATAAGAGAAAGCAGAAGTGAGAGATGGACAAAAGATCAAATGCTGGTAGTACTATTTGTGCACCTGGAGCTATGTTACTTTTAATTTTGCTTAAGCTAAATTGTGTTAGGATTTTGTCACTTGCAACCAAAAGAATCCTAATTTCAATACATTGCCTTCCTTCGAATCCTCCTGTCCTCCTCCATAAACTGATTTTGCTCTTAAGCAGAGAACACCAAGAGGGTTTCTTTGGGCACCAGTGAATGCAAAACAAACCAGGTGGAAGGGAGGTAATTGTTTTAATGTGACAGTATCTCCACCTGGTTTGTTCATACTTAACCGTGGGCTGGTGGAGGCACCTTAGCTAAGAAACCTATAATTGTCAGGGAAGTCAGGACTGGAATGACCTTTTCCCAAAAACAGAGAGTCCCACTCTCTAGGTGTGTGAAAGTTTAAAGTGCCCTGGCTCACAAAACCAGCCAGTGCTGTGAGAACCACACCCATTCTTCCCAGGAAATGCGAAGAGTAAATATCTGTTCCAGGCATTAGGCTGCCAAGCTTTACAACTTCCAACACTTAGACACCTGTATTTTTCCAAGGCCTTGGTTTGGGAGTAATTTCCTAACACATTACAGCTCCTTTGGATTGGTAAGGCCTCTGACTTCTTGGCAAGTAGGTAGGGAGGGACTAATCAAATAAATTTAAGTGAAAGACTTTGCGATACTAGGTGAAATGAGTCCAAACCTCAATTGCTACAGCTTATGCTGCCAGGAATTAAGGATCTTTCAGGAGCAAGTGTCAGAAGAGTGGTATGGCCTAGGGCTGTGGTTGGCAAACTGTGGCTCGCGAGCCACATGTGGCTCTTTGGCCCCTTGAGTGTGGCTCTTCCACAAAATACCACGGCCTGGGCAAGTCTATTCTGAAGAAGTGGCGTTAGAAGAAGTTTAAGTTTAAAAATATGGCTCTCAAAAGAAATTTCAATCGTTGTACTGTTGATATTTGGCTCTGTTGACTAATGAGTTTGCCGACCATTGGCCTAGGGGAAAAACCGAACTTGGAGTGTGAGTACCTGCTTGTGAATTCCAGCTCTGTCACTGCCAAGCCAGATGGCAGCAGGTATCCTATATAATAATAAAAGGGTAATATGCAAATCAACCAAACGGAGGAACAACTGGTCGCTATGATGCGCACTGACCACCAGGGGGCAGACGCTCATTGCAGGAGCTGCCCCCAGCCAGCAGGCTTCGATTGCCTGCTGGCAAACGGGAACTGGGGGTAGGTGGCTTTGGGGGGTGGGGAAGATGGCCCTGATCACAGGCCAGGCCTAGGGACCAGAGCTGTGCACGAATTTCTAGTAGTGGTTATAAATACAGACTCTGGGGCCAGACTACTTGGGTTTACATCTCAGCTCCACTACTTACTAGCTATGTGACAATGTGAAAGTTAAGTAACCTCTCTGAGCTCAGTTTCCTCCACAGTAAAGCATTAATAATGGTGCCTGCCTTGTAGGACCAATACAAGCATGAACTGAATTAATCTCTTTCAAAGTTGATAAGAGTGCCTGACACCTAGGAGCTTCATGTTTGCTTTTATTATCTGGGCCTCAGTCTTCTGGTCTATAAATGAAGAATTCCTACCTGACCTATATTATGAGGTTTCATGAGGACACAATGACAGAACTTTATTAGAAGAGAAAATCTGGTAAAGCATAATATATATTTAGGTTGTAATTAAATCAGCCCAAGCTTTTGTGGCTGGCTGTCCTGACGAAAAGACCCAGGCTGAGCATTTAGTCTTGACTTCCAAGGAAGGAAACAAGAGCTCAGGGAAACATACCCTCTCCTCTACAAGAATTGTACATATGGCTAGCAGCTGGGATTTATGCAAAGCATTCTTCAAATTAGTCTAAAAGCCCCACTGTTTGGTTATTGTCCCCAGTGCAATCATAAAACCACAGTTCACAACTGCCAGCAGGTTGTTACATCCCAGATTTTGCTCACCCCAGCCCCTTCTCAGCTGCCTACTCATGGCCACTTGAAGTTCCCTAGCCCCTGAGCCACCTGCGTGTCCTCTGGTTAGCTCAATCTGCTGTCAAAAAGGAGGAAGTAATTAAATGGGGGACATGTCAATCCCACCACAGGCCCTGGAAAAGTCAATAAAATTTAGTCACCAGAATGAGAGCTGATTTTTAAGCACTCTACCAGAAATTGTGACATGCACAAAAGATGTCAGATTCAGGCCACAATAGCAACCAGCCCAGTAACTTGGGTGCTCATCACAGTTTTCCTTATATGGGGCAGAAGGAATGTAAATAAAGTACTATTTACTCCAGTGAAATGTGATGTGAGAAATAAAGAGAAAACATCTTGTTTCACCCACCCATAACTCTATACCCTGAAGAGATTAGAGAAAGGGACATTGGCAGTGAAGAGCAGACAAACGAAAAAAAGAACAGGATAAAATATTGTTCATAGACAGTTAGACCGATTGAGCTCCAGGAGGAAGTCCGCCATTAAACAGCACTTGAATTAACCAGTTGGATGCTTGCTTTCTATTTCAAAACCCTCTGCCATTCTATTTCACTGATCCAGTATCTGAATTAATTTTCTCAGCTGTCACAGGCCTTTATCCCAGAGGGAATGCAGGGAGGAGGGGTATTCAGGATAGAACCAGAATATATAGGAACCAAGATACTTCCTGGCTGACCTGACCCACCCTGCCTGCCTGGTGGACCTTTTCTTCCCTTCTGTTCATTTTTTCTTTGTAAATAGTGACATTTCCAAGAACTCAATATTACTAGCCACTTAGTGAGATATTCTAGTTACAACCTAATATGACTAGCCTCTAGATTTGACCAAGAGTGTTGGGGGTGGTATGGAGTGTGGAGGAGAGGATATCTTTGAAAAAGTTTCCTTTTTTAACACATCAGAGACATCATACCAGAACCAGAGTCATAGAAATGTGCTGAATTGTTCTTTTCCCAAAGTCTTGGCTCTTTTTTTGTATAAAGGCCCAGAAACTGTTTTGTTTCATTTCATTTTCTTTTTTTCCCAAAAAAAGGCCAAAGGTGGCTTTTTAAAGAATTTCAACAAAATAATGAATACAAAACGTAGAGCATAATGCAAGGCAGAACTGCTTCAAAGTTAGTCACTAATATTATTAAACACTTATTACTATTTTTAACCCTCACAACTTTCCTGGGCAGCATGTTCTAATGTCATCAGACCTGTTTACAGATGAGAAGACATGCCTGAGGTAGAGAGAAAGAGAGAAGATCTGAATACTCATTCAATATCTATTTCCTGTCAGCTCTCCATGTCAACAATAGCTTACATTTTTCAAATGCTGAGCAGACTCCTAAAGCCTTATCTCGGAAACTTAAACAAATCTCTTGAGGCAGGAGTTCTTGTCCCCAATTTAGAGATGAGGAAACGGAAATTTGGAAGGATTAAGTGATTCTCACAATATTATAGAGGCAGAAAGTGAAGGGTAAAACTCAAACACACCTCCAGATCTTCTCACCATATCTCTGCTGCCTCAGAATAACAAGTATTTGCATATGACAAGCTCTCATAAGTCCAGGTAAAGTCTTCAGGGTTGCACCACAGGAAGTACTCCTCTCTTCTGCTTCCGGAGACAGGTGTGATGGCAGCTTTATTGGCTACATCCACTCTAGTGGTGATGCAAGGTGGCCACACATAGCTGGGTAGGTTGTTTAGTTGACCACTTCACCATGCTATGGGGCACTATTCACACTGAATATATAGTAGATTAAGTATTTTATTAAGATAATTTTCCAGTGGATGGCATAAACATGTCTTGAGGAAGGGATGGGTGCCTGTTCTTAATTCATACAAAGGCAATGTAAAGCCTCGTTGGGCCCCTCATAGTATCTATTTTAAATTCTTCTTACTCATACTTGTAAGATGGTATCAATCCATCTATCCTCTTCTGATCTGTATTAAGACCTAAAGTGGGAGGTGCTCTTTTCAAGAATTCATTTATTTATATTTAACAAAATGCTTACCAGGTACCTACAATGGGACAGATATTGTACATGTTGGACCTACAATGCTGAACAAAGTAAACACAGTCCCTGCCCTCTTGGTTATTAAAGTTCAATAAGAGTCTATGGAAGGTACTATAGGTTGGTCCACTTAACCTTTCTCACTGGCTTCACGCTATTCTATACGTTATAAAAGGTAAACAGAAACAACAAAAACAACTTAACTTCAGACACCTTTGCAGATAGAAGTTACCATGTGTTCCACTTCTGGCCACAAGGAAAAAGTAGTAGTCAATTGATGCCAACTTTTTCTCTTCCCCCTCTTTCTGGCTGGAATACATATGCTATGCCTGAGTAGCTGCATGCATCTTGTAAGCATTAGGACTAAATATACTTGCTATAGACACCAGATAAAGAAGAGAAAAGGAGTCTGAGTCCCATGTGGCATTATTGAGCCATTGGACATATGCTGAATTGCCTCTTTAAAAAAATGATTTCAGGGAGGAAGGGAGAGGGAGAGAGAGATAAAAACGTCAATGATGAGAGAGAATCATTGATTGGCTGCCTCCTGCACACCCCCCATCTCCTGCACTGGGGATCAAACCTGCAACCCAGGCATGTGCCTTTGACCAGAATCAAACCAGAGACTCTTTAGTCTGCAGGCTGACACTCTATCCACTGAGCCAAACCAGCTAGGGCTGGCCTATCTTTTTATGGGAGATAAATAAACCCTAATATGTTTAAATTAGTTGAGTTTTCTATTACTTGCATTTGAATACTACCCTAACTGACACAAGGAGCCATACACTAACTTATATAAAAATACTAATAAATACAATACTAGAGAAGTACAGAGCATTATGGGAAAGTAAAATCAGGCATCTGACCAGGTCTAACAGTGAGTAATGATATTGAATCTCGAGAACTAGGGGCTAGAGAAAGATGGTTCTTGGTAAGGTGAAAAAATTGTACAAAGGCCTTTATTTAAGTGTGAGGAAGTATATCCATCAGGGGAAGAGAAAGAATGGCAATGTACCCAAGTGGCATGGTAAATCAGTCTCTGGCAATCAAAACTATGACTTTAACCCCTTTGTTCAGTTTGTTAACCAACTGAATTGGTTAACCACAGCTAGATAACCACTCAGGCATCACCAAAAGGGAAGGGATGTAAATGGAAGTTTCCCCAGGCCTAGAATAAGTGGAAAGAAAATTAGTGTTACTCTTGATTACTCAAATCAGTAGAAGGCAAGAAGAATCCCCAAAGGAGAGTCAATGTAAAAGCACTCTGGTGAATAGCCAAGATGATGAGTGTCTGGTATTGCCTAGGTACTCAATACATATCTGGTGAATGACTGAACATATGATACCAATGAAAGTAATTTCAAACTATAAAATGATGTACAAATCATTATTCCTGTCTATAATATACAAGAGGCTTGGTGCACAAAATTCGTACATGTGTAGGGTCCCTAGGCCTGCCTGGCAATCATAGCCCATCAGGGTCTTCTGGCTGCTGGCCGGGGCCTTTCTTTGTTCTGCGCCACCCCCTGGTGATCATCACATGTCATAGTGAGCAATCGAACTCCCGGTCTCCCAGTCAAACTCCCACGGGGACAATTTGCATATTAGCCTTTTATATATAGAGATTGTACCACATTCACTTTTAAGGTACACACTACTAAAGATAACAAAGAAACCTGTTTATATTCTTGCTGAATACAAAGCTCAAGGGTCTGTTTTCGTACGGGTGAATCTTAGCTTTGCTCTCTTTCTTTTTTATTTATTTATTTTATTGTTTAAAGTATTACAAATAGTAGTACATATGTCTCTCTTTTTTTTCCAATTGACCTTCCCCCAGCCTCCCCTACACCCAGCACATGCCCTCACCCACCTTCTTTGCTCTGAAAATGTGGACATCTTCTCCATCAAAGATAATTCCTCTGAACACTAGCTTTTCTTCTCTCACAGCACTTCCAGCACCCACATGCCTCTTTGAGCCATGGCACATAGTCAGTTTACAGATCAACTGAACCTTTCCACACTCAGCAATAGTCTCTGCTATCAAAGCTCCACAAGCCTTGACATTTCAGTTCTTCAAGCTGGCCCTCCCATCAGAAGGGGGTTACTTTCTCTTTATATTTCAGGTGAAGGCATAGGACAGAAACATATAGTTCTTGAATGCCCTGTGTATCAGGAGCTGCACATTTGAACTTCATTTAAGTCTCCTAACAACCCTGTGAATTGGCCTTTATTATTATTTTTCACAGATGAGCTTTCTGAGACAGAGAATTTAAGCAACTTGCCAAGGTCACACAATAAGTCAGTGCCAAAGATGGGACTCAAAACCAGGTCTGGCCGAAACTGGTTTGGCTCAGTGGATAGAGCGTCGGCCTGTGGACTCAAGGGTCCCGGGTTCGATTCCGGTCAAGGCATGTACCTTGGTTGCGGGCACATCCCCAGTGGGGGGTGTGCAAGAGGCAGCTGATCGATGTTTCTCTCTCATCGATGTTTCTGGCTCTCTATCCCTCTCTCTTCCTCTCTGTAAAAAAATCAATAAAATATATTTAAAAAAAAACAAAACAAAACAAAAAAACAAAAAAAACCAGGTCTGTTTGCATTTGGAGTTGTGTTATACTTTCCCTCTATCAGATTCTCCCAGATTTTAAAAAGTGTTTCTGTTTAAAACCTGCTAAAGCATTCACTAGCTTAACCAACACAGTCACATCTTCATTTCTGCCTTTTGGAATACTGTTTCTCTCTTTTCCCCACCTCTCCTCTCCTCTTTTCTCCCCTCACCTCCTGTCTTCTTTTCTAGCCTCTTCTTGCTCCTTTGAATTCTGTATTTGCTTCATTTTTTCTACCCACCCCCCTCTTTAGATTTTGTCCATAAAATTCCCCATGAGTTCTTCCTAACTGCCTCACCATCCCCACACACTGACACACTGTAGCATACATATGACCCTTGCTAAGTACTTGGTCTTAATGCAGGGATGAGGTCCCCAGGCCAGACATGTCCTGCGGGGTCTTTGAACAATGTTTAATCTCCTGTTGCATGTCACACTTCCAGCTGTCTAGATAACACATAGGACAAAACTGGTCTTCATTTTCCAAATGGACAGTGGACTGAATGTAGGGTCTGGATCTATAATTTCAAATGCCACCCTAAGGGAAGAAATAAGATGCTCTCAGGGACCATTAACATTCATCTGGGAAGTGTCAGTCTCTTCCTGCTCTAGCCTCACTTCTCATCATTCTTCGTCCAGCCCACCCCCAGGCAGCTGGATGCCATACGAAATCTCTTTTAGGCCACACAGCACTCTTCACTAATCCTGAATTGCATCAGCCTCCTGTATATCCCTTCCCTTCACTTGAATCAACCACCTTATCCCTTACCTACTTAATTCCTATTTATCATCTGTGTTTTATCCTAGCTATCACCTGCCCCAGGAAACATTTCCTTACACTCAAACCACATGTTGGAGTTTGGGGTTCTTGCTCTGTGCTCTCACACTAAACTATAAATTTCTGTTCACTGGTCAATCTCTGCCAACGGCTAAAGAATTCTATGAGGCAAATATTTTGTCATCTTGCTCACTGTTCAATCACAACGTTGGGGATAGCCACAACTCATAGTAGGCACAGAGTGCCTATTACTGTTGTCATTGTAGTCGATTCTTTTCTCTCTGTTTTCTATGTATTTGTAAGCTCCCTGAGGACAGAGTCTAAGTATTTTTCATCTTTGGATAACCAGGGCTAGGGATAGAGCCTGACACAGGATAGGGAAAAAAGTTACTTCTCCAAGTCCTCTTAACTTGCAGAAGTAACTGGGGAAAGAAGTGGGGGACCCATCCCCTGTCTTTAAATTTCTGAAAGGCTGTCTACAGACTGGGAGCAGCCATAGCACCTGGGAACTTGTTAGACATACTAAGTCTTGGGCCCTGCCCCAAACCTACCAACGTTGGGTGATTGAACAGCATTCTTTTATAACAAGCCCTCCCAGGGGATTCTGATGTGTGCAGCAGTTTGAGAAGCCTTGGACTAATGGTAGGCTTATTTTGAGTTAAGAAGGCAGATTTTCACTTAGTACACAGAAAATTTCTCCACAAGTCTACCTAATAATGAGAGAGGCTCCTTCACAAAGCTCCAGTAGAGGCAGGGTAACCTCTATTGGGATTTTATGCCTTGATTATAATATTGTTAGTTCAGCCAGGAGACAGAGACCAGAATAGCAAAAGCCTTACATAAATTTTCCACTGATCTTTGGCTTGCAGGATTTGGGACTGGGGATGGTTGAGAGGGACACTCCTGACAGACCAGTTCTACCACTCCACATGCCTGGAAGCTGGGGGTTTGGAGAAGGCAGTGGAGGAAGAGTGACACAATCAAAAAGAGGGCATACATTTTTGTTTTTTTATTTTGATAAAGCCTTCATGGTTGCAGAAGGAAAGTAACCTTGCAGTTGCAATAACATCAATACCAAAAATTAATATTTTTTAAGTATTTACTATGTGTCAGGCACTGTGCTGACTTACTTTGCAAAGATTTTCCCATTTGATTCTTCTAAGAACCTTATAAAATGCTAATATTATTTCTTATTTGGGATGAGGAAATGAAGTGATAAAGAGGTTAAATAGCTTCTCAAAAGATTATACTGTTAATAAGTGTCAGAGCTGGGATTTGAATCCAGGTAGTTTGATTTCAGAGTTTGATTTAATAATTTCTACTCTGTGCTACAACATCACTGGCAGTGAAGGTATTAAGAGATTAAATGCCCAGGATCAAGAAGGTCTTTGGCCCATGGAGACAATGGAGTTGGGAAAGAAGAGGGAGCTCTATCCTGTGTTAATCAGGATGGCTGGGATATGTTGCGGTAACAAAACCCCTAAAATCTCAATGCCTTAAAACAATGAATGATTATTTTCTGCCCCCACAAAGTCTATCACTGTTATTGCTAGGTTGGTTGCTTTTCTGGGAGCTCATCTCCCATCTAGGTCAGACACAGGCACCTTCCACTGTTGGCTCTACCCTCTGCTGGAACCTTGGAGCCAGGCCTAGGTGCCAGGTGTATCACTTCCTCCTACATTATACTGGCCAGAACTTGTTACATGATCTCTAATAAATGCAAGGGAGATGGAAAAGAACCCTTCCTGGGTTCCTGGGAAGAAAATGAAAGGGTGGTGAACACAATTGTCACCCCACAGAGAGAACTTTTCTTCTTATCCACGAAAGAGTGAACTTTGTAGTCTCTAGACACAATCTCTAAACTGTTTGGATTCTTCACACCTAATAGTAAAACATTTTAGGCCCATTTACTAATAGATGTAGGTTTACATAGAAATCATGTGATATTTGGTTTGCTTTATTTATCTTTTAGGTGAATATAGATAGCTAGATGATAGTTTCATTACTCTCTGCTTCCACCCCAACAGATTGTCTTGACACCCACTGGTGTTCTTATGCCTCACTTTAGAGATATCTGATCCACAAATTTGAGAGGATGCAGTTTTCTAGGTTGGAAACAAAGTTTCCTGGGGCACAGGGATTTACCTGAGATGTCCCAGCGTGATTAGCAGAAATGAGAAGAGAGCAGAGCGGGGCTTGCTTGGAACTGTTTTGTGTCTCTACCTGTGGAGGACTCTATGTTATTTCTCCCTCCCTAGGTCTGGTTCTCTTATGTAGATTGCAAGTATGGCATGAAGTCCCTCCTATTAGATGGAATTAACTGACTACCTAACTCACTCTAAATCTAAGGTTCTACTATCCCATGAACATATGGGGTGGAGTTACAGTGAGGTGGGAAAGGCAGGGATTGCTGGCAGCCTGGCTTGACCAGTTGCACAGTAAGGAGCATATGTGGCAGCCTGTACGTATAAGCTGATATAAAATTCAAAAAGACAAATGCAAGAGCATAAAAGATGAATAATAGTGATAACTAACATTTATGGAGTGCTTACCATATCTGTTTTAAGTTTTAAATTTTACCTGTATTAAAACTATTTTAAGTTTTGCCTGTATTAAATACTACAATCCTTTGCAGAGGAGGAAACTGAAGCACAGGTAAGTTTACCTGAAGCATTTGGAGCCTAATGCCTTCCTACCCCAATTAGGGCCCACTGGCTAGCAGCATTAGCTTCACCTGAGAGTTGGTTAGAAATGCAGAATCTTGGGCTCTACCCAGGACCATTGAATCAGAGTCTGTATTTTAACATGAATCCCCCCCCCCCCCCCCCCCCCCCCCCCCCGCAGGGGATTCATGCACATATTAGAGACTGAGAAACACTGAACTACTGGGCACAACAAGGTCAGCCCAGATCATCAGTGGCTTTTTCCCCCAAGAGATGATATCCTGCCTGTGCTGATGAGAGGTAGTTATACATGATTCTAGTTAGGCTTTACAATCGCAACTCCAACTTTTCTAGATGCTCTGGTATTTTCTACAAATAACAAAATCTCCAGACAGACAAAATAGCCAATTAATTTAAAATTTGTTAAAAAAAACAGTTGGTGGGTGGGTGGGGAGTCGTTAACCAGGGAACTTATATGCATACTAAGGGCCCGGTGCACGAAATTCATGCATGTGGGGGGGGGGGTTTCCTCAGCCTGACCTGCACCCTCTCCAATCTGGGACCCCTCAGGAGATGTCTACAGGATCAGGCCAAAACTGGCAGTCAGACATCCCTCTCACAATCTGGGACCGCTGGCTCCTAACTGCTCACCTGCCTGCCTGCCTGATTACCCCTAACCACTTCTGCTTGACAGCCTGATCACCCCCTAACTGCTCCCCTGTTGGTCTGATTGATGCCTAATTGCTCTCGGGCCAGCCTGATCACCCCCAACAGCCCTCCCCTGCTGGCCTGATTGCCCTCAACTGCCCTCCCCTGCTGGCCTGATCGCTTACAACTGCCCTCCCCTGCCACGATCTGCCTCCTCCACCAGAACCTGTCTCCTCCACACAAGGCGGTGGAGATGCTAGGATCAGCCTCCTCTGTGCTACACAGAGCAACGGGACCCCTAGGCCTCACTGCATGGAGTGGCCACTGGGCCCCACCTCCACTGTGCACGTGGCCATCTTATGACGGTCATCTTGTGATGGCCATCTTGTGACGATGTGATGCCACCTAGGCTATTACTGTTATAGATATGCATAGCCCATGGACACAGACTATAGTGTGGTGAAAGCCTAGGAAGAGTGGATACAGGGTGGAAGGGGTCAAGGGGTAAAAAACAAAAACAAAGGGGGCATCTGTAGCACTCTCAAAAAAATAAAGATAAATTTAAATAAAATAGAAAAACAATTGAAGCAAGAGACCCCATCTTTCCCTATTCATTATCATTTTCTAACTATTTAACTATTAAAATCCTAGGTGTGTGTGTGTGTGTGCATGTGCACATAGGGGTGTGTGTGGATGTATGTCAGTGTGTGTGTGTTTGTGTGTGTGTGTGTGTGTGTGAGAGAGAGAGAGAGAGAGAGAGAGAGAGAGAGAGAGAGAGAGTATTGGAGGGAAACAGAGGCTAAAATTGTAAGATGGAGGCACAGACACAAACAGAAAACCACTGAAATCTGGCTGGACAGATTGTTCACCACCCCTACAACAATGATGGATGAATTGACCCACAAAAGCAGTGTGGAACCAGTCCACACTCTGTCAACAACATTGTAATATTAGGCTACTCCCTGCTAAGGCAAGGTGGACCCTTATGATTCTAATTGTACCAGTAATGGTGGCAGAGGAAATGTCACAAAGAGATAAAAAGGGGGAAAGGAAGCCACCAGCATGTGACACATACCACTGACAATTTGAACCATGATTTGTAGTTTTAAAAACACTTTGGCAAATAATATTCACTATATTGGCATCTTCATGAGGGTGAGACCATGACATTTACTATATATCTCCTGCCTAGCATAGCCTGGGCCACCTAGCACATAGGCATAGCACTTGCATATGATAAAAATGTATAAATGGAATCTTTCATCCAGTGGGGATTCAGAAGAGAGCTAATTATCTAAGTTTACTTAGCCATTAAGCAAATGACCTGTGATTTGGTTGTTCTCTAAATCCTGTTCTTATTTCCTATGCCACTATCCACAGTGTAATAGAGTATAAAGAAATGGCCACAAATTCTTTGCAGTTTCTCCTCTCAAGAAACTGAGTCTTTTTATTCACCCATCACCCATTGAATTGCAAGCTTGGTCAGTTGACTTGCTCTTGCCAATGTGGTATTGGCAAATACGATGTATATAGAGGCTTGAAAAATACTTGCAAATTGAGGCTTGTTCTTTCTTACAGTTGGCAATACTTCCATTACCATGTGAAGAAGCCCAGGATAACCTACTGGAGAATGAGGGACTATATAGAGAGAGAGGCTCCAGCAAACCCAACAGTCGCAGCCATTCCCACTGAGACTCCAGACATTTGAGTGAATCCATTCTAGACCATCCAGTCCCATTGAGTGAGCTCAAAGCAGAAGCCACAAAATCTTTAGCAAGTAATGATTGTTGGTTCAAGCCACTAAATCTGAGGTTGATTTGTTATACACCAAAAACTAACTACTACAAATAGCATTATTCCATCATCAGTGCTTCTGGTGTTTCACATAGTTATTATTATTATTTTACTAGAGGCCCAGAGCACAAAATTTGTCCACGGGGGGTGGTGGTGGTGATGGTGGTGGTGGTGGTGGTGTGCTACAGCCCAGCCTGCACCCTCTCCAATCTGGGACCCCTCAAGGGATGTCTGTCTGTTTAGACGGGCAGTTGGACATCACTCTCACAATCCAGGACTGCTGGCTCCCAACTGTTTGCCTGCCTGCCTTCCTGATTGCCCCTAACCACTTCCACCTGCCAGCCTGATCACCCCCTAACCACTCCCCTGCCAGCCTGATTGATGCCTAACTGCTCCCCTGCCAGCCTGTTTGCCCCTAACTGCCCTCCTCTTCAGGCCTGGTCCCCCCCAACTGCCCTCCCCTGCAGGCCTGGTCCCCCCAACTACTCTCCTCTGCAGGCCTGGGTCACCCCCAACTGCCCTCCCTTGCTGGCCATCTTATGGTGGCCATCTTGTGTCCACATGGGGGCAGGATCTTTGACCACATGGGGGCAGCCATCTTGTGTGTTGGAGTGATGGTCAATCTGCATATTACTCTTTTGTTAGATAGGATAGAGGCCTGGTGCATGGGTGGGGGCCAGCTGGTTTGCCATGAAGGGTGTCCTGGATCAGGGTGGGGGTTCCCTTGGGGCATAGGGCAACCTGGGCAAGGGACCTGTGGTGGTTTGCAGGCTGGCCACGACCCCTGGCGACCCAAGTGGAGGCCCTGGTATCTGTGGTTTATTTACCTTCTACAATTGAAACTTTGTAGCCTGGAGCGGAGCCAAGCCTTCTGCTTGCTCCTTGGATGCAGCCATTTCTGTTGGGACTCATGTATCTAATATAATTGAAACTTTGTAGCCTTAAGCAGAGGCCTGGGCTGGCCAGGGCTGCAGAAGCTTAGCTTCCTCCATTGCCGGGGGCAACCCTTGCCTCCCGCTCTTTCCAGCTCCATGGATGCCACCATTTCTGTTTGGATTTGTTTACCTTCTATAAATGAAACTTTGTAGCCTTGAGTGGAGGCCTAGGCCAACAAGGGCAGGTGGAAAGTTTGTCTTCCTCTGTTGCTGGGGAAACCCAAGCCTCCCTCCTGCTCTCTGTGGCTGCAGCCATCTTGGTTGGGTTCATTTGCATATTTGCTTCTGATTGGCTGGTGGGCATGGCTGGTGGGAGTGTCTTATGTGTGTAGTGAAGGTACAGTCAATTTGCATATTACTCTATTATTAGGCAGGATGCTGAACCTCCCTTCTTTTTCACACAACATGAATTCCTCATGCAAACACACAGCCATATACTAGAGCACACACAAAAATATGCACAGATACTTATGCATCTTTAGACTTAAACTCAGGGAAAAGAAAGGGCACCAACTTTTAAAAAACTTTTTAAGCACATAAATTTGGCTTGAAGAGAAGCTAGGTTCTCAAGGATGACTTTAAAACATTACTCTGGTTGTAATTTGCAGTCAACTCAGGGTTGGCCTTTACATCATTGTTGACTGGTCTTTGTGGGGAAGTCTGCAGTGGATTAGCAAAGAAAGGAGATGGAAAAACAATAAGGAGTAAAGGATTCTCACCTGGGAGTCTAGCCATTTTCAAACCCCTGGCTTGCACATAGGACCACAGTCCCACAGCCTCTGCCAACAAACTGCTATCAACAAGTCAACTTGAGGCATTTAATCCAGGCTAGCAAGCACAAAGGACACCACCCACCACCTGAGTAAGCCAACAATATATGTGCATGGGGATGTGAGCTGACTGGCCAATTGTGGATAATTATTCACAATTCAAGGTTATAGCAAAGAACATACATCTCTTTTCAGAGTATGGCATCTCTTGGATTGGCACCATCAGGTTCTGCCTGGGTTTCCAAGGAAGAGTTAACAGCTGCCAACTGGCAGGAGCCTGAGCTCACAGCTGCTGTTCTGCCATCTTCCTGTGGTCTGTCACTTGGGCCATTTCTTAGCTCTTGTTTCAGTCACAGAACATCTGCATTTAACCAACCATGAAGGGCCTGCTAAGTTACCCAGTGATACAACAGAGGTGAAAAAACTGCTGGGATGAATATAACAAAAACACAACCCAAAGTGTTGAAGCCTTGCAGAAGAGCTGAACTACACAGAAACAACAGAGCCAGCCTGGCCAGCATGGTTCAGTGGCTGAGCATCGATCCATGAACCAAGAAATCATGGTTAGACTCCAGGACAGGGCACATGCCCGGGTTGCAGGCTCAATCCCTAGTAGGGGGTGTGCAGGAGGTGGCCAATCAATGATTCTCATCATTGATGTTTCTATCCTTTGTCTCTCCCGTCCTCTCTCTAAAATCAATAAAAAACATTAAAAAAAGAAATAATAAAGCTATATAACAGACCATTCACAAGGACCTGAGAGCCCAAGAACCATGTGTAGCACATAATAAGTGATCAATAAATACTTATTGATTGAATGAATAAAATCAGCTCAACCACAGAAAAACAGGGTTTCATGTCTGTTCTCGGGTCTTACTGAAAATGCATTTGGCCTGCCTTGCTGAAAACCTGGCTTTCCTTCTGAGGCCAATTCTGACCCTAGAAAGAGAGGCACTCCAGGCTATATCTTAACTGTCAGCATTTGTGCCATCAGCTTTTTTTGTCTAGTGACTTTAGTGCAGATGAGATCAAATACAGTAGTGTTCTCCATATTAACTACATTGTTTGATAGAAATAACTTTACATGCTAAGGCAGGGGGTAACTTACACAATTCTCTGCCTCAAAATGAAGATTTACCAATGTGTTCATTTATTTATACTTCATCTCCCTGCACAAATAATTTAAGACAGCAATGGAAAAGTATAAATGCAGTATTCTGTTTTCAAGCTGACAAGCATGGAGAAGGAAGCTTTTAAAAAATGTTTTCCTGATATCCTTTTTTGACATACACTTGGTTCTGTATAATGTCCATGTGCAAGAGATTGCAATAGTGGAAAGGTTATGGGTCATGCAGGGGGATGTGAACTTCGAGGAAAATCATAGCTGAACCTCTGGTCAAATGAGGTCATGAGATGGGAATTCCAATTCCAGAGAATGTATGTATTCTGCCTATACAATACAATTTGGGGAAATGAAAGATTGTGCCATTACAAATTCAATAGAGTTCAGAGGAGGGGGCTCGAAAGGAGGGGAGAGGGAATAATGTTTGCCAATTTATCACGGTTAAGTCCTTGTATCTCTGTCTTCATGCAATCAAGAGTAATAATAGGTAGCTTCTAAGAAAATTTTGTGTTTTCCAATATTCTCTGTTCAATAATTGTACATTTGTAAGTTATTGACAACTCCACTAGTAGAAGGGTAGGCAGGGCAGATGACCTCTAGGCAGGTCTGATGATAAAAATTGGCTAAAGGTGGTTTGCCTAAATAGAAAGAAAAACCTATACTATAATGATGACAGAAGGGAAGAAGGGGCAGAAGACATGTGCAGCACTCAGCCTGACAATAGTGGCAATCCAGCTAGGGGTGGGCTCAGAACTCCAGACCCAAATTGCCCCCTGAGTGCATCTAGGTGTTGAGTTTTATATAGCTAGTGAAAAACTGAGGGGACTGGGCTAAGGATAGGAAGAGAGAACCCTATGAGACAGCAGCTGGTACTGAAAAGGAAGATGCTGGAAAAATCTTCACCTACTTTCAAAGTTTACTTAGAGTCAGCCCAGCCTGGTCAAGACCTTTGGTCTTTACTTCTGTCTGAGCAAGAAGCTCAGCACTCTCCTCAGTCATCTGCCAGTCTCTAAAGAGCACAATCATGTCTTCTGCAGAAACCTTGAACTGGAGTGTCTTCCTCTGGTCCTTGCCCAGTTGAGAAAGGCACTGTCTGGCTTGTCCCTGTTGCCTGAAGAGAGGTTATTAGCAAGTTGCCAAGGTAACTTCTGGCTTCAGGTGAGGCTGGGCTTCTTGTTATTATTTTAAGCTACCAGTCCTGCTGGTAGCCTAAGACTTTAATGGAAGCTTTCCCATATTCCCTGGAATCCATGAGGTTGTCTTAGGTTATTTTTTATAGCACTATCCCTATCCACCCCCAATTCCCATTTTAAAACTAGTGTCCCAATTGGGCCTCCCACTCAATTCCAGTTACTAGGTAGTGTAAAACATCTAGTTCTCAGTTCATATGTGGGACAGATATAATTAATACAACTGAAGTCTACTGAATGGTCATTGACAGATCATCTCCCACTCATGTTACCCCTGGTGACCCATTTAAATTTCTCCACCACTCTCACACATAATCCCTATCTCCACAGCCCTAGTTGTATGAGCTCTCACAGTCCTCAGGTGTCTGATACATAACATTAAAATGCTTTAAACACATAGTTACAACAGCAGATAGAGATTCCACTAGGGGAAGATTCCTCAACAGGGCATTTTTATGAATATCAGCTATTACATTGTGATGTAATAAGATGATGCTATTATGTGATATAGGTGAGTTGCTTGTGATTTTCCCCCCCCACACACTATTTGACTCCAGAACATCATGGTTTGTTTGTTTTTGTTTTGTTTCATTTCGGTATTTGTTCTTAATAGCTTTTTTTTCCTCACCTCTTTGCTATTATCAGTTCTCAGCTCTATTTGTCCATGTCATTGTACCTGTTTCTAGCAGCACTGGCCATCTCATCTCCTAATTTGTTGTTTCTAATGAAACATCTTGGAAGAGGTAGATAGGCTCTGAATGGTGACAATTTATAAATGGCACAGTGTGGAATATTATAGGTACTCAAAATGTTTTAAAATATTTTGAAGTAAATAAAAGAAACTTTCCTGTCATAATACATAGAAAGTCTGGATAAAATATAGCATTATCTCTCCCCAATTTTTAAAAATTTGTCATTATTGTTGAAAGTATTACAGATTGCCCTTTTTCCCACCCACTGACCCTCTTTACCTTCCCCTTCCTCCTAGGCCTTCCCTGAACTATTGTCTGTGGCCATGGGTTATGCATATATGTTCTTTGATTAATCTATTCTTACCCTCTCTTCTCTCTGAGATTTGTTAGTCTGTTCCAAGTTGTATGCAAGTGGCCTCAGGCCAATGAAAAGGGAGATCCTTGTAGATGTGAAATTTGAGTTAATGGTATCTGTGGATATTGAAAACTCAAGATGAGAAATTAACATAAAAACTGTTCCAAGGCACGGGAGAGACCCTAGAGCCTTGGCACAAGTAAGTGTGAAATCACTCTGAAGCTATCTGGACTCCTAAAGAGGAAAACAAAAGCCAGAGATAGACTTACAGTTAAAATAATGATGAGCTACACAAGGAAGTGAACTACCATAAGGAATAGCTGACAGATGCAACAAAGAGGAAGAATGTAGTCTGGCCACTAGAAATAATAGAAAAATCTGAAGAAGAATATAAAATAAAGTTCTGAAAATGATTAAAGAGAAAAGAATACATAGACATCACAATGAAATTAAAGGATAATATGAATAATGTGCAACTTCATTTTAAATACTAATAATAACTTACAGCAATAATAATTTTTACAAACTGATGAAAACTTATAGTGAATTTAATAATATAACATCAAAACCTAGGTGAGAGGTAATTTTTGTAAAAATGGGCATCAGAAAGAGACTAGGTGAGAAAAAGGAAACGAAACAAGGAAACACTTAAAAGCAGGAGTATGGAAGCCATGAAGCTACCAGAGTATGAGTTCAGGGACCATTTTCTATTTAAACTTGTATGTCCAATATCTATTCAGCCAGTCCTTGACATAGAAGACCTCAACAACTGCTTGTTGAATGAATACAGGGGGAAAAATCAGCTACAGAAAAAAGGATTAATGAATTATACAGAAAAGTCTTTCATGCAGCATCTGGACTACAGTTTTTCTTTTCTCTGCTAAAGCCTGAGATATATACCCAAACTCATTCCATCTTAGCAGTGGTAGACAGTCATGGGCCAAGGCCATTTATAGAAATCCAGAGGCAACAGACATTTTTATAGAAAGCATGTTGTAGCTGGCCCCACCTCAGTTCACTACTTTGTAGACTATGGCTGTACTGAGAGACATACTCCAGCCCTGCATGGATTTAAGCAAGAGTGCACGGGGCCAGAAAGAGCCAATGCAATAGAAACACAGCTGGGAAAGTCACACAGAACAAAGCAGAAGCTTTCTGGTCTGAATATTGCACAGTTGCTAACAGAGGGCTAGAAACCTCCCTGCTCTCAATGGCTTGACTTGTCAGTAGGGATGAAACTGGTGCCATGTGAATGTTAAATAAAATCAAAGCACAATGAAGAAATAGTTGACAAAAGATAAATGGGACATGTTCCAGCATTATCCCAATAATGCATCCATAGTTTCTTTATAGCTCTAATGAGACGGAACTAGTAATAATAATAATTAAAAAATACAAAAACCCACCCTGTTATGGTAGCTTTAAGTCATGTTTGTGTTTATGCTTAATTTAACTATTTTCCTAAACTATATATTTTCCACTCCAAATTTAGTATTCATTGTTCTCAGTTTATAGTTTAGGTTGTTAGAAAAAGCACTGAATTTTTTCAGCCCTCTACACTCAATAATGTTCCCATTGCTCTTAGATTACTCAAGATGCTAAGCCTTGGAAGTAGTTCCCACAAGTGGAAGCAGCAATATCCTGTTGCTATAGGCAACACAAAACACACTTTATGAGAGGTTAACACTCCAGGATATCAGAATCAGATGGTTATGTTTCTGTGCCCATTGTATCCACTCTGGGAAATGAAACATGTCAGATGGCTTTCTGATTTTTAGTTTTTCCTTTTATAAAGTTAGGATGAATGGAAGGGGTTGGTTGGAGGCATGGGTTTGAGCATTAGGCCTACTGAATTTGAAGCTGGGATTTGCCAGTTACTAGTTAAGTGACCTCACTGAGTAACTTTACTTCTCTGAACTCATCTGAAAAATAGGGCTAGAGGTATCAGTTGATAATAGTAGAAACAATGAAGTTCTATGGTGCTGACATCATTGGACAGCTGGGCAGTAAAAACAAGATGTTATATGGAATTATAACTCTCTGAGTTACTCAAAGCACCATGAAAACTACTGAAAATAGCCTGATTTTTCTGACGCTCAGTCATAGAT
This sequence comes from Eptesicus fuscus, assembly GCF_027574615.1. Taxonomy (NCBI): domain Eukaryota; kingdom Metazoa; phylum Chordata; class Mammalia; order Chiroptera; family Vespertilionidae; genus Eptesicus; species Eptesicus fuscus. Next base: position 135,919,035 of record NC_072473.1, read on the forward strand.
AAAGCTCCTAAGATAACTGCACTATGAAGCAGGGTTTTAGGATTAGAAGAAGCAGAAGCCCACAGCAGAATTACAGAACTTACAGCACATACTCCCCTCCTACCCCTTGCCACATCCCAACAAAACAAAACAAAATCTAACCCAGATCCCAAAGCATAGATTCTCATATGTAGAAGAGTGGTATGTATACTTTTGGAGCGTACACATGCTCAAATGGGTACCAAAGTGTTAGAAGTTATCACTAGGACATGTTAATAAGCACTTGTAAGTATGATCATGTGATAGATTGATGATGGTAAAAAAAATTCTTAGTTTCTTATCCATCAAGAGGAAACATCAATGCCCAACTTATTGCATGTGGACTCACCTTAGTAACTTAGTTGACATTAGCATGAAGAATAAATGATGTTCTGGACTTCCAAGATTGTCACAAAAAGCCTTGCAGCTGCTGCCAGGTCTGAGGATGCTTACTGTGGGGAAGTCAGTTACCAGGTGAGGAGACTAACTGCCTGGATGATATAATACTGGAAAGCACACATGAAGTGACCACACAGAGATGCCTTGAGACTACTAGTATATGGAGAAAAAAAAGAGAAATGTTCAGCCAGCTCCTAAGCCTTCCAGTCATTCCCAGCTGAGGCCCCAGGCACCTTGAGGTGAAGAATCAGGTTGTCTCTGTCTAAATTGCAGATTCAAAAGCAAAATACATGTTGTTTTTTAAGCCACTAAGTTTGGGTGTGGTTTGTTACATAGCAATACATAACTGGTAGAAAATGCATTTCTTTATTGTACAAATTTTTACAACCAGCATGTGTTTCTTTTTCAGTTTGAAAATAAAAGGGAAAATAAAAGAGAAAGTTAAAGGAGAAGAAAGGCTTTTGAAAAAGAGAGAGGAAATCTCCTGTACTCTTTTTATATCAAAAGCCTCTCCCCTTACACTATACTTAACTTGGATTGTCATAGGCTATTCAGCTCCTTCTTCTAAAAAAATATACCCCACCGTTTGATGCCTCCTGTCATCTCATGGAAAATAAATCCTGTCCCAAGCAACTGCAAGCACAGGGAAAAGCCCTTCAGAAATTCAGAAACAAGAGCTCACTCTCCTTCAGTGTTGATAATTTTGCACATATCCCCACACTCTTCAGTTTGCCATACCATCATCACAAACTGACTTGACTCAAACAAAGAAGAGCAATTGCTGCTCTAACCGGTTTGGCTCAGTGGATAGAGTATCAGACCTCGGACTGAAGAAGGGTCCTGGGTTTTATTCCCGTCAAGGGCATGTACCTGGGTTGCAGCTCGATCCCCAATAGGGGCCGTGCAGGAGGCAGCTGATCGATGTTTCTCTCTTATCGATCTTTCTAACTCTCTATCCCTCTCCCCTCCTCTTTGTAAAAATATATATATATATGTATATATATATATGTGTATATATATATATACATATATATATATATACATATATATATTATTGATTTTTATAAGGAGGAAGGGAGAGGGATAGAGAGTTAGAATATATATTTTTTAAATAGGAGCAATTGCTTTAGAGTCTGTTACCCGGAATCGCCATGGTCCAACCTTAGAGAGGGCCAACTTTCTGTATAAGAATATCATCTTTAGATAACATATTGGTGGTTACCATAGTGGAAAGGCGAAATGGATACATGGAGTCAGATATATGGTAACAGATGAAAACTAGACTTTCAGTGGTGAGTACACAATAGAGTGTGTATATAGCTATTGAATTATAATGTTATACACCTGAAATTTATATAATGTTATCAACCAATGTTACCTCAGCAATTTTTAAAAAAAATAATGTGTGGTCTTTAGGATCTTGGATCAGAAGGGACATCAGAGTGTCAACTGAAGGATTTTTCATGTCACTTTTTGGCTTCTGCCTTCATGAAACAAAGGGGTTTGACTTGATGGTCTTGAAAACCTCCTGAAGTTTAATGCTTGAAGCTAAAGTAGAAACTCAGGTCTTGCTCTGCAACATGTCACACAAATCAATAATGGAAACATGGTTTTTTCCTACGGTGTGATCAAAGGCAGAACGCTAAGCTTCAATGTGACCTAACAGAACATTCTCTCCTTCCTCCACTCCCTTTATTGAAAGACCAGAATTCCTGTGCATAAGGAGCTTTTAGGGATAAAAGAATGTCAACTTGGCATAAACTTTCTATTCTCTGAGGGGAATAAAGTGTAGTTACTGTTTTCAAAAGGAAAGTGTGATATGTGAAATAAGATCTTGGGAAATGATTTTCACTCTTACTTGATCAAGAATGGTTTGTTGTTTCCTGGTATCTCCTATACAGGGTATTTTAGATTGTTTATCAGCCATTCCGCCTCCCCCCAACAGCAAAGCAGAAGAAAGCAGCTTTCTGAAAGAATAAACCACATCCACACCCCCTTGGTATAAGAATTCCCTCATCAGTTAAATGGAGAATCAGCTCACCCAGTGAATTCTAATGAGGCAGTCTGCTTAGCAGTCAGAAGTCCTCCTTGCTGAAGAAGATGGAAAACAAGGAAAACATGGCACATGATGTTCTGAGCAGTTTCTCTTCCACTAGCCAGAAATATGAACATCATAACAGCTTCCATTATAGCTGGCCTCATAGACAAACCCAGCAACAAGGAACACTGGAGTAAGTGGCCCTGGGTATAAGACTCCAACAAAACAAGGCATGTATAGAATAGCAATTCTAGAAAATTAATTAAGATTAATTAATTGTATAATGAAAGACTAGGCTTAAGCATACACATATATACAAGTACCCTTTGGATGACAGCTCTGAATTGAAATAGGGAACACTTTAACCTTAGTCCCAATGATAGACAGTTGATGCTCTATTTTGTTATTAGTTGAGAAATCATGGAAACCACTTACTAGTATAAAGGAGGTGATGAGAAATCCAGGAACCAGGCTGAAAGCAAAGTGACAGGAGTCCTAGATTGACCTTGGCCATGAGTTTTGTTACTTGAAAAAAGGCAGACACGTAAGCACTGGCTATGTGCTTCTGAAACAAGTGGAATGTCAGTGCATGAACCATAGGGATAAGCACAGCATATATTTCAAAGGAATTGATTTTGATGATGGATACTTTAAATATTGTTGTTGTTTTTTCAATTTGGTAACTGTTTTCCTTTCTTAATATCAATCTTGTGAGCTACAAGTAGCAAAAAACAAAATTTTATTGTACAGTTCATGAGTTTTGGCAAATGTATATACCTGTATAAATGCCACCACAACAAAGATAGAAATATTTTCATCATCTTCCAAAATTTTCTTGTGCTTCCTGTCATTACAAGTCAGTTTTGTCTTTTATAGAGGTTCATATAAATGTAATCAGACAGAATGTGATTTTTGTGTGTGTCTGGCTTCTTTTACTCAGCAAAAGGGCTTTGAGATTTATACATGTTGTTTTGTGCATCAGTTCACTCCTTTTAAGTGCTGGATAGTATTCTATTGTATGAACATAGCAGAATTATTTTTAACCATTCTCATGTTGATGAACATTTGAGTTGTTTCAAGTTTTGGCTATCATGAACAAAGTCACTAAGAATATTTGTGTAGAAGTCTTTGTGAGGCCATGTTTCCATTTCTCTTGGGTAAACATCTAGGAGCAGGATTACCAGGTCTTATGATAAGTCTATGCTTAATTTTATAAGAAACTGCCAAACTTTTCCAAAGTGGTTCTATCATTTCACATTCTAACTAGCAGTAATCAATATTAAAACAAATGCAAATGAAGTTGAGCCACATCATATATGGAGGTTCAAAATCCAATATGTTAACCATAGTCAATTTCCCATGAAAAATTTCTTAAGACATTACCCAGAGTACCATACACATATTGTAACATATGGGTATGCAGTATAGTATATACAGTAATATGCATGTATATATATTGTTTAGAATAATAGGTAACTATATTATTACAATATAATTTTATATAATAAGTAGTAATGGCAGAGGTGGGGGAGGGATATGTCTTCATTAATATCTGGTATTTGTGATGGTTCAGAAAAAAATCGGAAATTTTTGTGTTTTTCAAATTTGAGTAATGTATGAGCCTTTTAAAAGAAAAACATTTCTTTTGGATGTCCACCCTTGAATAAGAGTATTTGAAGTCCTTAAACATTTATAAAATAATGTTACTTGGAACTATAAAGCCAGTACAATTCTAGTTAACAACAGTGATTTAAAATAATGGATAATAATGATTTGCTGAAACTAACTTGCAACTGGCACTAAAAATATGAGAAGAGACATTATGCCTATACAACCACAGGTCAAACAATATCTCAATTTTCCCAGTGCTTTGCAAATTATTTTTAATTACTCAGAAATCTTGGCTCAAGAATGAGCATTGGGTACAAATGCTTCATTAACATATGAGGCCTGCCTTTGTGGTTCTTATTAGGCCAACACAAGTTAAATGGAACTACATATAAAACTGTGTTGTTTGGTCTCACCATCATATCCTCAATAACTGAGGAATGAAGAGAGAGAAAAAAGCCCCAAACAGAAGCTATAAAATTGAATAATTGTGTCAAATACTTTTTAAAAATGAGACATGTTTTCAAAATAATTAAATATTTGGGGCCAATTAGACAAAATACAAATTTAAAAAAATACTGAAGCTTTCAAATTCTCATTTGGCCTTTGGCAAGTGCAGACATAACAGACACAATCTGCAGTTCTTTTGAGTGGTGAGCCTGGGAAAACAGTGAACCCACAAGGACAAGGGGTAAATGAATCAAGAAATATCAAGAAAGCTTGGGATTATGACTTTGCTAGTGATGTGCGGTTTGTTCAACAAACAAATAGAAAGGCTCAAGGGAAATGAAATTTCTCAGGACTGAAGAACAAATGTACCTTGTCAGCAAATTTGGAGAGGAAACAAAGAAGCAAAAATCACTTTTGATGGAAGAATGGTCAATGCAGCGGGGTTAGGGGACACTAGATGTGAATACATAAAGATCCCATAGAATTTCCACAGGATGATACATTTCTAAAATATACCCACATTCAACCCTCTTAACGTGGTCAATATGGTAATTATGAGCTCCCACTTACACAAGAAGAAACCAAGGCTCACAAATGTCTAATCCTCCTCCTGTGTTCACAAAGGGAGCCAGAAAAGAAAAACTTGAGCTGAAGTCTCCTGCCCATGGTCCATGCCCTTGCCAACACTCTGAAGATCAAAACTCTAGAGGCAATATAGCCTAGTGGTTAAGTGCATGAGGTTGAAATCAGACAACCTAGCTGGGGGAGGTACCTGATATACGACATCCTCAGTGTCACAAAATTAGATAATACATATGATGAAGCTCAGTGTCTGGCACATAGATCTCATTAAATGTAGTTGTTAAAGTTTTTCAAAATATATTTTTATTGATTTAGAGAGGAAGGGAAAGAGAAAAAGAGAGAAACATCAACGATGAGAAAGAATCATTGACCGGTTGCCTCCTGTACAACTACCACTGGGGATCAAGCCCACAACCTAGGTATGTGCCCTTGACTGGAATTAAACCCAGAACTCTTCAGTCCACAGTCAGACGCTCTATCCACTGAGCCAAACTGGCTAGGACAGTTTTAACCCTTTGCACTCACTTGCTTTTTTCTCGATTTCTTTATTCTACTCGGGATTTAATTTTTTAAATACCCCAGATTTTACAAAGTGTGGCAGTAGAATAAAAAACTGGAGTTTCTTTTCATACAAACTTATTTATTTGGGTTTTTTTATATTTCAAATTATTGATACATTCCAAGAGTATAAAAAGAGCTGCTACCGATGCTAACCATGTCGAGTCACACTCGACATCCGAGTGCAAAAGGTTAAGGGTATATGGATTATGAAAACCAATACAGATGGGAGTGGATGAACTATATATAATTACTAGAAGCCTGGTGTACAAAATTCATGCACGGGGTTGGGGGAGTCCCTCAGCCTGGCCTGCACCCTCTCCAATACGGGACCACTGGCTCCTAACCACTCACCTGCCTGCCTGCCTGATTACCCCTAACCACTCTGCATGCCTGACTAATTGCCCCTAACTGCTCTCCCCTGCCAGCCTGATTGCCCCTAAC